>NC_090929.1:96698019-97382603 GCF_040938575.1 Ambystoma mexicanum
GATAAATGGTGATAGATTCATTAATTAATTAATTTAATCCAAGTTGTATACCTCCTACTTATTTCTTAAAAGCTGCATTTCTTGAATAGAATCTGAACACGGTTAATTATGCAATAGATAACACTACTTAAACATTTGCTGTGCTTTTACATCATTGATTAATCTATGAAAAGGGTAGACAAAGAAATTAACTGTGAAAGAAATGATGGGCCTCATTACGACCCTGGCGGTAGGGGGTTAACGGGGCCGGTAGAGCTGCCGTTATGAGGTCTGCTCGCGGAACCCGCTAAGGACACCTAGTAAAACCAGGCATCCTTAGCGGGTCCCACGAGCAGACCAGGATGCTAACAACGGGCCCGTCATTAGCATAATTCCTATTCCCATTGAGCCCTATGGGGGCTGAAATGGGAATGGTGATGTACCGGGTCCCGGTTCCTTGAATGGGGAAATACCGGGCCCTGCAAGGTCGGAATGGCCCGGTATTTCCCCATTCAGGGAACCCAGACTCGGTACCCGGAATGGGGCTAGCCATGCCACAAAAAGCGACATGGTTAACTCCAGGATCGTAAAGAGGCCTGATGTCTCAAAGAAATGGAGTATATCGATTGTTCCCTCCAGAAAAACCTCTTTAAGGTAATGGGTATTTCTTATTATAGTTTTGAATTACCCCATTATAAACATAGAACCTCAAAGGCCCAGAATGGAAAGAATAAAAACAGGACTGGCTGCTCTGCACCCTCCTGACACAGGTGCAGTTGAGGACTAGGTCTTAAACCTGGTCTAATTAGACCCCATGCACTAAAGGAAAGGAAATTAACACGATGTTAGTATATTGACATATTTTCAAAATCAACCAAAAGAGAAGAAAACTGGGTTTGTGCTCAAAGTCAAGTGCGTTCAAAAAGTGGGTTTCTTTGATGGGTATCTGTTCTCACTTTTACTCCCCCAGCACACATGCCAACATGCAATGGCAGAGCTGGGGTAGAGGGGCCGGCTGCCACCCTCGGCTTCCCCCTGGTGCCCAGTGTGCCTCCCAGCCTCCCGCTGGCACCCTGTTATCCACCCCCACACCCCCGACACCAAAATCTGCGTGCCACTGCCCTGCACTGTTCTTCCTCTTTCTTTACGCTCTATCACTGCCTACTCCTTATTAAGCAAGTCGCTGAAACTTCATCTGACCGAGCAGGGTTGATCTCAGTCTTCTTATGTCAAGTTTCATTTGTTTGCTATTGTAACGTTTTTTATATTGTTGCTATGCTAAGCGCTTTGATTAAGGCGCTATGTAAGTCCCAAATAAATACAAACATGTCCCACGTCGGTCGGGAGATGCTCGTCCAGTCCTGGTTTTTCTTTGCATTATGGTACTAATAGGTCAGGAGTAGTAATGTGGAAAATCAGAAGTAGGGTAAGAAAAAAGTCTTTCCTTAAAGACGTTTCCTTTGAAGAATCAACTGAAGGACTCCAATTCTACAGCACAATGTGTGGGGACGCAGTCCTCCCCCCCACCCATTTCTGTAGACCAGGCCCACTTCCATAATACGTTGTGTTAATGGGGGGGACTGGGCGGGGTCACAATGCGCTCCAGCACTCTGAGACCACTGCTGGTGTGATTTTGTGCAGTATAAAAGCTTCATAACGTAACATAGTTGGTCATTCTGCTTTTTTATTCTGAAAAGCGGATATTTCTAAGCAGGGTGTCTGCTTGTGGCTCTTCAGATGTTTTGGACTACAGCTTCCATTGCCCTCGCAATTCACTATGCTGGCTAGGGCTGATGGGAGTTGTGGTTCACACGATCTGAGATAGTCGAAAGGTTGCAGACCAAAGGAGCCATTGCCTGCTGTAATATGTGCTGCAGGTTGTGCATTTCTAAGCAAAGTGAAGCTGCCATGCACTGAGGTTTGGTTTTGCTTTTATTGTGCAGTTGCTCAAGCAGAGCAGAAATGTACATGAGGAAATGCACTCCCAAGAAATTATTCTTGTAATTAAATACATGTTCACGTGGTCAAAATGTGCTCAAAGAAATCATTCCAGGAAGAAATGACACTAGAAGAATTCACAAAAATTCAATACGAATGGATGAGCATGTCCCAAGTGATATGGGCATGGACCCAGGTAGGTGACAGCCAAATCCAGGCCCCCACGTGCAATATATGGATGGCCAAGCAAAGAACGCTGTCATATTTCTGCCTAAAAGGTGCATGGGCCTAATCAATCGCGTTTACGGACATTTTTGAGTTGGGTATGAACCCGAAAAACAGTCGTGTGGACAATCCATTCATGAGGAGCAGATTATAAATCAAGTGCAAGTGAGTGCACAATATATCAGAGATTAGTTGAGTATTGGATCAGGCACCACAGAAGGATGTAGTTTGTGCTGACAATTGATATATATAATATTTGCCCTGAGGAAGACCTTTTGACCAAGGTCGAAACATGTGTTGGCTGCCTAGTAAAACTAATATAGTTGATGTTATACCGAGTGGTCTACTTAATTTAGTCAATAAGACTGGTGATATTTACATTGAGAGTAGAAGTGGTGTGTGGCGCAAGTGATATGATATGATATGGCATTTATAACGCGCTCATACACAAGTGTTTCGAGGCGCGAGTGGAAAGTGGACAATTTGTTTACAGAAGCGTAGAAGTCCTACAAGGTTGATATCAAAATACGTGAGAGTGATGTTCCCTGTACCCATGGCACGAGGGCACACGCAAACAACTCAAAAGACATGCAAATCAATTCTCACCACAAGTAAGAAACGGATACACCATCTTCCGTGGGAGGGGCCAGCGGCCAAGCTAAGAAGACCACGATTTAGAAAATATGTTCCACTCTGGACTTTTGAAGCCTATACAGCTGGTTCGGTACTCAGGGAGGCCCAAGAAGAGGGGCGGTGAAACCCCTAGTTACAAGTGTGTACAAAACAACTTCCTGGAAAATCCTGCAGGCCTGAAATGGCGGCCCGAGCAGCAGAAATAAAGGGGCTGGGCTCCAACTGCATCATCCTAGGAACAACCCCATACAAGGCAATAATAAATCTTTAACTTTCTTTCGGAGAAATGTGCGTTGCACTCATCAACGCACTCAAATTGTACACCTATGGTTTTGTAATGAGCACAAATGTATTTCTTCCCAAAAAAACATGTGATTTTCGACCACGATAATTATGCGGAAAAAGCGGTCGGATGTATAGAAGGCTAAGAAAAATGTTTTCTTTTTTTAAAGGTGGGGGGGGGGGGTGGCTAAATCCCACACCATTAAAAACAAAAACTAATCATCTTGACACTTCACCCCCGCACTACTGCAGAACGAGGGACCTGTTGCTGAGCTGGCAGGCCCAGCTGGCCTCAATTAGTGAGCCTGGAGACCGTCATCGGGGAGGAAAGCAAAACTCGGCCATAAAGTCTAATGAACACATTAATGGCTGGCTTGTGCCCCTGAAATGGGGGGAAAATGGTTTAAATAAAGTTATTAACGCGGCCCACCTGCGCAAGGCCTTCAGACTCGCCCATTAATTCCCCCAGCGCCTAATCTTGAAAGCAAATGTCTCCTTTTCCGAGGTGGAACGTTAACTAGAGTCGTCGAATGCAATTAGAATCCGTATTTTTTCCACGTGCCGGGCTTTCATCTCTAATAAACAAATCGATTTACAAACAAAGCCTATCTGTGTTCCTCGGCGCCGCCATTTTGAGTTCCCTTTGTACATGTGCACTCTCCTACATTAGCCCTGTTCCACGGCGCTTTCTAGCCCGGCTTCGCCTCTCTCCTCCCGCTGTGCCAGGAAGGCAGCAGACACACTGCAGCGCCCCTTGACCTTTTACCCGGGTTCCCGAAGGGTTAAACCAATGCACTTGGAACTCGGACGTTTATAGATTGAGTTACGTCCTCTTCCTCCTCGTGTCACTGAGAAATGATAGCAGCTCCCTTTTATCACTCTACAACTTGTTAATGTTGTACCCCAGGACCACTTCGTCTGTAATAAACATCTTAACGAAATATCCGTCCCCAGGGAGGAACTCTTAATTTCCTCGCGGCCTCACACATGTTCCCGCTTTTACTGCTTGCAGGTGCTTCGCGAAATTCCATCGTCTTGCAATAAATGTCCCCTGAAGAGCAGGTACCACCTTCCAAGAAGGGGCTGTGTTTTTGCACCTGTCTGGCGAAAGGTCAACACATCCCGAATCCTCGCGACCTAAAGTCACTTATTTAATTAAATTTGACCTCAAAAAGTCAGTTTGTAGCGCAGCTTGCCATTGACCTAATGCTCTTTAACTCTGTTAAGGCAGAAATGGCACGGAACGCCTCTGAAAGCTTTTCAAAGTAGTACAGTCCAAACCCGTGATCTGAAAAATAAGGCGACATGTTACACGTGGCAAAACAATGAATATTTTAACACGTCTTTTAAAAGAATTTCAGCTTAGAATACTTCACCTGGAATAGAAGGTTATTTTGTACATGCATTTTACTAGCATTTCAGGTTAAAAGAAATCAGCATGTCATGGAAACTTCGCAAGGACATATTTGTTATTTAAGCCACTCCCTTGCTGTGCTATGTGTTTCATTTGAACATGACTGGATCAGCAATTTTGTAGCTATGATGTCATGCTTTGATTAGGTGAGGGGAATCTCCTTTTCACCTCATCTAATCTTCTCAGTCTTAATAATGTCTGGGGTACCCGCCAGAGAGACAGGCGCTAAAGCAGCCCAAAAAAGAAAAGCATTCAATTCACAAGTCTGTCCCATAAGGCCATGTCCACCCCGCTCCTCTGCCTATTTTTATTGAAAGCAGGAAAATGAGTCCTACAATATGCAGGAAAATGAGTCCTACAGTATAGCTAAAATGAAAGGGGAAGAGGGACTCTGACAAAAAAGATGAGCCTAGGCCTCAGGTAGAGTGCTATTGTGCAACAAAACTATTAGCTTCTGGTCCAACTTCAGTGTGCTGGACCTTATAGCGTGAGGCTGTAGCAAGCAGTAAACCAATCACTGATTTCTTAACACAAAACACAAAAATGACAATGAAAGCAGAAATGCCGCTCAACTGGATTAATTCAGAACAAAGCGATACAGATATTAAGTTTGCAATGTTCCCTTTAAAACCTTAGCAAAGAAGTGACTGGAGTAGGCCTACGGCAGAGGCAATCTGTAATAATGCATAAAGGTGTGTGATGACGACCATGTGGCTGCCTTGATTCTGCCCAGGCATAGATGTTTTTCTCATGGACTCAGCTTGAATTTCAAGGAGAACAGTCATTCCAACATCATATGCCTATGCTACGTCGATTGCGAGATAGATCCAGCATGCAAAGTTGCCTTAGAGAGCTGTATGCCCTAACATCCAGACCCGAAGGATGCAAACAGAGACTAGCGTTTGCATATATCATTTGCCTATACCAAGTATAGGGTCACTGCTCTACACACATCCAGGCAGTGAAGACTGAATCATTGAGGAGTTAATGCGTTTTGAAATAAGGGGGGGAAGAATGATATGTTCATTTAGGTGGAATGGTGACGATACCTTAGTGTAGAGTTCTCGCGCAGGGTGCAGAACCAATTCATCTGGAAAACTCTGGAGGCACATTCCGGAACAGACTGATCTTTCAGATCTCTGATGTGATTGGCACCAGAAAAGAGAGCTTTTGCTCAAAAAAGATCCAAGGAGATTTCATCGAAGAGTGCAAACGATGATCTTGAAGAGTCCGTAAGACTAATGGATGGTTTCACGAATGCAAAGCCGAATGCCGCGAAGGCCCCCTGAAAGGAGAAGCTTCTCAAAAGCCTGTCTGCTGATTCTTCCAAGTGCAGAAAATCTGATGATGGGGTGGACGGAATATTCTCAATGAATGGCATTTAGCAAATGATCTACAAGGACAAGTTTACGAAGCCAAGGTGGAGGACCTTCAAAAAGGCTGGACCTCCAGGAAACGCTTTACTTTTCTAATGTTGCCAGCGTCCTGCAGGGTTACCATGCAATTGATTTTTACTTTTAATTACTGCAATGCCTTACTCCAAGTCACACTGTGGGATCAATTCATAGGTTCAGCGGCCAAGCCGAATCAAATCTTTGGCCTGTCAGTTACACAAGTTTAGCTGTAATCAGTACTTAAACAATACCAAATTCAAGAGACTGATGTGTTATGGCGAGCAGAACCTTGGTTGAAAGTGTGAGCAATTCCTTTGTAGAATCACAAAACATCTCTACAAGGAAAATAAATGTTATATTAATTAGAGGTTTTTAGTAAGTAGAAAAAAGAGTGAAATACCAGACATGGATTTATTTTTTATTTTTTATTTTTTATACTGCCACAATTTGTGCCTTTCACCAACCTCTAAGTGTTTGTGTACAGGGAGCATCTGAGAAATAAATGGATAGCCAGGGGGAAGAGACAAGACAAAGAGATTAGACTGAATGGAAGAGTTACATACACGATGAAAATGAGCAAATACTCCCTCACTTCGGGAATGGACGTCCAGATCCAAATTCAAAAGGGTCCAAAAATATGGTGAATAAGGGAAATTGTTTGTAAGAGAGAATGGGAACAGGGTGTGCGGTGTGGAGTACCGAGGGAGCACACTCTAAAAGCAAGGGGACAGGGCTCTTTAGAAAAGCAGAGAATCGAAATTCGCAAAGTCGCTCCTTACTCAAAGTAGCAACATAGATCCTTAGATATTCACCGCAATGGCATGACAGCTAACAGCTGAAGGATTCTTTCAAAGGATCCGGCTCCAGCACTTCTCTAAAGACAGAAAACGTGACTGTTCTTTCAGGGTAGGATTTAAGCTCCTCCAGAGTTTCAGATCAAGGACTCCAGGGGTTTTCTCACCTTGCTTTTTCTTTGAAAATGCATTTTCCAGTCAGATTTATAGTGACTATGTATAACGACCTACTCCTGGATTTATAGGGCCTCATTACATGTTGACTGGTCTGGAAATAAAGTGCCGGTAAGAACGTATACCGGCACCTTCCGGACCGGCCAACTCCAAGTCTGCCGATAGGGGGTGTGATCTACCTGCAGGCCTAACCTGCCAGTAGATCAGGCCTTACCAGCAGATAAATGCCTGTATCATCGGCACTGTTACTAACGGTGCTGGTGATTCGGGCAACACCATCGCATGGAGTCCTATTGGACTCCATGGAATGTGAAGTTACCCGCATCTCCGCCGCCCGTAACATCCCAGTAATACCGGGATATTTGGAATTGGAGACGGTACGGTAGATCCCCGGTATCCCACCAGAATTACTGGCGGGATACAAGGAACTCAGAATGAGCCCCAATCTTAAATCTCATACTTCTGATACTTTCTGTTGTATCCAATTGTTGTCTCAATATCCACAATTTTACTTCTGTGCCATTCCTAGCATTTGAGGGAAGTATAGCTTGCACAAACTCTTGCAAAGTAGCAGCATTCCACGTCTTCTGAGTTCGGGCAAGCTATACCATACGAATAGGATCTACATGGAATATAACACTGGACTTTTGAACTTATTAGTAATCACATGTTTAAGTGATCTCACGGAAAAGGATTGTTTATATAATGTATCTAATTTCTTTTTATGGAGAAAAACGGTTAAATGAATTGGAGAGTAGCCTTGACAGACCCATGACGGTGAAACACATGCATGTTCTCCAAATGATTTGTCTAGGATTGTAATTAATGTGTATTTTACCTATAATGGCTTTATTCAAATTGCAATGAACACAGGACGCGATTGATTTTGTCTGATTGACCCGGCGCATCATGCCTAATTGATTTTCATATATTGTGGCTCTATTTCCTTTCCTTTTCCAAGGTGTAGATGCATTTCCAAGGCGTCTGCTTACATATGGAAATCCAAGGGGTAGTTTCTAAATGAGTTGGTCCAGGGGGCATCTGCAGGTGTGGATCTGTATGGGACAGAGAGAAGGACCTTTGTGGAATACCATGGAGGACCTTGCATAAAGCAGTTTTGGAGGATCTCAGTTGGATTTTGTTTACTACAATTGCGGAAAAACATAAAAAAACTCAAGAACCAAAATACAGTTATTCATTCCACTTTTAGTAAGTTTATCAATGATATCATAGGCTTTTGAAAGGTCGAGGAGAACCAGAACTGTCTGGTATTCCAAATCCAGGATCACTAGAAGGTCTTTCCTCATGTTTGTCAGTATTGTTTCCATTCCTCTAAAAGTCCAAAAGCCTAATGGATGACATTATAAAAGCTTGTGTTGTTCCACATGTTCCTGGAGTTGGTACGTCACTTTCAGTTCATGTATTTTGATTAAGAAGCGATCAAACTGCAACTAGCCTGACTATTGTGATCAGCTGTGGGTTTCTTAAGAAGTTGAGTGATAATAACATGTTTTAGATGTGTTGGATATTTCTCACTCCAAAGAGATGCATTGAGAATGCTGGTGGTGGTTTGTGATAAAATCAGGAGAAGGTCTTTATGGTAAGTCGCAGAACATTGTTGTGCTCTGAGGGCTTGACTTCGAATGCTGCAGTGTTTACATCATCTCCTTCCATTGAGCTCAAACAGCATAGGGATCTTCATTCAATTGGTGCTTTTGTGGAGGGTTTAAGTATATTTTGCACGTGATTTTGTCAGATTCGAGTCTTGAATGTCGCCATTGTCTTTCCAACTTTCTGATTACTCTTTTTTGCTTGGCACGGCCACTTGCTACTCCTTTTTTTCTGTCTTTCTTTCTTTTCATTTTAAATGGTGCAATCAAGCCTGGTGTTTTGATGAAGTTTAGGAGAAAGGACTCTATTAACTTGTGAGGGTCTTTGTTAGGTAGCAGATGTTGGTCCAGTGCAACCGAGGTGTCATAAAACAGAGCTTTGCTAACATTTTAAATTTGGTGAGTCTGTGAGGAATTCGACCATCCGCACGGCGGGTGTGCTTTCACATGGGCTTTTTTAAAGAAATAGAATGATGGGAGGTCATCCTCAGAAAATGTGTGGGCTAATCCGCACACATTTTCCGATGCTCACCGCCCAACAAAAACATACATCCGTGTACTATGGGTGGGCACAGCCTACAGATGCCGTCCCCTGTCCCATTTAGTTGGAATGTGACAGTCAGGCGTACAGGAAGGCATCTATCAAAGGCTGCATGGATCCACCCAGCCCATTATCAGTCCTGCTGGTGGCAGCGCCTACTAATGAAAGTTAATTGAAACAGGCTTGCGAGAGGCCTGGTCGCAGAACTGACAAAGGACCAAAACCCCAACACCTTTTTGATGTGCTTCTGTGTCAACCTGAAGTCAGCTACCGCCCCTCAGTATCAAGGGCAGTGAAGTGCCATGTATGGTACATGTGTTGACAGTAGGCAACTCCCGCAGGGAGACCCCTATTCTTGGGGTTGGAGTATGTGATTTGATGGAGACAGAAAGTCTGTTCTCTCCACAACTTCAAGGGAGACCTGCCTTTAACCAGGAACCACAGTGAGCTCCATTAACCTGAGAGAGACCCTTTGATCCACAACAGACAGGAAGATGGTTGGGACTTAGTAGTACATGTTTTCACCCCTTTACCTTTCCTGTTGCAAAGCACTCTGGTTATGGCCTCACGCATAACAGAAGATTGTTGGTGGGGACCCAGGATTGGTTCATTAATGTAGGCTTGTCCTGCTCCAATCACTGTGGCCCATTTGGCTTTAAAAAAGGGTTGAGCCCCTGTTTTGGCAGATCATCTGAAGACCTTGCAAGGAGTAACATGGAGCCCTCATTTGGACCCTGGCTGAAGGTACATACTTCCTTACAACTTCCTCCAGTGAAGGAAGGGAAGGATTTCCGAGAGAGAAGCAAGATCCCTCCCCTAAACATCTCCCAGGGAACAGAGAGAGATACTGAATCCAGAGGACCCTGTAGCAGTTCCAGAACCGGTACCCAGCCAGCACACAGCGTGCCCTGCTCGGCTCTGAAAGCAAGCCTCCTAGGTGGGAAGTGTCAGAGAGTCTCTGGACCGAAAGAAGGACAAGGCCATTGCCTACAACACTCTCCTCAGCTTTGGGCCATCTGCCTTCAAAGACAATACAAGCCCAGCGAAAAAGATAGGAGGAGTGCACCGACAAGCATCAGCCAATGGCTGGCTACAGGCCATTTACGAGCCAGTCGACCGCCTCGAGCTGCAACAGACTGCAAAGCTGACTGTTGTCATGCTGCAGTCGCTCACGCCATCTGAGACGCCTCAACCAGTGCTTGTAACCCACCAACCAGCACTAAGACAATGATTCCTGACTCTGAGCTGCTGTGTCGGCCAGCCTGCAGCCATCCTTCCAGCCTTGCTCACCGAACTGCCAGCCGCCTGATACCCGAAGCTGTCTCCCATCTTGAACTCTGTCTCAGAAGCTGCAAAGTGCCCTGAAACTGACTCAACTCTCTCAAGCACCAAGAACTTCTACAAGCACAAGGCACATTATGGTTCGGTCACCCTGGTTCTTCTCCAAAGGCCCCTAGTGACATATTATGACCCCTTGCTCCCTTTGTGCTGAAACCAAGTATCCTTGAACATTGTGATTAATTACTATACAGACTACCCTCCAGTCACTATCCAGAGTGCATCCCGTTTTCTTCTTGAAACTGTCTGTCCTCTGCATTCCTTTAAAGGGTGGGTTGTATTTTGTAGTGTGCAAAAACTGCCTGTTGTGATAATAATAAAGTAGATATTTGTATACAACCTTGACTGAACAGTCCCTTTTATCATTGGGTAATAATTGTATTTTCGCTCTGTTGCAACTAACCAACGATCCACGACCTTGCCGAGATAAGTCTGCCGTTCCGTCCACAGTACCAAAATTGGACAACAAGGTTTATAATTGACTTGTGTTTCCAAGCTGTTTGGATCCCTTCTGGTGTACTAGAGGTGTGGGGCTGCCTGATGGTTTAGAAACCGATATTCATCAACTTCTTATACTGAGCTATATATTTCATGTACCCTTGAGCTTAATTAGGTTCTAAGAAAACAAATGTGAATTTCATCTAAAAATAAATGTAATACATAAAAGGGTTTATCATGCTGGAATAAGCTGTAGCAAAATAAACCAGGTTAACACCCTCATCATCCAATCATACTGTGGAACATTGAAAACAGAACAAAAGTGAGAATTCAGTGAGTGGAAGAATCTAATGGTACCTTTTTACTGCTTAAAGGGCTCCTTGTTCACCTTGATCATGTTTGTGCCATTGTTGTATATATATTTATTGTAAGGACTTTGTGTTTTCAATGTCTCTTTTAGCGTCCAGTCTCTGTCCCCCTTGAACCGTCAACCTCCCCATTTTGGTGAGGTTTACGGCAAATCGTTCACCACAAGGTTTGGTGCTTGAGGTAGAACAGCAGGTCAATGAGGGTGGTGCTCATTTTGTAGTTGCTGTATAAGTCTGCAAGTAGAGTTTCTGTGTTAGGCCTGGCTAGTTTGTACCTTTTAATAGCTTGTTAAGAACAGATATGCTTTCATTAGATGATGGAGTGGCTGACAGTGTTTGATTCATGCAATGGAGTGAAACTCTCAAACTCAGTAAATCTAGACCTTTGAAATGAGAGGGTGGCAACCAGAATCAGTATTCAGTAGTCCTTGCACTCTCCAGCTTGACATACCCTCTATAGGAGTAGCCAACTGAATTAATTTTCTGCACGCTGAGGTGTACCTTTAAGCCTGTTAAGATCCCAGGGTTGGTGAGATCCCTGGATGTTTTTGGCAGCCAATCACATCGAGGCCAATGCAAATTATTCCACGTATTGTCTAGTGAAATAACTTTTCTTAAGAAGGCGGGGGCGGCGGGGGGGGGTCTGTTGACGTCGGTGTAGGAAAGGTGTACTCAAGATGGTGGACTTTCTCTAAATGAGGAGGGGTGTTTGAGGGGTTTTGCAGAGGTCTATGTAGGGATCTCCTGTTTTCTTGTGGGGTGTACTATAGCCAGCACTTGTTAACCTGAAAGCAACGGTGTGGGCTAGGTTAATGGTGAGTGAGGGAACATGAAAGATAGTTTTGCTGCTGGATTGAAATGTGAGGTTCAGAGGTACCCAGCTACTCTACGCAAGTCTGTTTCTAGGTGGTCTTCGTAAAGGGCACAGAGGCATTTAACTCCAGATGGAAGCCTTTTGCGCCCGTGGTGCTATGGCACATTAGCTGTGGTGGTGGTATGTCAGTCAAGTGTAGAGGACTAGAATGTTGTTGTTTGCTGTCTGCAGGGAGGGATTACGAATTGCTGTGCGCGGGTGACATAGTTGGTCTGTGCATAGTGTGGTTGGACATGAAGAAGGGAGAGTTAGAGTTGGAGCAAACAATTCATACCTTCAGCAAACTATCATTCTAGAGTGCAAAGGATCAAACCACTGTGGGGCAACAACTAAGCTAGGGCAAACAACTCGACCAGAACAAACAACCCACACATTGCCAACTACTAAAGCACAGCAGGGCAGCAGAAAAAGAAGGTCAAACATATACAGTGAGGCAATGGCCAATCCAAAATACATAATATGGACTTATCAATCAACTACATTTTTATAGGCCTGAGGCAGCATCTTGGGGCGTTGCCACAGCTGTGTCAGAAATATTCCCTCACTCCCATGGGTATTACACACTACATTTTAGCATCACACTCTAAAAACATTGGCAGGGAGTGTTTCTAGACATGCTGCTCCATAATACAAACCATGAAACTGTTAGGTATACACATCTCAGCTGGGCTGATATTTGACATTGTGCATTTGTACTGAACATTTCCGGTCGACATCTTATTGCAAAAAATTATTACTCAAACTCCCTTTCCTTGCCCGACTGAACTGGCTGCTTTTTATGATAGAGCTCGACCACACCCACGATGGTACTTTAAAGCATTAAGGACCCATGTGTGTTTAGGCCGGTGTAATCCCATGATAGGGCCAGGTAGTGGTGATGAGGTGGTCGGTAGGGGGCTGGCCTGACTAAAAGTCCTGCCACCATAGTGGAATTTGGTGCTGGAATGTTTGTGCATGGAGTCTCCTTCCTTCCCTCTTGGATCTTTGTGGCCCTTGCCTGTGTTGATATGGGTCTCATGGTTATGTCAGCATGTTTGTCAGGAGCCTGAGAATTCTCTGGCAAATCAGGAAAGCCGCTTGTTGCTATTAACATTCTGTTGCAAGGAATTTACAGTGTTGTGATCGCTACATTACTGGTGTAGTTGAAGGAATGTGGTCTGTTTGCTTTCTTTTTTTATTTTTATTTTTAGGCTGGGTTGTTCTGATTTAATGTAATTTTTTCCAAATTAAAGCTTTATCCTGAACCCTCATACATTTTTCTTTTTCATTTTTTTTATTTATAATTTTTATACATACTAAAGTATGCTTCCAATACATATGAATATTAAACATCACATAACTTCAAGGATAAAAATATTACAATACACATTAATATATTAAGTAATAAAAACTAACATAAAATCATCATAATAACCTTGAGCAAAGATAGTTTTATCATATTAGTAGCAGTTACATGTTATATCTATCGGAAATTTAATCAATTGACACAAACAATACCAACAAGACAAATCCATTACGACACAACACAACACTTACAAAAATAAATAAATAAAAAATAGTAAATAAATTAATAACAAAAATAAAAAATAAAAATAAATAAATCACTCATATATATTATTGAAAGGGCTCATATTGAGAGATACAAGACTTCACGTTCTTTATTTAATAGTAATATTTTCTCATATTTTGATAATATCTGCGTCTCCACTATCCAGTCTTCTGTAGTAGTCTTTATCCTAGTTTTCCAAACTCTCAGAATTAACTTCACAGAAACCACCACTGTCTATTTCTTACTTGTGCAATGCATGCAAAGTACTTCTTTGTTCAGTCACATCTCTGTGCTCACAGGATTTCCACAAACCACGAAGGTGTGTGTCCCAACAGGAAATGTGTTCTCTCCCTCCATGCTGAGGAAGAGAATGTTTGTCCGCACTTGTCAAATCCCTTGAAATTGGGCAGAATTACTCCCTTAAAGGGAGTTTAATTTCCATGCTGCCGGTCTGGGGCTTGTCAGCATGTTTGAATGGCTTTCCTAGGGTGTCAACTTCATAATCAGGAGTGTGGCCATCTCCTTTCCATTTGGCTGGTTGTTGGCCTGAGTAAGGGTGGTGGGTTTATGAGTGCCTGTCACTCTACACACTTAATAGTTTTGTGCATCCCTGTGGGTGACCCCATTAAGGGTCGTGCATTTCTGCACGTGTGGTTGGAGTATGAGTGGGAGTATGAGTGCCCCGATAACTACTCCCTTCGGGTTAGGCAACTCGGTGTGTGCACTTAGGGTGTGAAAGACATTGGAACTATTCCCCAAGGCACCATGGGATTTATATGGGATGGTGAGCTTGCAAAAGCCCATGTGTCTGTCCCCAAGGGGCTATACATATATCTGCATAGGAAGGATGTATGTATTCCTTTAACTGCCCCTCAAGGTGTCAAAGGTGTCAGTAGGGTTGGGAGAGATGTATGCATTTCTGTGACTGACCCCTTTGTTTGTGTGGGGACCCAGTTGGGGTGGTCTGAGCATCCCCACATGCTTCCCCTGAGTCCAGCATCCATTAGCTTGCGGTGGTCCCTGGCCCCTTTGACTGTCCCACTGTCAATCTCCAAGGTTAGGCAGGGTCTTTGACACAGAAGACAATCCAAATCCCCACAAAATCATGCCACACAACACATAGCTGCAAACCCTCGATACAGTCCCAACCCAAGAGGAGGAAACTTCAGGATATTTAAGCCCCGGCCAAATAAAGGGTGATGGGGGGTGTTTGGGGAAAGTCACCTGCGGAGTTTGGAGTAAGTTGGTAGTTCAATAGAGAAGTAGAAAATTGAGCTTGGAGGTAGAGAGGAAGGACCAAAGGAGTCTAGAGAAGGTGCATCAGGAGTTTGCAGGTAGAGATCATGGGGTGGTAGGAGGAGAGAATCTGTAGGGGGAATGGTTCTGACTGAACATTCTGCTTTGATGCTATGGGAACACAGGGGCTCACAGAAAATTAATATTTAGATCTCATTGATCAAGAATGTGTAAGTATGGGGAGTACAATTATGTTGCTAACAACATTTGAAGGGCCTGTTAGGTTATGACTATCATGACGTTAACTTGAAAGTGTTCCTTTTCTGTTGGTTTGATTTTGTAGATTGTTTGATAAAGGGGTGGTTAAGGTCCTGAAACATGTTGCAGGCTTTAAAAATAAATGATAATGGATAAGGAGTCGCAAGTAAATATAAACTAAAATAGATTAAAAACACACTGGAAAGATTTTTACTGTTAGATAATGGAAATACTTGCAACAGTAAACTACATAAACATAAACTACATTTGGTCTTTCATGCCCTGCCACGGAGCATTGGCAAACCAGTGACCTTGAATGATGAATTATGTTCTTTCTGAGGTGGTGAGGTCTGCTTCTAGTGAATTGAATATTTGTCGAAGGGCCTCTGTAGTAACAGTGCTCCAGGATGCATTCGGTGACCTGATAACAAACATGTGTCCTTTATTTAGTGCCCCACCCAAAGCTGCTGGGCTTCCATTTTGGATAATTCTCTTTTGCGCTTCTGTAGGCTGGCCAAGTCTGCCCTGCCTAATTCTCTGAAGTCGGATCCTAGAGCTCTGGTTGGGGTTGGATACTGACTTGTGGCGTATAAGGCTATCAACAATACACCTATGCAAGGACAGACAAATCAATCATGGCAGGACCTGGTCATTGCAGCCGACTCAAATAACACTGTCAGGTTTTAGAGGTTGCTCAGGGCTCTAGTCATAGTCACTTTCGAAAATAGGAGATATTATTCCATTGTGCTAGCTCATGTCATAGATAAATAACTCATGAACCATTCTGAAGTGGCATTAAGAAACCAGAGCTTGGCTCGAGGGAGATCCCCGCGCCCAAGAAACAAAGGAGTCTAGAAATGTGACAAATTCCTGCTTTATTAATCCAAGCAGGGAAACACACACAGATTCTACAGCTCCAAATGCACTCTCAGCTCAAAACAGGCAGACAATGAGGTTTTAAACAGGTCTGGCATCACAACCAAAAGTTACATTCCTGGGCTCTAAGCGAGATTTGGATTGGGTCAACAGTATAGGCATAATTACATTCTATAGGGGACACATTATCTGATTGGTCTGGCCAGATCTGGTAGCTCCACCTGGCACCGCTCCTAGGAGGTCAGTGTAAACCTTGTCAATTTAGGAAATTTAACAGCATGTGAGAAAAAATGATGTGTGGGGAAGGTGATCTCAGAAACCGCCTGTGTTCCATCAATGGTACTACTTCCAACTTCCCAAGCCCAGAGCAAGGACATATTTAGCATCTTCTGTCTTCAGTTTGATGGGAACAGCATTATCTGTCTGCCTCAGATGAATGGGCCTTGTTTCCCAGTTCCAGCTCACATATTCTGGGACCGTAAAATTATTTTCTCTGCTGCCATTTAATAGGGATTGCAGTCTTTTTTCCTCCCAGGAGCTGTATCTTTTCTGCTAACTCTAACATTCTCTCCCAGCGTCCTTGGCAGGGCTGGACATGCTATCAGATCTTTTAGCATTTCTCAGGAAATTCAGTGTGTCAGGCGTCAACCCTGTGTTTTATGCCTTCCCAATTCATTTCAATGCAGTTGTGGCTTCCATTTTGCTTTCATGGCTGTTCATGATAATTGCTTTAGTTTTCAACAAGCAGTTCATCTGTGTTCTTTTGCACTCAGTTTATGTCTCTACATGTGTTCAACCATGTTGCCTCTTCATGATTACTTTAGATGATATCATCCAATTATGGTCTGTGGGGCTGCTTCAGTAGGTGGCATCTATCATCTTTGGGGTATGCTGGAAGTGCTTGGAGACCCCCTCAACACTTCCATGACTGAATCTGAAAATATTTCACAGCAAGATTTCAACGTAGCTGCCCCTTCATGGAAAAGTTCTGAGGTTTTCATGTAAGGCTTCATATTTAAAAGAATAGTTTTGATCGTGTTTTGAACAGTTTTTTAAATTGGGGCTTTCTACGATTGAAAAAAAACATATTTTTTCACCTCAAATATATCAACATTGGCCACTTGGAATTTCAAGATTTTTAGCCTGCACATAGATATTATCATGAATTGCTACACTGGAAAAAAAAGTGAAAAGCGAACTGGGCAATTTCGAGATATTTAAGTTCATATATATATATATATATATATATATACATACATATATATATATATATATATATATATATATACGTATATATATATATATACATATCTATGTAAATATGACGCAAGCGCAGAATGAATGTGCATTGTTTATACAAATTATACAGGTATCTGTTGATGTGAATCTCTTAATCTACGCTTCTGTACCTATGATCACTCACATGAAAGTTAGGACCTAGTTTTATGTAAGTTTTCATATCTTAACAAGATGTTTAGGAGATTTTAATTGCGTACATGTATGCTACCTAAAACTCCTTTAAGCCTCTTAGGTGTATTGAAAATTCCCATCAAAGTTACAGCTTACTTTAATGTGAGCTTTTATACGTATAGTTTTGTATAGGTACAGATCGGAGAATCGTACATTTGGTACAAATACATTGATATACGTCTGAAAACTAACAGCAAAGTCAGGACTGACTTTGATGTCAGTTTTTAGGAGATGTAAATTGCGTACATGTACGAACTGTAAAGCTCGTATACTCTTCTATGAATTGAATACTCACATCAAAGTTATATCTCAATTTAATGTGAGCTTTAATATGTATAGGAGGTATACAATACACAAGCAGAGTACATTTATATCCCACTTTAGTCACACTAATACTAACAAAGTGCTATCTCTACTGTTGAAGGCTAACCCCATTTGTTCCCCATCAGACCCTCTTGCACCTCAGCTAGTCAAGCCTATTGCCTCTTTAGTGGCCTATCACCTTGCTGAACTTTTCAACCTGTCCTTCCACGCCACTTGCTTTCCCTCTGTTTTCAAAACAGCCATGCTCATCCCTCTCCTAAAAAAGCAAGAGGCAGACACGAACCTACCGGTTAACTTTTTCTCTGTGTCTCTCCTTCCACGCTACTCTAAAATGCTTGAAAGTGTTGTGTTCAACCGTTTTACCAAAATCTTATACATCCACAACCTTCAAGACCTCCTACAAGAAGGTTTTCCGCTCCTGTCACTTCACGGAAACTGCTTTCATGAATGTCTCCAACGTCATCTCCTCTTCTTAGTTCTTAGCACTTCAATCTAAACTCTATCCTAATTCTCCTTGACCTGTCTGCTGCCTTTGACAATGTTGATCACTCTGATCTACTCAATACTCTATTTTGTCTTGGGATTCATGATCAAGTCCTTGCCTGGATTGAATCTACCTTGCACCCTGAAAATTCTCTGTCTCCTGGAGCAACAATACCTCTCAGCTCACTCCTCTAACTGCACTCCTCTTTACACTCTACAGCCCTGCTCCTCATCTCCTTCTTTGGGTTCTTGTACCAACTCTTCATGGACGAACCCCAAATCGTCTTCACTTTTCTGAACTCTCCTATGTTCTCTTAGGTGGCCATCCCCAATCCTTCTCTTTTATGAACTATATACTTCAATCTGCTTCCACTCCTAGAAGAGTATTCCAGCCCAAACGCAGTTCTATTCCCTCTTGATCTCTATGATTCTTTGGTGTGTGGAATGCTGCCGTTTCTATCCAGATTTGTAAAGAGATGTAAATGTAGTGTCTACATGATTGTATTCCTCCTCCTTTGAAAGTCCCTTTCCATAATTCGAAAGAACCTTTGGCACCTGGCATGAATAAGATTACAAGGGGGCTTACCAACAGGAGGGTAGTTCCTTTGAAATAGCTGTACCCAAAACGTTTCTGCCCCCCAAAAATCCACAAACATTGATATGATCAGCCCTCCAGAAAATGTTACATTGGGAGCCAATCTTACTACTCCATCTCTACCGGAGGTCTCTCTACATGGTACTAAATTGCCCCTGTCAACTGATATTATTTCATCATCTATTGTACCCCGGGGCAAAAATGACAACCACAGTACAGAGGACCCAGGGCACCTTGCTCTGTCTAAAGAGCATGTGATATGCAACGGCTGCCCCACTTGTAAAGCCTCAATGCATGACATTAAAAAAACCTATATAGACGAAATGAAACTACAACTAACAACTATTTCAATCCAGTTGTGGAAACTATTGGCTAGTGGGCTTGTCCCAAAATCTCATCAGTTATCCCACCAATCACCAAAGGCTCTCCCTTGGTGCTTCAATGTATTCCCATGCTGTCTCTCTTTGATAAACCCATCTATAATAAAAAAATCTTCCCTGCCCCAGATCCCTTCTGCTGAGAACAACAACCACCCCAAGGACTCCTCTATCAAAGCCAAATCCAATTTTTCCTTCAAGGGTCAAAATCATGACTAAGGACAAAGAGGACCAGAGGTTAGTGGTTCAGCCATATTCAATGTCCCCCGTGTGACCAGAAACAATCCATCATCTCATTTGCCCTTGATGTCATCTAATTCAGATCCTATACTTCCCAAGTTAGGAGGGAAATCCCTCTCACTTTAAATGCCGACTGTTCGAAAACTTTGGAGAGGTACAATCAAACTTTCTCCATTTTTAAGTAACAAAGCAAAGCACTGTTTCTGCCATTCTAAGGGCTGTTTATCAGTCATACGTCCAGATATTGGGAAAGCTACACGCTATGCAGATCCTACCACACTTAATAATGATTACATCCAGCTTGAACTCACAACTCACATTTAGTACAGGGCCTGCTGTCTATTGAATTCTGCACACTACCATCTATGGGATCACACATAGTTTTGAGACCCCTTCCCACTGTCCTCTCCCAGGAGGCCAACTTGAAGGGACAACCATTACCAACCATCTGGGATCTTATTGATCTGACAGCGAACCATAGAAGGTAAGTGCTGTATCTGTATTTCCCAAGAAGATACTTGTGCCAAGAAAGGAATGAAGTGGAACAGTGCCCGCCCCCTTCTATTACCCATCTTCCCTCAGAAGGGGATTCTATCCATCCATTTAGAAATGACTACCCAGTGTCCATATTCTCTTTGAACATCAGTGGATTGGGCAGTAAAAATATAGATCGCCATTGGCATGAATTTATAGAAGGAAGCAAAATGATCTGCTTACAGGAAACCTGGTTGACCAAACCTATCCATAAACCTTACTACCGCACCTTCCTTTGCTCAGCCCAAAAATCCAACAAACGACGTCCCAAAAACAGATTACATGTTAGCCTTGCTCTATTGTGCACATTTACAGAACTGGAGCACCAAGACCTACTTTGTGTGGTCCTGGGTTTCAAGAGGGGGTCTAAATGCCTTGATAATGAGTACCTCAGACCGAACAGGCTAGCAATAACTGACCTTGAGCAGGCATTGACAATTGCATCTGGCTTCACTGATAGCTACCAGGGCCTTAATCTTGCTCAGTGACTTGCACTGCCAAATCAAATGCTCTATGCCGTGCCCTGTGAATCACCCTGCAGAGGATGAGGTATGGGATATCCCACTCTCCATTGCGTAAATATCCCTTAGCAAATTATGTTCTAGCGGCCATCCATTCCTATGGTCTTAGACCCTGTAATGGATGTTTTCCTGATGGCTCTCTGGCCCATCTGACATTCTGAACACAAGCCAAGCAGAGTCTAGTAGATTAAATCTTGATAAATGCAGACCAATGGGGCCCGATTAATTATTTTCAAATCATACAACGCCTTGAGAGTGATCATGATCGCCTGATTGCTAAATGTTCAATTTCTGTTAACTGGGGAGACAATCAGACTCCTCAGTCCCAACAACCAATGCTAGAACAGTCTGATAATCTAAAAGCTCTTAGGTGGCCATCACCATCAATCCTTTTCTTTTATCAACTATATATGTGAATCTGCTTCAACTCCTAGAAGAGTATTCCAGCCCAAATGCAATTCTATTCCTGCTTGATTTCTATGATTCTTTGGTGTGCGGAATGCTGCCATTTCTATCCAAATTTGTGAAGAGATGTAAATGTAGTGTCCACAAGAGGTGGGGTGCACTTACCAGCTATGAGAAGGGCATAGTGACAGAAGAGTCATGTGTAGGAAGATGTCATGACGCATGGACATTACACTTGGAGTGCCACATGACAGGGAGTAGGGACATGCAAAAAAACACAAAATGAAGATGCAGTTCCAAGGCATAGATAAATACGGGTGTGAGAGCCAATTGCGAAGAATAATCACCAGTGTAGCAATAATTGAGTTTGTTTTCATTTTATAGAGCATATTTTAGCAGGGTTTTTAAGCACATACGCATATAGGGTTTTGCTTATTGTTTATTTGTATAAGTATAAGATGGAGCATAATTAAGGGTTTAGTTAGAGGTAATGGTAGAAGTAAAAATAGAACCATAATAAGGATTAGTGTTATGTGTATTAATGAACCATAGTGCAGCCATCTTGGAGCAGGCCTAAGGCATATTTGATAGAAGCCATTATTATATTTTAGTTGAGAGATTGAGTTTCTGCTGACATGATGAAGCAGTGGAGATCAGCTCACCAAGGTCAAGGCACACAGAGTAGCTAAATCATTATTGCCAAAGGAAATGTTTCTCATGAGATGAGCCCAGCCAGATACACTAGCTGCAGTTCCACACAGTATGTTTCAGTAGCTCTGGAAGTGAATACAATAGCAATTGAGAATAAAATAGCAGGAATTACTTTCCAGCAACCGTGGTGCATGAGTTTTTTTGAAGCAGAGCTGTCAACAGGCGTGCAGACGGCGGTGAGTGCAGGAGCTGGAAAGAGGACGGGAACCTGTTAGAGAGCTGGGGCGGATGTGTTTGTGCTATTATGCTGAAGCTCACCTTATCTTGAACCAAAACACATGGTCCAATCAATTCGTAGCTGAGTATCTATTTGTATGTTGGACTGGGCCAGCCAATTAAAGCAAAGGGTTTTCTGCTGGTCAGCAAAAAGTGATTTAATTATGGGAGGGGATACTTTAGCATCATGACATCATGAAATGGGCGTTAAAGGTTTTTCTTTTTCAAGAAGTGTCTGTCCAATAGAGGTGTCCCAATTTATCGAATACTATAGGAGCCTGAGGATGCTCTACCAATCAGCTTGTTTGACCTGCCCCAAAATGTAATTAATGTTTGTTGTATAAAAAGTGTGTTAGCAGTGGGCAGGCCTGAGAACCTATCAACCAGTTCACTTTGCAGGGCTGTTTGAATCTTTCTCCCAGCTGTTGGAGAGTTAATAAATGTTTTTCTTCTTCCCGCAGTGTTACTCTTCTGTGGAGTACTTTTTTTACCTTTTTTCACATTACGTATGTAAGTAATCCCTCTTTTCAGTTGCCAAAGCAAGGCCCATTTCAAATAAAAATCAACAAGGTTGGTTTGACCAAGAGTTTAAGTAAGCCAAATTGGCTCTCCTGCATGAATTAAAATCACTCAAAGGAAGAAATCCTGAAATTATTACCAGTAAAAGAATTGAATACAAGAACCTAATAGAAAGAAGAAAGCTGAGTTTACCGAAGTCTTCTAGGGGGGCGAGGGGAGGAATCTTTCCTCAATGCAGTCAAGACCCACAGGGCTAAAGACATTTGACATATAGTAAGGACTGGTCTAAATCCAGATAATGGCTATTTATCCAACAATATTCCATCCGGTGCCTGGCATGACCATTTGCAGTCTCTATATTACAAGGAGGATAATTCCAGCATACTCCATCTGGAGCATGCAGTGACTCACACCCAGGTGATGAAGACTAATTCCAACGTTTCTACTTATCCCCTAAAATCTTCCCCAATGGAAGTTGAGAGGGCTATCCTCTCCCAACATGCAGAAAAAGCCCATGGCCTTGATCACCTTCCAGTGGATCTGTTCAAGAGTAATGTTGATAAATGGGTCCCTTCCTATTAAAGTTCTTCAATGGGATAAACTGATTGTATTCTCCCCCCAGATTTGGAGAGGAGCTACAATAGTACCGATGTATAAGAAGGTAGATAGAGAGGCACCATCGAACTACAGACCAATATATTTAATAAACTCTTTAGCTAAAATATATTCTAAAATCATACTTTACCGACTTGAAGAGTGGGCCAACAATTCTAATATTCTCCCAGTGGCCCAGGCCGGCTTTCACAAAGGGATGTCTACAATTAACCAATACTTCAGGCTTTATCTTATCCTTCAGAAATGTGTAAAGCTGAAGGGCCAAACTATGAAACTGGCCTTCACAGATTTGCAGTCAGCCTTCGACACTGTCCCGAGAAGACTATTATGGCAGACCCTCGAAGTGCTCCAGGTTCCCACCAACCTTTGGTGTGCATTAAAATCTCTATATCATAACAACTATGCCAGGACTTGGTGGGGACTGAACGTCGAAAGCTCTAATCTGGTAAAAATCAATGTTGGAGTGAGGCAGGGCTGTGTGCTGGCCCCCGTGTTGTTTTTCATATAGATAAATAACATTGCCATTGGGATTAACACCTTAGCGGTGGATGCGTCATCCCGAGGCCCAAACAAATGGAGTCTTTTGTTCTATGCTGATGCTGTTCTCTCAACCAAAAGTCCATCGGGCCTACATACCCTTTGCATACAGTGAACTTTATACAAAATAGAAAATGTTTCTTTGTTTAATGAGATTTATACAGAAACAATTGTATAAGTAATACTCAACTGAAAACAAATTGCAAAATAAGGAACAGGAACATATTTGCATTCTCTTTATTCAAATTTAAGTTATGTATTTTCCATACATGTCTGTCTTCTCTGTTTTTTGTACTAATTGTATTTTCTGGAAGACTTGGCAAAGCGTTAGGTCATCAAAGAAATTATTCGGGCCTTCTAGTCTCCGTTCTTGTTTTCTTCTTTTTCTTGCCTTTGCATTTTTTGTTTTGCCAGGGTTTCCAGAGTGTATGTTATTTAATATATTAGCTGTTGTTATTGATTACAATTTGTGAATAAAGAATATGAAAATTAAAAATTAATTGTTTTAACCATTTTTAACCTTGAAAGAAATAGGTGAACCATTCAGTACATTTTGTTTGTTATGTTTTCTATTTCTGTTGCCAGGTCAGATACATAGAGCATAATATCAGGTTAGGATACCCGTCCAGATAGAATTAAATTTGACTTAGAAGGAATTTCAAGAATAACCCTATGGTGGAAAACTTTGTGTTATGTAGATACTTTACACCGGCCACCAATGAAGGAAGCGGTATACCCGAATTACGTTAATTACATCAGGCCTACAGAAACAGCTTTCCACTTTCTCATCCATATGCATTCACAAGGGCTTAACAATTAACATCTCTAAAACCAAAGTCCTGATGTGTCACCCCCCCAGGCCACAGTCACCATGCACCACCACAATCCTTTTTAAAGAAATGTCTGCTGGAATTCGGTGATGCCTTTGACTATCTAGGAATCTCCCTATGTAGCAACCTGAAATGGTCTATGCAGATTGACAAGAGCAACCTAATTGTCGCAAGACAAGGCAACGGTGTTGCACGTTTTTCATCCTGCTTTGGGGGCAAACTACATTCACATGCCATGAAGGTATTTAAAGCTCAATCTATCCGAGCAAGTACATTTGGGGCAGCGTTATGGGGTCATGTACCTTGCCCTAAAATCCAGATCTCAGCGAACAAATTCTTGAATCATTTAAATGGCGTACCTCATAGTGTTCATTCCGCCCCAGAAGCAGTGGAATTACTGGGGTCATATATGAAATCATGCTGAGACTGTTGGTATACACGTTAAAGGTATGGTATCTAAATGGCCTAACCTCATTTAGAGAGGGTAATCTTGATGTTCTTCAATCCAACAAGGGAAAATCACTCCCCTGGTTCAAATACATAAAGCATATGCTTCAAAACTTGGGTCTCAAAGTTCTGTGGAATGAGCCCACAAAATTTGGCGTGCAATCCAAAAACATCCTAAGGAATTCCTTTAACAAGTGGGTTTGAAGATATGAGCAAGACTTCTATTACTCTGTAACTCATCATCAAATTATATGCTGGTTAAAATGCAACTAGGCATGGACAAGCAAAATCTTTATTTATGAAATTTCGCCATGGTATTTTACCACTTGCTATGTTTACTGCCCATTGGGGAATGGGCACTGTAACTACATGTTCCTTATGTAAATTACACGATGAAGACGAAATTGATGTTTTACTCACATGCCCCTTATATGCAATTGAAAGACGCAAGTGGCGTAAGCCGATTCTTAATGAGTACTGCATTAGAACCAGAAATGAAGCTGTTAAATTAATGAAAACTAGCCCAACCCTTCCAGCGTTCTTGGCAGTATCATCATTTCTAACCAGCACTTTCCATAGAAGGAAGAAATTGCTGATTATGAAACCTTGATTATAAATTGTGCAGCTAATTGTATACCATGTATAGCACTCTACCTAGGAACCTCTGAATCAAACATGCATTGTACTAGCTCATGATTTCTACCTACCAAAGTACTGCCATTTTACATAGGTTCTTCCCTGTGACAGCTTGATGTTAAATGCTGTCCCATGTTATTTAATTCTAGCATGGGGAACATCGAATTTTAACTATGTTCTTCATGTAATTTACTCTTCTGTAATTTTTCAAGTGCTGTTATGGTGGAGACTGGAATAAAGCTTGACTGGCTGACTGACTGACACACTCCTATGATAGGCACTCCTACAACACACGCTCTTATGTCACATGCTCCTGTGAAACATACTCTTACGACACACACTTTTATGACACACTTATGAGACTAACACTTAAGAAACACACAGGCTCCTACAACACATGCTTCTATTCTATTGCACAGTCCTATGACACAAAATCCTATGACACTCACACTCGTGATACACACTCCTATGACACATGCTCTTAAGACACACACACTTACCACAGACACACTTATGAAACACACTTACAACACATGATTCTACAACATACGCTCCTACAACACACTTTTCTACAACACATGCACATACAACACACTCTTACCACTGATGCTCATAAAACACAAACTAATGACACATACACTTATGCTATAGGCTGTTAAGCAACATGCTCATAGGCCACACACACCTATGTCCATGTTCTTAAAACACACACTATTATCACACATGCACAGAATAAATGTATAGCTTCTATACATAATGTACATATAAATATAATATATTATATATATATAATATAATATAATAAATAAACAAACAAACGCGTAGAAGATGTACGTTATGCACATGTACGCCACTATACGTATGAAAACTAACATCAAAGTCAGGGCTGACATTGATGTTCGTTTTCAGGAAATGTAAATTGCATTCAGGTACAAACGGTAACACTCATCTATGCCTCTTGAACATATTGAAAACTCAGATCAAAGTCAGAGCCCTTATTAATGTGAGATTTTATATACTTACATGAAGTGTATAACACATGAGCAGAATGAATGTACATTTCTATATACGAAGTGTACAAATGCCTGTAGAAGATGTACATTTTGTACATGTGCACTAGTATACGTTTGAAAAGTCACATGAAAGTTAGGACTTACTTTGATGTGAGTTTTCAGAAGATGTAACTTCTGTAATGTACAAACTGTAAAATTCATGTATGCCTTTTGCACACATTGCAAACTCACATCAAAGTGAAACCTCACTTCAATGTAACTTTTCATATGTATAGGAGGCATACAGGGCAGGTGCATTTTATGACTTTATACCAAACACTTACATGTTACGTTTATGCCATACAGTCAACGTGCCAGACACTTACACACCAAACGCTCACACGCCTTACACCACACGCTCCTACAAAACACACTCCTATGACAAACACTCCGACAACATGCGCTTATAGGAAACACCCACTTATGATGCACACTCTTAGAATACACACTCTTACAAGATACTTACCACACTCACACTTATAACACAAGATTCTACAACACACACGCTCCACAACATGCACTCCTATGACACCCGCTCTTACAACACATGCTCTTGGAAGATGCTTATGACACTCACACTTATGACACCCACTCCTAGGACACACGCTCATCTGACACACTCACACTTATGACACACACCCCTGCAACACATGCTCCTATGACACACGCAACTATGACACATTTAAGACACTCACATGTATGATACCCGTGCCTACGAAACATGTTCTGACAACACACACATCTACAACATATAATCCTATGACACACATTCCTATGACACACACTCAAACTACATGCTCCTACGGCACACACTCCTATGACACACACTCCCCAACCCACTTACGACCCTCAAAGACTACTTCAACCCATGCTCCTATGAAACAAGCTCCTACAGCACATGCTATTATGACACACTCTTGCAACACATGAACACCTATGACATGTTCTCCTCCAAGTCACACTTTTCCAACACACGCTCTTATGACACATGCTCACATTCCTATGACACAATTAAGACATGCTCCTATGACACACACTTCTATGATACATGCTCCTATGACACATACTCCTACAACACACTCCTATGATACATTCTTACAACATGATCCTACACCACATGCTCCTACGACATGCTCCTGTGGCACACGCGCCTACAGCACAGACCCCTATGACACACAATCCTACAAAAACACACTACACACATAATCTTATGGCACACATTTATAACACATACACATATGTCATGTGCTGTTACAAAACACAAGCTTATTCCACACACAATTATGCTAATTGTTCTTACACCACATACTAAACAACACACCTTCAAAATCAATGTACAGCTTCTAATAAACAATTACGCACATGCACGCTACTATACGTATGAAAACTCACATCAAATTTAGGACAGAATTGGATTCAGTTTTCAGATGTACCAACTCTACTCATACTAATTAGAGATGTATCTTTCGAACAAGTACACTAATATACATCTAAAAACTCACATGAAAGTCAGGACTGACTTTGATCTCAGTTTTCCTGTACCTATGGAAAATGCACATCAAAGTCAACCGTGACTTCAATGTAAGTTTTCATATGTATAGGAGGCATATAGAACTTGTGCATTTGATTACCTTTTATACCAAACACTTATCTGCTAGTTATGCACCATATTTCCACATGCCAGACACTTACACATCAAATACTCATACTCCTTGCAGAACACAATCTGTGTTCTTAGGACATACACTGTTAGAACACACACTCTGATGACACACACACATGAACTTATTTATTTATTTGTTTATTTACATACACATACAGCCAATTAAGGCTTTGCACATCATAGAAAATCAATCTGAAATCACAGAGTCGAAAACAGCTCACTCTTTATATCTACACACTTAAAAAGAGCCGGAATAAAATATGCCTTCAGACAGGTCGCTAAGAATGTTCAAACATAAATCATAGCATTTCATCATGTGAAAAATTAAATTAGCATAATGTCCATTTAAAAGTTTAGTCCACATTTCATCAACATCTTCAAGCTCACAGGAGTTGTCATGTGCTTTCACTTTTTTCCAACGTAACTGTTTCAAACTCTCACAGTGACATACAATGTGTTCTGCTGTTTCAATTTCTGCAACTCCACATGGTCTACACCATCGATCAGATCTGGGTATTCCACATGTTGCTCCAACTATTTGCAGACTATCTGTCTTGTTAAACTTGAACAATAAGTATTGCCTCAGTAATCTACTGTCAGGAAATGCTGATAGGTATATAGGGGTATCTGGCCGTCCCAGCCAGTATTGTATGAAAGTGCCACTATTACTCTTCGTGGCCAAATACACCATCGCTCTTTACCTGCTACAGATATAACATTCTTCAACTGGCGTTTAATTCTACCAAGTGAATGATTTAGCCCTACTTCAGCATTCTCTTTGGCTCTATTAGTTTAGGTAAGTTTAAGGTGTCTCAACATGGAGTGTTTATCACAGTTCTCCATTAGACTGAATACTCTCATTAGGTCAACAATGGTAGTGTAATTATCTAAGGTATGCATCATATCACACTCTATATTATAAATTTGCAAGGGAATGATTTAGGCATTCTGAACAAGATTTTTAGAAGTTTCACTTCAAATCTATTCACTTCCCGGGTAAGCTCTTTCCCCTATATTTCTGCAACATAAAATAGACAGCAAATTACTTTAGCTGAGTATAATATATAATAATAGAACAGTACTTAGAGAGCATCCTCCTTGTGTACTGATAAAGTGGCTTAATGCCATAGTTATACCCATGCACTTGGATTTGGTCTCTAGCCATTGTTGTTTCTGTTATGAAGAGGCTGGCACAGACAGTTAAGTGATATTGAAGTTTTAATTAGTATTTAACACAGAAAGAAGACCCCCAACATGTAGAGACTCCTCTCCTTCAGCTCTTTCTCCAACTAACAACATTAGAACACTTAGATAACCCCAACCAGGAACACTGCCATCAACATTCCATGACATCATACTTGGGACTCAGCATACAGGAGAGAAACACTATGGAGGGCATTCTCCACTTACATCTTATGAGTCACTACAACACATCTCCCCCTTTTTTTTTTTAACTTCACTCATATAATCTAACATCCGATCACCCTAAACAACTTAAGGATGTCATGTAGACGACCACAATAACTCACATAAATTGGTCCAGTTCTCGACACACATACTATATATGCCCTCTCTTGACTGCAGCAATTCTGTCTTTATTCCACACTTGCCCTCCAGTCACACGTACAGCCCCTTTCATGACGGCTACAACTCTGACTGGATCCGAATAAAGAGACTCTCCTTTCCTCTTCACAATTCCCTTCTTGATCCTAACCCAATCTCCACACTGTACGCGCAACTCTTTCTTACCTCTCTTCAGGTTCTCACGCGCCACCCATTCAGACTTCTTCCTCACCAATGACTTTCTTACTTCATCAATAACCAGATCTGTTTCCCTACTCCTGCCCAGCCACGGCGGACACGCCATGGAATATGGTTTCCTGCCTCTCATAAGCTCAAACGGACACAGACCTGTCGTAGAATGAGGCGCCATCCTTAGGGCCCAGATCCTATTCTGTATCACAGCCAACTTATCCAACCCGCACTCTTCCCCCATGCGAATACTCTCCATCACACACCTATTCATCCTTTCAACTACACCGTTGGATTCGGGATGATATAATGAAGTCCTTTTGTGAGACACTCCACATTTCCTTAAATAGCTGGTGAAGTTCCCCCCTACAAATTGGGGACCATTGTCCGTCAACAAACTCTCCGGCAGACCTTCATTTGAAAATATCTCCTGCAAAGTCTTTATCATGCTTTCTCCTGTTACATCTCTCACTATTTTAAAATTCACCCACCTGGAGAACAGATCCACCACCAGTACTATGAATTTTCCACGTCCATACCCCAATTCCACAGGACCAAGGATATCCATGGCGAGATCACTCCATATCCTGGACGGAAGACCCACGTCCACAAACGGTTGCTTCTTAGCTACAGATCCCTTCCCACTCCTGACACAAAATTGACAATTTTCTAAACAATTTTCTATTTCCCTGTCAAAACCCGGCCACCAATAGTCTTCCCTCAATACACCTTTGGTTTTGGTCACTCCTATGTGACCACTGTGTGCCAACTCTATCACTCTCTTCCTCAATCCAACCGGAACCACAGCCCTTCCCCATCTGAACAATACCCCACCGATGACCGACAATTCATCCTTCACTTCCCAATACTGCCTCGCGCCTTCCGCTATTTCCACTTTCTTTGGCCATGTGGCAGAAACAACATACGGAACTATTTTATTTATGTTCTCATCGCTCCTCATTCCTTCCAACCATTCCTGTTTGGACACTATACCATCTGTGTTGACAAACACCAATTCCATTTCTTCATCTTCCACAACACCGGAATCAATTACTCTCACCCTTGACAGATTGTCAGCCAATATGTTGTCCTTCCCGGGAATGACCTCCATCTTGAAACAATGCGTTTGCATTCTGGTGACCCATCCTGCCACCCTGCGGGAAATCTTATCAAGGCCCTTGTTCTCAAATATGGCTTTAAGTGGTTTGTGATCAGTCCGAATTACGAACTCTACACCCCACACGAAGTTTTTGAATCGTTCCACTGCCCAGAAACATGCCAACGCCTCCTTCTCGAGAACAGAATACCTCACTTCTGCTCCCTTGAGACCCCTTGACGCATGAGCTATCACCTCCTCAGACCCATCGTCTTGTTTCTGGGATAAAACCGCACCTAATCCACATTCACTGGCATCCACTGTGATGATGGACGGCTTTCTTGTGTCAAAGCAACCTAAGGGTTGAGCTAAGTTTATCTCTTCTTTTATACCATTGAATTCCGCCTCGCACTGACTATTCCACACAAACTCAGCACCTTTCCTCAGAATCTTTCTCATCTCATGCACTTTGTCAGCATAATTTACCACAAATTTCTGATAAAACTCTGTCATTCCCAAAAAAGAGCGTAATTCACTCTTATCAATCGGTCTTTCTATCCTCTTTATGGCATTCACCATTTCTTCCTTGGGTCTGAAACCATTTGCCGACACTTCATGTCCCAAATAGTCCACTTTTGTCACAGCAAATTTGCATTTCTCTTCCTTAAGTGTGATCCCTCTTTCCTCGAATATCTTCAACACCTTACACAAATTCCTGTCATGCTCCTCCAATGTCACTCCACTCACCAACACATCATCCTGAAAACAGAAAACACCCTTCACCCCCTTCAGCAAGCGATCCATAATTTTCTGGAACACTGAGGAAGCGGATGCTAACCCGAAGGGCATCCTCCTGAATTGAAACACACCTTCATGTGTCACAAACGCCGTTACTTTCCTACATCCCTCCTCCAACTCCACCTGATGATAGGCTGACGTCATATCCAGTTTAGAGAAGTACTTCCCTCCACCCACCATGGTTAACAATTCACCCATGTTGGGTAGTGGGTGCCTGTCCACCAATACACACTTATTTAACTCGCGCATATCAACGCATAGCCTCAGATCCCCTGAACTTTTCTTCACAATGACGACCGGGGAAACCCATTCGACCCCTCCTGCTTTTTCAATCACACCTGATTTAATAAGTTTCTCCAACTCCTTCTTTACTCTGTCCCTTAACACAAAAGGGACGGGCCTGAGTTTCACCACGGTGGGAACACTGCCTCTCTTCAACAATATCTGATGCTGAAATCCCTTCACTCTTCCCAATGTCTCGTCAAATACCTTCCCATGCTCTCTCACATACTTGCTATATGTCGAACACACTTCTGCTACTTGTAAAACTTGATCAGGATGGTTGGGATCTAATCTGATTCCCAAATTCTTTTGCTCTCTCCATCCTAGCAAAGATTGGCCCTTCTTTGTCACATACACTTTCCCTTCACAGCATCGTCCTTTAAATTCAAACTTACTCCATACATACCCCAACAAATCAATCTTTTCTTGGTTGTACCCCCCTGGACTTATATCTGGCACCGATAATGTCTTTCATTTCCTCCTCAAATGCGCTTTTGGATATCAAAGTGATCTTCGACCCCGAATCAGCCATCATCGACACCTTGCATCCATTCACGGTCACGACAGTATATGGGCGCTCACAATCATCCGGGATATCATCCCTACCAACAACATTGACAGTGTTCACAATGACATTTTGCAAAGTCATTACGGTATCATCTTCTGATGACCTCCCCTCTTCCTCTTCATTCACGTATAGGACTTTCCTTTGATTCATTTGGCTAAACTGATAGTTCTTGCAGCACGTCCCAAAGTGTCCTCTCCTTTTGCACTTATTGCAGATCGCCTTCCGCCCTGGACACACCACTGAAGAAGCAAAATGAGTCGCACTGGCGCACCTATAGCACAATCTCTCATCCTTTTTATCTTCTCTTTGCGTTGACTCTTGATTTCTTCTTTCTTCTACATTACTCCTCTCCTTCTGTTTGTTTCTTCCCTTCCTCTTGTTCTTCCCTTCATTCACCTTCAATACTTCCGGCTTGGCTTCTTTAGTATCTCCTCCTTCAGCCTTCGATAGCTTGGCAACACATGCCAGCGAATGTTCTACACGTTTGGCTAAGTCCAATACCTCGTCCAAGTTCGGCTCGTCCTTCAGCCACAGTTCCTCGCGTATCTTATTTGACCGACAATGCGTCATGAATTGATCGCGAATGTGCTCGTCAAAACTTCCTTGAAACTTACAGGTTAGAGCCAGATGACGGAGGGCAGTTACATAGTCTTCAACAGACTCCCCATGGGCTTGTATGCGCATGCGGAAATTGTAACGTTCCAAGATCGTGCTTCTTTTTGGGTTGAAATGTTTGTCTAGTCTCATCAAAGCTGACTCGAACTCATTCAATTCATCCCCGCTTCCATCACTTGCTAAATGAGGGAGAGTCTCAAAAATTCTTTGGCCTTCATAACCCAAAAAATGAAGCAATAACGCTAATTTCCTTTCGCTGGAATATGCCGTTCCCCCGGCTGCTTTCATATAATGCATAAAGCCCTTGCGCCATTGGGGCCAAGCAATTTTTGCCGCCCCTGGCGTGGGCATAAATATGGGTGGTCCAGATATGCCAGGTAAAGCTGCCATGTCTTCAGGTCACAATTCTATTTCAGAGGAGAGGTTTTTTTTTTCTTTTTGTTGCACTGCTAAATTAAGTCCTGTGCTCTTGTTGGAAAAGAGAAAAAAAACTCAAATTTGTTGAGTTGTCACAACAGGATTTTTCTTTTTGATGCTGGGATGCCTTTGCTGTCACTGGAGCCTCTTTTTGCTGGTATAGTTCAGTTTCCACCCTCTCAAATGACTTGCAGTAGCACTGTACCCACAACAGTGCTGTATCAGTTGTAATTGACTCTCTATTACATGTATTACGGTAAAAGCGTTGCTCCCTCCTGATGCAACATGTCCTTCTATTATGAGGAATACGGTAATTCGGCTCGAACAGTATTCCTTCCTGCTTGAAGCAAAAAAAACCCGTGGGGATGGCCCGTGCAGTAATCCGCGGCGGCGAGATACAAAATGTGCACTTACTTGGCAGCGGCCGCAGGGGTATGATGGCCGCTCAACGCCAGGGACCAGCGGAGCAACCTCCCCCCCCGCGCTGATGTCACCTGTCCAGCACGTCTCCAGACGACGCTTACAAGGGTAGGCGGCCGCTCGACGGTAATCTCGTCTTTCGTACTGGGGGGGCCGCTCAACACACGGAAGGTGCGGAGCAGCCCACGGCGGCCCGCGGCTCCTGCTGGCTGGGATGGGGCCGCCGCTTCTATTCACACGGGCTCTGGGGCAGTACCGCTCGTCCCTCTGCGGGCCACTCCACGCCAATGGAGCTCGACGGTCGTCCTGTTATCCGCACTGGGAGGCCGCTCAATGCACAGATGATGCGGAGCAGCCCACGGCGAACTGCGGCTCCTGCTGACTAGGGTGGGACCGCCGCTTCTCTTCGCCTGGGCTCTGGGGTCACTCAACAGCCTTCAGGAGCAAAACAGGTACGGCTGGCTGCTGGAGGTCTCCTTTCGCCTGTCCGCTGTGGCCACCTCATCCCATCCTCGTCGCCATTGTTATGAAGAGGCTGGCACAGACAGGTAAGTGATATTGAAGTTTTAATTAGTATTTAACACAGGAAGAAGACCCCCAACATGTAGAGACTCCTCTCCTTCAGCTCTTTCTCCAACTGACAACATTAGAACACTTAGATAACCCCAACCAGGAACACTGCCATCAACATTCCATGACATCATACTTGGGACTCAGCATACAGGAGAGAAACACTATGGAGGGCATTCTCCACTTACATCTTATGAGTCACTACAACAGTTTCCAACTAAACTTATGATCTATTACAATTCCCAAATATTTGTAACATTCAACCCTTTCAATCGGCTGACCAGCGATAGTCCATCTCAAATTAGTAATACTTTGACTCTTAGTTTTTCCAGTGAAGGCAATGATTTTAGTCTTTCCTAGATTCATTTTGAGCCCATTGTCAGCCGCAAACTGTTCCAATGCTGCTAGTTTCAGTTGTAATCCCTTAAGGGTATAATCAAGTAATAACAGGTCATCTGTGTTACCTAACCACGCAATTTATAACAGACCAAATTTGATGTCATTAGAACATGTGGCATTTAAAGCTTCCACTAGATCTGCTAAGTACAGGTTAAACAGGGTAGCAGCTAGTAAGCAAACCTGTTTAACGCCTCTGCAGGTCGGGATTGTGTCAGTAATTTTGCCCTCACACACACTTACTCTTTGTACAAGTACGCTAATATGTATATATATGTATATATATATATATATTTATTTTCCATTTGTAGAAGCGCGCAAAACGGCTCCTTTCAAGACATCAAAGGATGTACAGTAAAGGTCAGTAGGATCTCACACAAATTTAATTAGCCTATACGCCAGTCAAGTGAGGCATGCCAAGTTATGTCATGTGGACCTGGTGAGTGGCAGTTAAGCCAGCAAATAGCAGGCAAATAAGGGCTTGTCTTTAATTGAAGGAGCCAATCAAAATGTATTGTGTAATAAAATGAAATGTTGCACCAGCAGTAAAAAAGTGTGTAAACTCAGAGATTTTGGGAGCTCATTGCTCTTGCTATTTTTCTGGTATCCTGAGATGCATTAAAGATGACTTTTGTAACCAGCCCAGGCCTGTCTGCCTCCTTGCCTTGTGTCCAATCTATGCTGCCTGGTCCACATGTGTCATGCCCAGGGAGGGCACTGGGCCTCTTCTTCCTTCACTTAGCGACTGCATGAAGGGACCCTGAAGATTTTCTTCAGGGACAAGAATCTATGTATGCTGACAGACATGAGGGGATGGTCCCTGGTAAGAGTGGAAGGGAAAAGTAAATGAATCTGCAGTGTGCCCACACCTTTCCGGGGGGACTCCTATGGCTGTCAGCATGTGATGATATCGTGGCATTTGGCACCTGTGGATTGGGGTATGTATTATGGGAGACAAAGGTAAGGAGGGAGAAAATAAAGACATGTATTATTAAGGGGTCTCTAAAAGGTAATCCAAGAGTAATCAGAGGTTTTAAAAAAGTAATCCAGGATTAATCCAGAAATAATTTAAAAGTAATCTAGAAATGATTTAGAAATAATCTAGAAGTAATTTTGAAGTAATCTAGAGGTAATTTAAAAGTAATCCAAAAGTGATTTAATGGTAATCTATGGTTTAAAATGTAATCTGGTAGTTTAGAAGAGTAACAGAGGGTTGGGTATTTGAGTTAATGATGAAGAGCATCAAGTAAAGATGTATGGACGAGGAGCAATTCATAAAATAAGTCCAGAATCCTACATCAAGGACGTCTAGAAGGAGTTGTTTCAAAATCCAAGTGAATATATAGGCTATAAAAAATAGATATGTTAAAGGAAACAATTCACACTCCCTATCAGGAGTCATTTTAGTGGCAAGAGTAACCACGAGGAGAGTTGGCAGAGATATATGTGAAGCCGGCTTTTGAGTCCATGTTGCTGTCTGTCTATCTGCTTTGTGTTATGGGTGCAATTAAATGTGTTAAAGAGCAAAAATTAGGTGTAAATAATTAAAACCGGTCAAGAAATTGCATTATTTATTAAGAGCATTATTTTATGTCAATGTCGTCATAATTATAACAATCGTGAGGCAATCTGACCGCATCAGGGCCATTCATATTCGATTCAGCCACTAACCCCTTAGGAGCTGGTGGGGGTCCCTGAAAGAAAGCCTGGATAGTTCCTCGCTGTGGGTTACTGGTGCTTTTTTCAGTCATTCTTTTCGCACCCTTATGAATCATGGCCTGCATGGAGGTATCCGTTTTTTGTTTCACCGCCTTTCCTCAAATTTTAACGAGAGTTCGCGGGTCTGGTATGAAATGGCATCCTTAAACCATAGGGATACAAATGTATATTATAGTTACTACTGTGCTCGCACACGGAACAATGGTGCAACTGCCAATAGATAGAGGAGTCTCAATCTGCAGACTCGATCATGTACACCCGATTCGTCAGACTCCTAGGGACTCGGGACCTTCAGGCTGTGGCAATTATTTAGTATTACAACACTCCCGTAGGTTACTGCACAATGTGCCGTCAGTGAGGGCTATGAGTGACACACTCCCTGCACTGTAAGGCACTTATTTACTTTATCCTCGCATAAGATGGTTATGGCCACAGCGTACTTCTGGCTTATAAATCTTACACAGTGCTCAATATCACAAGAAGCAGGAAAATTGAATTACATGTGCATGTGCACTCGAGGAAATGTTCAAAAGTTTGTCTCAAATATGTAAATACCTGCTGCTGGTACCTCCGTCTCCGTGGGCACAGTGGGAACATGGAAACACACTGCGCACACTGCGTGCTCCGTGTGTCTGAGGCTTTTTGAAGTCCCGCCTCTCAGACCGAGTGTTGCAAATTAGTAGAAACGGTAAAACGACTCTTCCAAACGTTGAAAACAGATGAAAGGCAAAATGCTCTCCCAGTTCCCCGTTACACGATAACACCCCGCGCACACCGCATGCTCTGCGTGTCTGAGGCTTTTTGAAGTCTTGCCTCTCAGACAGCGGGTTCCAAATTAGTAGAAATGGTAAAAGGACTCTTCCAAATGTTGAAAACAGATGAAAGTCAAAATGCTCTCCCAGTTCCCAGTCACAAGGAAACACACTGCGCACACCTTTGTTTATGTTTTGACCAAGAAGAGTTCTTTTGAGTTTAGGGGGAGAAAGGGACAAAGACGACCTCAGGAGAAGGGAATTATGTTACATTTCTGTCCTTGCCCCACAGCCAATTGAGTGTTCTTTTTTCTGTTTACTAATTGTAATAGGACGGGAATACATTTATTTAATACTCAACCCAGACTGGTCTGGTCTGATGATCAATTTCCGTGGCATGACAGGCAGACATTCCCAATTTTGAAACCAGTGGACTCCACATATTTAGTGCTTATACAAACATTCTTTATTTTAAGACAAGGTGAAAGTGGGCACTAGAGGCTGAATCAACTCGCTCAGTATTGGGTCATTAAGTATACTGTTTATTTAAGTTTTGGCAAACTGAATTATCAGCAAGTTCACGCGAGGGAGAGGTGTTGCCCACACCTCTTGTATGAACATGGAGGGGTTGGACCCCATAATTCATGCACTGATAATAAGGTACACAATGTTTTTCAAGTTTAATAACTGGTTGAGGTAGGTCAGTCGACACGTGTTTCGACCCTTAAGGGTCTTTCTCATGGCGAAATTGATTCTTGGCTGCCCATGATTGATGGGTTTATGGCTTGCCGGTTGGACAATCCCATTGGCAATGGCAAAGCAGGATTCCTTGGCTCTGTGGGGTAATTGAATATTGGCCTCAGGTATTTGTGGCTTGGTAACTCTATGGGTGTTGGCCCCGGTGGGCTTGCTGTGCCTTCGGCTCCTGTTCTCCTCGGCTGGTCTCTGGATAGTGACTGTCAGTATTCAGAGACCAGCCAAGGGACTGTCCACGGCAAGCGATAAACTAATCAAACATGCAGAAGAATTATGGGGTACAACCCTTTCTTTATTTTAAGCATAGCCATGTTGATGACACATGTTTTGCGTGTAAGAAGACAACAATAGTGTTCCATAAACATGCGGGAGTGAAGTCAAATCCCATTGTTCATGATATATTATTCTATAGTCAATACTGTAATTGCTTACAAGTGTTTCGACCAAATTGGTCCTCTTCAAGGCACAGTATCAAATCTCGCTAAGATATGATACCTTAGCCCACTTAGTTAGGATTTGTTGATTTTATCCTAAATTGACTTTGAATTGCCTTTCATCTTGTTGCAGTCGCTGAACATGTAACCCAGCCTTTGCACGACCCATCTAAGAATTAAATTCCAAATTAAAGCTTCCACGTACTTCTTGAATTTGAAGCAACCTGATATCTGTTACGGGTTCACCATGTGTGCGTCCTGCCGATCAGCCGTATATTATTCTAGTGAGCTTTCCGTCTATTCCAGCACTTTATTAAGGCTTTGGCATGTGATGCTTATATAAGATTACCCCGTGTGGTAAATAAATGAGATTTAAGAAAAAAGGTGTGTATTAAGACAAGAGAAAGTTAAGAACGTATCAATGCCATAGTTGAGAGAGAGGGAGAAATGAGGAAAATGAATGAGGGAGCGGGACCACTGAGCTTCTACAGAAGTGGGAGCCAAGGCTGGAGCAGCCAGAGCAGAGCGGAACCTGCAGAAAGGTGGAACGTTTCCTGACATCAAAATGGCCACTGGGATATTTGAAAGCTCAGAGCAGTGGGACCCGCAAGAGGAGAGGCAACTAAGGGTTGTACACCAATTAGCCAATCCAGCAGTCCCAGATAAAAAATACAGAATGGAAACGAATTCCCTGAAGTGAGGTTAATAAGTGTATGAAAGCAAGGCCTAAAAAAACTAGAGCTGAGAGCACTGAAGGAGCATGAAGTCTGGGCAGAGCCACGAGCAGTCCAGGGTGAAGCAGGCCAGAGAGCAGCTGGAGAAGCAGCCACATAGCATCCGTCAGCACCAAGAGAGGGAGAAAGCCAAGGATCAAGGGCCACATGAAAGGGTCTGTGACCTGCTGCTAGAAAGGCCTTTGAGGGCATGAGTCACCTGGACTGGCAAACCGGCAAATCTGTGACGAGGACTGAGGTGGGATCATATCTGCTATACCTACTTATGGCCTGAAGTGGAGGAGAATGTTCATCAGTGGAAGGATGCCATATTGCATACTGAGTGAATAAGTTAGAAGGGTGCCACATCGCCTACTGGGTGTGAGAAGGGCATCATATCACTTACTGAGAGTATGAAGGGCGCCATTTCACTTACTGGGAGTAAGAAGCGCCATGTTGCTTACTGGGAGTGAGAAGGGCGTCATATCACTTTCTGGGAGTGAGAAGGGCACCATATGGCTTACTGGGAGTGATAAGGGTGCCACATTGCTTACTGAGAGTGAGAAGGGCACCAAATCACTTACTCTGAGTGAGAAGGGTGCCATATCACTTACTGGGAGTGAGAAGGGTGCCACATTGCTTACTGAGTGTGAAAAGGGCACCAAATCACTCACTCTGAGTGAGAAGGGCGCCATATCACTTGCTGGGAGTGAGAAGGGCCATATCACTTACTGGGAGTGAGAAGGGTGCCATATCACTTACTGGGAGTAAGAAGGGTGCCATAACGCTTACTGGGAGTGAGAAGGGTCATATCACTTACTAAGGGTGAGAAGGGTCATATCACTTACTGGGAGTGAGAAGGGTCATATCACTTACTGGGAGTGAGAAGGATGCCATGTTGCTTACTGGTAGTGAGAAAGGCACCATATCACTTACTGGGAGTGAGAAGGGTGCCATATCACTTACTGGGAGTGAGAAGGGTGCCACGTTGCTTACTGAGTGTGAGAAGGGCACCAAATCACTTACTCTGAGTGAGAAGGGTGCCATATCACTTACTGGGAGTGAGAAGAGCCATATAACTTACTGGGCGTGAGAAGGGTGCCATATCACTTACTTGGAGTAAGAAGGGTGCCATAACGCTTACTGGGAGTGAGAAGGGTCATATCACTTACTGGGGGTGAGAAGGGAACTATATCACTTACTGGGAGTGAGAAGGATGCCATATTGCTTACTGAGAGTGAGAAAAGTGCTATATCACTTACTGGGAGTGAAAGGCGCCATATCACTAACTGGGTGTGAGAAGGGCCATATTGCTTACTGGGAGTGAGAAAGGCGCCATATCACTTACTGCGAGTGAGAAGGGTGCCATATCACTTACTGGGGTGAGAAGGGGCCACATTGCTTACTGTGTGTGAGAAGGGCACCATATCACTTACTGGGAGTGAGAAGGGCCATATTACTTACTGGGATTGAGAAGGGTGCCATATCACTTACTGGGAGTAAGAAGGGCACCATAACGCTTACTGGGAGTGAGAAGGGTCATATCACTTACTGGGGGTGAGAAGGGAACTATATTACTTACTGGGAGTGAGAAGGATGCCATATTGCTTACTGAGAGTGGGAAGAGTGCCATATCACTTACTGGGAGTGAAAGGCGCCATATCACTAACTTGGTGTGAGAAGGGTTCATATTGCTTACTGGGAGTGAGAAAGGCGCCATATCACTTACTGGGAGTGAGAAGGGTGCCATATCACTTACTGGGAGTGAGAAGGGTGCCACATTGCTTACTGAGTGTGAGAAGGGCACCAAATCACTTACTCTGAGTGAGAAGGGCGCCATATCACTTACTGGAAGTGAGAAGGGCAATATCACTTACTGGGAGTGAGAAGGGTGCCATATCACTTACTGGGAGTAAGAAGGGTGCCATAACGCTTACTGGGAGTGAGAAGGGTCATATCACTTACTGGGGGTGAGAAGGGAACTATATCACTTACTGGGAGTGAGAAGGATGCCATATTGCTTACTGAGAGTGAGAAAAGTGCTATATCACTTACTGGGAGTGAAACGCGCCATATCACTAACTGGGTGTGAGAAGGGCCATATTGCTTACTGGGAGTGAGAAAGGCGCCATATCACTTACTGCGAGTGAGAAGGGCACCATATCACTTACTGGGAGTGAGAAGGGCCATATTACTTACTGGGATTGAGAAGGGTGCCATATCACTTACTGGGAGTAAGAAGGGCACCATAACGCTTACTGGGAGTGAGAAGGGTCATATCACTTACTGGGGGTGAGAAGGGAACTATATTACTTACTGGGAGTGAGAAGGATGCCATATTGCTTACTGAGAGTGGGAAGAGTGCCATATCACTTACTGGGAGTGAAAGGCGCCATATCACTAACTTGGTGTGAGAAGGGTTCATGTTGCTTACTGGGAGTGAGAAAGGCGCCCTATCACTTACTGGGAGTGAGAAGGGTGCCATATCACTTACTGGGAGTGAGAAGGGTGCCACATTGCTTACTGAGTGTGAGAAGGGCACCAAATCACTTACTCTGAGTGAGAAGGGCACCATATCACTTACTGGGAGTGAGAAGGGCAATATCACTTACTGGGAGTGAGAAGGGTGCCATATCACTTACTGGGAGTAAGAAGGGTGCCATAACGCTTACTGGGAGTGAGAAGGGTCATATCACTTACTGGGGGTGAGAAGGGAACTATATCACTTACTGGGAGTGAGAAGGATGCCATATTGCTTACTGAGAGTGAGAACAGTGCCATATCACTTACTGGGAGTGAAAGGCGCCATATCACTAACTGGGCGTGAGAAGGGCCATGTTGCTTACTGGGAGTGAGAAAGGCACCATATCACTTCCTGGGAGTGAGAAGGGTGCCATATCACTTACTGGGAGTGAGAAGGGTGCCACATTGCTTACTGAGTGTGAGAAGGGCACCAAATCACTTACTCTGAGTGAGAAGGGCGCCATATCACTTACTGGTAGTGAGAAGGGCAATATCACTGACTGGGAGTGAGAAGGGTGCCATATCACTTACTGGGAGTAAGAAGGGTGCCATAACGCTTACTGGGAGTGAGAAGGGTCATATCACTTACTTGGGGCGAGAAGGGAACTATATCACTTACTGGGAGTGAGAAGGATGCCATATTGCTTACTGAGAGTGAGAAGAGTGCCATATCACTTACTGGGAGTGAAAGGCGCCATATCACTAACAGGGCGTGAGAAGGGCCATATTGCTTACTGGGAGTGAGAAAGGCGCCATATCACTTACTGGGAGTGAGAAGGGTGCCATATCACTTACTGGGAGTGAGAAGGGTGCCACATGGCTTACTGAGTGTGAGAAGGGCACCAAATCACTTACTCTGAGTGAGAAGGGTGCCATATCACTTACTGGGAGTGAGAAGGGCCATATCACTTACTGGGAGTGAGAAGGGTCATATCACTTACTGGGGGTGAGTAGGGCACTATATCACTTACTGGGAGTGAGAAGGATGTGATATTGCTTACTGAGAGTGAGAAGAGCGCCATATCACTTACCAGGAGTGAAAAGCGTCATAACACTAACTGGGCTTGAGAAGGGCCATATTGCTTACTGGGAGTGAGAAAGGCACTATATCACTTACTGGGAGTGAGAAGGGTCATATCACTTACTTGGAGTGAGAAGGGTGCCACATTGCTTACTCTGAGTGAGAAGGGTGCCATATCACTTACTGGGGTGAGAAGGGTGCCACATTGCTTACTGAGCGTGAGCAGGGCACCAGATCACTTACTCTGAGTGAGAAGGGTGCCATATCACTTACTGGGAGTAAGACGTACACCATATTGCTTATTGGGAGTGAGAAGGGTCATATCACTTACTGGGGGTGAGAAGGGCACTATATGACTTACTGGGAGTGAGAAGGATGCCATAGTGCTTACTGAGAGTGAGAAGAGCGCCATATCACTTACTCGGAGTGAAAGGCGCCATATCACTAACTGGGTGTGAGAAGGGCCATATTGCTTACTGGAAGTGAGAAGGGTGCCATATCACTTACTGGGAGTGAGAAGGGCCATATCACTTACTGGGAGTGAGAAGGGTCCCATATCACTTACTGGGAGTAAGAAGGGTGCCATAATGCTTACTGGGAGTGAGAAGGGTCATATCACTTACTCGGGGTGAGAAGGAAACAATATCACTAACTGGGAGTAAGAAGGATGCCATATTGATTACTGAGAGTGCAAAGAGTGCCACATCACTTACTGGGAGTGAAAGGCACCATATCACTAACTGGGCGTGAGAAGGGTTCATATTGCTTACTGGGAATGAGAAAGGCACCATATCACTTACTGGGAGTGAGAGGGGTGCCATATCACTTACTGGGAGTGAGAAGGGTGCCACATTGATTACTGAGTGTGAGAAGGGCACCAAATCACTTACTCTGAGTGAGAAGGGCGCCATATCACTTACTGGTAGTGAGAAGGGCAATATCACTGACTGGGAGTGAGAAGGGTGCCATATCACTTACTGGGAGTAAGAAGGGTGCCATAACGCTTACTGGGAGTGAGAAGGGTCATATCACTTACTTGGGGCGAGAAGGGAACTATATCACTTACTGGGAGTGAGAAGGATGCCATATTGCTTACTGAGAGTGAGAAGAGTGCCATATCACTTACTGGGAGTGAAAGGCGCCATATCACTAACAGGGCGTGAGAAGGGCCATATTGCTTACTGGGAGTGAGAAAGGCGCCATATCACTTACTGGGAGTGAGAAGGGTGCCATATCACTTACTGGGAGTGAGAAGGGTGCCACATGGCTTACTGAGTGTGAGAAGGGCACCAAATCACTTACTCTGAGTGAGAAGGGTGCCATATCACTTACTGGGAGTGAGAAGGGCCATATCACTTACTGGGAGTGAGAAGGGTCATATCACTTACTGGGGGTGAGTAGGGCACTATATCACTTACTGGGAGTGAGAAGGATGTGATATTGCTTACTGAGAGTGAGAAGAGCGCCATATCACTTACCAGGAGTGAAAAGCGTCATAACACTAACTGGGCTTGAGAAGGGCCATATTGCTTACTGGGAGTGAGAAAGGCACTATATCACTTACTGGGAGTGAGAAGGGTCATATCACTTACTTGGAGTGAGAAGGGTGCCACATTGCTTACTCTGAGTGAGAAGGGTGCCATATCACTTACTGGGGTGAGAAGGGTGCCACATTGCTTACTGAGCGTGAGAAGGGCACCAGATCACTTACTCTGAGTGAGAAGGGTGCCATATCACTTACTGGGAGTAAGACGTACACCATATTGCTTATTGGGAGTGAGAAGGGTCATATCACTTACTGGGGGTGAGAAGGGCACTATATGACTTACTGGGAGTGAGAAGGATGCCATAGTGCTTACTGAGAGTGAGAAGAGCGCCATATCACTTACTCGGAGTGAAAGGCGCCATATCACTAACTGGGTGTGAGAAGGGCCATATTGCTTACTGGAAGTGAGAAGGGTGCCATATCACTTACTGGGAGTGAGAAGGGCCATATCACTTACTGGGAGTGAGAAGGGTCCCATATCACTTACTGGGAGTAAGAAGGGTGCCATAATGCTTACTGGGAGTGAGAAGGGTCATATCACTTACTCGGGGTGAGAAGGAAACAATATCACTAACTGGGAGTAAGAAGGATGCCATATTGATTACTGAGAGTGCAAAGAGTGCCACATCACTTACTGGGAGTGAAAGGCACCATATCACTAACTGGGCGTGAGAAGGGTTCATATTGCTTACTGGGAATGAGAAAGGCACCATATCACTTACTGGGAGTGAGAGGGGTGCCATATCACTTACTGGGAGTGAGAAGGGTGCCACATTGATTACTGAGTGTGAGAAGGGCACCAAATCACTTACACTGAGTGAGAAAGGCCATATCACTTACTGGGAGTGAAAAGGGTGCCAGATCACTTAATGTGAGTAAGAAGGGTGCCATAGCGCTTACTGGGAGTGAATAGGGTCATATCACTTACTGGGGGTGAGAAGGGAACTATATCACTTACTGGGAGTGAGAAGGATGCCATATTGCTTACTGAGAGTGAGAAGAGTGCCATATCACTTACTGGGAGTGAAAGGCGCCATATCACTAACTGGGCGTGAGAAGGGTTCATATTGCTTACTGGGAGTGAGAAAGGTGCCATATCACTTACTGGGAGTGAGAAGGGTGCCATATCACTTACTGGGAGTGAGAAGGGCCATATCACTTACTGGGAGTGAGAAGGATGCCATATTGCTTACTGGTAGTGAGAAAGGCACCATATCACTTACTGGGAGTGAGAAGGGTGCCATATCATTTACTGGGAGTGAGAAGGGTGCCACGTTGCTTACTGAGTGTGAGAAGGGCACCAAATCACTTACTCTGAGTGAGAAGGGTGCCATATCACTTACTGGGCGTGAGAAGGGTGCCATATCTTACTGGGAGTAAGAAGGGTGCCATAACGCTTACTGGGAGTGAGAAGGGTCATATCACTTACTGGGGGTGAGAAGGGAACTATATCACTTACTGGGAGTGAGAAGGATGCCATATTGCTTACTGAGAGTGAGAAAAGTGCTATATCACTTACTGGGAGTGAAAGGTGCCATATCACTAACTGGGTGTGAGAAGGGCCATATTGCTTACTGGGAGTGAGAAAGGTGCCATATCACTTACTGTGAGTGAGAAGGGTGCCATATCACTTACTGGGGGTGAGAAGGGGCCACATTGCTTACTGAGTGTGAGAAGGGCACCAAATCACTTACTCTGAGTGAGAAGGGTGCCATATCACTTACTGGGAGTGAGAAGGGCAATATCACTTACTGGGAGTGAGAAGGGTGCCATATCACTTACTTGGAGTAAGAAGGGTGCCATAACGCTTACTGGGAGTGAGAAGGGTCATATCACTTACTGGGGGTGAGAAGGGAACTATATCACTTACTGGGAGTGAGAAGGATGCCATATTGCTTACTGAGAGTGAGAAGAGTGCCATATCACTTACTGGGAGTGAAAGGCGCCATATCACTAACTGGGCGTGAGAAGGGCCATGTTGCTTACTGGGAGTGAGAAAGGCACCATATCACTTACTGGGAGTGAGAAGGGTGCCATATCACTTACTGGGAGTGAGAAGGGTGCCACATTGCTTACTGAGTGTGAGAAGGGCACCAAATCACTTACTCTGAGTGAGAAGGGCGCCATATCACTTACTGGTAGTGAGAAGGGCAATATCACTTACTGGGATTGAGAAGGGTGCCATATCACTTGCTGGGAGTAAGAAGGGTGCCATAACGCTTACTGGGAGTGAGAAGGGTCATATCACTTACTTGGGGTGAGAAGGGAACTATATCACTTACTGGGAGTGAGAAGGATGCCATATTGCTTACTGAGAGTGAGAAAAGTGCTATATCACTTACTGGGAGTGAAAGGCGCCATATCACTAACTGGGTGTGAGAAGGGCCATATTGCTTACTGGGAGTGAGAAAGGTGCCATATCACTTACTGGGAGTGAGAAGGGTGCCATATCACTTACTGGGAGTGGGAAGGGTGCCACATTGCTTACTGAGTGTGAGAAGGGCACCAAATCACTTACTCTGAGTGAGAAGGGCGCCATATCACTTACTGGTAGTGAGAAGGGCAATATCACTTACTGGGATTGAGAAGGGTGCCATATCACTTACTGGGAGTAAGAAGGGTGCCATAACGCTTACTGGGAGTGAGAAGGGTCATATCACTTACTTGGGGTGAGAAGGGAACTATATCACTTACTGGGAGTGAGAAGGATGCCATATTGCTTACTGAAAGTGAGAAGAGTGCCATATCACTTACTGGGAGTGAAAGGCGCCATATCACTAACTGGGCGTGAGAAGGGCCATATTGCTTACCGGGAGTGAGAAAGGCACCATATCACTTACTGGGAGTGAGAAGGGTGCCATATCACTTACTGGGAGTGAGAAGAGTGCCACATTGCTTACTGGTAGTGAGAAGGGCAATATCACTTACTGGGAGTGAGAAGGGTGCCATATCACTTACTGGGAGTAAGAAGGGTGCCATAACGCGTACTGGGAGTGAGAAGGGTCATATCACTTACTTGGGGTGAGAAGGGAACTATATCACTTACTGGGAGTGAGAAGGATGCCATATTGCTTACTGAGAGTGAGAAGAGTGCCATATCACTTACTGGGAGTGAAAGGCGCCATATCACTAACTGGGTGTGAGAAGGGCCATATTGCTTACCGGGAGTGAGAAAGGCGCCATATCACTTACTGGGAGTGAGAAGGGTGCCATATCACTTACTGAGTGTGAGAAGGGTGCCACATTGCTTACTGAGTGTGAGAAGGGCACAAAATCACTTACTCTGAGTGAGAAGGGCGCCATATCACTTACTGGGAGTGAGAAGGGCCATATCACTTACTGGGAGTGAGAAGGGTCATATCACTTACTGGGGGTGGGAAGGGCACTATATCACTTACTGGGAGTGAGAAGGATGCGATATTGCTCACTGAGAGTGAGAAGAGCGCCATATCACTTACTAGGAGTGAAAAGCGTCATAACACTAACTGGGCTTGAGAAGGGCCATATTGCTTACTGGGAGTGAGAAAGGTGCCATATCACTTACTGGGAGTGAGAAGGGTCATATCAATTACTTGGAGTGAGAAGGGTGCCACATTGCTTACTCTGAGTGAGAAGGGTGCCATTTCACTTACTGGGGTGAGAAGGGTGCCACATTGCTTACTGAGTGTGAGAAGGGCACCAGATCACTTACTCTGAGTGAGAAGGGTGCCATATCACTTACTGGGAGTAAGAAGTACACCATATTGCTTACTGGGAGTGAGAAGGGTCATATCACTTACTGGGGGTGGGAAGGGCACTATATCACTTACAGGGATTGAGAAGGATGCCATAGTGCTTACTGAGAGTGAGAAGAGCGCCATATCACTTACTGGGAGTGAAAGGCGCCATATCACTAACTGGGTGAGAGAAGGGCCATATTGCTTACTGGAAGTGAGAAGGGTGCCATATCACTTACTGGGAGTGAGAAGGGCCATATCACTTACTGGGAGTGAGAAGGGTGCCATATCACTTACTGGGAGTAAGAAGGATGCCATAACGCTTACTGGGAGTGAGAAGGGTCATATCACTTACTGGGGGTGAGAAGGAAACAATATCACTAACTGGGAGTGAGAAGGATGCCATATTGCTTACTGAGAGTGAAAAGAGTGCCATATCACTTACTGGGAGTGAAAGGCACCATATCACTAACTGGGCGTGAGAAGGGTTCATATTGCTTACTGGGAGTGAGAAAGGCACCATATCACTTACTGGGAGTGAGAAGGGTGCCATATCATTTACTGGGAGTGAGAAGGGTGCCACATTGCTTACTGAGTGTGAGAAGGGCACCAAATCACTTACTCTGAGTGAGAAGGGTGCCATATCACTTACTGGGAGTGAGAAGGGCCATATCACTTACTGGGAGTGAAAAGGGTGCCATATCACTTAATGGGAGTAAGAAGGGTGCCATAGCGCTTACTGGGAGTTAATAGGGTCATATCACTTACTGGGGGTGAGAAGGGAACTATATCACTTACTGGGAGTGAGAAGGATGCCATATTGCTTACTGAGAGTGAGAAGAGTGCCATATCACTTACTGGGAGTGAAAGGCGCCATATCACTAACTGGGCGTGAGAAGGGTGCCATATCACTTACTGGGAGTGAGAAGGGTGCCACATTGCTTACTGAGTGTGAGAAGGGCACCAAATCACTTACTCTGAGTGAGAAGGGCGCCATATCACTTACTGGTAGTGAGAAGGGCAATATCACTTACTGGGAGTGAGAAGGGTGCCATATCACTTACTGGGAGTAAGAAGGGTGCCATAACGCTTACTGGGAGTGAGAAGGGTCATATCACTTACTTGGGGTGAGAAGGGAACTATATCACTTACTGGGAGTGAGAAGGATGCCATATTGCTTACTGAGAGTGAGGAGAGTGCCATATCACTTACTGGGAGTGAAAGGCGCCATATCACTAACTGGGCGTGAGAAGGGCCATATTGCTTACTGGGAGTGAGAAAGGTGCCATATCACTTACTGGGAGAGAGAAGGGTGCCATATCACTTACTGGGAGTGAGAAGGGTGCCACATTGCTTACTGAGTGTGAGAAGGGCACCAAATCACTTACTCTGAGTGAGAAGGGCGCCATATCACTTACTGGGAGTGAGAAGGGCCATATCACTTCCTGGGAGTGAGAAGGGTCATATCACTTACTGGGGGTGAGAGGCCACTATATCACTTACTGGGAGTGACAAGGATGCGATATTGCTTACTGAGAGTGAGAAGAGCGCCATATCACTTACTAGGAGTGAAAAGCGTCATAACACTAACTGGGCTTGAGAAGGGCCATATTGCTTACTGGGAGTGAGAAAGGCGCCATATCGCTTACTGGGAGTGAGAAGGGTCATATCACTTACTTGGAGTGAGAAGGGTGCCACATTGCTTACTCTGAGTGAGAAGGGTGCCATATCACTTACTGGGGTGAGAAGGGTGCCACATTGCTTACTGAGTGTGAGAAGGGCACCAGATCACTTACTCTGAGTGAGAAGGGTGCCATATCACTTACTGGGAGTAAGAAGTACACCATATTGCTTACTGGGAGTGAGAAGGGCACTATATCACTTACTGGGAGTGAGAAGGATGCCATAGTGCTTACTGAGAGTGAGAAGAGCGCCATATCACTAACTGGGAGTGAAAGGCGCCATATCACTAACTGGGTGTGAGAAGGGCCATATTGCTTACTGGAAGTGAGAAGGGTGCCATATCACTTACTGGGAGTGAGAAGGGCCATATCACTTACTGGGAGTGAGAAGGGTGCCATATCACTTACTGGGAGTAAGAAGGATGCCATAACGCTTACTGGGAGTGAGAAGGGTCATATCACTTACTGGGGGTGAGAAGGAAACAATATCACTAACTGGGAGTGAGAAGGATGCCATATTGCTTACTGAGAGCGAAAAGAGTGCCATATCACTTACTGGGAGTGAAAGGCACCATATCACTAACTGGGCTTGAGAAGGGTTCATATTGCTTACTGGGAGTGAGAAAGGCACCATATCACTTACTGGGAGTGAGAAGGGTGCCATATCACTTACTGGAGTGAGAAGGGTGCCACATTGCTTACTGAGTGTGAGAAGGGCACCAAATCACTTACTCTGAGTGAGAAGGGTGCCATATCACTTACTGGGCGTGAGAAGGGTGCCATATCACTTAATGGGAGTAAGAAGGGTGCCATAGCGCTTACTGGGAGTGAATAGGGTCATATCACTTACTGGGGGTGAGAAGGGAACTATATCACTTACTGGGAGTGAGAAGGATGCCATATTGCTTACTGAGAGTGAGAAGAGTGCCATATCACTTACTGAGAGTGAAAGGCGCCATATCACTAACTGGGTGTGAGAAGGGTTCATATTGCTTACTGGGAGTGAGAAAGGTGCCATATCACTTACTGGGAGTGAGAAGGGTGCCATATCACTTATTGGGAGTGAGAAGGGCCCTATCACTTACTGGGAGTGAGAAGGGTGCCATATCACTTACTGGGAGTAAGAAAGGTGCCATAACGCTTACTGGGAGTGAGAAGGGTCATATCACTTACTGGGGGTGAGAAGGATGCCAAATTGCTTACTGAGAGTGAGAAGAGCGCCATATCACCTACTAGGAGTGAAAGGCGTCATATCACTAACTGGGCTTGAGAAGGGCCATATTGCTTACTGGGAGTGAGAAAGGGGCCATATCACTTACTGGGAGTGAGGAGGGTGCCATATCACTTACTGGGAGTGAGAAGGGTGCCACATTGCTTACTGAGTGTGAGAAGGGTGCCATATCACTTACTGGGAGTGAGAAGGGCCATATCACTTACTGGAAGTGAGAAGTGTGCCACAGTGCTTACTGAGTGTGAGAAGGGTGCCATATCACTTACTGGGAGTGAGAAGGATGCGATATTGCTTACTGAGAGTGAGAAGAGCGCCATATCACTTACTAGGAGTGAAAAGCGTCATAACACTAACTGGGCTTGAGAAGGGCCATATTGCTTACTGGGAGTGAGAAAGGCGCCATATCACTTACTGGGAGTGAGAAGGGTCATATCACTTACTTGGAGTGAGAAGGGTGTCACATTGCTTACTCTGAGTGAGAAGGGTGCCATATCACTTACTGGGGTGAGAAGGGTGCCAGATCACTTACTCTGAGTGAGAAGGGTGCCATATCACTTACTCTGAGTAAGAAGTACACCATATTGCTTACTGGGAGTGAGAAGGGCACTATATCACTTACTGGGAGTGAGAAGGATGCCATAGTGCTTACTGAGAGTGAGAAGAGCGCCATATCACTAACTGGGAGTGAAAGGCGCCATATCACTAACTGGGTGTGAGAAGGGCCTTATTGCTTACTGGAAGTGAGAAGGGTGCCATATCACTTACTGGGAGTGAGAAAGGCCATATCACTTACTGGGAGTGAGAAGGGTGCCATATCACTTACTGGAAGTAAGAAGGATGCCATAACACTTACTGGGAGTGAGAAGGGTCATTTCACTTACTGGGGGTGAGAAGGAAACAATATCACTAACTGGGAGTGAGAAGGATGCCATATTGCTTACTGAGAGTGAAAAGAGTGCCATATCACTTACTGGGAGTGAAAGGCACCATATCACTAACTGGGCTTGAGAAGGGTTCATATTGCTTACTGGGAGTGAGAAAGGCACCATATCACTTACTGGGAGTGCGAAGGGTGCCATATCACTTACTGGGAGTGAGAAGGGTGCCACATTGCTTACTGAGTGTGAGAAGGGCACCAAATCACTTACTCTGAGTGAGAAGGGTGCCATATCACTTACTGGGAGTGAGAAGAGCCATATCACTTACTGGGAGTGAAAAGGGTGCCATATCACTTAATGGGAGTAAGAAGGGTGCCATAGCGCTTACTGGGAGTGAATAGGGTCATATCACTTACTGGGGGTGAGAAGGGAACTATATCACTTACTGGGAGTGAGAAGGATGCCATATTGCTTACTGAGAGTGAGAAGAGTGCCATATCACTTACTGGGAGTGAAAGGCGCCATATCACTAACTGGGCGTGAGAAGGGTTCATATTGCTTACTGGGAGTGAGAAAGGTGCCATATCACTTACTGGGAGTGAGAAGGGTGCCATATCACTTATTGGGAGTGAGAATGGCCATATCACTTACTGGGAGTGAGAAGGGTGCCATATCACTTACTGGGAGTAAGAAAGGTGCCATAACGCTTACTGGGACTGAGAAGGGTCATATCACTTACTGGGGGTGAGAAGAACTATATCACTTACTGGGAGTGAGAAGGATGCCATATTGCTTACTGAGAGTGAGAAGAGTGCCATATCACTTACTGGGAGTGAAAGGCACCATATCACTAACTGGGTGTGAGAAGGGCCATATTGCTTACTGGGAGTGAGAAAGGCGCCATATCACTTACTGGGAGTGAAAAGGGTGCCATATCACTTACTGGGAGTGAGAAGGGTGCCACATTGCTTACTGCGTGTTAGAAGGGCACCAAATCACTTACTCTGAGTGAGAAGGGCGCCATATCACTTACTGGGAGTGAGAAGGGCAATATCACTTACTGGGAGTGAGAAGGGTCATATCACTTACTGGGGGTGAGAGGGCACTATATCACTTACTGGGAGTGAGAAGGATGCCATATTTCTTACTGAGAGTGAGAAGAGCGCCATATAACTTACTAGGAGTGAAAGGCGTCATATCACTAACTGGGCTTGAGAAGGGCCATATTGATTACTGGGAGTGAGAAAGGTGCCATATCACTTACTGGGAGTGAGAAGGGTGCCATATCACTTACTGGGAGTGAGAAGGGTGCCACATTGCTTACTGAGTGTGAGAAGGGCACCATATCACTTACTGGGAGTGAGAAGGGCCACATCACCTACTGGAAGTGAGAAGGGTGCCATATCACTTACTGGGAGTAAGAAGGGCTCCATAACTCTTACTGGGAGTGAGAAGGGTCATATCACTTACTGGTGGTGAGAAGGATGCCATATTGCTTACTGAGAGTGGGAAGAGTGCCATATCACTTACTGGGAGTGAAAGGCGCCATATCACTAACTGGGCGTGAGAAGGGTTCATATTGCTTACTGGGAGTGAGAAAGGCGCCATATCACTTACTGGGAGTGAGAAGGGTGCCATATCACTTACTGGGAGTGAGAAGTGTGCCAGAGTGCTTACTGAGTGTGAGAAGGGCACCAAATCACTTACTCTTAGTGAGAAGGGTGCCATATCACTTACTGAGAGTGAGAACGGCCATATCACTTACTGGGAGTGAGAAGGGTGCCATATCACTTACTGGGAGTGAGAAGAGTGCCACGTTGCTTACTGAGTGTGAGAAGGGTACCAAATCACTTACTCTGAGTGAGAAGGGTGCCATACCACTTACTGGGAGTGAGAAGGGCCATATCACTTACTGGGAGTGAGAAGGGCCATATCACTTACTGGGGGTGAGAAGGGCACTATATCACTTACTGGGAGTGAGAAGGATGCCATATTGCTTACTGAGAGTGAGAAGAGCGCCATATCACTTACTGGAGTGAAAGGCGTCATATCACTAACTGGGCTTGAGAAGGGCCATATTGCTTACTGGGAGTGAGAAAGGCACCATATCACTTACTGGGAGTGAGAAGGGTGCCATATCACTTACTGGGAGTGGGAGGGTGCCACATTGCTTACTGAGTGTGAGAAGGGCACCATATCACTTACTGGGAGTGAGAAGGGCCATATCACTTACTGGAAGTGAGAAGGGTGCCATATCACTTACTGGGAGTAAGAAGGGTGCCATAACGCTTACTGGGAGTGAGAAGGGTCATATCACTTACTGGTGGTGAGAAGGATGCCATATTGCTTACTGATAGTGAGAAGAGTGCCATATCACTTACTGGGAGTGAAAGGCGCCATATCACTAACTGGGCGTGAGAAGGGTTCATATTGCTTACTGGGAGTGAGAAAGGCGCCATATAACTTACTGGGAGTGAGAAGGGTGCCATATCACCTACTGGGAGTGAGAAGTGTGCCACAGTGCTTACTGAGTGTGAGAAGGGCACCAAATCACTTACTCTTAGTGAGAAGGGTGCCATATCACTTACTGAGAGTGAGAACGGCCATATCACTTACTGGGAGTGAGAAGGGTGCCATATCACTTACTGGGAGTGAGAAGGGTGCCACGTTGCTTACTGAGTGTGAGAAGGGCACCAAATCACTTACTCTGAGTGAGAAGGGTGCCATATCACTTACTGGGAGTGAGAAGGGCCATATCACTTACTGGGAGTGAGAAGGGCCATATCACTTACTGGGGGTGAGAAGGGCAATATATCCCTTACTGGGAGTGAGAAGGATGCAATATTGCTTACTGAGAGTGAGAAGAGCGCCATATCACTTACTAGGAGTGAAAAGCGTCATAACACTAACTGGGCTTGAGAAGGGCCATATTGCTTACTGGGAGGGAGAAAGGTGCCATATCACTTACTGGGAGTGAGAAGATTCATATCACTTACTGGGAGTGGGAGGGTGCCACATTGCTTACTGAGTGTGAGAAGGGCACCATATCACTTACTGGGAGTGAGAAGGGCCATATCACTTACTGGAAGTGAGAAGGGTGCCATATCACTTACTGGGAGTAAGAAGGGTGCCATAACGCTTACTGGGAGTGAGAAGGGTCATATCACTTACTGGTGGTGAGAAGGATGCCATATTGCTTACTGATAGTGAGAAGAGTGCCATATCACTTACTGGGAGTGAAAGGCGCCATATCACTAACTGGGCGTGAGAAGGGTTCATATTGCTTACTGGGAGTGAGAAAGGCGCCATATAACTTACTGGGAGTGAGAAGGGTGCCATATCACTTACTGGGAGTGAGAAGTGTGCCAGAGTGCTTACTGAGTGTGAGAAGGGCACCAAATCACTTACTCTTAGTGAGAAGGGTGCCATATCACTTACTGAGAGTGAGAACGGCCATATCACTTACTGGGAGTGAGAAGGGTGCCATATCACTTACTGGGAGTGAGAAGAGTGCCACGTTGCTTACTGAGTGTGAGAAGGGTACCAAATCACTTACTCTGAGTGAGAAGGGTGCCATACCACTTACTGGGAGTGAGAAGGGCCATATCACTTACTGGGAGTGAGAAGGGCCATATCACCTACTGGGGGTGAGAAGGGCACTATATCACTTACTGGGAGTGAGAAGGATGCCATATTGCTTACTGAGAGTGAGAAGAGCGCCATATCACTTACTGGAGTGAAAGGCGTCATATCACTAACTGGGCTTGAGAAGGGCCATATTGCTTACTGGGAGTGAGAAAGGCACCATATCACTTACTGGGAGTGAGAAGGGTGCCATATCACTTACTGGGAGTGGGAGGGTGCCACATTGCTTACTGAGTGTGAGAAGGGCACCATATCACTTACTGGGAGTGAGAAGGGCCATATCACTTACTGGAAGTGAGAAGGGTGCCATATCACTTACTGGGAGTAAGAAGGGTGCCATAACGCTTACTGGGAGTGAGAAGGGTCATATCACTTACTGGTGGTGAGAAGGATGCCATATTGCTTACTGATAGTGAGAAGAGTGCCATATCACTTACTGGGAGTGAAAGGCGCCATATCACTAACTGGGCGTGAGAAGGGTTCATATTGCTTACTGGGAGTGAGAAAGGCGCCATATAACTTACTGGGAGTGAGAAGGGTGCCATATCACCTACTGGGAGTGAGAAGTGTGCCACAGTGCTTACTGAGTGTGAGAAGGGCACCAAATCACTTACTCTTAGTGAGAAGGGTGCCATATCACTTACTGAGAGTGAGAACGGCCATATCACTTACTGGGAGTGAGAAGGGTGCCATATCACTTACTGGGAGTGAGAAGGGTGCCACGTTGCTTACTGAGTGTGAGAAGGGCACCAAATCACTTACTCTGAGTGAGAAGGGTGCCATATCACTTACTGGGAGTGAGAAGGGCCATATCACTTACTGGGAGTGAGAAGGGCCATATCACTTACTGGGGGTGAGAAGGGCAATATATCCCTTACTGGGAGTGAGAAGGATGCAATATTGCTTACTGAGAGTGAGAAGAGCGCCATATCACTTACTAGGAGTGAAAAGCGTCATAACACTAACTGGGCTTGAGAAGGGCCATATTGCTTACTGGGAGGGAGAAAGGTGCCATATCACTTACTGGGAGTGAGAAGATTCATATCACTTACTTGGAGTGAGAAGGGTGCCACATTGCTTACTCTGAGTGAGAAGGGTGCCATATCACTTACTGGGGTGAGAAGGGTGCCACATTGCTTACTAAGTGTGAGAAGGGCACCAGATCACTTACTCTGAGTGAGAAGGGTGCCATATCACTTACTGGGAGTAAGAAGTACACCATATTGCTTACTGGGAGTGAGAAGGGTCATATCACTTACTGGGAGTGAGAAGGATGCCATAGTGCTTACTGAGAGTGAGAAGAGCACCATATCACTTATTGGGAGTGAAAGGCGCCATATCACTAACTGGGAGTGAGAAGGGTGCCATATTGCTTACTGGGAGTAAGAAGGGCCATATCACTTACTGGGAGTGAGAAGGGTGCCATATCACTTACTGGGAGTAAGAAGGGTGCCATAACGCTTACTGGGAGTGTGAAGGGTCATATCACTTACTGGGGGTGAGAAGGAAACAATATCACTAACTGGGAGTGAGAAGGATGCCATATTGCTTACTGAGAGTGAAAAGAGTGCCATATCACTTACTGGGAGTGAAAGGCACCATATCACTTACTGGGCGTGAGAAGGGTTCATATTGCTTACTGGGAGTGAGAAAGGCACCATATCACTTACTGGGAGTGAGAAGGGTGCCATATCACTTACTGGGAGTGAGAAGGGTGCCACATTGCTTACTGAGTGTTAGAAGGGCACCAAATCACTTACTCTGAGTGAGAAGGGTGCCATATCACTTACAGGGAGTGAGAAGGGCCATATCACTTACTGGGAGTGAAAAGGGTGCCATATCACTTACTGGGAGTAAGAAGGGTGCCATAGCACTTACTGGGAGTGAATAGGGTCATATCACTTACTGGGGGTGAGAAGGGATTTATATCACTTACTGGGAGTGAGAAGGATGCCATATTGCTTACTGAGAGTGAGAAGAGTGCCATATCACTTACTGGGAGTGAAAGGCGCCATATCACTAACTGGGCGTGAGAAGGGTTCATATTGCTTACTGGGAGTGAGAAAGGTGCCATATCACTTACTGGGAGTGAGAAGGGTGCCATATCACTTACTGGGAGTGAGAAGCGCCATATCACTTACTGGGAGTGAGAAGGGTGCCATATCACTTACTGGGAGTAAGAAAGGTGCCATAACGCTTACAGGGAGTGAGAAGGGTCATATCACTTACTGGGGGTGAGAAGAACTATATCACTTACTGGGAGTGAGAAGGATGCCATATCACTTACTGGGAGTGAAAGGCACCATATCACTAACTGGGTGTGAGAAGGGCCATATTGCTTACTGGGAGTGAGAAAGGCGCCATATCACTTACTGGGAGTGAGAAGGTGCCATATCACTTACTGGGAGTGAGAAGGGTGCCACATTGCTTACTGCGTGTTAGAAGGGCACCAAATCATTTACTCTGAGTGAGAAGGGCGCCATATCACTTACTGGGAGTGAGAAGGGCAATATCACTTACTGGGAGTGAGAAGGGTCATATCACTTACTGCGGGTGAGAGGGCACTATATCACTTACTGGGAGTGAGAAGGATGCCATATTGCTTACTGAGAGTGAGAAGAGCGCCATATCACTTACTAGGAGTGAAAGGCGTCATATCACTAACTGGGCTTGAGAAGGGCCATATTGCTTACTGGGAGTTAGAAATGCACCATATCACTTACTGGGAGTGAGAAGGGTGCCATATCACTTACTGGGAGTGAGATGGGTGCCACATTGCTTACTGAGTGTGAGAAGGGCACCATATCATTTACTGGGAGTGAGAAGGGCCATATCACTTACTGGAAGTGAGAAGGGTGCCATATCACTTACTGGGAGTAAGAAGGGCGCCATAACGCTTACTGGGAGTGAGAAGGGTCATATCACTTACTGGTGGTGAGAAGGATGCCATATTGCTTACTGAGAGTGAGAAAAGTGCCATATCACTTACTGGGAGTGAAAGGCACCATATCACTAACTGAGCGTGAGAAGGGTTCATATTGCTTACTGGGAGTGAGAAAGGCGCCATATCACTTACTGGGAGTGAGAAGGGTGCCATATCACTTACTGGGAGTGAGAAGTGTGCCACAGTGCTTACTGAGTGTGAGAAGGGCACCAAATCACTTATTCTTAGTAAGAAGGGTGCCATATCACTTACTGGGAGTAAGAAGGGTGCCATAACGCTTACTGGGAGTGTGAAGGGTCATATCACTTACTGGGGGTGAGAAGGAAACAATATCACTAACTGGGAGTGAGAAGGATGCCATATTGCTTACTGAGAGTGAAAAGAGTGCCATATCACTTACTGGGAGTGAAAGGCACCATATCACTAACTGGGCGTGAGAAGGGTTCATATTGCTTACTGGGAGTGAGAAAGGCACCATATCACTTACTGGGAGTGAGAAGGGTGCCATATCACTTACTGGGAGTGAGAAGGGTGCCACATTGCTTACTGAGTGTTAGAAGGGCACCAAATCACTTACTCTGAGTGAGAAGGGTGCCATATCACTTACTGGGAGTGAAAAGGGTGCCATATCACTTACTGGGAGTAAGAAGGGTGCCATAGCACTTACGGGGAGTGAATAGGGTCATATCACTTACTGGGGGTGAGAAGGGATTTATATCACTTACTGGGAGTGAGAAGGATGCCATATTGCTTACTGAGAGTGAGAAGAGTGCCATATCACTTACTGGGAGTGAAAGGCGCCATATCACTAACTGGGCGTGAGAAGGGTTCATATTGCTTACTGGGAGTGAGAAAGGTGCCATATCACTTACTGGGAGTGAGAAGGGTGCCATATCACTTACTGGGAGTGAGAAGGGCCATATCACTTACTGGGAGTGAGAAGGGTGCCATATCACTTACTGGGAGTAAGAAAGGTGCGATAACGCTTACTGGGAGTGAGAAGGGTCATATCACTTACTGGGGGTGAGAAGAACTATATCACTTACTGGGAGTGAGAAGGATGCCATATCACTTACTGGGAGTGAAAGGCACCATATCACTAACTGGGTGTGAGAAGGGCCATATTGCTTACTGGGTGTGAGAAAGGCGCCATATCACTTACTGGGAGTGAGAAGGTGCCATATCACTTACTGGGAGTGAGAAGGGTGCCACATTGCTTACTGCGTGTTAGAAGGGCACCAAATCATTTACTCTGAGTGAGAAGGGCGCCATATCACTTACTGGAAGTGAGAAGGGCAATATCACTTACTGGGAGTGAGAAGGGTCATATCACTTACTGGGGGTGAGAGGGCACTATATCACTTACTGGGAGTGAGAAGGGTGCCATATCACTTACTGGGAGTGAGATGGGTGCCACATTGCTTACTGAGTGTGAGAAGGGCACCATATCATTTACTGGGAGTGAGAAGGGCCATATCACTTACTGGAAGTGAGAAGGGTGCCATATCACTTACTGGGAGTAAGAAGGGCACCATAACGCTTACTGGGAGTGAGAAGGGTCATATCACTTACTGGTGGTGAGAAGGATGCCATATTGCTTACTGAGAGTGAGAAGAGTGCCATATCACTTACTGGGAGTGAAAGGCACCATATCACTAACTGAGCGTGAGAAGGGTTCATATTGCTTACTGGGAGTGAGAAAGGCGCCATATCACTTGCTGGGAGTGAGAAGGGTGCCATATCACTTACTGGGAGTGAGAAGTGTGCCACAGTGCTTACTGAGTGCGAGAAGGGCACCAAATCACTTATTCTTAGTGAGAAGGGTGCCATATCACTTACTGAGAGTGAGAACGGCCATATCACTTACTGGGAGTGAGAAGGGTGCCATATCACTTACTGGGAGTAAGAAGGGTGCCATAACGCTTACTGGGAGTGAGAAGGGTCATATCACTTACTGGGGTGAGAAGGGAACTACATCACTTACTGGGAGTGAGAAGGATGCCATATTGCTTACTGAGAGTGAGAAGAGTGCCATATCACTTACTGGGAGTGAGAAAGGCGCCATATCACTTACTAGAGTGAGAAGGGTACCATATCGCTTACTGGGAGTGAGAAGGGTGCCACATTGCTTACTGAGTGTGAGAAGGGCACCAAATCACTTACTCTAGTGAGAAGGGCGCCATATCACTTATTGGGAGTGAGAAGGGCGATATCACTTACTGGGAGTGAGAAGGGTCATATCACTTACTGGAGGTGAGAAGGGCACTATGTCACTTACTGGGAGTCAGAAGGATGCCATAGTGCTTACTGAGAGTGATAGGAGCGCCATATCACTTACTGGGAGTGAAAGGCGCCATATCACTAACTGGGTGTGAGAAGGGCCATATTGCTTACTGGGAGTGAGAAGGGCACCATATCACTTACTGGGGGTGAGAAGGGCTCTATATCACTTACTGGGTGTGAGAAAGATGCCATATTGCTTACTGAGAGTGAGAAGAGCACCATATCACTTACTGGGAGTGAAAGGAACCATATCACTAACTGGGTGTGAGAAGGGCCATATTGGTTACTGGGAGTGAGAAGGGCGCTATGTCACTTACTGGGAGTGAGAAGGGCCATATCACTTACTGGGAGATGGACGTGATATCGCTTACTCGGAGTAAGAAGGGCACAATATGGCTTACTGGGACTGTGAAGGGTTTCGTATAGCTCACTGGGAGTAAGAAGGGTGCGATATTGCTTACTGGGATTGATATGGGCGCCATATTGCATACTGGGAGTGATATAGGTGCAGTATTGCATACTGACAGTGAGAAGGGTGGCACAGCCCTTACAGCCGAAAGAGTGCACTATTACCCTGGATCAGGAAGAAGTCAACCAGGAAATACAATCTGCGTACATCCCTTTGAAGACGACGTGTGGCAAAGAAACAGCTGGGGTGTATATACCTGTGAATGAAAACTGAGCAAAAAAGGAGCTTGGTGCTATATTCCAGTGACTGTGTGTTTGAGCCAAGAAGGGCAAAGGCGCTATATCCCAGACAATTGTGTTTAGTTTAGAGACCCTAAGGGGGACTGCATTCCCATAAGTAAGAGCACCCTGACACATGAGTCACCCGGTATGGAAATAACGGTGGCGGTAAATCCGCCGCCACCGTTGTTTCCATACCGGGTGATCTCGATTTCTGCAGGCGGGAGGTGTCATTCCCGCCAGGTCTGACCTGGCGGGTGTAACACCACCCGCCTGCAGGCGGACGTGGAAACACCGGCACCATCACAAGATGGTTCTGGTGTTTCCACTTCCCAATTCCCATTGAGTCCTATGGGACTCAGTGGGAATGGGGATTTACCGAATTCCGCCTCTGGAATTTCCGGGTCACCGGGGTCCTAATGCCCCGGTAATTCCGGGAATCATGGAGGCGGAATGGTAATACGAGTCCGGCGGTAACCTGCCGGAATTTCAGGCACAGTTACCTCATCCGGACAGTTGTAAATTAGATTTTTCCCAGAGGAGTAGTGGCAGTTGTGTTATAGATGAACCCTAAGACCCTGTAGGTTTTTATCTCAACCAAATCCTATGTGTGAAAAAAAACATTTGAATCCGCATTTTGTGGGTGCTGTGGCCTATGATTCACAGAAAATATTTGAAAAAACAAGACAGAAATAATCACAAGGATGACGTGAGGTGGTTGCAGAGGGGGGGACACAGGGGTGCCAATTCATTTTAATAGTAACTTTTAAAATGGGGAAGAAGGAAGCATAGCACTTATCAGCTGGGTCGAATAGGGCGACCCCCATTACATTATAAAAGAAAAGTGCATGACTACAGGATGGGAACATGAATTAGAGGATAGGAGTGCGGGCGAGATGTGGTGTTGTCAGAAGGCAGCTAAAAAAATAAATGTCAACATCAAATTGCATGCACCAAGACAATAACATATTTTCAAACTTACATTTTTGGATTTAACGGTACAACACAGCAAATCAATCAACACGTGAATTTTCAAACATGAATTTTCGAGATTTCATTTTCAAACTTTGGTATTGTAAGTTGTAGGTTTACAAACTAAAAAGATATTGGAACACCATTCTTCTCTGACGGTGTTGAAGCCTGCAGTGCTTTACAAAATAGTTCAAATATCATTTAAAAAACTAACATTGAACTTGTGCCGTGGGCCACTCCACTGCTGTGTCAGAGAAACTTCATAAGCCCTGTCCATGCAAGCCCTTTCTTCCTGGCCCGTGGACATCATTTTCAATTACAAATAGAATTGTTCTATTCCCTAACTCCATCCAGAACCCCCTCCAATAATTGCAACAAAAATGGCGTCAAACGGCTGCCTTCAATTTGCAATAAATATGACATGTTGACGAATCATTCCCACAGTTCTGTCCAGTTTATCATAAATTTAAGGGATGTGTTGGGTCATAGATTTTGCAGAGTACAAATACTATTTAACACATAATCATAGATATTTTGCAGAATCTAAAAGCATTCCAAAATTGCTTGAATGGGTGTGTAATTCACAGATCAGTTCACAAAACACCTTGGGTGCAGATAAAATGGGCATCTTTGCCCCTTGGGTGCAGATAAAATGGGCATCTTTGCCCCTGTGTCGAAAGAGCCCTGCATGAGTCTTGGTGTAACAGATGGGGTAAGCAAGAGTGCTGGGTGCCGCCATCTGCTAAGCGTGCCAGGGGAGAGGGTCCCCTGGCCTCCCTCTCCATGTCCAACAATTGTTTGGTATGAGGGTGTTTCCAAGCACAGAGACATGGACCTCATTATAAGTCGGCTGGTCCGGAAATGAGGTGCCGGTAACAACGTGTATCAGCAACTTTCCGACCGGCCAACGGCAAGTCTGCTGGTAGGGTCAGGCCTGACCTGCCGCTAGATCAGGCCCCAACTGGCAGTAAAATGCAAGAACCACCGGCAATGGTACTGCCGTTGCCGATTATTCCTGCAACCCATTCCCATGGAATGCTTTGGGACTCCATGGGAATGAAGAGTTACCAGTGTCTCTGCCGTTCTGAATATCCCGATGATGCCAGGATATTAGGTAGCGGAAACGGTACGGTACGGGCATACCGGGAAACTCTTGATATTCCCAACTGCCTACAATACCCACACTCTTTGGGTGCAATTATAAAGAAGAAGTATCCGATGCAGGGCCGAGAGGACTCCCATCTCCCAAATTGTGTTCTGGCAGCTTGGGCACATCGCCTGGCATGGTAATAATAGGGCTGCTCAGGAAGATGCAGTGGGAAAATTGTGCCCACCATGATAACATTATATCAGAAGCAATGAACTCTTGGGAAAGCATGATCTGTTTCCAGAATATTGGGTCCAGAGGTCAGACAGCATGTGCAGGCAATCTCTTCTAAGGAGCCCTCATTCATTGATCCAAATACATGCTTCAATAATCTGCGCGACAGCAGAGCTCTTCAACAACAGCCGACTCCCTGCACATTTGAAAAGAGATTTCGAAGATGGCACTAGTCCATGTCCCCACAAAGGAGCGTTGTGTGGTCTGAGAGGAAGCTGAGAAGCTCTGAATAATTACCAACTAACCAATAAAGTTTTTCAACCTGAAAAAACATGAAGACTTGAATATAGTGTATGAAGCACGATATTTGCTACAGGGATTCCTATAATGTGTTTGGAGGCAGAGGAAGAGCAGCTTTGGCGATTGCTGGAGGCAAGGGCAGAAGGAGATTGAGTTGGAGCAGGAGAATGGAAGCTTGCTAGAGAGAGGAAGAGGAGGTTGTAGACTATGAAGGCTAAGGAGGTGGTGAGAGTAAAGAGGTAGTGTAGAGGATCTCCAAGAGGAGTGAGGTGACTGGCGAGAGAGATGAAAGATCAGAGGAGGGTGGAACGAGAACAGAGGAGGCTGAAGGTGATTTCAAGAGGAGTGCAATATTTAGTAGGACGTTGAAGGAGACATCAGGAGAGAAGCAGTGAAGACCAGTAAAGGGAAGATTGGGAGTACATTATGAAGGAAAGAGATGGGGAGTACAGAGGATTATGTTGGAAGAGATGCTAGGAGTTAGGAGGAGAGGATAACTTAAGAGGAGGTGAAATAGAAAAAGGCAGAGACAAGAAGAAGGAGGAGGAGAGGAGGAGTAATACAGAGGAGGGTAAAGGTATGAGTCTGTAGCAGAGCATTGAGCAGGTAAAAGAGGCAGTAAGGGAAGAGTGTAATGGTGAGGAGAGGGCAGGAGATGGAGAGACGGTACTCTGAGGCATGACACCATTGTGACTCATCGAGGAGGTAGCTGAGATCAGGTTGCTGAGTAGCAGAAACAGGACTCTGAGTCAAGGAGATGGAGAATATAGCTAGGTCCAGCCTGTAGAGAGGTTTCTGGTGGCTAGTCTCTTTGTAGAAGCTGCAGGCTCAGCTTGGCACTATCTAGTTCTACCTTCCGCAATCAACCAGGCCTATCTTTCAAGCACATATGAGGCCTGAGATCGAGGTCATAGGGTCTGCCCATAGTCCAGGACAAGAAGAAGAAGACCCAAATCTATTAAGCACGCAACCAAAAAAGAGGTGTAGAGGCTGCCATTAAGGCACTGGGAATCATGATCAGACATAAGAATAAGGTTCAAGTATAGGTTCTTTATTAGGGTTTTACAACAAATCGGATAGTGAATAAATGAAAGAGCACTTCTGTTGAAGGTGGAAGGACAAACAAAACTAGACTGACACAAAGTATAGATCACCCTTCTAGTATTTCCCCTATCCCCAATATGTGTCTTAAGGAAAACCTCTTGATGCCTTATAATGAATACTGAGTCTCTGGTTGGGATGTTTGTGAGTATGAAATGTCCTTTATACATTGTAATGTATTGGTCCAAATGTCTGGTCACCAACTGGTGTGCAGCAATCCACCAAGAATAAACTCTTGTATTTGTAACATGACTTCCTCCAACTAAAGGGTTGTTTCATTAATCTCTTCCTCCATGACTCTCCGCAGGATCTCCTTTCAATGTGCATCGGTTAAGACAACGAGTCATGTTCATCAGTTCTTGGTTTTAAGAATATTGTCTCTTTGTTAAATAATCTTTCCGGGTCCCTCCCGGGATTACTTAGGGCCTCATTACACGTTGCGCGGTAAAAATTGCAAATTACCGGCATGTTGCCCTTAACGTGCGAGGGCGCTAATAGCGTACCATTACGAGTACGCGGACACGACATTGCGCCATCCCTGTAATGCCCCTACAGCCATGCTGCTAAACTCCCCCAAAAGTCTCTTACCGGCTTCGACGACAGTGCAGATAGCAACACCGCCTTGACGCAGCATGCAAATAGCGGTCACCGCTAATAGTGGTGACCGTTAAATAGCGGAACCGGAAACAGCGTCATTGCACAGGAACGGGAAAGAGCACGGCGGCCATCTTTAAAAAAACAATCCATTGCCATCCTCTGCCCCCTGGACCTGTTTGTAGTACTTTGCTGTTGGAGATTTCCTGGAACACCCTTACCATGCCCAAGGCACTTAAAAAAACAACTGACCACCAGCGGAAAGAATAGTTTTCAACTGAGGAGCTACTTATGCTGACCCAGACCTTATCTGACAATGCTGCAGTGGTCTTTACAAACGACATGCGGCGGGAGACACTCCTTAAAAAAAAGGCTATCTGGGCCGAGGTGGCACTGAAAGTAAGTTCTGTGGGCACCAGCACCCGCAATGTACGTGAGTGCCGGAAAAGATGGGATGACCTGAGACTCCAGGTCAGAATGATCCTGGCAGAAAATCATAACATTGCCACCGCAGGTGGATCTGGGTCGCCAATTAAACTAAAGGAATGGGAGGAGACATGCGCCAACCCCATCGGAGTTGAATGCATCGAGGGAGTCGGGAGGATGGAGCATGGCGTGGCAAACACTTCGAATGGAGGTAAGTGTACTGATGAAAGCATGTAATGTGAATCTACTGGTCCCCACAAATGTCAGCCCAGAATCACCTCATGGATGGCCAAACATCCAAACATGCATCCCACCCTGCCCATGTCAGTGCCAGACCCAAACACACACACATGCACACATCAACAGAGCCAAGTCCCACACCCAACACTGCATGGATGAGCCACTGAACTGACACATCACCTACATCCTTCACAATGAAGTCCAAATGCCCACAACTGCATTGATGATGTATCCTGCATTAAGTACATTGAACCGTAACCAATGCCATCCCCCTTCTTGTCCCCGACAGGGTCAAATACAGACAGTGAGGATGCATCCCAGGCACCCCTGCGCAGAAGAAAGAAAGGCCACAGCCCACCGAGGACACCCCCACGACATCAAGGAGAAAAGGCACAAGGCTCCATTTGCAGAGTCTCAAACATCGGTCGAGCGCCACTGCCAAGGCCACACCAAACCCAACTGCCCCACCTCCGGAGGTTCACTCACCACCACTAATCACAGCCACCGAGGGTCCACCCTCAGCTGCAGCTAGTTCGGCAGGAGAGGCGGCAGCCACTGCACCATTATCTGATGTGGAGGACCCAACAGAATTCGACCTGGGCATGCACACCCCAAGCCCCCCTAGAACCTCAGAGCCATCACCCCAGCACACACCTGGCTCCAACGTCACTGGTGACGAGACCATGGGAGCCTTCAGTAGCCCCCCGGTGCCTCCATCTGTACACCTGCCAGCATCACAATGCACAGCAGCCACACCACCACAGCCCGACACTGCCCTTGACCTGGCCAGCATCAGCTAGCGGCAACAGGGTCTCACTGTGCTGGTTGGTCAGCATGTGGAGGAGGTTGCCCGTCTCAGGGCGGAGATTGGGGAGACATCCAGGCACTCCAGGGAGGGGATGGAGGCATGCACAGACAGGCTGTGTGGGGAGCTCATCCGAGTTCGGGAGGTCCTCACACGTATTGCGGACGCAATGGACCGCCAATTCCCACCACCACCAGCACCAGGACAGTCTGCCACTTCTTTGTCTGCCAGTTTGCGGCAGACAAGCCCACTCCGACGCTCCGCAATCACCACCAGGTGCACCTCTAGGCAGCCTCCAAATGCTGGTTTTGGCAATGACCAATAGGGAGTGAATGTCCATGCTTCCGCTTGCATGCCTGGACGCAAACATTGTGGAAGACACATGAGGGACTGTTGTGGGGGCTGGGGGGAAGGGTGTGATGGGACTGTTGTGGGGAATGGGGGGAAGGGTGTGATGGGACAGTTGTGGGGGGTGGGGGGAAGGGTGTGATGGGACAGTTGTGGGGGGTGGGGGTAGGGTGGTGGGATGTTCGGGGACATGCACATTTTCCTGTTTAAGTTCATAAATACAGCAAAACACAGGCCTGGACTTCCTCATTGTGTATGTGTAATTTATTGACGCCAGGGTCCATTGTGATCTAACAAACAGACACCAGTGCATCACTAGCCATATCCAGGTGACAGTACGAGAACATGTTACTCAGAAGATTTGGTTGATCAGATGCTGTCTCACAGCACGTCCCTCCTGCCCATCCCCTCTTGCATGACCTGCATCCCCTTCACCTCCATCCTCATCACCATCATCATCCTCATCAGGTGCTTCCATTTCAACGTCAGGGGGCAGTGGCACATTCTGTCTGATACACATATTGTGCAGCATGACACATGCCATGGTGATCTTGGCCACCTTCTCATGGCCATACAGGAGAGCGCCACCAGATCTGCTAATGCACCTAAACCGTGACTTCAAAAGTCCAAAAGTCTGCTCGATCACGATGCGGGTACGGGTATGTGCACGATTGTATTCCCCTTCCTGCCTGTTCTGTGGGTTCCATGCAGGTGTGAGGAGCCACCTCTTCAGGGGATAGACGGCATCACCTATATGGGGGAAGTAATGGGGTCCTGTTACTTTTCACCACAAGTGTGGCCTGTTCATATCACAAACATTGACTTGGCATTGAGATTCAAGTACACAACAGCATACATGCAAATGGTCCGTGTAACTGCAATGTGCAAAGGTGAGCTCAACTCTGCAAGTAGACATGCCCCATTGATGCCTCCAACAGTAATTGACATGTCCTGGGTGAGGCCAGGTCTTAGGTGTCAATGTGCCCAGGCAGATTTGGTACCACACTGGTGGTGTACTGCCCTTCCAACATTGATGTTGCCATGCTGAGAGGCATCACTTCAGTGGTGCAATGGGTTCGTGGTGCATTGCTATGGCTAGGGGGTATCCCTTAGCATGCATTGAAGGGCACAATGCATTATTGATGTCGTGCTAGACGAATTCTGCAAGACTATGTTGACGGCATGGATGACATTTGTGTATTTTGTGGCGTGGAATGTTGTGCAATGTGGATGTGGATTGATGTTTGATGTTTCTAGACTTGGATTGTCATCTGTGTTGTGTAGCATATACTTGCATGTCCGTTCATCTCAAGTACGTTGCGGCCCTCCCAGATGGACATTGGCGTACATCTGTATGTGCATTTGGACGACGGACTACAGGCTACACCCAGTTGGAATATCTATCTCTCCCCCCCCCAAGCACACCTAGTTGGAGTATCTATCTCTCCCCCCCCCAATCACACTGCCATGTGCTTGGCCTGCTACTCACCAAGTAGCCACAAATGTTGCCCCGTTTGTCGCTCCATGTAGCAGGGGATAGTTGAGTTCCGCAGGACTATGGAATCATGGGTAGATACGGGAAATCAGGCACAGCAATGTGTGATTATCTTGTTGGCATCACATACCATTTGGACATTGATGGAGTGGAATTGCTTCCTGTTTCGGTACACTACTTCATTGTGATGTGGGACGACCAATTCCACATGTGTACAGTCGATGGCCCCAATGCAACTTGGGATGCCTGCCAGTGAATAGAAGCCAACTTGGTGTTTGCAATCTCCTGGCCAGTCCGTGGCATGGATATGTGTTCGGGTGCATGCTTCAGGAGGGCATCGAGTACCTGGTTCAGTGTGCGTGAGAATACTGGTTGGGAGATGCCATGCATCTGCCCCACTGTATGCTGGTAGGTGCCTGTGGCCAGGAAGTGGAGCACAGTCACCACCTTCAGTAGAGGGGGGATGGCAGTTCTGCTGTCTATGAGGCTCACAATGTCGTCGTGTATCATGTCCACGATGCTGGTAATGGTATCCCGGTCCAGACGGTACAGGGTGTTTATCTGCTCAGGTGTTCGGTTAAATGTACTGGCTCTGATCCTGGGAATTGGTGGGTGCCTCTGTGGTATGATTAGGTGCCGTGATGGTGCTTGCTGTGCCTGTCTTGCCCTCCTCCTCCTGCGTCTCCTCTTGCTGCCTGTTGTTGTTGCAGCTGTGCTGCAATCAGGTCCTCCAGGCCATGTAATGCTGCCAGTATTGGAACCATCTGGGTGTGGGAAGGGGTGTGGGAAGGGGTGTGGTGTGCTTTTTTTGAGCAGCCACAGTCTCCATTGCCTCCACCTGTGCTGAATTTGGCCACCCGTGGCAGGTGGTTACACTGCACAGTTCTTTTAACGGGTGGTTCACGATGGCGGTATTAGTGCCATGCCGGTAAGGGGTTTTGGAGGATTTACCATGCCGCTATTGGCATGTACACTTGCCTTGTGATGCTGTGCTATTGGCGGCATGCCGTTATTTACGGGAGGGAGGGTCGCGCGCACGCGGACTGACCGCTATTAGTGGCACCGTACTTAGCAGTGCCACTAATGGCGGTGAGCCGGGTCGTAATCTGCATGGGCATTTAACGTTACCGGTATTCCATTACCGGTAACGTTAAATCCCTAACGCCTACCGTGTAATGAGGCCATTAGTCATTGCCATTCGCTCCTCTAGCTGGTTGATGGGCGGCTGACCTCTCCATTAGGCCAATCGGTAGTATGGAATCGGCACTATCGTTGTAGGCTGAAGCATTGTTCGAGCAAACTCAATGGATTTCTCAAAAGATGAGGAGGTCCTGGAGGTCAAATAGGTGTCTGACTCAGCGCACTTTCTCCACAGTCTCAGGGACCCGAAACCACAGCTGATCCACTGAATCTGACTCACCATCCAACCACTATGATGCTCACTCAAGCCCCTGAGGTGTGTTAATAAGCCTGGCATGTTGCCCTCGAGCTATCTTACTGCTATCCTTCTTAATGTTCCAGCACATGCTAATTCCCCATCCTCCCTTTTTCCAGGCACCAGACCTATGTTATTCCTTCCCATCACGTGCAATTTCCTTTTCCTTCAAATTCTATCTGGCCTCTCTGCGACTTCTTCCTTGCTCGTATACCAACTTCTCTTTCCACCTTCCCCACTCCTAACACCACCTGTATTGTTCTAAGTCTCCCCCTCCTGCAGATGGGTATTATCCAACCTTTCCTGTTAAACGACCTCCTCCTGCAGCTTCCCCTCCTCGAACCTCTATTGCATCAACACCTCCTCTTACACTTCCACCTCCCCCAACGTCTCCAGCGTTCACCTTCTGAACCTTTGATCACTGCACGATTCTGCTCCATGTCATTTCACTACGCCAAACTCCCACACTCCTACTCTTTCTATACAGTCTTTAATACCTGCTAATTTCCTCTCCCTTTCCTAAAGGCATCCAGCTTATTAGTCTAACCAGGCCCCTCTGCAAATTGACTGTGGCATAAAGTTGTCATTAGACACAGAAGATTGGAGCCACTTCTGCAGGTAATCTGTGCAATGTGAACTAAGCCTTTAAAAGGCCAGACTGCTATCTTGGTTCTGTTCAAACCACTCATGGGCACTTTAGCTCGCACGTTGGATGGGGTAGCCAGAGCCGGGAGGCATAGGATAGCAAGCAAGCAAGTATTCTGTAACATGTATGACTGTAACAAGCAAGTATTCTGTAACAGCGCCACGATGCCCCTAGGCCGCTGCAAGCTTTATACATTCAAATAAATAATTCAATCCCTACATTTGATTTCTGCTGCAGCAGTGAGCGTCATTCTAATTTCTTCAATAATAATACGTGACAGGGCATAATAATTCAAACACTGTAGATCACTTGCTTCAGGGACCGTGGATCTACACACAGCATGGTGGACCAGTAACCTTAAAGGGGCAGACTGGCAGAGTCCCTGATGTGTTTGCCCCTTTCGTTGTGCCCCCCCCCGCATTGTGGGGGTTGACCCGGGGACATTGCTCGTAGAAACACCATAGCCACTCCCAGCTATCCTCAAAAGTTACCCGTCTGTGCCAGCGCCAGTCTAGTAAGGTGCCACCCCTCTTCTATAGCCAGGGAGTAGAAATCAGGAAGCTTACCCACATGCACAAATCAAGGTTCGGAGTGAACCCTGCATGCCAAAATGACTGTAGTGTGAGGTAATAGCCCTGGAGGTTTTCATCTGGGACAATATATTCTTTCAATGAACTGGAATTCTTCTTTGGCCCAGTCATCACACCATTTCTTCTTCTGCTGGAACACAATAACTGGTATACATCAGCTCAGTTCAAGAATGAAGGGGTAAAGTCTGGCCAAATGCTAATTTATTGAACAGGCAAACCAGTGTATTGGGTAGGTCTCTGCCAGGATTGTCAGAGAGTGCACTGGTATTGTTCCATGTGAGTGTGGGCTGAGAAAAAAGGGAATTATTGGTTGATTTTCCAGACCTTGTTTCATTTTTCTGTTTGGTGTGACCTACCCTTTGTGACGAATCAACCTTGCAAATTCTTCAGATGATCTGACAAAACAGGGTCTCCGACCTCTTTAAAAGCCAAATGGTCCAAAGTGATTGGTGTAGGCTAAGCCTACCTTAATGAACCAATCCTGGGTCCCCACCAACCATGTTCTGTATGTGTGAGGTCATAACCAGAGTGATTTGCAACATGACAGGTAAAAGGGTGAAAACATGTGATACTAAGTCTCACCCATCTTCCTGTCTGTTGTAGATCAAAGTGTCTCTCTGGTTAATGGATCTTTCTGTGGTTCCTGATTAAAGTGGCAGGTCTACCTTGAAGCTGTGGTGAGACCAGACTCGCTGGCTCCTGCAAACCACATTCTCATATCTTATGAATGGGGTCCCCCTGCAGGGTGGACTATTGTAAACACACAGTCCCAGACATGACAGATCACTGTCATCGATACTGAGGATGAGAGCTAGCTTCAGGTTGACACAGTTGCATATGAATGGTTGTTGGGGTTTCCTATCGCCTTTGTTAACCTCTGCAGCAAGGCCCCATTTGGGCCTGTTTGAAGTACCCTTTCATTGGTATGCTAATCACTGCCACCAGCTGCAGGGCCCAACAAGAGAGCAGAGCGGATCCATGGAGCCTTTGTTAGTTAATCAGGCTGACCATGGCAGGGCTAAGTTTGTTTCTCCCCCTCTCTCGAGATGACAGGGTGTACTCCTAGCTGTCATATCCCAACTAAATATGACAGGGCAGACTGTGCCTGTAGGCTGTGTCCAACCAGATTACACAGGTCTATGTGTTTGTCATGGTTTGAGCCTAGGAAAATGTGTGTGGATTAGCCCCAAACGTTTTCATGAGGTTGGTCTACCATCATTCCATTTAATGAAACATTTCAAAAAAGCCCAGGCGAGCGCACACCCAACGTGAGGATGGTCGAATTCCCCACACTCTCACCACCTTGTCATCCTGAAAATTGATTTCCTTATAGGGCCTTTGTCCAGGGTAGGGAATTAAGGAACTGCTCCAGGATAAGTTGTTGTTTTACTAATGCAAGTGTCTTCTTCCCCAAAGTCTTTAGCTACGATCTAGTACATTATTTGCCAAGATTATTTTTCAGTGGTGAGATGTTTCACCTCTATCAATTGCTGTTGATGAAACTTAAGCTCATATGCTTGCCACTCTTGGGGAGCAGCCCTTAGCATTTCCTAGTTGGTTTGTCCATCTGCATTAAGTAATTGATAGGGGGTCTGGAGCTCCACTGTCCGCAAAGGTGCAATTTACTTAATTATAAACTTTTATTTCGACTTCTGCCATTTAAATTAATACATCAAATGTATCAAATAGATCAATCAATAAAATTCATAATAGAACAAAAACACAATTCATTCATTTTCTTTTGTCCTTATGAACATAATAAATACCAACATTTCTTAGAAATGTCAGATTCTCTAACATATCCGAAAAAGAGTAGATCTGTGATGCCAAGCCAAAGTGAGTTATTTAGAAACAGCAAATAGCAGATCTAGTAGTTTTGTTATTTTCCAACAGTGTGATGATGTTATCAAATTTCTTGAACTGTGGGTTCGCAAACATGCTAGTACTGTATCAAGGCCAGCATGCCTTCTCCCAACGAGTTGCCTCAGCAATGTGCTCAAAGTTCTTGAAGAAAGCGTACAGAGCTTCCCCTCCAGCACAGTTTAAAGCAGAAACCTTGGGGAGAAGGTTGGTGGTTTTACATCAGTGCTAAGACTTCTAGTTGTCCTTTAAGTACTTTACCCAGGATGTTCTCCAAGGTTGCAGGTTCCTCAGTCCCCCAGGATTGTCCATGGAGAAGGGTCCTCCATCTTTTTACCTATGTGTGGACCCTTAATAAAAATACATAGGATTCTGATCAGTATAGAAGATATTTTCATTGTTCCTACACACAAGTCCCCGGGGAACAGGCTACTAGGTTCCTCCATGAGAATTCAGGATAGCTTGGTGGGTAATATGGAATTCATCTTCGCTGGTTGCTTCTTCCAAGTATCTCTGACACAGGCCTAGGAACCTCTTGTACATGATTAAACTTCTCTGTGTCTAAGATGTATTTATCAGAGGTGGACTGACCAGACCCACAAGATACTGCGATTCCTTCCGAGGGAGTAGGAAGGACCTTATCTCTGCGTAAGGGGTCTAAGGTAGTTATGAGAGGATCTGGTTCTTCTGGGGAGGTCTCTGTGAACGTATTGTGCTGTTACCGCCAAGACAAGGTGAGCCATCCCACTTCTGACATCATATATAAAGAAGAAATTGGGATGCACTACCAGACATGAAAGTAAGGTTCAGGGGTGGTGTCTTTACTATGGCTTTACAACAAATAAAGATGGGGAATGTATGAAAGAGGACTTATGTCAAGTGGCTTGCGGGTAGAGATGTGCCCACAAAGCTGAAGGGAGAAAAGTACACAAGCAGCAGGAGTGCAAGGAGTCCTGCAGACAAGAAAGGATAGTCATTAAAGGCAGTGAACAGAAAAGGGCAGGGAGTACAAGTAAAACAAACATGTTAGGTTCCCTCTTGGGGTGTTAGCAGAATGGGGGAAGAGTTTCCCATAGAACCAGGGAAACTCCAGCCTTCTGAGCAAGTTACTAATAGAGGGTCTCACTCTGGGTGTTCATGGAAAGGAGCAGCAGCAGTGGGTGTCTGTGTCTGGATCCTGGGGCACAAACAAGATAACAGTACTCACAAGACTTAAGCTTGTACGGCTCCAGCAGGAACGGAACAATGACTGCCTCCTGAAACAGGAACCAGGAACCAGCACATTGTTAACAATGACACAAGGTACAATACTGAAACGGGACAAAGGAAAGGAGCAGAGATTGCCTGCTGGAAACCCAGCAGCCAACTCTGAACAAAGGAATGACGCAAGGCACAAGTGAAGACAAGAACTGTTACAGAGTTATCCATGGAAAAAAGGAAGTCAAAGTAAGCAATGGGCACAAAACAAGGACCTGCAGTCAGGGAACAAGATCATTAGTGTTAGAGAGCAAGGAGCTGTAGACAGAGAACAGAAGACTGCAAGTAGGAGAGCAGGGCTGCAGTATAGGAAGCACAGAGGTGCAGGGCAAAAGGTAGGGGAGTGAAGGCAGATTAGCAGGGCTGCGAGGCAGTGGGCACAGGGCTCTAAAACAGGAGCAGGTTCTAGAAACAACAGGACACAGCAGAAATCCAAGGATCAAAGCATCAAAAGACTGGAAGCAAGCTCAATGCAAGAGACGTGTGCTCCTGCAGGCAGCTGCTTAAATACTGGCCACCCTGGGCGGAAGCAGGCTAATTACCAACACCTGATGCAGCACTCATGACAGAAATTGGCCTCCTCCCTCTCTGTTCCTGTGAAAGTGAAAGCAGCACTGATCTCTAAGGCTTCTGGGGATTGTAGTTCCATGACTGCTGCATAGGAATAGCCAGGGAATGGGAACTGCCACAAGGTGCATTATGGGATATGTAGTTTGTGAAATTAAATATGAAGTTCCAAAGTCTTGCAAATGGACAGTAAAGACACAAATATGAATAGGTATTGTCTGGGAAGATTTATGGTGATTATCGAGTGCCATATAGTCTACAATGGGTGCTAATTGGTGCTCCAGTGGCACAGCCGTGACAACTTATCTTTAGGGCAGAAGGACAACAAATATAGAATGATACAAGGGATATATCTGCAATCTAGTTCTCCTCTTTCTTCCAATATGTGTCTTCATGGATAATCCCTTGCACCTTAGAATAATCAATGAGTCTCTAATCATGATTTTTGTCACTGCAAAAAGTCCTTTATATGTTGGAATTATCAAGCCCTAACGACTGGTTATCAACAAGTGTGGAACAATCCAACAAGTAAAAACTGTATTTCATACAAGATTTCCTTCTACACAAAGGATTGTGGGGTTCATGTCTCTCTGGGACTCTCCTCCAGATCTTCTTTCAATGTTTATTGGTTTCGATGTGATTTTATCACAAACAATTACAGAGAGGGATTTTCCAATGAACCCAAAACATCGAAAAAAAACCACTGAATTTTCATTTTTTCTATGTGGGGGTTACCCCCAAGCCCCTGTTTCCCTATGAGTTTAAACCCACCCCGCACCCCGTCTTCACCCATTTTATCCCCTTACCCCACCCCCAGATATACTTCTGTTTTAAATCTGTGGTTTTTTTTCGCTGTTTTGCGTTTGTTAACAATCCCTCTCTGTTTTCTATTTCGTTATACTGACTGGATACCATGTTTATCATTTAGGTCAAATTGTTGCATTCATCAGTTCTTGATAAAGTTCAGAAAACGGTCTCTTTATATTAAACAATCTTTCTGCATCTCTCGCCAGCATCACTCACTGGGCCTCATCACGAGTTGGGCGGTAGCCCTTAAATGCGACAGAAACGGTGTCACCGCCGCATTTAAGGGTCGACTCAATCTCGAGTCTGGCTGCATTTACCCCCAGCTCTATGCTGGGGGTAAATGCACCTGGAAAAATCTCTATTAGCACATGCTAATTGCACTGAAAATTACCCATTGGGTCCCATGGACCCAATGGGGAATTACCATTACCGCCGAACCTGTGATCGCCGGAAGGGTTGGGCAGTGACACCAATACATTTGGGTGGAATCCCAGTCGGAATTCCGCCGAACTCGTGATGAGGCCGTCAGTCTTTTATAATCAGTCTTCCCGCTGACTGAAGTCCGGATGGGCGGCTGACCCCATTAGGCCAGCGGCAGGCAGCACAGAAGATGTGTCTCAAACACTCTTTTTTACATTTTTTTATTGATTATTTTGTTGTGTTTAGTTTGTTTAACAAACTTTTACAACAATATCTTTATATTTACCAATTTTGTAATATTTCTTACAATTTCATATGTACCGTTAAAAAAATAAGAATCATATTTACAATTATTACAAATAAGCATCTCTTATCATATTCCACTATTTCACTGAAATAATTAATATTTGTTGCATTGCCAAATTCAGTTCATCACTATGCCAATGCAGTGTGATACAAACAATATCCATTGTCTACACCAGGATAATCCAAAAATTAATCAAATATTCGCCCCCCAAGTACAGAAATTCAATTACAATGTACGCTAAATTTCTTTTTGAAGTAATAACCCAAACCCAGCATCCTCCTCTCCTCTATTTATTAGCATGAGTTTGCTAAACCCAAATAAAGTCTGCATAAATATCTGTTAGCCTCATCAATACCTAACGAGGTTCTTACTCAAACACATGCAGTCGGAAATACCCTATTCACTTATATGTAGCAGAGTTCTCCCCCTTTTCTACATACAAGGATTATCAGGCATGCAGGTTACAGAACCTTTCCACAGAGGTCAGCTAAACGCAGATAACTTTTGCTGTAATTGTACATCAATAGTATACATTAGAAGTACCCAGGCTAGAACCAGCATAACATTTGTCCCCCACATACAGCGGATCCACAGCCATTCGCTCCCACACAGCGTGGAGCGAATATTCGCCTCCCCAAAAGTAGCGCTACAATAAGTATCAAAGTAACCGCAGTACACTGTAAGATGTTTTAATGTTTCTTTCTTTGTCGAATTTGCACAAAACCTACATGCACCAAAGTTCGCCTCTCTGGGTTCTTTACACCAAAATAGCATTTTTTCGTGGGTGGGAAACTGGTTAAGTTTGAAGCGTAAATACGTATCACGGGCCATTTAGCCCGGAAATTGAACCAGGTATCTCGAGCTTGGTGTACGTTTGGTAAGAAAATGTGCAATTTCCCTTTACAGTTTAGACTTTGGAATGGTCTCAGTAGTAGCTATCCAATCACATTCGAAAAGCATTTTTTTTTACATAAGTGGGGCGCAACTTGAGGTCACCAATCGTTACGTTAATGCTGTCCAATAAAGCTAACATTTCCTTATGATATCTTTTGATGGAGTCTGGATGGTTTTCTGCCATCATGTTGGAAATGTTCTCGTACAAGGAATTCTGCGGTTGGTCCAACATTTTGGAAAAATTGTAGAGAGGCCTCCAATTGAGGCGGGCTGCGAGCGATATTAAACCAAGCTCGTGTCGCAGCACTGCACCAGGTACTGAATTGGAGAGCCTCAGAGTTTTTATTCCACATAAAAGCTTGTGCCTGATTTAAGTGAGGACCAATTTTCAGACGGCACATATCCAGACCATAAAGAACCACAGATTCCACTTTCAAAGTATAATACTCGAATAGTGGAGTCATAGAATATTCGCAATATCTGCTATATATGATTTTCATTTGCGAGCATGAGGGTTTAATCTTATCTTTAATAATTGATTTCCACATGTTTTTTGACACGATGTTACATAGATTGTATCCAGGATACTTGAATGAAGGGGCTCGTTCTATTCGAGAACCATCCAGCGACCATTTATATGCAACTAATTTCTTCCTGTAGTTGTTAAATATTATAATATTGGATTTCGCTGGATTTGCCTTCAGATTGTGTGAATACGCAAACATTTCAAATTTATTTTGCAGACCAAATGGTGTCAAATGAAACAGTAGTATATCCTCCGCAAATGCAAACTATTGTATTTTCAAGATACCAAGCCTAGCAGGATAGATTACTTTCCCTTGCCATATGTTGTCCATGTCACACAAGTACGCGTTAAACAGGGTAGCTGCTAGATTGCATCCTTGTCTGACTCCGATAAATATGGCAGCTGCATCGGTCAGAGTTCCCTGTTTGTTGATACGGACGCGCACGTGGGTGTTTTCAAGTAGCAGAACCCCCATATGGAGGAGAGTAGGATCAAATCCCATGTTTGCTAGTTTCGACCACAGCAAAGTGCAGATTACTGTGTCGAAGGCAGCCGTTAAGTCCAAAGATGCCATCTATATCGGGCCACATTCGCCATTTCTCAATTTTGCCAAAAGATGCGCTAGAATAGTGGCGTTCAACGGAGTACCCATTGAACGGCGGAATCCCACTTGAAACCGTGATAGCATAAGAATAAGAATCGAGAATAGCTTCTCGGATGTATCTAATAATGCAATGGCTCTGTAGCTCGCTGGATCTTCACATCTACCTTTTTTCCATATCGGGACCACAATCACAGTGTTCCATGATGTGGGTATCTTATGTGATTTAAAGATGTTGTCATATTTTATTTTACACACATAGGCCCAAAAACTAGGGTCTTGTTTCATAACACATGCAGGAATCCCATCTGGACCTGGAGTTTTAGAGTATTTCAGCTTTAATATCGCCCATTGTATATCTTTTTCTGACCACGGGCAGGACAAAGCTATAGGAGTAATTGCATAGCAAGGGGTTTTATTACGGAATCTAGAAGGTAATTGATATTTATCTAGAAAAAAGGTGGTCCATGTTGGCGTCGATATAGAGGATTCCAGACCATCAATCCTTTTGTCCAAGCCAAGTCACAGCATGGCCCATATGGATCTCCTTTTGTTCGTATAAAGATAAGATACCATATTTTGATTGTCTTGGATTTTAAGGCCCCGTTTTATATTACGGCATTTATTGGTGTATGTATTACAGATATTTCTTTCCAAAATTAGGTATTCTGCGATTGTAGGACAAGTCTTCCCTAGTCTGCGAATATGTCTATTTTTAAGACATTTTAGTTTGTAGATCTCACTATTACGGGGCGAGCAATTGTTATTTCCCTGCATTGGACAGGATCCGCCTAGTCAAAGCAGCATATCTGCTATCAGCTCTGTGAAGTACTTCTCAATCCTACTAGTGTCGCTGTAAACCCAGGGTAGTGAACCTGGCCATGTGGCTGCCGCTTTGATCATTTTGTTTAATTTACGACATAGATAGTCATTCCATCTTATAGATATCGATGTACGCTCAATCTCTACACATGATAGCACAGGATCATTCGGCAGTGAGGATCCATTCACCCTAATGGTTGTACCAATCATTACATGATCTCCCAAATGTGCATCTAGAGTGAATATGGGGCATGCTAATGGAGCAAGGGTATGTGAAACAGCTAGATAATCAATTATGGAGTTCTGCTTATCCCGCCGCCAAGTATAAGGTAAAGCCGTGGAGAAAAGTTTCAGTAAATAAATGTCCCAACTTTCCAAAAAGTATCTCCATCTTTTGCCATTGGATTGTGCCTGAAGTTGATGGACAGAGGGAGCGTACCTTAGGTTTTTAGAAGCATATCCAATGCAACATGCATTAAAGTCTCCTCCAATGATAATATGATTTTGAGAATGACGGGAGTAAATAACCTCCAGAATTAAATTCAGCTGATTCAACATTTCATCCAGAGGCATTTTCAAAGGGTTCCAATATATAGCAATTAAAAAAAATGGCATTGAAGATTCAGCAATGAATGAAAATTCAGTAACTAATATATTGTCCATCTCCTGTACTAGCTTTGACCTAATATTTAGAGAGTTATTAAGACAAATTGCAAGCCCTCCATAGGGACGCCCTCCCCTACCAAGCTTGGCCTTCGTTACATACGTAGTAAAGCCATTTACCATGAAGTGCCATGTATTCATGGTTTCCTGTACTATGATTATAGAAGTTTGAGCATGTGAAGGGAAGTTATGATGCCATGTATTAAAGTTTTTAAACCCGCATGTATTCCAGGATAAGATCGATAAGTAATGGTTACTATGAGGAGTTAGTAGTTGGCTTTACTTCATTTAAAGTCTTTGTCAAGGGAATTAACCATGACCAATACTTAATTGCCGCGGTCAGGTTGGCAAGTTGGGAGAGTGCAGATATTTCTGTATCCTTAAGGCCTTGACTTATTACAGAAATTCTTCATTAGTAGAATACTTAGGAGGTTGGAATTGTAGAAAGGTTTTTGCCGCCTCGTGAGACTCAAATTGAAAAAGTTCTAGACCTAGAAGTTCAAAGTTCATGCAGTGTTCACGCAACATCTTAGTTATTACAGGAGAGTGAGTCTTACATACCATGCTGTTGTTATTGGTGTTATGAAGTTCAATCCATTCGATATCCTCTGATCTTAAATTTCTTAAGGATAGAATGAGATTGAAAATTTGGGTTACCGTTCCTAGTCGCTTCATTGTCGGCTATCTGTTCCATCTCTGTGTTGGGCATGGAATAAGCAGTAGTCCCAGTTTCCTTCAGTGGAGAAGGAACTGCGTTAGGTTTCAATTTCATATCAACCTTCACTTTTGAGTTATTCTCTGTAAGTTTAGAAGATCCTTTAAAGGAAAGAAGGAAGAAAGTTGGGATTGCTTAGATGGTGTTGGTTCAACAGACATGGTCGCAACTAAAGGAGGTTGCAGTAACACTTTGCTTCCCCCAGTATCAGTTGGTGCACCACAATTTTTTGTAAGGTCTTTACTATTCTCCAGAGTTACATTTTTTACTTTTTTTTTTCTTTGCGTTCTTTGTTTTATTCCCCTTATCATTCGGGGCTACCATATTTGTTTTGGATATCTGTAGCGCTTTTTTACTTTCATTGTCTAGCTGATCTAGATCTAGTGTGCCCTCTTCAGCTGGGTTTGCACACAAGGTGTCTCCCTTCTGGTTACCTTTGTTGCCAGTTAAAGAGGAACTCCCTGACTCCTTGGTTCCAATAACCTTCACCTCCTTTTTAGTCAGTGAATTTCTTTTTAGATGGCGAGTGTAAATGCGTTTTTGTCTACAAGACATGTTGGGACCAGAAGTAAACCCCTTGTTGCCAATAGGCAAAGACAGGGGTACCATGCTTCCTGTCTCTTCTCCTCCCAGCCCTTCTTTTTCCTTTTCAATTAGATCGGTGAGGGCAGAAGGGCTATCAATAGATGCTGACAGCTTGATTAATCAGTATAGAATGCAAGGGGTAAGTAGTAGGAGGTAGCGTTAGTATGCATGCTAGCTGTGTTATCAATGATTCAAGCATGTCTAATTTTGTGCTAATTATATCAGTGGCTTTAGGTATCCTACCGGGTAGCTCAGCTTGTCGGCAGTTTATACAAAACTTTTGCACATGATCTTGAGGAGGCCACACATGCTTTCTCAGATAAGTTAGTCTGTACAGTTCTAGAGTGAACTATGAGTTCTTGTGTTTGTGTGGACTCTGAATTGATAAGACACTCACTATCTGGAATGATTTTCGTTGCATTTATAGGTATAATTTTACCATTCCCCATTAGATACCCCTCTATTTTACTTATATTCATGAGGGTTTCATTAGATGTCTATTTCAGTTCTCTAATTTCCAAGTGTGTTAGTTCGTGCCCTCTATCTAGTAAATTCAAAATCCTTGTCAATACTGGGAATGAATGCTCTGCATTTTCAAAATCATTAAGTGCATTTGACATGCCCAGAGATGCAATTCGAGATGATTCATGGGCTGCCAGTGATATCTGTTTTGCATCCACTGGACTGGAGCATGCTCTAGCACCTTCGACTGAGGTTTGATTTGCCTCAAAGTTTTGCAAATCGTTACTAGTAGAAGGAATGGATGCAATCAATGGAGCAAGAACATGGACAAAAGGGCCCACCGAAGGGATATGGGAGCTATCCACGTGTACAGGTCTAGCTCCAAAGAGGTGTACCTCCTCTATGCCTCCATGTCTGACTCTAAAAGGAGTAGATGGTCCCAAAGCCATACGGACACGTTTTCCCAATTCGGCCATTATGGTAGGGGCCAACATTGAGTCATCAGAAATGCCCTGGTTGAAAATATCGCCAGGCACAATTGCAGATGGAATGGGTTTTTGGTCTTCTCGCATGCTGAGAAAACCATGTTGGACCGAGCGTTCACCATCATACATTTATTTCATCGATGTTATCAATACCAATAGTGTGTATATTGGGGACATGCAGTGTTTCAGCCTCAATAGCAATTACAGGCTTCAGTATTATTTTACATACCTTCCCACTTCTTAAGCTACTGGGCATAATTCCACACAATCACAGATAAGTAGGTGAATAAGTTGGTAGCTTGCTACCCTTGCTACTTACACCGGTCACCATTCCTTTGAATGCCAAGTTCATATAACAGTAGTCAATCTGCACCGTTTAACAAAGCATAGCATATGTAATAAGAAACACCATACAAGAACTACACCGTGGCCTCAAGGCTCAAAAGCAACAACACTTTAGCGCTAGCAAATAGTAAATATTACTTATCTAGGTACCACCTCGCCACCCTCAATGCCCGAACAGCCCTAACAGCACTTCTGGGGTGCGCAGACCCGTGCCGTAATGTAGGCTGTCCAGGGGGAGGGCGCAGAGGAGGGGGAGGGAGTTCCCAGGTTATGGAGGCAGTCCCTAGAAAAAACGAAACAAAGAAGAGACACTTCAGTACTCGTTCCGTGAAAATAAATAAATGAAAAAGTTGCGTGGTCATGCCAAAAGAAAGGCGTCACGCCCAAGAAGAGCAGTAGAGCCCCAAGGATCAGCAGTAAAGAGAATACTGCCCCAAGGGTCAGCAGCAAAAATAATAGAGTCCCAAGAATCAGGAACCAGATCAACACAGAAGTCCATGCAAACAGTAATAGTAATTACTTAGTTCAAGTGAGACAGGTCCTCCTCTGTGTTATGGACGCCAGGGGAGCACAAGGCTTCCTCTTGCAGACGGCGGGTTAGGCAACAGGCAGGTCCTTAGGAAGGAGCACAAAAGTCTGTGCACAATCACAGTCGCAGCCCAAACTGCACTTCCAGGCACTTCCGGGGTGCGCGCGTGGGTGCGCAGACCCGTGCCGTAATATAGGCTGTCCAGGGGGAGGGCAGAGAGAAGGTGGGAGGGAGTTCCCAGACTATGGAGGCAGTCCTTAGTTCAAGTGAGACAGGTCCTCCTCTGTGTTACGGGTGGCAGGGGAGTACAAGGCTTCCTCTTGCAGGCAGCAAGTTAGGCAACAGGCAGGTCCTTAGGAAGGAGCACAAAGGTCTGTGCAAAATCACAGTTGCAGCCCAAACAGCACTTCCAGGAACTTCCGGGGTGCGCTCTCAAACACTCTTATTGTAGGTCGGAGAATTGTTTAGGCAAACTCGATAGCTTTCTCGCCTACTCACCCAATCTGGCTCTCTTTGATGTTACAACATACACACAAATCTTCGCGTCTGTCATTAAGCCTGATAGCTGGTCCTTGAGTTATACTCTTGCTATCCTCCTTGAGGTTCCAGAATATATATGCTCCTCCTCCCCCTAATCCCAAATAACTGGTAGAGTTGTTTGTCTCTTGGCATCTCTGTATGCTCCGTAGGAGTACAAGCTGGGTTCTCTCTGAAGCTTTCCTTCCACTCCTTGCCACCAGTTTTTCCTTCAACCTTCCACGCCCCTCAATACCACCTTCTTCTGCCAGCTCTCCACCTCATCCAGGACTGGGGACTCCTCCAACCTCTCCTGCTTCACCACCTCTTGTTACAGCCTCTTCTCCTTCTCAACCTCCTCTTTTTGCACCTTCACCTCCTCCAACCTTCGGCCCACCATCCCGGGATCCCTCTGAACCACGCAGGCACATTGGAGCCTGCACGTCGAGTCCTGTGGCTGGAGCGCCCATTCTGTATCTGAACCTTCCCATTCACCCAATGCAGTAGCAGAGATCACATTTCTGGTTTGTTTAATAATGTGAAGTGGTATGGAGAAATAATTTGAACACTGTGGGTGTCTTGCGTCAGGGTCTCATGGAACTCCATACTGAATGGTGAACCAGATACCTTAAAGTGGCAGAAGTGGAAGAGTCACCAATTTGGCTGTCCCCTACCACATGATCCCAGTCTAGTGAGTGGTGGAGCCCAGCTCCCTGAGTCACACACACATACACACACACTAAAGGTCAGGCATGGGACATCATCACAGGGCATTGAATCCCTCAAAATTGTGAGTGACTGAGAACTGAGCACGCACCCCAGGAAGAGAGTCCAGATTGTTATTAAGACCCTTGGAGATTGTGTTGTATGAACCCAAGGGGAAGCAGCAATCCTCTGGTTGCGTTGGAATTTCATTAGTTGGCCCATGTGTGTAATGATCCCAAATACATCAGTGGTTTAAACCGGAAAGTTCTGTATCCACCTGGCATTCATCCTGCTCGTCTTTATGACACCCCTCACATCTCAGTGCCCAGGCTGCAGTGCCAGCCTCGCACGCCTCTGAATAACACAGGGGATTTGCAATATATAGGAGTCGCTGGCTGCTGGCACCCTAGTCGCACAATCAACTGCTCCATGCGTATCAAGGCGTCTGATGCCAGAAGCGCCATTAGGGGAAATGGGGGGGTATATCCCCAGATCTTTAGGTTGTAGCCCCGGATAGAAGCTCAGGGGCTAACTTCAAAGGGCTAGCTAGCCCAGAGTCCCCACAGTCGCGAAATGATTTTTTCCAAACCTAGCAACACCCCTGTATGGTAACCTACAAAAATCGAAATAATTACATAGAAACCGTTCCTGAAACCAAGGTGCAGAGGCGTTGCAAGGGGGTGGCTGGTGGGGCTATAGCCCTGCGTCTTTTGGTTGTAGCCCCGGATAGAAGCTCAGGGGCTGCAACCCAAAGGCTAGCTAGCCCCGAGTCCCGACATTAGCGTAGCCCCGGATCTTTTCCAGACCTAGCAACACCCCTGCCAAGGTGTGAGTTGGCTTACATATGTGAGAGAAGAGGGGTTCAGACCCAGTCTCACGGGGGGGGGGGGTTCACTATGCACATTTGTAGTGATGGACCTTTATAGGTCTATGGCTGCGGATGTCATTTTTACATTTCTACCTCATTCGGAAGGCGGAAATGTCACATAAAACTGAAATGCTCAAGGACAATGCTTCCAGGGGTCTGAAAATACGGGTGGCATCCTTATGTGGTCCCCACCTCCTCGTTTACAGCAGCAGAATGAGCACCGGGACTTGTGTATGGGCATCGCTTTGTGAATCAGGGATGCGCTTCTATCTGCCCTGTGCCCTCGACAACACGCCTCGTGCCGGCGCTCTGTAGCAGCGATTCTACGTGCCCACATCCATGTGCATGACTAGTTTCCCTTCTTTAAATCAGGGCACCTGATCTGATTAAGGACTTGATGCAGGGACACTTTGCACTGCCAACTAACACCCTGATTCACAAAGCAGTGCAAAGTGTATTTTTGCAGTGCAAAGTGATTTTGCACTGGTGCAAATTCACTTTGCACTGCTCTGTGAATCCGGGTGTTTGTTGGCAGTGCAAAGAGATTTTGCACCTCGCTAAAAGTTCCATGAATCAGGTTTTCTTTGCTTGCGTGCAGACTCTGCGTCCATACATTCCTTTAATGGGTTATGACTTAAAAACCAAACAAATGAAATGTTGCTGTATTTTTGTCCTTGGCAAAATGACATGCCTGCGGGACAGAAATTGCAATAAATATCTAACACGTGAAAGCAGTCCGGAATTGTTTCACTTTTCAAATTTTAAACAAAATATGATGCGATTAGCGTGACCTCTATAAAAAAGAAGACTGGCGTGAAACATAAACAACAATTCAGAAAAGAATTTCATTTATTTTCCAGGCAAAGTACTTGCACACTGACATTTGTTTTACAATATTGGTTTGATTTTTTGAAAAACATTTTCCAGATCGTATTTTGTACAGCACAGAAGCTAGGAATGTGGCACTCCCTGAGGACCGCTAGGCCTATGAACTCTGCCCAATTTGTTGGATGGTGCGTCTCTTCTTCCAAAGAACCCACGCAGTCTCCAGAAGAACTCCAGTTTGACAATATTGGGTATGTGGATTGTAATGTACATTAGCATCCTGAGTGGGGGTGCCAGCCAATCAGATACCTCAGAACTTGGGCTGTATTCTCTGTTATGAGCACGGGTCTGAGCTCCCCCAGTGCCGCGTGCCTCTCACCCTGTGCCTCCCTTGCTCCCTCTACCTCCCCCATACAGTCTTTAGCACACAAGGGTGGGTGCTAAAGGCTCAAATAAACTATACATAGAGAAAAACGTACCTTCATTTCTGCGACGTGCCTCTTGCGTGTCAGCGAGTTTGCTTTCAGTGTTGAGTAAGTCACTGTCATCAATATTGAAAAGGACTCCCTCTTCGAGAGGCGGCCTCGCAGGTCTGAAGGTAAGTTTTTCTTTTTTGTTATTTACTTTAGTCTTTAACATTTGTGTGTTTACTTGCGGGTGCTAATGGCGATATACATCTCGGCGGCAGGCTGGTCCCGCTGGTAATCGAACTGCGGCCCTTGTTTAGGGTCCCTTGCTTCGTCTGGGCCCTTTATTTGGGTGGCGGGCTGCTACTGGCAGGGCCAACCAGCCACTTCAGGGCATATCGCAGAAATAGAAGTTTTATTATCCGGCACTAAATTAATCTTAACGCTCTATTGACCAACACCTGTCATTGTGATAATATCATTATTCCAGTTAATACATTACAGGATATTAAAATTCAGAGCCCTAAAAAACAAGCAAGTGTCTAGGTGGTAGCGTGCCAGTGACCAGAGCTGAAGAACATGAAGCTTTGTTATCCAGCTTCTTTTGATCTATTGTCTGGCTGTCACTTATCCGGGACAACGACATAGGGTTAACCAGGTTATTTGGTTATCTGGCACCACTGTGTCCCCAGGTGCCCAGAGCTAACAGGGCATTTGAAGTAGAATCAGGAGAAAAAGCTGCTGTAAAAGTATCTGTGACGTACCACAAACCTATATCAAAATATTAACAGATGTGGCAGACTTTTTTTAAAGGGAGTAATTGCACCCAAAAATGAAGGGAAGCAAATTTACGGAGGTTGAGATGATCCGTGGAAGGACCTGATTAATTGATATGCTGGGAATTTGCAATAGCCTGCACAAAAACATCCAAATTGCACAAACTACCAGAAAAAAGCACACATCCCCCACAAATGGTGCTGGGTTTATTGGTGGCTTCTCCACTAAACCACCTTTAACAACAATGCACGTTTTGAAGGATATGTAAAGGTCAACAAGTGGTAACATACACGTGTAGTCAAAGTATTTCCAGAATTTACATTGGGAGACAGCAGGGGATCAACGGGGAGGGTTGATGCGTCTGGTAAGGACAGGGTCGAACAAACTAAGATGGTTGCTGGATCAAAGGGTATGATCCCACTTCATGCCCTTTGATCCAGCAACCATCTTAATGTGTCTGCAACCCATGTTTCTCCTGCTTCCACTACTTTTCTTTTCTTTTCTAGGTCCTCTTCACGGGAACTCCTTCCATTGTCCACCACACCGATACTCCATAGCTCTGAAGGCAACAATAACCCCCTTCAGGCTCCCCTTATATTTAAATCAATCCATTGAGGATAGCTCAGCGGCAACGTGCTTGCCTTGGAAACAAGACGACATGAAATTAAGCAACACAGGTTCGATCCTTTGGGTATTTAAGCGCGTTATAAATACGCAACTGAGATATAAAAAAAAAACAATTACGCAACTAAAAAAAAAAAAAAACATTCCTGTAACAGCGCCTCGATGCCCACGGGCTGTGTGAGCGCTTTAAAAAAATAAAATAATTACCAAAAACATGTATGTTTTCTATGCTTGCCAGATTTAGCCGGATGGGAGAGCTATCCAATGGATTGATTTAAATATAGGCGGAGCCTGAAGGGGGTTATTGTTGCCTTCAGAGCCATGCAGTATCGGTGTGGTGGGCAGATGTGACATATGAGTGACGGGATGGATATTGTGAGATGAAAGCTGTAGATTGTTCTTGAAGAGGTGGCTAGAGCAGAAGTCAAGCAAACTGAGTACAGGAGGGGAGATGAGAGTTTCAGCAAGTGGCAAGGGGAAGATGCTTCCTTCGATTTGGAGGTTATGTCTAGCATTGGCAATTGGCAGGAGAGGAGGTGGTGAATTGGTGGAGTTGGAGATCTCAGAATAAGAGGACACAAAGGTTGAGAGCTTTGGGGAGATTGAGTGTGAAGGTCTGGGGGAAAGGATAATGGGGAGGCAGAGCAGACAAGTGGAGAGTGACTTCAGTCTTGGGGGTCTTGAGCACAAGGAAATAAAGTGTCACTTAAGGCTTGGCAGCTGAGAGGGGTTTGGAGAAACTAGAGGAGAGGTCAAGGGTAAAGGAGAGAAGGCAGAAGAAGATGTGGGTAACATCAGTAAATAGGCGGGTCAATTTGGAGGCGTTCGTGTTCCAGGAAATGGAAAACAAATTATCTAAGAGGTAAGAAATCCAGGAAAAGGCAGTGGGGGATCCTTACAAGTTTGCTGGTGCAGAATTAACGTGCCAGTATTACCGTATACAGACACATTTCCACACTGGCAAAGTACAAGATTTCCAATGGGGTGGAGGAATGACCTCAAGCTAAAAGCGGGAGGTAATTCCGACACACTACTGGCAAATAATCACTGGTATTACCGGCAAATCCCCCATGGAGTCCTATTGGACTCCATGGAATGGGAATTTACCACCCTTACCGGCCCTCACAATCTGGCGGTAATTCCGCCAGACTGAGTGCCGGTATCAGTGTTACCATTTGTCAATATCCTGGTGGATTTACTGCCAGGATATCGGCAAAGTTGTAATGACCCCCAGTGTCTTGGAAGCTGAATTGGGTGAGGTTATGAAGGACAGAGGCGTGATGGACAGTGCCAAAGGCTCCTGAAAGGTAATGGAGGGGAAGGATGGAAGATAGTTTGCAGTGGTGGGCAGTGGTAAGAAATTTAGAGATGTAAATCAGTGACATTTCCATGGGGTGATAGCTGAGGTACCCAGCTTGGAAGCCTGGAGTGGGGTTAGGGGGGTCATAGAAGTTGTTGGTTTTAAGTTACTTAGTGACATGGGTTAGGACCAGCCTTTCAGGAACTTTGGAGCAATGGGAGGCAGTTAACAAGATGGCTTTCCCACTCAGCTTGGGAGAATGCCCTCTCCATGGGTGACAGAGCATGGCTGGCATAGGCAACTATGCGCCATTCGGCCCGATGGGTGTATGCACTCTGGACTAGAATGGTCCCCAGGCCTAATGGGCTGGCGTCCACTGTGATCTCTGTTTCCCGTGTGGGGTCGAAGTAGGCCAGCCTGCAGCTGTTTACTAGGTCCGTCTTGATGGTTTGGAATGCGCTGTCGCACTCGGCCGTCTACATAAATGGTGCATCTTTCTTGAGCAGATACCTCAGGGGGTCTGTGAGCGTGGAATAGCTGGAGGGATAACGTGCGTAGTATCCCACCATGCCCAGGAATGATCTCAGTTTTGAGATGTCCGCAGGCGGAGACAGGTTCACAATGGCTCCTATCTTGTCTGGGTCCACTTTCATCCCCATGTCAGAGAAGATGTGCCCACAAACCTTCCGGCTGTGCTTGTTGATTTCGCATTTGGCCTCATTCAGGGTGAGATCTGCCGACTGCAGAATCTGACACACCCGTAGTGGCGTTGCATCATGTTGGTTTTGAGTCTTACCGAACACCAGGGTATTATCGTTGTAATTGAATGCGGCTACTACTGGTGAAATCAGTCAGTGGATTGTTTCTTGGAATATTTTCACTGCTGATGATATCCCAAAGTTTAATCACTCATAGCAAAAGAGCCCCATGTGAGTCACGAAGGTTGTGATTGGTCTCGAGTCTGGGTGGATTACCAGCTGGCGGTAACCTTGATTGAGTTCAGGTTTTGAGAAGCGTACCGCCTGATTCAGGCGAATGATGATGTCCTCAATATTGGGGTCAGGGTGCTGCTCCCTCTGTATCGCCGTGTTCGGTATGTGCATGTCCACACATAGCCACAGTTGGCCATTTTCCTTTGGAACCACTACAAGCAGTGACACCCATGGCATTGGCCCACTGACTCTTTCAATTATGTCATTATCGAATAGCAATTGGAGTTCTTTTGATACTTGTGCTTGCAAGTGGAACCCCACTCAGTGTGGGTGTTGGGGTACTGGGGTTACTGTTGGGTCAACATGTAGCGTTATCACAGAGTCTTTGAGCATGCCAACCCCCTTGAATAGTACCGGGAACGAGGATCGAATGTGTTCTATTGTCATCTCAGAACATGTCATCAGATTCACTTCACTGTCCTTCGTCGGGAAGCCCGATACCACCTCTGACTGGTTGTAGCAGATGTTGATGAGGGCGAGGGCTCTCGCCGTGCAGTAGCTGAGGAGGCATCGGCCGTTGATCGGGCTCTGTATCACGTGTATGGTCACAAACACTACTTGTCCCTTGTGGTGTAATTCACAATGGAATTGACCTATTGAGGGTAGGGGTGATGTCGCGCCCATTGGAATATTGTTGCTTAAGACGGGTGTAGGGGGTATAAATCCTTGATAGGCTGGTGTATGGTCTTGCTCATCACATTGACAGTGACCCTCGTGTCCACAATGTCCACAATTAACTGGTGATTGTAACGCTCACCTGATTCCCGTAGAGGCGCCGGTCTTGACTGGGCGTATACCGTATCTGCAAAGGTGATGTGTAACACACGGCTGGCTCTTTGGGCTGGACCTCTGTGCACTGTATGTCTGACTTGAAGGGTAAGATGTCTGCAGATAGAAAATATGGGATTAAGGAACTGGGTTATTGAATGTCTCTCTCTTCTTCCCTTTCTCTTCTCCTGTAGAACCCCAAAGGTTAACGCTCTCACCTTAGGTAAGTGAACGCCGTGCTCTCCATCTGCCTCGGGGCAGGGTGCTGTAACCAGTTTCTTCACTGGATAAGGGGAGCAGGCCTCTTGACTTCAGAGGGCTGCTGTCCGTCGTTTACTGCACGAACGGTAAGTTTCGAGTAATTCTAATGTCTTTAAAGTCTTTAGTAATGATGTTTCTTGTTTTGCAGGGTTCCGGCGATGGCGGATGACGGGCTGAAGTGAGTTGAAGATGGAGCCCGTGTGATGAATAGAAGCGCCTGAAAGCACGTAAGTAAGCGCTTGTTGCCTGCTTCACGATGCGCTCTAACTGTCTTTTTATTTTGCAGGTACAAGTTCGGAGCGGCTGCAGGGTGCCGGAATACCCACTGGGTTAGATGTGGAAAGGAGTAATGGCACGTGAGTATTAAAGTTCCCCAATGTCTTTAAACGCACCTTGTTTTGTCTTTCAGATGCGGGATGCAGCGCCGAAGGCCTCCGGAGCGTGCGAAGAGTTGGTAAGCTTTTGTCTTTCAGATGCCGGAATGCAGTGTGAAGACCTCCGGAGCGCACGAAGAGTAGGTAAGCCTTTGTCTTTCAGATGCCGGAATGCAGCGCGAGGCGTTGGTGACAGCCGATAGACCAGGTAAGTGAAGAGCTGTCACTGAAGACCGTAATGCTAACCTGTTCTTTCTTGTCTTTATAGGTGTTGCTGAAGACTGGATTCAGGATGGTAAGCCTTTTTCCTTAGGCCCAGGATCAGATGCAGAAGACACGATGAGCGTTCTGCTGCAGAGGATGCAGAATAACGCAAAGCAAGATTCATCCATCGGGTGTGGTTTAAATAGCCTCCTGTAGTGCTTAGGTGTCTCCTTCCACAGCCACGCCTAGGTAAGAAAAAAGTTCCTGCTTTCCAGATGAGTTCCAGTGTTCTGAATCTAGGGAGTGGCTCCTGCCCCACCCAACAGGAAAAGTAGTTCCAAACAGAAAAGGATCAGAGGCTCAACTGGCAGGCAAGTAAGCAGCATGGTCTGCTGCAGGTAAGTCCACCCAAGCATTATGAGCCTGGCGCTTCCAGCGCTGGGACTGGGCATATTTATGAGCCTGGTGCCACTGGCGCCAGGACTGGGTCCAAAAGGTCCCAATTGGGACTGGTTGGCACTCGGAACCTGGGTTATGGATCTGCTTCCAAGGGAGTTGGGAAAACCCTGACCTTTTGGAAGCAGAGATCATGACAGTGATTGAGGTTCCCTATCTGGATGGTCACTTTCAGAGCAGTCCCCTTATCATCTTCATCGCTAATGAGGTGCACGTACTCCTTGCTGTATCGATTCATGTGTCCATAATCATCCTGTGCATATGTCCCTCCTTGTTCCGGTGGGAGATTTTTATATGGGTCTCTCGTATAGCTTATGTCCTCCCTCTCGTGGTAGCGTCCCAGTGGGTGGCTGGGTGTCCTAGGGTAGTCTTGTTCCTCCTGAAATTGCATTGGAAACTGCGCAGTGAGATCCTCCATCGCTCTCACAAATCTTGTCTGTCCTGGGCCTGGGAGCGCTGGTCATCCTGGCAGTGAGCGCAGGTAATTTTGTTTAGGCTACGTCCTGTTGCCAAAATTACAGGACTGTTCCAGGCACCAGTCAGAACTGCTCAGCCCGAAGTTCCTGTAGGCCGGGAGAAGTGCTGTCTTTTCTTTGCACACTGCCTGAAAGTGGTTCTCTCAACCGCACCTCATACACATTTGTCCCCAAGCTGGGCATTGTCCCCGGTGTGGGAATTCAAAGCCACACCCATAGCACTGTTTGTCTCCTTGGTATCTCTGACGTGGGCTGGGTTGGTTGGCTCTTACAGGACCCATTTGGTTTCTCCCACTTCCTGATGGTGTGTCTGGTTTCTTCGGGTTCTCCATGGTGTCCACCTGGATGTCTACCCTTTCATAAACTCTCGCTAGGTCCATGATCGCTGACAGTGATAGTGGCTTCTTAAATAAGTGTTTCCTAAATACTGACAAGGTACACCCTTCAATAATGCGCAGTCGAATGGCCTCATTGCTGGAAAAGTTCTCAAAGTCACAATGGGTGATTTTCTTCTGGAGCCTGAGCACAAACTCCCCTATCTATTGTCTCATGAGGAAGCTGTACACATTGATTATATTAGTACCTTTTGTAGTCTCTGTTGGGGAGCACCACCAATATTTTATTCAATGGAGCCACTAGCATCAGGTATGTCGTTCTTTCTTGTAGGCAAATTGTTTTTATGATGCTCTTTATTAATTTCCGCGCCAGGTTTGTAAATATATCAGCAATGTTAGGTGAGCCGTGGTCTCCCACCGCTTTTATGAAGTCGTCAAACTCTTCAATCCACTCTTCCCTTCTGTGACCTTGGTCGTGTTGGGATTGCAGTGAAAATGGGCTTGGTTTCCTTAAAAATGTGGCTCTCGATGACGTAGCCAGTGGACTGGGAAAGGGGGCTCCTGCTGTCACTGGTGCACCCACATTGTCCTGCACATTGTCCACCATTTTGCCCTACTTTTCTGTTTGCTTGGGCGTTTTTTTTTCTTTATGGGCGATTCTTCCTGCTTTATTTTGGCTCTCCCTCTTTCCTATTTTTATTATTATTATTATTATTTTTTTTTACAATCTCTAGCCTCTCCCAAGGCTCCACCTGGATGGTGTGCCACTTAATGGCCCCTCTATGGCCACGTGCGCTCACCTCATGTCTTCCCCTCGATCCACCTCCTTACTTCGTTGCAGCAGTTGTGCGATGCTGGAATCGCGCCCCTCTCACGCTCCTCCTCAGCACGGGTGGATGCGGCCGACAGAGCCTCTTCCTTCCTGCTGCGCCGCACTCTCACTTTTCCTCTGGTGGTTCCTCATCCTCGGCATGAATTATCCTCCTTCTCCCAGATGGCGTCACTTGCACCCAGCAGCGTTGGGGGATCACAGGTCCCTCACTTCCCCTCTGACGGCTTCTCAGCTGTAGCGGGCAGTCTCTTTCTTCTTCCTGGATGGCTTCTCCCATGCCCCACAGGCTCGGGGCTCACAGATCCTTTCCCTGCACCGCTGGTGGCCCTGCCAGCATGCAGTAGGTGTAGCACTGGTGGCGCAGCCCACCTCATGTGGTCCGTCGCCTCGTCGCCAGTTGTTTTGCTGGTCCCCTCACCCCAACGTCGTACAAAGACACAGAGCCAAGTTCAGATCAACTCTCTTTATTATTACTCCAACTGAAACTGAAACTGCTTTCTTTTTCCCTCCCCTTCCTCCTTGCTCCCACGTGCCCTCCTTTCCCAGTGTGCCCTTTCTTGAAGGGCTAGTGTTGTTCTTCCCTTCACAACAGTTGGTATGATAATCATGGTCTGGGTGCTTTTTGTAGTTAGGTCATTCTGTGGCTATTCGGAAACAGGTGGGAGTGATTATCGCTTCGAGCTGGAGGGTGAAAAGGGAGGAGAGCCTTGGAACAGGTAACGGTTGCCAGGGCCTTGGTGGTTTGAGGGTGAAAAGGCCCCACTTAGCAGGGGTGAGAACAGAGTAGTAGATGGGAGAGGTAAGTGGGTGGTTGGTGTGTCGCAGATCATAGAGCTATAGAAGGAGGAGTGAAGGACACGTCACTGACAGACAAGGAGGAGAGGTGGATGGAGGACAAGTGAAACAGCATAGCCTGAAGGGAAGAGGAGAGGATTCAGAGCTGGATTTCTATGGAAGTCATAAGATTGGTGAAGAAGCTGGATTTAGCTGAATCCAGGGTGGTGGGCAGAGCATACAGGGTAGGAGTAAAAGGGGGGGGGGGCTTTCTGTGCCACCGTCTGAGATAATGTCAAGTTTCAGGGGAGATCCAAGGATGGCTGTGAGGGTTCTTGAGGGTAAAGACCAGGTTAGGAAGTGTTGCCCAAAGGGGGAGCTGACGGCAGAGTAAATGTCAAAGAAAAGATACAGAGAAGCAGGTCTGTATCAATGAAGGAGTTCGGGAGATCAGGAGAGGAATGTAGATAAGGAGTATAGTGAAGAGGGTGGGAGCACAGAGTTGAGTAGCATACAATTAGAAGCAGAAGATGTGAAAGTCAGATGGAGGGACGGAAGGTTGAATCACAAGTCCAACCCTTTCCCCTTCTCACTCTGGGTGCGGCGAGTGGGTGAAAGTGGCAGTTCCAGTATGAATGGCAGCAAGTATGGCTGTGTCAATGGGATTTATCCAGGTGTCGTTGAAGGTCATGACAACACTTTGGGGGTAATGAGAGTCTAAATTATCAGTGAGGAAGAAATTCTTGTTACACAATCATGTTGCATTACAGAGACCCAGAGTGAGGATGGTAGAGGGGGGGCGGGGTAAGGGAAGTAGGAGGGAGAGAGAGAGAGAGAGAGAGAGAGAGAGAGAGAGAGAGAGAGACAGAGAGAGAGAGGTGGTCTGTCTTGGTGTATTTTGTCAATGGTCAATAGTACAGGGACAGAATAAGGGGGTTGAGAATAGAGAGAGGAGCAGCAGGGGGTGTCATGGTGGATGAGTCCCTTTGGATCCGGGTCACAGGCGGTTTAGACCAAATACTTTCGTAGAGCACAATACTCAGTGTCTTGTGTGGCATGCTTCAAGTAGTTTCATAACCACAGACGGGCACGAAGCGTGTGCTAAATCCTACAATCTAAGCTTCCTTGGGTCTTGGTCAAGTGGTGTGCCTGGGAACCATTCTTCTTCAGACCGCGGCTCATCTTCAGGTGGTTTCTGCAGGGTGGGCAGGCAGGAAGTAAGACGCGTGACAAGCGTGCTCTAGAATTAAAAAATATCAACCCCCCTCGGACCTCCAGCAATTGATGCGCCTGGCTCCCAATTTCCATGCAGAGTGAAACCCGCTGTGTATTCTGCAGCACTCTTCGGGTGGTTCCAGTCGGACAGGTGGTCGAGAAGTAAGACAAATGCTGAGCATGCTCTGTCAGAGTTCTCCAACTCCAGGCCTCAAGGGCCTGGACCCTGACGGGTTTTCAGGATACCCTGCATTAATATTCATGAGGACAGATTTGCAGACATATAAAATCATTGTATGCACATTTATCTCATGAACATTAATGAGGAGTATCCTGAAAACCCGACATGGATCAGGCCCTCGAGGCCTAGAGTTGGACAACCATGCTCTAGATGTTCAAATATAATTTCCCTCGTGTGCCGCACACCTGCTGTAGCCAATCTCCTAAACCTCATGAAGAGTGCAGTCTTTGGAGTCTCCTGGTCACGCTTCAGGTGGTTTCATCAGGGTGAGCGGGTAGGAAGTAAGAAGAGCGCACAGCACACTCTAGATTTTAAAATGCATACTCCCTCATGTCCTCAAAATGTGGTGTGTCTGAAACTCAACCGAGTTGCAGGGAACCGCCTTTGGTGGCTTCTGTACATACTTCCGGTGGTTTCAGCATGAGTAAAGTTAACGGGGAACAAATAACACTGTGAAAAGAAGGAGTAAGAATGGACCAAGAGATGGGCTCTGGAAAGGATTGTTAGGTGGGAGACTTGGTTGGGTTTAGGGGTGTTAGTGTATGTTAGTATGAGAAGGTGTTTCTTGAAGAAGTTGGGCTTGATTTCCTTTCTGATTTTAATGAGGGTGCGGGATGGCATTATGTTGATTGGAATAAGGTTCCATAGTCTGGAGGCATGAACGGAGAATGTCCGTTTGCATGGTTCTCTCTTATTTGCATTTCTGGTGCTTAAGTCTGCCCGCGTATTGACGTCTACGGCTATGTTGAGCACCAAAGATGGTGGCTTTGCTGCCAGTGATGAGGAAGCGTCCATGGTGACATCTTTGTGTGCATTGCATCTGGCTTTGAAGAAAATTGCAGGAACCACACCCTGATATCATTTGCCAGCCTCTGTTGGTGCTTAAAATGCCATTGCAATTGCTCAAAACATTTAAAAGTAGTTTGTCATGAAAACAATAGTTTTGCATTGGCCTGTTGTTTGCCAAAAAGAAATTGAAAACATGTAAGCAACACTGATTTTCCAATTCATGTTGCTCTCTTACACATTCCGATGTGGTCAAGCACACGAGTAAAACAAGGAAAAAGAGGCTGTGTTCCATTCTTGAAGCATTTTCCATGCAGTGCCGGAGTTTCATAGGAAATTCCAGAACATGTTTCCACACTGATAGAAAAGTCTGGGAGCCCTTCTACCGAGAACCAACACAGACAAATAACCTGTTCTGTGGTAAGGTGCCCACTCAGGAGGGTCTGCTCACTGCAACCTACACAGAGGAGAACTATCCATTTGCATACCCAGATGGGTAGCCCAGCACTGAAAGGCTGAGCAATTCTCTGAACAAGAGTACCCACAGCAAGCCCAGACATGTGTTTCGGCCTTGTTGGGCAGCATCATTGGGGTGAAGATGTGCCTCTCTAAGCGCAGTGAGCAAGGGGTCCACATCTAGATTACCCTGGGTTACTTAGGGTGAAACCCCAAATTCCTAGAAATTCAGGAAAAGGTCTGGGAGCCCCTCCTCCACACTAGGTTTAAATCACCTTTCATGAAATCCACAATCCTTTGGACAGGATCAATATTCTGATGGCTACAAAGAGGCTTGATCTCTATGGACTGAGCTAAAATGCCTTTCTCCTGCAGATGCATTCCTACAGATCCATCGTAACCACGGCCGCCATATTTCTCAGGGTGGCCATCCTCATACAGAGCGGATATCTATGCAGACTCTCTGCATGCAGGGGTGACAGATGCATGTACCTGGATCGTGCCCACTGTTTGTGCCTGCCTCCGCTTCATGCAGCGATTGATGAGACTCTGATAGGGGGGCCTGAACCCGCAAAGGCGGTAGGGGCCTGGAACCTATTGTCAGATTCACCACCGGCGGGGAGGGAGGTCACCACTGGCATTAGAATGCGGACATCTTTTGGTGGTCTGGTTTAGATTATCATTTCCTTATAGATAGTGCTAAAATGTTTTATATTTTTTTTATAAAACATCTGCATTTTTAAAAGAATATTTTATTTAACAATCTAGATTCAATCATAAGTTGAGGGGGATGAATGGCACAGGAGCCTGGCAAGCAATGTCTTTGGGCACTGCCACCAAGGGCCCTGGGTTTTGTGGACCTGTCTGGATAATGTGAACTAGTGCTGCACAGACTTAAAATCTAGTCCAGCAGAGGTGGGCCTTAGCTACAAGACCTGCATGAAATTATTCAGAAGACCCTCAAATCACACACATTCTGACCCCATGGTATTTAAAGGGGCTCCGGTAAGTCAGACATGGGAGATGGAGCAGAAGACATGGCTCAAGAAGTTGTATTAAAAGTAAATAAATCTCAAATGAACCTATAGCTGAGATAGTGGTTCCCTACCTTCACAGAAGATAATAAAATGGTGCTTGTTAAGGGTGTAGCACATACATTCTGTCCAAAACCTAGTCTTTCCTAGGCTCGCCCTAAAACTAAAACTAAACAGTATAAATTGGCCTTTGTACATTTCACTCCCACTATACTTGGTCCTCTGAGGGTTGGTTTCTGATGGTGCAGGAAAAAAGATGGCATTAATTCCTGGGCTTGTCCTTATAGTTCTGAAACAAAAGAAGAACATGTCTCTCAGGTCTCCTTGTGGGAAAAAGGTATCTTTATAAGTTCACACAGTTCCACACCTGTAAGTCCCCCTGAACCCTGATGGTCAGTATTCACAATACTCCATAAGGTTCTCACCTCCTTTGCCAATGTTTGCCATCTTGGCATATCTTCCTTGTTCCCTCTCACTCGAGTTGCAGGAGTTCTCATCCCGTTGTGGACTTTGAATTGTTCTGGCCCTGTCTGGGCTCACCAGCTCTGCTGGGTAAAGTGCTATTTATACCCTCTTGTGGGCTGTTTTTATTCTCAGTCGAACCTGCCCTATAGGCCTGCTCAGTGTTCCGATGTGTATATGTTTTTTCACCCCTTTGTGAGTTATTTGGGCACGCAGCCCTGCATGGGCTTGTGGCTTTCGCAGCCTTCCTTGTATTAATATATTCCCGCCTATGCGAGTTATTTGGGCACGCAGCCCTGCAAGGGGTTCTGGCGTTCTCAGCCTTACTTTTATCAATTTCTCCTCCTCCCCTCCCCTTTGTAAGTTATTTGGACATGCAGCCCTGCATGGGCTTCTGGTTTTCCCAGCCTTACTTTTATCAATCTCTTCCCCCCCTTTGTAAGTTATTTGGACATGCAGCCCTGCATGGGCTTGTGGCTTTCGCATCCGTCCTTTTATCAATCTATGTCCCCATTTCCTGGGTTATTTGGATCGTAATACATCTGTGGACGTGTGGCTTTCTCAGCCTTCCTTTTATCAGTCTCTCCCCCCCCCCCTTTGTGAGTTATTTGGACACGCAACCCTGCATGGGCTTCTGGATTTCTCAGCCTTCCTTTTATCATTCTTTCCCCCCACTTTGTGAGTTAGTATGCACACAAAGCCCTGCATGGACTTGTGGCTTTCTCAGCCTTCCTTCTAATAATCTCTTCGGCCCTTCGTGAGTTATTCGAACACTCAACCCTGGAGAGGCTTGTTGCTGTCTCAGCCTTCCTTTAATCAGTTTCAACATCCTTTTGTGGGATATTTGGGCTCTCAGGCCTGCTGGACTTGTGGCTTTCTCAGCCTTCCTTTTATCAATCTCTTCCGCCCCTTTGTGAGTTATTTGGATACTCATAACTGTGTGAGCGTGTGGCTTTCTTGGCCTTTCTTTTAACAGTCTCTTCCCTCCTTTGTGGGTTATTTGGACACTCAGCCCTGCACAGGACTGTCGCTTTCTCAGCCTTCCTTTTATCAGTTTCTTCACCCCTTTGTGGGATGTTTGGGTTCTCAGCCCTGCATGGACTTGTGGCTTTCTCAGCCTTCCTTTTAAATGTCTCTTCCCTCCAGTGTGAGTTATTGAGACACTCAGCCCTGTGCGGGCTTGTGGTTTTCTCAGCCTTCCTTTGATCAGTTTCTTCACCCCTTTGTGGGATATTTGGGTTCTCAGCACTGCTGATGCTTGTGGCTTTCTCAGCCTGCCTTGACTCAATCTGTTCCCCCCTTTGTGAGTTATTTGGACATGCAGCCCTGCATAGGCCTGTGGCTTTGGTAGCCTTCCTTTCATCAACCTCTTCCTCATTTCATGGGTTATTTGGATACTCATACATGTGTGGACTTGTGGCTTTCTCATCCTTCCTTATAACAGTCTCTTCCACCCCTTCTTGAGTTATTTGGACAGTCAGTCCAGCAGAGGCATGTTGCTTTCTCAGCCTTCCTTTTATCATTTTCAGCACCCCTTTGTGGGATATTTGGGATCTCAGTTCTGCTTGGGCTTGTGACTTTCTCAGCCTTCCTTTTATCAGTTTCTTCACCCCTTTGTGGGATATTTGGGTTCTCAGCACTGCACAAGCTTGTGGCTTTCTCAGCCTGCCTTGTATCAATCAGTTCCCCCCTTTGTGAGTTATTTGGACACGCAGCCCTGCATGGGCCTGTGGCTTTGGTAGCCTTCCTTTCATCAACCTCTTCCTCATTTCATGCGTTATTTGGATACTCATACATGTGTGGACTTGTGGCTTTCTCACGCTTCCTTCTAACAGTCTCTTCCGCCCCTTCTTGAGTTATTTGGACAGTAAGCGCTGTACAGGCGTGTTGCTTTCTTAGCCTTCCTTTGCTCAGTTTCAGCACCCCATTGTGTGATATTTGGGATCTCATCACTGCAGGGGCTTGTGGCTTTCTCAGCCTTCCTTTGATTAGTTTCAGCACCCCTTTGAGGGATATTTGGGATCTCAGTTCTGCGTGAGCCTGTGACTTTCTCAGCCTTGCTTTTATCCATGTCTTCACCCCTTTGTGAGATATTTGGGTTCTCAGCACTGCAGAGGCTTGTGACATTCGCAGACTTCCTTCTATCAGTTTCTTCACCCCTCTGCAAGTTATTTGGGTTCTCAGCCCTGCATGGACTTGTGGCTTTCTCAGCCTTCCTTTTAAAAGTCTCTTCCCTCCTGTGTGAGTTATTCAGACACTCAGCCCTGTGGGCTTGTGGCTTCCTCAGCCTTCTTTTGATCAGTTTCTTCACCCCTTTGTGGGATATTTGGGCTCTCAGCACTGCGCGGGCTTGTGACTTTCTCAGCCTTCTTCTATCAGTTTCTTCACCCCTCTGCCGGTTATTTGGGCTCTCGGCCCTGCATGGACTTGTGGCTTTCTCAGCCTTCCTTTTAAAAGTCTCTTCCCTTCTGTGTGAGTTATTCAGACACTCAGCCCTGTGGGCTTGTGGCTTCCTCAGCCTTCCTTTGATCAGTTTCTTCACCCCTTTGTGGGATATTTGGGCTCTCAGCACTGCGCGGGCTTGTGACTTTCTCAGCCTTCTTCTATCAGTTTCTTCACCCCTCTGCCGGTTATTTGGGCTCTCGGCCCTTCATGGACTTGTGGCTTTCTCAGCCTTCCTTTTAAAAGTCTCTTCCCTCCTGTGTGAGTTATTCAGACACTCAGCCCTGTGGGCTTGTGGCTTCCTCAGCCTTCCTTTGATCAGTTTCTTCACCCCTTTGTGGGATATTTGGGCTCTCAGCACTGCGCGGGCTTGTGACTTTCTCAGCCTTCTTCTATCAGTTTCTTCACCCCTCTGCCGGTTATTTTGGCTCTCAGCCCTGCATGGACTTGTGGCTTTCTCAGCCTTCCTTTTAAAAGTCTCTTCCCTCCTGTGTGAGTTATTGAGACACTCAGCCCTGTGCGGGTTTATGGCTTCCTCAGCCTTCCTTTGATCAGTTTCTTAACCCCTTTATGGGATATTTGGGCCCTCAGCACTGTGTGGGATTGTGACTTTCTCAGCCTTCCTTTGATCCTTTTCTTCAACCCTTTGTGGGATATTTGGGTTCTCGGCACTGCACAGGCGTGTGGATTTCTCAGCCTGCCTTGTATCAATCTGTTCCCCTCTTTGTGAGTTATTTGGACATGCAGCCCTGCATGGGTCGGTGGCTTTGGTAGTCTTCCTTTCATCAACCTCTTCCTCATTTCATGGGTTATTTGGATATTCATACATGTGTGGACTTGTGGCTTTGTCATCCTTCCTTATAACAGTCTCTTACACCCCTTCTTGAGTTATTTGGACAGTCAGTCCAGCACAGGCTTTTTGCTTTCTCAGCCTTCCTTTTATAATTTTCAGCACCCCTTTGTGGGATATTTGGGCTCTCAGCCCTGTGTGGGCTTGTGCCTTTCTCAGCCTGCCTTCTATCAGTTTCTTCAGCCCTTTGCGGGTTATTGGAGCTCTCGGCACTGCATGGGCTTGTGGCTTTCTCAGCCTTCCTTTTATCTGTCTCTCCCCCCTTCATGAGTTATTTGGACACTCATCAGAATCTCAGAAGATGGTATATGTATATTTGCCTGGATCTTGTGGGGAAAGTAACAGAGATTCAGGGCGTGGCAGGTACCATTGAGTGTCCATCTCATAAAGTGAGTGAATGAGACAAGATCCACATGGGAGGAGCAGCAGAGACTCATACGCTCACATGACGTTTGCGGGAGAAAGTAGCAAGAGATACTATTTATTCTCCATCCCTGGAAGTGAATGAACTGGACACCTGCCAGTGGGTGACCCCTTCAAGGAGGAGCAGGAGAAGCAAAGAATCCTTGAGAGAAGCGTGTGCAAGGGTCTGAATTTTGTGCGAGAACGTATTTTGTTTCTGTCTCTTGAAGTGAGTAAAGGAGACACGTGGGCGGAGGATCAGAGAATCCCTCAGGGCAGCTTTTGCAGGAGGCTAACGCTTGTATGACGTTTTGGGAAGAAGAGATTCAGGACAGTGGGGAATAGCATTCAGTAAGTGAATGGCACACTTGGATAGCATGCCTGGAGCACACATGCTACTCATGTTCTATTCACAACTGCGATGTGTGCTGTGTGCACTCTGATGCCAGAACTGCATGCAGGCAATTGAAGGTATCACCCAACCCACATTCTATGCAACCCTTTGTAAATCACTCTCGAGTACATGCACGGTTACATGTACAGGCATGGGTCTTACACCATGACAATGAACATCCCCAAGACCAACGGAGGAGGGTCCTCTTTCAGTCCCATCCACTGGCTCAGGGACAGAAGGGGTGGAGGGGGCAGATCTTATCTACTGAAGGTCAGTGATGAACAGGACACAATACAGTGGAGTAGTAGAAGGAGTTTCAGGATTATGGGTCTCTGTTCCTGCCGATACCATGCACTGGAAAATCGACACCACGCACTGAAAATTCAGACAATAACGATGATGACGACGCGGATAATGACCCAGATAAAGACTTTGATCCAATAGAGTCCAGGCAGAAGAATGCAATACTGGTGAAAAGCAGCGAATTTGAGCAGGAGGAGAAAAAAGTGGGTCTAGTAGTAACATAAGCTGATCCCGCCCCACCACACCTGTGTATGGTCACTTTGAGAAGCCACCATCCTGTCACGGTTCAGAAAGTATCTCACATCATTATGTGGCAATTGGAGCACCAGCATCACCTGGTCCATAGGAGAGTAGCTTGTTTGTTTTTAACACACAATGAAAATAAAAAAGTGTGGCAGTACATTTCAGTGAATAAGCAGAACCGAATCACGCCATGCGCACCCTCTACTGGAAAACAGTATGCCTAGAGAGGGAAGTGCGTAACTTTGATAACATACTGTGCAGTGCCATTTGCCGAAATACCATTTACATGTAAATACTGCAGCAGTGTCATTGCTTGGGGCACCAAACCCTACCCCGATTAACTCAGTGATGCATAGCAGTGATTCCCCGCTGTGTCATTCCAGTTTTGTGGGATTGTTTGAGCCGGGGCAAAATTATCACAAGTCAGTGACAGACAGAAACTGTTTGATGCTGACCTAGCTGTAATGTTTGCAAGAAACCTACTCTTTTGTGAAAAACCCTGGATTCAGGGGGCTTGTGGGAAAAGCCGATCTATGCTGGGAAGCTCCCTGCTACAGTTTTTCTCTTGCAAGGTGGTACCAGAAATGTACAATGAAGTTATGACTGCAGTGGGGTGGGGACAACAACAGTCCATAGTCCAAATAATCCACTACACCATGGACATGTGGCCCACTGGTCAGACCATCTACCTGTCCATCATAACACACTGGGTGGCATTGCCTGTCATGAGGGTACAACGTTCATTGGAGATTTTTGGCCGAAAAAACTCATCGGAAATTATAGGGGGAGGGGGGAGGGGGTGAAAGGATATAAGGGGTAGGGGACGTGGGGAATAGGTAGTAAAAAACCTGGAATCCCCCCCCCCCCCGAATTACCCGTCCAATCTGGTCTGAACTCTGTTACGCTCTGGATATGTTTTGCTATGTTTTGATTCTTGTTAATAAAAAGAGGTTGAGCAAAAAAAAAGAGAAATGTCGATAAGTTTGTTCGGCCAAAAATCTGCAGCAAAAATCACACCGAAAATAACCCTGGTGATGGAAGGACATCGAATCATCAACATAGTTCCTGGAATAATATAAAGTCGGGCCTTCAGAAAATGCCCCCTTGAGCATGCATGCCAGGGAGGCAGGACCTATGGTGGTGGGTTCTACAGATGTAACAGAGGCAGGACCTGTGGTAGAACAGGAGGGCATGCCCCTGATCCAGGAAGAGGGCATAGGTGTGTTCCTTGTGTGGCATAAGGGGGAGTTGCTGCAAGCCCCCTGGAGGAGTAAATTGAGGTGGTTCCAGTCTGGGTGGGCACTATTGGAGAGGTGGAAGTGGCTTTCACCTACTGTGGGGAGGAGGCAAAGGAGACAAAGGCCCTTTAGGAGGAGCATCTTGTTGGGGAAGAACCTCACGAGGAGGACCAGCCTGTGGTGGTGCTGCAGCAGGTGATGGACCCAGCGGAGTGCTAAGAGATGGTGTAGAAGACTCACCCTGCACCTGCCATTTCAGCGGGGTCAAGGCAGGCAAAGGAATCCCAGGCAGCAAAGCCCTCTACCGGGTCACACTGACCTCATGGTCCCTTGTCTGGAAGTACTTTGACCTGTCACCAGTGCAGAGCCTGTGAACAGTAACAGGTCTTTGTGTTCTGTTTGAGAGCCTGTGAATATCATGGGGTTGGTGCACTCTGTGGGAGAGCCTGTGAGCAGTAACAGGTGTTTGTGTTCTGTGGGAGAGCCCATGAACATTAACAGGTGCTTGTGCTCTGTGGGAGAGCCTGTGAATATCATGGGGTTGTTGCACTCTGTGGCAGAGCCTGTGAACAGTGTTCTGTGGGAGAGCTTGTGAATATCATGGGGTTGCTGCACTCTGTGGGAGAGCCTGTGAATATCATGGGGTTGTTGCACTCTGTGGCAGAGCCTGTGAACAGTGTTCTGTGGGAGAGCTTGTGAATATCATGGGGTTGCTGCACTCTGTGGGAGAGCCTGCGAACAGTGATCTGTGGTAGGGCCTGTGTATATAATGGGGTTGGTGCACTCTGTGGGAGAGCCTGTGAGCAGTAACAGGTGTTTGTGTTCTGTGGGAGAGCCCATGAACATTAACAGGTGCTTGTGCTCTGTGGGAGAGCCTGTGAATATCATGGGGTTGTTGCACTCTGTGGCAGAGCCTGTGAACAGTGTTCTGTGGGAGAGCTTGTGAATATCATGGGGTTGCTGCACTCTGTGGGAGAGCCTGCGAACAGTGATCTGTGGGAGAGCCAATGAATATCATGGGGTTGTTCCACTGTGTGCGAAAGCCTGTGCACATTAACAGGTGTTTGTGCTATGTCAGAGAGCCTGTGCATAACATGCTGTTGGTGCACTATGTGGGAAAGCCTGTGAACATTAGCAGGTGTTTGTGCTCTGAGGGAGAGCCTGTGACTATCGTGGGGTTAGTGCATTCTGTGGGAGAGCCTGTGAAAAGGACTCTGTGGGAGGGCCTGTGAACATCATGGGATTGTTGCCCTCTTTGGCAGAGCCTGTGCACATTAACAGGTGTTTGTGCTATGTCAGAGAGCCTGTGCATAGCATGCTGTTGCTGCACTATGTTGGAAAGCCTGTGAACATTAGCAGGTGTTTGTGCTCTGCGGGAGAGCATGTGAATATCATGGGGTTGCTGCACTCTGTGGGAGAGTCTGTGAACCGTGCTCTGTGCGAGAGCCTGTGAACATAATGGGGTTGTTGCAGTCTTTGGGAGAGCCTGTGAACAGTAACAGGTGTTTGTGTTCGGTGGGAGAGCCCATGATCATGAACAGGTGTGTGTGCTCTGTGGGAGAGCCTGTAAATATCATGGGGTTGCTGTTCTCTGTGGGAGAGCATGTGAACAGTTATCTGTGGGAGAGCCCGTGAATGTAATGGGGTTACTGCACTCTGTGGGAGAGCCTGTGAAAAGTGCTCTGTGGGAGAGCCTGTGAATATCATGGGGTTGTCCGACTATGTGGGAAAGCCTGTGAACATTAACAGTTGTTTGTGCTGTGTGTGAAAACCTGTGAATATCATGGGGTTGCTGCGCTCTGTGGGAAAGCGTGTGAACATTAACAGGTGCTTGAGCTATGTGGAAGAGCCTGTGAATATCATGGGGTTGCTGCACTCTGTGGGAGAGCCTGTGAACAGTGTTCTGTGGGAGAGCCTGTGAATATCATGGGGTTGCTGAACTCTGTGGGAGAGCATGTGAACATTAACAGGTGTTTGAGCTATGTGGGAGAGCCTGTGAATATCATTGGGGTTGCTGCAATCTGTGGGAGAGCCTGCGAACAGTGTACTGTGGGAGAGCATGTGAATATCACCGGGTTGCTGCACTCTGTGGAAGAGCTTGTGAATATCACAGGGCTGTTGCACTCTGTGGGAGAGCCTGTGAACAGTAACGGGTGTTTCTGTTCTATGAGAGATCCCAGGAACATTAACAGGTGTGTGTGCTCTTTGGGAGAGCCTGGGAATATCATGGGGTTGCTGCACTCTGTGGGAAAGCCTGTGAATAGTGTTCTGTGGGAGAGCCTGTGAATATCATGGGGTTGCTGCACTCTGTGGGAGAGCCTGTGAACAGCACTCTGTGGGAGAGCTGTGAACATCATGGGGTTGCTGCACTCTGTGGGAGAGCCTGTGAACAGCACTCTGTGGGAGAGCATGTGAATATCATGGGGTTGCTGTTCTCTGTGGGAGAGCCCTTGAATGTAATGGGGTTACTGCACTCTGTGGGAGAGCCTGTGAATATCATTGGGTTGTCCGACTATGTGGGAAAGCCTGTGAACATTAACAGTTGTTTGTGCTGTGTGTGAGAACCTGTGAATATCATGGGGTTGCTGCGCTCTGTGGGAAAGCGTGTGAACATTAACAGGTGCTTGAGCTATGTGGGAGAGCCTGTGAATATCATGGGGTTGCTGCACTCTGTGGGAGAGCCTGTGAACAGTGTTCTGTGGGAGAGCCTGGGAATATCATGGGGTTGCTGCACTCTGTGGGAGAGCATGTGAACATTAACAGGTGTTTGAGCTATGTGGGAGAGCCTGTGAATATCATGGGGTTGCTGCAATCTGTGGGAGAGCCTGCAGACAGTGTACTGTGGGAGAGCATGTGAATATCACCGGGTTGCTGCACTCTGTAGAAGAGCTTGTGAATATCACAGGGTTGTTGCATTATGTGGGAGAGCCTGTGAACAGTAACAGGTGTTTCTGTTCTATGAGAGAGCCCATGAACATTAACAGGTGTGGGTGCTCTTTGGGAGAGCCTGTGAATATAATGGGGTTGTTGCACTTTGTGGGAGAGCTTGTGAACATTAACAGGTGTTTGTGCTATGTGGGAGAGCCTGTGAGTATCATGGGGTTGCTGCGCTCTGTGGGAAAGCGTGGGAACATTAACAGGTGTTTGAGCTATGTGGGAGAGCCTGTGAACATCATGGGGTAGTTGCACTCTGTGGGAGAGCCTATGAACACTACTCACTGGGCGAGTGCATGTGAATATCATGGGGTTGCTGCACTCTGTGGGAGATCCTGTGAACAGTGCTCTGTGGGAGAGCCTGTGAACATCATGGGGTTGTTGCACTCTGTGGGAGAGCCTATGAACATTAACAGGTGTTTGTGCTCTATGGTAGAGCATGTGAATATCATGGGGTTACTGCACTCTGTGGGAGATCCTGTGAACACTACTCACTGGGCGAGTGCATGTGAATACCATGGGGTTGCTGTACTCTGAGGGAGAGCCTGTGAACAGTGTTCTGTGGGAGAGCCTGTGAACATCATGGGGTTGCTGAACTCTGTGGGAGAGCATGTGAACATTAACAGGTGTTTGAGCTATGTGGGAGAGCCTGTGAATATCATTGGGGTTGCTGCAATCTGTGGGAGAGCCTGCGAAAAGTGTACTGTGGGAGAGCATGTGAATATCACTGGGTTGCTGCACTCTGTGGAAGAGCTTGTGAATATCACAGGGTTGTTGCACTCTGTGGGAGAGCCTGTGAACAGTAACGGGTGTTTCTGTTCTATGAGAGATCGCAGGAACATTAACAGGTGTGTGTGCTCTTTAGGAGAGCCTTTGAATATCATGGGTTGTTCCACTCTGTGGGAACATTAACAGGTGTTTGAGCTATGTGGGAGAGCCTGTGAATATCATGGGATTTCTGCACTCTGTGGGAGAGCCTGTGAATATTGTTCTGTGGGAGAGCCTGTGAATATCATGGGGTTGCTGCACTCTGTGGGAGAGCCTGTGAACAGCACTCTGTGGGAGAGCTGTGAACATCATGGGGTTGTTGCACTCTATGGGAGAGCCTATGAACATTAACAGGTGTTAGTGCTATGTGGGAGAGCTTGTGAATATCATGGGGTTGCTGCACTCTGTGAGAGAGCCTGTGACGGGTGCTCTGTGGGAGAGCCTGTGAACATCATGGGGTTGTTGCACTCTGTATGAGAGCCTATGAACATTAACAGGTGGTTGTGCTCTGTGGGAGAGGCTGCAAACCTTAGGGGTGGCAGTGCTCTGTAAGAGAGCAAACAAACCTTAGGTGGTGACTGCGCTCTGTGGGATAGCCAAAAGCATTTGGGGGTTTCTGTTCTATGTGGGAGAACCTGAGAACTGTAGGGGGAGGCAGGGCTCTGTGAAAGGCCCTGACAACATTTGACAAGTTGTGGTAATGATCATGACAATAGTAGGACTCAAAGACTGTACTGCACTGGAGGATGCCGTGATAGGAACGCCCCTGGACATATTATATGGTTGCCCTGCAAAGAAAGATCACTAGCTGCCTGTGAGCTCCAGCCAGTAGCTACAAATACTATCCGTTATCATCCCTTTCCAACAGCTGTAAAGAAGCAAGGGCCTATAATGAGGGCACTGGGACATTACCCCCCCTTCCAGCCCTTGGAACGTGGTGATAATGCCATAAGCACCCCAGGTTACCGCTTTTTTAACCCGCGGTGTTAAAAAGATTTTCATTCATTGAACGGGACGCATGCTGTGTCCCGTTCAATAGATGAACATGTTTTGCTAAAATGGCCGCCTTGGTAATGGACGGTGGGGCTCCATACAGAGCCCCTCTTCAAGTACCATGGTGGCCGGGAAGAGGTGCCGCAGGTCCTGCTGCTGCAGCACTCAAGTAAGTGGGGCAGGGAGAGGGGTTGGCAAATAGTGGAAAAAATGGGAGGGATGGAATGAGAGGAAGGAAGATGGCGCTGCAGGGTGAGGGAAGCAGCCGGTTGATTCTGTAGAAGACGGGCTGAGATTATAGGTTCCAGCCCGTGGTTCGTGAAACCTGCTTGGCTGCGCTCCCTGCCATGGGTGCTAAGTAGGAATGAGACAGATGGTCTCATAAGTCAGAGTCAACCTTGTTTCAAGGACCAGGAACTCTGATTCACAGAAACACATAATTTTTCACAGCCTACAGGGAGAGCGATGAGGAGAGACGGCTCAGAAACTTAAGTGAGTTCAGGGCACATATGTTCAAGGAATAACAGCATTTTATGAGGATTAGGGAGACTTTGGAGTCTGAGACGGTGAGCAGTTAAGGTTTAGTCAGATTAAGCATTGGCTTTTGCCTAGGTTGCTTAAACCTAGAACAGCAAGACCCGTCAGATAAGTTAGTCTCCTCCACTACCTCTTTTAAGAACATGATTCACTGAAATCAATGGGCCTCCTTACGAGTCACCCGGTATGGAAATAACGGTGGCATTAAACCCGCCGCCACCGTTGTTTCCATACCGGGTGATCTCGAGTCCTGCAGGCGGATGTGTCATTCCCGCCAGGTCTCGTGATGGTGCCGGTGTTTCCATGGTCCCCATTCCCATTGAGACCTATGGGACTCAATGAGAATGGGGATTTACCGAATTCCGCCTCTGGAATTCCCGGGTCACCAGGGTTGTAATGCCCCGGTAATTCTGGGAATCACGGAGGCAGAATGGTAATACAAGCCCGGCGGTAACCGAGCCGGAAAAACCGGCAGCTTACCGCAAGACTCGTAATGAGGCCCAATGCTTGCTCTTGACAACAGTGTCTATACTGGGGGAATACATATCAGTGCATGGCACAGGGATAAAGAACAATACTTACAGCTAAAAGAATGGAGCAGCCCGCAAACCGCCTTGCAGAGTGGCACCATGCCCCCAATTTCCTCACATTGACTTCCGAGACGAGGTAGCAAGGATCACAAACACACACCTTCAAAAGGATCCTGCAGATATGGTCCCGGGCTGATGGAGCTTTGACAAGAACAGCTGTATAAGATGTTGGACAGGTCGCATAGGACATCAGATGTACTGAAGAACCGTATAAAAGGCGAGACAGAGTTATGGTGGAAGTGTTCTGAAGGGACATATACGTTTGTTCATATATGGTGGTTGTGCTTGAAGTTGGTTCCCTACTGGTTGATTGTCACACCCCTGGAGTACCTCACAACTCCTTCCTGACCACGGAAGCCAAATGTAGTTGACCCCTCCCACCTTGGTTGGCACGGATTCCTGCTTCTAGATAACAGGTTACCTCGAAGCAGCCAATGGAGGAAGAGGGTTAGGGAGAAGTTGTGGATAGGGAAGGGGGTGTTAGGGTAACTGGATAGAGGGTTAGGATGTGTGTAATGGATGGGTAGATAGTTCACAGGGAAAGAAAAATACATAACATAATCATGAACTTGCAAAGGTTAACTTATACGGGACCAAGACTCTTAATAATCCCAGAGGTTCTCCTGCCTGTGGGGAACACAGTCCTTCTTGATTAGGAATATGCTCCCTCAGTTTCCTCACATACAATGTACCTCACATAGCATACAACCGACTAACGTAAGCACATAGCAGCCAGTAAGCTGGACTTGACAAGGTTCAACAGGACTGACAATAGCACATGGAATCCAGTAACCTGGACCTAAACAGTGATTCAGACATGGATAACTTTGGCACACAGTATCCGGTAACCTGGATTAAACAATGATTGAAACATGAATAGCATATGCACATAATGTCCAGTACCTTAGCCGTAGGGAGGGTGCAACATGCCCATTAACCAGAGTCTCGTGCAACCTATTCCCAATTGCTCTCAAAGGAAGATTGCCGTAGGTCAGAACTCCAGTTGATGCAACAAATGCATACAGCAAGCAGCGACAAACAACATGGCGAGTATCACTTTAACAGTACACAAATAAGCATTATAACGCTCTCGCCACTTCCCTTGGCAAGTTTCATGGCTGCATTACCTGCTCGTTCACCTGCCTCTCACACACCTACTTTGACACTTAAAGCACTTAACTGAAGGCCAGGGGTGCTTAGAAGCCCCACCCCAGGCGAAGCTGAGAATGCTCTGCACCGGGCCTCTCTGCTGTGCTTCTGGAATGCAAACGTGACTGCACAGCATTCACTGCTTGTCCCTCATTCCGTGCCGTGTCTCTGCCCCCGGTCCTCCTTCTCACCGACAGGGTCTCCTCCGGCCCTTGCCTACAAAATGTCAAAATCACCAACAAGCAGCACAGACTGGGGAGGAGTTTATATAGTACAATACCGCGTGCGCATCCGCGCACTCCACAACCCCAGGTATTCATGGGAACTGAAGTCTGCTGGGTCCCGCCGCCTGCAAACCGCCTTGCAGAGTTGCTCCATGCCCCAATTTCATCACATTGATTTCCGAGGCGAGGTAGCAAGGATCACAAACACACACTTTCCAAGGGATCCTGCAGTGTTCTTATTGAGCAAGCCACTGGCAATGGTTTGCCCCCTGATTTTAAGTCTATGCCATAAATAGCAAGCAAGTGAAAGAGCTGGGTAACCCCAAATATAATGGCGAGGGACTAAAAAATATGGGTGATCTTAATCAATGAAAAAAAGTCATATTCACCTATTATTCATGTGGGGGCATTTCTGCAGCACGTGAGATCCTACAAGAAGGATTTCATGTTTCCTACTGGACTGGAGCACTTGGGCCCTTTAATGATCTGAAATAGGTTGGTTCTTTTGAAGAGATGTCGGGAAAGGAAACAGTGATACCTGTTGCCGAAGCTACGCAGGTTGTAGACTTGCCATTCATCTCTGGACATGTAGTATTGTCTCTGCGTGTTTAGTGGTAGACCAACCAGCGACTGTCATATCATTGTTCTGCTCTGTGGGGCTCAATGTTCTAATCTGTGGGAGGAGATATCAGTTATGAGATGGAGACAGCAAAGTTACGACATGCTATAGTATCTTCGGGACTCATTAAAACTGCGGCGGTGAGGTATAAATAGAGGTAATTTGCTGAAAGTTTGGTAGTATGGTGGGGGATTTACCTCCACCAAAAGCTGGCACTAAATGCTTCATTTTACCATCAAAAATCAGCACAATTACCACCAGCGGTAATTCTGCTTAAATACCCAGGGAATCCTATGGACTCCGAAAATGGGTAATAACACTGACCTACTACCACCTGTAATCTTGCAGTATATCTGCAGGACCGAATGGTGGTAACGCTATTTGAGTTTGGTGGTAATTCAGCAGACATACCCTCAAATTACCACCAAAGTCATAATGAGGCCCTTAGTGATGACTATAGGACTGTACATTGGGACTGTGGCAATGGCTTTTGGCTTTCTTATGGACACTCTTCTTCATCTTTAGTTGTGCTATAAAATGTAAGAAAAAACTATTATTAAAAAAAAAAGCTTTGAGGACCCGGAACGTCAGATTTTAACAGGTTCATCCAGGCCTAGTAGCTACCTTGTATCGTTAGGGTAATGTTTAGGGTATTTATTGAGAGCGGACCTCACTTTGACAAGCAACGGAGAGCTTTACAATCATAGGCGGAAGAACATGGTGAAGGGAGCAGAGACACAAGGGAGTGGGGAGTCACTAACAGGGGGGGGAGGTGGGCAATATGTCAGCAAGTCTTAGGCTGCAGTCTGATTTTGGCTCTGACACATGAGTATCGCAACCTCAGCTCTTACTTGTTGGATGCATCTCAGCAATTCAAACCAGAGACCTGATGAATATTTGGCGACCCTGTCTTGCAATGGCTGAATGAGCCGCTTGTGACCAGGATGAATGCTGGGTAAAGCGGAAAATGTCAGCCATGCCTACCTGCCTTTGTTGTAACAGGCTGAGCTCAGACCTGTCATTTGTAGGGGCCAAAGTCATATAACTACAGACCAACAATAGTTTATCCCAAGGTCTGTCTCAAAGGTTAAATGCAACCTTGCAAATGTACTATATGTATATTAAAGGTTATTTGCAAAATGGGTCGTCACATGGTTCAGTGATTCTAAAAGTGGTCATTATCCCCACCCCATTTTCCTAAGAATCATCTGAAGTCAATTTAATTCAACCCAGCGACACCTTTTCTTCCAGCAATGGAGAACTAATTCTAGGACTGAGTACTCTTCTTATCACTATTTACATTGTCTAGAATCCCCTAGCTAGCCCCTGGGATGGCTGAGTTGTACACTATAAGTATTGCAGTATGAACAATAATTTGTGGGGCCACCCAAATGACCTGCTAAGTCTCCATGCTTGCATCATCTAAGTGGCATCACTTGTGAGAGCAGAGTAATTCTGCTTGTTAGTTGAAATGTAACCACATTTCATTATTCAAGTCCGGACCTGCCTAAGTGCCAGGCTATTATGCAAGTCTATGCAAAAAAAGCACAAGTATACTCGTCCTTGGCACGTAAGGGGTTAAATATATATTTTTTAAACCAGTCACTGACACTGTCCTCTGATGTAACTTCAAAAATAAGGGTGACATTCCAACAGCCTAATGTTGTGGTCTGCAACCTGTGGCTACCTAGATGTTTTTGGAATATGAGTCAAACAATCCCTGACCATTCACTATGCTGGCTTAGGCAGATGTAGACCAAAACACAAGAAAATTATAAACCTCTTTGTCCAATTTTGGTAACATGGACGGAACGGCAGGCATATCTCTGCAAGGTCATGGATCGTTGGTTAGTTGCAACACAGCAAAAATACAATTATTACCCAATGATAAAATGGACTGTCCTGTCAAGGTTGTATAGAAATATCTACTTTATTATTATCACAACAGACAGTTCTAGCACACTACAAAATACAACCCACCTTGTAAAGGAATGCAGAGGACCGACCATTTCAAAGAAGGAAAAGGGATGCACTCTGGATACTGACAGGAGGGTAGTCAGTAAAGTAATTAATCGCAATATTTCAAGGATAATTGGTTTCAGCACAAAGGGAGCAATGGGTCCTAAAATGTCACTAGGGGCCTTCGGAGAAGGACCAGGGGGTCAGAACCACAATGTACCTTGTGCTTGTAGAAGTTCTTGGTGTTCGACAGTGTAGAGTCGGTTTCAGGGCGCTTTGCAACTTCTGTGAAAAAGTTCAAGATGGGAGACAGCTGCGGGTATCAGGTGCCAGGCAGTTCGGCAAGCAATGCTGGACGGACGACTACAGGCTGGCCTACACTGCTGTTTCGGAATTGTTGTCTCAGTGCTGGTTGGCGGATCTGAAGCACTGGTCGAGGCGTCTCGGTCGGAATTAGCGACTGCAGCATAACAACAGTCAGTGGTGCAGTTGGTTGCAGCTTGAAGGGCTCGACTGGCTCGAAAATGTACTTCAAGGGGGCTTGTATCGTCCTTTAAGGCGGACGGTCCAAATCTGAGGAGAGTGTTTCAGGCAACGGCCTTGTCCTGGGTTTGATTCAGAGACTCTCTGGCACTCCCCACCTAGTACGCTTGCTTGCAGAGCCTAGAAGGCATGCTGTGTGTGGCTGGGCACCGGTTCTGGAGCTGCTGGTGGGACCTCTGGATTCAGTATCTCCTTCTGTTCCCAGGGAGATGTTTAGGGGAGGGATCTTGTTTCCCTCTTTGGAAATCCTGGCCTTCCTTCACTGGCGAAAGCTGTAAGACAGACTGTATTTTCAGCCAGGTTCCAAATTAGTTATTTGTGTTACTCCTTGCAGATGATCTGCAAAAGAGGGGCTCAACCCTCTTTTAAAGCCGAATGGGCTCCAGTGATTGGTGTAGGCTAAGCCTACCTTAATGAACCAATCCTGGGTCCCCACCAACAATCTCCTGTATGCATGAGTTCATAACCAGAGGTCTTTGCAACAGAAAAGGTAAAAGGGTGAAAACATGTAATACTAAGTCCCACTGTCATTGATACTGAGAGCGGGGCTGGCTTCAGGTTTACACAGTGCATATCATAGGTTGTTGGGGGTTTCCTGTCTCTGTTTGCAGTCCTGCGAACAGGCGTCCTGTGGGCTTGCTTGAATTAACTCTGTTTAGTATGCAAGGCTGCCACCAGCAGAAATGACAATAGACAGGGCAGATCCATGGAGCCTTTGATAGTTAATTAGGCTGGCCATGGCAGGAGGAAGGTGTTGCCCTCCCCCTTCTGAGAGACAAGGTATAATCCTGACTGTCATATCCCAACTACCTATGACAGGGGGACTGCGCCTGCAGGCTTTGTCCACCCAGAGTACACAGGTCAATGTGTATGGAGTGTAGTGAGCATTGGAAAATGTGTGCAGATTAGCCCCACACATTAGTTTTAGCTTTAGGGATTCAGATTGTAGGAAGTGCAGCAAGGGATCGTGTATAAACTCCTTCTCGGCATGCAACTGCACAATTCATCACAATGAACCGTACAAATGAAATGTTTCATGTGTGGCCCATCATTTATCCCAGCACGAATCTAGCACTGCTTGATGCTAAATTAACATCACAGAGTGGGTGAAAATGTTCCCAAATTACATTGAAAAGCGATCCTTTTGTAATCTGCTATGAAGCGTTCATGCACAGTATGATCTATTTCCCCGGGACGACGGGTTAGCACTACCCAGACATATTGTATGCGCAGGAGGCCCACCTCAATACAAACACCATTGTGCCCGGCCTTGCCTTAAACGGCTGGTGTGCACCGGTGGTCTCCTATCCACATACAACCCGGTCCGATTCTGCTTAGCTTCCGAAAGCGGAAGCACTTGTACAACTGTGAGACTCAGTGGCCATCGTTAATATTATGGAATCGTTCTTAATTCTAGCAAAAAACCTACATTGCTGACATGTATTCTTACAGTATTATTAAAAATAAATATTGCATATGCAAGCATTGCATGCGTGCAGCAACTTCCCCATAATATTTTCCATTTTATCTGCCCCAGTCACCACCCAGTTTACCCCGGCGGTTACCCATCCAAAAATCAACCCGGCCTGACGCTGCTTAGATTCAGGAATTGGGCTGTAGAAAGTGTCAGCAAGGGACCGTGTATAAAGTTATTCTCGACATGCAATGGCCCACAATAAGACCTAGCAAACATTTCCCTGCGTGCACCGCCCGCACACACTTACTTATCCTGATAATTCTGTTCAAAGTAAATGATGGATCCCCTTAAAACAGCCAACGACTCGAGGCACTGGCTCAAGGACCCAACACTGGCGCAGGACAAGACCTAATTTTCCAGTTAAATAATTTGTATTGGTATATTGATACATAAAATGGTCAAATACGAAATTGGTAGTAGATATTTTCAAATAATTCCAGAAACATATAACTATAGTAAAGAAAGCGAATTTAAAATATATGAAAGCTTTCAAAAGATTTGTTATTAAACTAACAGTGCTAAGAAATATATAATAATTAGCAGTATATTATCCAATACATACAAGGGGGAGGAAATAAATAAATGTATCACGCTAAATAATGATTAAAGACATTCCATTTGTTATTAAATTTTGATAAAGTGTTAGTAGACAAAGCATAAATTTTTTCAATTACCCTAATTTTCTCTGGAAAGGCGCCTCCAAATGCTGAAATAAAATGGCTACCTGGGGGAAAACAAACGTAGACTGGAGATCACATCATACTGACATTACTACCTGGAGATCCAATCAGGTACTACTTACAGCAGAAAACACTAGACACCCACACCCACAAGCAAGTCCATGGACAACTTGACAGCCATTTTACAAAACATGTATCTTTAACAGAAACTTCTTTATTTTGAAACAAAGTACATATAAATATGTAAGATAACTGAAAAGATGCAGTAAATATATTTTAAAGCGTCAATCAAGTCACATAACTTTTAAATAACATTAACACATGGCGGTCACCATTCTGGAAGTAAAAATGGCTGACAAATTCATCACACAAAACAAAAGCAGCCAAAGAGGGCACAAATGGGTGTGGTTGGAGGGGAGATGGATGGGAATGGGAGGAAAATTCTATAGATTTCATTTGCCCATGGCCGTTAAATGGGTGGGACATATACACAAACTACACAAATCCATCGTCATTTGTTGTCTACACTGAAAAGCATTAGAGACCTACATTCAAAGCCCCTATTCCAAGCTCTTATGTTAAAGCTCTTATTTTAATGAATATAGTTTCAGCTTTCAAGGTAGCACTTTCAGCGCCACCTAATATCCAAAACCAAAAATAAAAGCAAAGGAAGCATTGGCTATTAACAGAGACCTAGAGGACGTCCTATGGCAAGCCCAGCCATGAAAACAATCCCCTTTCTGCATAATGAAAAAGAGGGTCTGGTGTTCAGGTGACATGGCATTTCGCCCCTGAGACATCAAGCCACTCAACCAATTCCCTGATCCCACCTCCACTATGAGTCGTCTGGTTCTGCCTCTGGCACCCCTGGCCCCTGAGACATTGAGCCACTTAACCAATCTCCTGATCCCACCTCCACCATGAGAAGTCTGGTTCTGCATCTAGCTCTCCTGGCACCTTTGGCCCTTGAGAACTAAAGCCACTCAACCAATCTCCGATCCCACCTCCACCATGAGAAGTCTGGTTCTGCACCCCTGAACTCGACCCACTCAACCAATCTCCTGATCCCACCTCCACCATGAGAGGTCTGGTCCTGCCTCAAGCTCCCCTGGCACCCCTGGCCCTTGAGAAATCGATCCACTCAAGCAATCTCCTGATCCCACCTCCATCATGGGAAGTCTTGTTCTGCCTCTAGCTCCCCTGGAACCCCTGGTACCTGAGAACTCGGGCACTCAAACGCAGCTCCTGATCCCATCTCCACCCTGAGACGTCTGGTCCTGACTCTAGCTCCCATTGGGACCCTGCCCCTGAGAACTCGAACCACTTATTCAATCTCCTGATCCAACCTCCACCACAGGAAATATGGTTCTCCCTCTAGCTCCCCTGGCACTCCTGGTCCCTGAGAACTAGAGCCACTCAACCAATCTCCTGATCCCTCCTCCACCATGTGAAGTCTTGTTCTACTTCTAGCTCCCCTGGCACCACTGACCCCTGAGAACCTGAGCCACTAAACCAATCTCCTGTTCCCATCTCCATCATGAGAAGTCTGGTTCTGCCTCGAGCTTCCCTGGCACCCCTGGCCCTTGAGAACTCAAGCCACTCATCCAATCTCCTAACCCCACCTCCACCAGTCTGTTTCTGCCACTAGCTCCCCTGGCACCATTGGCATTTGAAGAGCCACTCAACCAATGCCCTGATTCCACCTCCACTATGAGAAGTCTGGTTCTGCTTCTGGCTCCCCTGGCCCCTGAGGCCTCGAGCCACTCAACCAATCTCCTGATCACACCTACACCATGAGAAGTCTGGTTCTGCCTCGAGCTTCCCTGGCACCCCTGGCCCTTGAGAACTCAAGCCACTCATCCAATCTCCTAACCCCACCTCCACCAGTCTGTTTCTGCCACTAGCTCCCCTGGCACTATTGGCATTTGAAGAGCCACTCAACCAATGCCCTGATTCCACCTCCACTATGAGAAGTCTGGTTCTGCTTCTGGCTCACCTGGCCCCTGAGGCCTCGAGCCACTCAACCAATCTCCTGATCACACCTACACCATGAGAAGTCTGGTTCTGCCTCTAGCTCAACTGGCACCCCTGGACCTTGAGAACTCAAGCCACTCAACAAATCTCCTGGTCCCTCCTCTACCATGAGATGTCTGGCTCTACCTCTAGCTCCCCGGGACCCCTGCCCCCTGAGAACTTGAGTCACTCAACCAATCTCCTGATCACACCTCCACCATGAGAAGTCTTGTTCTGCATCTAGTTCCCATGGCACCCCTGTCCCCTGAGAACTCAAACCACTCAATCAATCTCTTGATCCCACCTCTACAATGAGAAGTCCCACCTCTACAATGAGAAGTATGGTTCTGCCTCTAGCTCCCCTAGCATCTCTGGCCCCTGAGAACTCGAACCACTCAATCAATCTTCTGATCCCACTGCATCCATGATACGTCTGGTTCTGCCTCCAGCTCCCCTAGCACATCTGACCGTCTCGCACTCCTGACTTTCTGCCTGACTAATAGCCCATGGCACACCTTCCCTTTCCCCTCCCTGTCTTCTCACACAATAAATGACTCTACTCCCCTTGAAACCTTGATCTCCCCTCCTCCTTTTGCTCCCAACTCTTAAAAGCGACTAGGGTTGCAGATTGGAATGCTGCTCAAGACGGTGTCCAGTCATTTGGTCGAAAGAAAAAGGTCGATAGGACAAATGGTCGACACCATTTGGTCGAAAGCCAAATGGTCGAATGTTTTTTTATTTATATATATATTTTGTAGGTTTTCGTTTAGGGAAAAAAAGGGTTTTTTTTAGAAAAAAAAAGGGGTTTGGGGGGACCCCCCCCCCAAAAAAAAAGTGAAAATACAAAAAAAACAAAATTCGACCATTTGGCTTTCGACCAAATGGTGTCGACCATTTGTCCTGTCGACTTTTTTTTTCGACCAAATGACTGGCTCAAGATATCATCACTTTACAGCAGCTCCACAGAGGCATTCATGCACAAACATGCCTATACTTGTGTGCAAGTGAAGACACACACACTCTGTGACAGAGGATTAACAGAATACACGAGCCAGAAGTTAAGTAGTTCACCGGTGCAGCATTCGCACAGGAGTTCAAGTTTTGTATAATCCTGAAGAGCCTGGGTTTCCAATTAAAAACCAAAAGAGCTAACTGAACTACAAAGAGTAATGAGGGATAACTTAGGTATGTTACAGGTCCTACATTAAGAGGCAGAGTTTCCTCGCTATATTTCCCTGTCTTCAGGATACTTTACCTTAGGAACATGAACTATTACTAAACTCACTTAGAAAGACAACTAAACAAATGATGTAAATATCTATCTAGAGTCCACTGCTCTCTTTGGGATTCCGGGGAAATTAGTTTCTGTTATAGGACATTCTATAGCAACCGTTCACTTCAGGCTAAAACACTCTCAACCTCAGCAATATAGCGCCTAACTTGTTTCTTGGCTCCCCAGAGCCAGAGATATGTCTCCCTGCTTGCTTGCCAGCACTCTCAGGGATGCCGTGCCCTGGGAGTTTCTTGGCATACATGAGATATAGCGAGCTACTTAATAATCTTATAGGTAAAATGCCCTCCGTGCTTCTTGGCAATCCTAGGGGTATAGCACCCTATTTGCTTCTTTGCAATCCTGCCAGCAATTGCTTTTCTCTTGCTGGTTTTAGGGTCTAGATCTATTTCAAAGATTGTAACCCACCAACCACAGATCCCCACTTTTACCAGTTTGCAGGACCTTAAAGCACACTCCTTTAAGCAAGAGATTCCTTGCTTAGCGGTTGACACTGACGCACTCCTACCTTTAAGTATTTCTTCTCCCTTGCTTATAGTACTTCCATGAAATACTCTTGACAGCAGGTATTCCAAGTAAACTCACAGATAGCTATCCTTCTATCTCCTTCTCTGCTCCACCTACCTCTGGGTCAGTAGTCTGGAATGTGTCACTACATGTGGTACACTGGATATTTTTATAGCAGCCAGAATAACCTTGATCATCCACTAAAGCGACTGATTGGTGCCCTTTGTGCCCCATTCCCTGTGTACTTCGTGATTGGCCCTGCCCCAGTAACCCATGGATTCTCCCAAGTGCTTCCCGTTTTTCCCTTTGGTTCCTCAGCTGTCAGCCATCACTTTCTCCTCCTCTAAAAATGATCAACATGTTCTCCTTTCTGGCGGTGACTGAAGTTATTTGGTCCGTGAGGACCATTTTGAAGTAAAGTAGAAAGGCTTGATCGTCTATATGGTTCCTCACAAAAGCATTCTGTTACCGTGGCCGCTTTGCCACAAGACAGGAGACAAACCAATGCAGGTTTGTGTTCTTTGTGAGCAGGGGCCAGAAGAAACGTGAGGCTTACAGGAGAAGTGCAGAGCCTGGGTGAGAGAGCTCACTGCCCGTGCCTTTCTCTTCCAGTCTGCACTGCACTGGGTCTGTATATGTGTAGCATATGGAGTTGCTTTGTCCATGTGAAGAGAATGGGCCTCATTACGAGTCCGGCGGTAACCGCGGCGGTAAAACCGCCTGGTTACCGCCGGACTCGTATTACCATTCCGCCTCCGTGATTCCCGGAATTACCGGGGCATTACAACCCCGGTTTTCCGGGAATCACGGAGGCGGAATGGTGTAAATCCCCATTCCCATTGAGTCCTCTGGGACTCAATGGGAATCGGGATCATGGAAACACCGGCAGCATCTCGTAATGCTGCCGGTGTTTCCTCGTCCGCCTGCATGCGGGAGGTGTTAAACCCGCCAGGTCAGACCTGGCGGGAACATCACCTCCCGCCTGCAGGGGTCGGGATCAGGCGGTCCGGAAACAACGGTGGCGGCGGGTTTACCGCCACCGTTATTTCCGGACCGCCAGGGTCGTAATGAGGCCCAATGTCCTCGGGTGTCTTCTCTCTTTGATCAAGGAAATATATTCACTTACAAACCTACAGTCACTCAATAACCAGTGGGTGAAGTGAGTTGATGAGTAAGTGAGATGACATTGCGAATGTGTGAGGTGAGTGAGGTTAGTGACATGACTGAGTACAGGGGAAGTTAATGATTTGGGGATGCATGACTCCCTAACTCATTAACTCGCCAGTTAGTGAATTAGGGAGTCATGTGTTAGTGAGCATGACTCCCTAATGTGTGTTAGGGAGTCATGCTCACTAACACACATTTCATTCACTATAGTGTCTAGTTGTGGGAAATGTGAGTAAGGGTTGTGAGGGAGTGTGTGTGTGAGGGGGTGATAGTTCAGGGCCCACAAGTACCACATCAGGGGGACTCCAGTGACAGCAATACCTTGTAAATGTGCTTAGAAATCTTAGAAATCTGGGTATTGTAAGATGATATCCGACAAATGGTGTGACAAATTAAAGCAAAAAAGAGCAACTTGACCTGGCAATATATTACTTGGACGCAGTAGCGTCCATGTAGTTATGGTTAAGTTGGTGTTTCCATAGGAAGAGCACTTTTTGGGTGGCTTATAACTTTGCTCCCTCTGGACGAATCCTCACCAAACTTTGCAAAAAAAAGTATATGGTCCAGTGTGAAGTTTTTTGCAAAGTTTGGAGAGGTTTGGTCCAGGGGGGGCAAAGTTATAGGGGGGGTCCCAAAACTTTAGTTTTTTCCTATAGACATAACGGGAAAAAACTTTGCGCACGGCTACAGCCCGAACCGCTGGACGGATTTACACCAAATTTGCAGCAGGAGCGGAGGCTTGGTCCCGAAAGCGTGCTTTTGCAAATCTGGTGTAAATCTGTCCAGTAGTTTTTTAAAAATTTACCAAAATGTAAGGCAAAAAAATTAGTGATATCTGTGTTCGCTTCGCGGACGGACTTCCCTGTTCGCTACGCGGACAGCACCCCGATTGCCCATGGGCGTGCGTCATGTCCGCGGACATGCAACGTGTTCGCTGATTGGACGGCGTGGGGCGTGGAACGCGTCAGATTTTCTGTGGCGCCCACCATCTTGTATTCGCCGCCGACCGTGGACAGCGCGGTGAAACTTGGATTAAAAATTGTATTTAGTGGAGTGTTTTGGTGTGTAAGAGTGTTTGGGGAGGGTGGGGGAGTATGAGATAGGTTCAATGTTTTGTTTTTTTATGTGTTATACGCTTTTGTTGTGTTCGATTTGTCCGCAGAGAACACGCTGTTCTGACATTTTGTAAATAAACTAAATGGTGGGGTGTTCAGAGGACGGAGTATGTGTCCTTTTTGTTCGCAAGGAAGGTAAAATTGAGCTAAAAACACTCGCGGTGTATTTAAATGTTCGTAAATACACAAACTGGGGGTGTCCTGAGGACGCTGTCCATATTGTAATCTGTCAAGTTGAATGTGTTCTAAGAAAACTCGCGGTGTCCCGAAATGGTTGCTATTACACAAAATGGGGGTGTTCTGAGAACGTTGTTTGTATTGTTCGTTGTCAGGTTGAAAGTGTTCTACGAACCCTCCTTTTGTCCGCTGATAGTACAATTTCCAATGGGCCTCCCCCGACTTTTTGTCCACTAAAGAAACGATAAATGAGGCTGGTGTGCGCTGACATTATGTGATAATCCTATGACTGGCGCTATTGACCTGGCTGACTTGCTTTTGCGACAGTAAATCATATCTCCCGCCCCTAAGCCTGACATTATGAAAGCATTCATATTCCCCGCCTCTCTCCGTGACGTTACAGGGTGCGTCATCAAACGTGCCCAGTCATCTCCAGTCGTACGCGACTTTACACAGAACCTGGAAGACCACACACATTATGTCACAACACAGCGCGCCACAATTCGGAATATGAAACTGTGGTTTAAAAGTAAACAGCAGTATTGTACATTTATTTCACATGAAATGTTTAGTGAACATTCAGCCATTTGCAATTGTCTCTGCTGTCGATCAGCAAAAGTTTATTTTGAGCCACGCGCTGTTCCTTTGCGGTAGATAGGCTGTTGGTTTATGATAAAAGCAGTAAATGGTCGCACTGATAATCGGAAAGGTTGCTCCAACAACAAGGCATTAGACCACCAGAATGGTTGGTATGTTGCTTCTAGCCGCTAGTACTGCCTAAGGGCATATTGGTCCTTGGTGATTGTCCCATAAAATGGTGAGGGTCATGAAGTTGCTTACATGGAGCTGCACCTGGAAGTTTGAAAAATCCATCCGCTTGAGTCTGAAAATCGTGACATTGGCAAAATGGGTCAACATACCTGTTTTAGTAACATAAATTAGTCTCACCAGCCGATCTTTATTAAAAATATTCATTTTATTTATTAGGGCGTGAAACTATTTGCTAGCAAAGATAGTGCAACGGAGTATTTTAATAATAAAATAATAATATTTTCGCATTTATATAGCGCTAAGAACCGTCAGGTATCTCAGTGCTGCTTATTATTACCCACAGTGTGTGGTGCTCATTTATCGACCATGGAAGGATGAAAGGCTGAGTTTGACCGTGCCAGGATTCAAGCCTGCGTTAGCAAGCTGGGCACGGATGTCAAAGCGAGCGCTCTACTCGCTGTGCCACTTGACCGGCTACAGTGAAGTGGCACAGCGAGTAGAGCGCTTGACCAGTTACAGACCGTTTACATTATTTCTATTAACCCACCCTGTGTCGTCTGCCTTTTTCAGAGCCCTCTAAACGACAGGGGATCAATTCGGCGGTGATAGTGCGCAGTAGAAAACAATATGCCACATTGAACGAACAAGTACAACTTGACCGGGCTTTAATGCCACGCTATTGTTATTATATTCCGGTATAAAATAATCTAAAGGGTTACTTACATTATAATTGCATTTTTCATTGTCCAAGTGTAGTGCAGTCCCAAAATACGACTCTGCGTGTGCCAACGATCTTTCTCAAAGTGATATAATATACAAAAGTGGTTTCGTTTCAGAAATGTCATCTTTATCGTGTCTTACATTTTTGCTACACTTCTTCAAAAGAAGTCTTTCAGCACAATCTCTGTCTGTCAAGGTAAAAAAAAAATAGAACCTTATACTGGGAGTCGTGGGCCTCTCCGGGCCGCGAGAAAAAAATGGAAGAAGCTGACCTTCACTGTGAACGAGCATAAATGCTTACTTTGCAACATTCTGTGTAAAGCCATCTGTGAGAACTTGCTGTTTACACTACATCTTTGTATATTGTTTGCGTGCTAATAAAAAAAGTTTTTTTAAGGGACTTTATGGTTCCAAGTAAAGCCGAAAAACCACTGAAATTCGCCAGTTATGGTAAGCTAAGCAACCATAACTCGCGCCACTACCGTGCACTGCTAAGACTAACACCCAGGACATCAAAGATGACATCGCAAATGTCATTGATGACATCACTGATGACATCACATGTGCATTTACTTTTCATGAAATTTGTGTACTAGGGATTTTTATTATAATGTTGCGAAAAAGTGTCAAGGATCATTGCAATAAATATCATACCGTAATTAGTGCTTTGAACGATGCATCGATATGAATAGCATTGTATTATGGGGTTCTATCTAGTATACTGAGCTACTAATGGAGAAACATAGCATTGTGTGCAGCGTACAAGATGAAAGTATAATATTTGTAATGTTAATATGTTGAATAATGAAATGATAATTGTCCTGAAATGTTCGAAAATAAACAAAATGGGGGTGTTCTGAGGACTGTGTGACTGCTTAGCTGTATGCAATGAGGGAATGGCACAGAGAGTAAAGTGGAAATGGTAGAAGGGGTGTCGAAGAGTTACGTGGTCCGTGGACACCGCGGCTGTCTGTGGACAGGGCATGCTACATCCGGGGTTTTCCAGCAAATCTAACATGGAAAGAAGACTGTACGGGTTAGCCAATCAGATGTCGAGGTTGTGGATTTGTGTTGAAAGAGACTGTGTGTGGTGAAGATGGCAGAATTAGAGAAAGTCAAGGTGTTGGTGCTTGGAGATATGTTTGTGCATGGTTTACAACAGTACGCTCGATGCTGGCATGTTGAAAAGAACTTTGGTGTGAAAGGAGTGGAGGTGGTGTGGAGCAGTGTGCCTGATTGCAATGTAAAGGGAATTGTACACGTTTGTGAGGATATGGCCACGATGAACAGTCCGCATGTGGTAGTTTTGCACTATGGTGCTTTCCATTTGGGCCACGTCAGTCCCCGTACTTTGTTGGCTGATTTGGAACGCTTGGTTCAAGCCGTAATGAAGATCCTTCCAAATGCGAAAGTAATTTTTTCTGGATTACTACCTAGGGCAATATGGGGCAATAGTTCAGTTTTTTGTCCTCTGCAAAACATTGCTAGGTGTGTCATCAACCGAGGCATGTGTGCCTTCACGCTTAGAGCTGGTATGTTCTTCTGTAATAATGAGAATATTGATGCCAGTAATACTGTTAATTTTTAAGAAGATGGCATCTCTTTTTCTTTTACGGGAAATGCCTTTCTATTTTGCAATGTAAGGGTTGCTTTGGAGAAGGTTATGTGAAGATTTAAGGAGTAAAGTAAGAAAAAAAAACAAGAAAAAAAATACAAAATAACGGGTGTCTGTCAAGTATCTGTAAAAGAACCAAAAAAAACGGCTCTTTTCAGAGCCAACTTCAAAGGGGAAATGGGGCACACTATTTAAATTTACATTCACCATGCTCAGATTCTCGGTATGTCCGCGGACATGGCGGTAGTCCGCAGACATCAAAATCACTACGTGGGGGTTCAGTATGTTCTATGTTACATGTGTATGAAGTCAGGGATATTATGGTTAAGTTGTGCTACTCAAAACCTATGAAATTCAGTGAAAAAACTTTGTTAAAGGGACGTTATGGTTAAGTTGCGCTACTAAAAACTTATGAAATTCAGTGAAAAAAACTTTGTTAAAGGGACGTTATGGTTCAAAATAAAAATGAAAAACCCCTGAAATTCGGCAGTTATGGTAAAATAAGCAACCATAACTCGCGCCACCATGCACTGCTAACACTAACACCCAGGACATCAAAGATGACATCACAAATGTCATTGATGACATCACTGATAACATCACATGTGCATTTACTTTTCATGAAAACTCTGTACAAGGGATTCTTATAATGCTGACCAAAAACTGTCAAGGATCACTGGGATAAATATCATGAGCTAATTAGTGCATTAAGCAATGCATTGATATAAATAGCATTCTATTATGAAGTTCTATCCAGTGTACTAAGCTACTTATGCAGAAACATAGGCAGTGTGTGCAGCATACATGATGAAGGTTTAATATTCATAATCTTGCCATGTTGAATAGTGAAATGATAACTGCTTTCTTATTAGAGTTTTGCGTACTCTGAAGGTACCGTAATTAGCATCAAGGACCCTTTGCGGGTCCAATCCTTAACGGCTGGTAAAACCAGCAGTTAAGGTGGGAACCCGCAAAGGGACCTTGTAATCAGGCGCTAAGGGTTTACCGGTACCGGTAATCCCTTAGCGCCAGGGTCGTAATGAGGCCCCTTGACTGTTACTGAGCAAAACCATGTGGCCTAGATATGTCAGTAAAGGAAAAAAGGGGGAGCCAGACATGTGATGTCATCAGTGATGTCATCAATGACATTTGTGATGTCATCTTTGATGTCCTGGGTGTTAGTGTTAGCAGTGCACGGTGGCGCGAGTTATGGTTGCTTATCTTACCATAACTGCCAAATTTCAGGGGTTTTTCGGTTTTACTTTGAACCATAACATCCCTTTGACAAAGTTTTTTTCACTGAATTTCATAAGTTTTTAGTAGCGCAACTTAAAGGCATGATCCGGTAAAAAATGTTATTGTCCCTACGGGTCGGCCATGTTTTTTTAAGCCTAAGTGGCTCGATTTTAGAAAAATTTCCTATGGACCATACCCGAGTTTTCGTCCATTAAACACACGCGAAAACAGGCACCTGGGCGCTGCCATTTTGTGATAATCCTATCATTTCCCCCATCGCCCTGGCTGACCTGCTTTTGCGGCCCTAAATCAAATCCCCCGCCCCTGAGCCTGTCATCAGCAGACACGTACCGCCCATTTCCCAACGCCAAAGCACGTCTCGTGTCAACAATCGCTGCGCCTCAGCTAATGACGTGTCGCCATGGAAATGGCAGGACTCTGCTTTCCTCAATAAGAATAAACAGACCGTTTCACAACACACAGCAGCAGATTTTCAATTCCATTCCTCTCTCTGTGTTACTTTGAGTATTCTGTGACCCGTTTCTGTGCTCTGGTCAGCTACCTTTGCCGCTTGTAGCCCGTGTGAACACCTGTACCATCTCTATAAATTATTGTACTTTGTTTACCACACAATAGCTACAATAATGCCCTACATGTACGAGCCCGAGTATACCGAGGAGGAACTACTGGAAAGGGAAGCACGCGAAAACGATGGGGATTCGGACAACAGTTGGGAAGACAATTCAACAGATGAAGCGCCTGGGCCTAGTCGCATGGACGGCGTCTCCACCTGTTGCACATGCAATCGGTGCGAGCTAATGCCAACCGAGGACAAGAACTGCTGCTGCCGAGAAAACTCGGGATGCCTGCCTACATTTTGGAAGGCGAGCCACGACCGCAATGCATCACCGAGCTGCCAGACTTCAGGGCAGCCTGCCTCACACGGGCCGTTTTGAGAATAATGATGGTGCTTATGCACGAACTTCGCGCAACTGTTCGTCCTCGTAATCCGAGTAACGAGTAAGTATACTCTGCTTGTCATGCCGCTCCTATTTCATGGTCTTCTACTATATCCAAAATTATATATTCATCTCATAGTAACGCATGAAAGTCGTTCAATAGTGTGCATTGTCTAGATAGCATTTGTCCGTGCTGAATGCCATTAGTTACAAGAATTGTCATTGACAACAAACGCTTGTTAACCTTTTAAGTGCCAAGGACGAGATATCTCGTCCTTGGGATTACCTCCACAGTGCCAAGGACGAGATAGCTCGTCCTTGGCACTGAAGGGGTTAATTAAGGAGAAAATGTTAGAAAGTATTGAGTGTTGCAATACCGAAATCACCAAAAAGGGCTTGGCACTGTGGGGGAAAAACTTATCTTGGTCATTTAAAAACAGTTTGTTTCATTCCTTTTCACAGGTGGTACAGGCTGGTGGCCTATCGTTCCTTTACATGGTGGCTCCACGGGAGGCTTGGACACCGCGTTCGAAGAGTGATACCCGCCTGTGCCGTTCGTGCCATAAGAGAAACGTTCCCGAGTGACAGCGGTCAGTACAGGGTATTTTCTCTCGCTGTGCTGCAACCTGACCTGTATAATCTTTAAAGTCTTGTATTTTTGTGTCATGAAAATAAGTTACAAAATAAAACACCACATATATATGTTAACAACGGTTGTTTCGATTTTTTAAATGAATCAAGTGTGTGTCCATTCAAGGATGGACGTCAGACATCTGTGCGCCAAATTGGTGAAGGTTATGGTCGCTGTGAAGCATGGTGGTCACTATCTATCTAAGCTAAAATAAAATATTCTCGATAATGCATGCACTAAATAACACTTGTTCAAAGTCTTTCAGTAGGTTATGTCTCTATAAAAGCCACACATATATCTATAATATCAATTAACATTGGATTATACAGGCCTTAGGTCAAGGGTCTTGACCACTATAATACACTGGTTGAAGTGTGGGTCTGTGCTCACAAGAATCCCCGGCATGTGGCATTTGTTATTGATAGGCAACGATATACTGCAGTAGAGGGCAAGGGGTCTCCATTCAGCAGTCTTCCTGTGCCTTATCTGCATGCCCCAGGCCCCTCCATCCCACCCACCCTCTATCAAAGGAGGTGCGCGCCAGTGGATGCGCGCTGTCAGGGGCGCGAAAGGCAAAGGTGATAAACTACATGTACACTTGAAAAGGTATCCCACGCTAAGGGGCCATAGGTCACATGGCCTCCTCAGACACCTGTCTCCATGCAGGCCTCCCCTTGATGCAGGCCGCCCCCCTGCAATCCACATAAGTGTGTCACCATTCGGCAGTCTTCCTGTGCCTTATCTGCACGCCCCAGGCCCCTCGATCCCACCCACCCTCTATCAAAGGAGGTGCGCGCCAGTGGATGCGCGCTGTCAGGGGCGCGAAAGGCAAAGGTGCTAAACTACATGTACACTTGAAAAGGTATCCCACGCCAAGGGGCCATCGGTCACATGGCCTCCTCAGACACTGTGTCTCCATGCAGGCCTCCCCTTGATGCAGGCCGCCCCCCTGCAATCCGCATAAGTGTGTCACCATTCGGCAGTCTTCCTGTGCCTTATCTGCACGCCCCAGGCCCCTCGATCCCACCCACCCTCTATCAAAGGAGGTGCGCGCCAGTAGATGCGCGCTGTCAGGGGCGCGAAAGGCAAAGGTGCTAAACTACATGTACACTTGAAAAGGTATCCCACGCCAAGGGGCCATCGGTCACATGGCCTCCTCAGAAACTGTGTCTCCATGCAGGCCTCCCCTTGATGCAGGCCGCCCCCCTGCAATCCACATAAGTGTGTCACCATTCGGCAGTCTTCCTGTGCCTTATCTGCACGCCCCAAGCCCCTCCATCCCACCCTCTATCAAAGGAGGTGCGCGCCAGTGGATGCACGCTGTCAGGGGCGCAAAAGGCAAAGGTGCTAAACTACATGTACACTTGAAATGGTATCCCACGCCAAGGGGCCATCGGTCACATGGCCTCCTCAGACACCGTGTCTCCATGCAGGCCTCCCCTTGATGCAGGCCGCCCCCCTGCAATCCACATAAGTGTGTCACCATTCGGCAGTCTTCCTGTGCCTTATCTGCATGCCCCAGGCCCCTCCATCCCACCCACCCTCTATCAAAGGAGGTGCGCGCCAGTGGATGCACGCTGTCAGGGGCGCGAAAGGCAAAGGTGCTAAACTACATGTACACTTGAAAAGGTATCCCACGCCAAGGGGCCATCGGTCAAATGGCCTCCTCAGAAACTGTGTCTCCATGCAGGCCTCCCCTTGATGCAGGCCGCCCCCCTGCAATCCACATAAGTGTGTCACCATTCGGCAGTCTTCCTGTGCCTTATCTGCACGCCCCAAGCCCCTCCATCCCACCCACCCTCTATCAAAGGAGGTGCGCGCCAGTGGATGCACGCTGTCAGGGGCGCGAAAGGCAAAGGTGCTAAACTACATGTACACTTGAAATGGTATTCCACGCCAAGGGGCCATCGGGCACATGGCCTCCTCAGACACCGTGTCTCCATGCAGGCCTCCCCTTCAAGCAGGCCGCCCCCCTAATACCACGACATACATACGTCATTCATTCACAAACACACCCCAGTTTCGAATACTTTAAAAACCACTCGATATGTCTCATGAGAACATCTTTGTGCTTTGCAAGTCAACTCCTGAACGTGCTACCTGGGAACCACTGAGATCTATGCTAATCTGCTCATCGTCGTACTATCCGTGAACTTCTGTGACCGCTTCGAGCATACCCATCAGTGCTCTACCTGTGGCCATCCACCTATTCTCCCGCAACATACTGCTCTGCTTGCTGAATCCAACTGTTTGTTGGTCAAGGTAAGGCCATGTATCCTGGTCATATTTCGCAGATTTTTAAATTTCTATCTATTTGCGAGTAGAGTACCCAATAGTGCTATGTTCATTGGTCTCACTGCTATTGACTTGAATTTCCATTGCTATGCTATCAATAGATCTATTTATTTTCATCTGTGTCAATTGTCATCGAATTGCATCCTTCGGGGGTCCAGTCTACAATGTAAGCATGTTTCCTTCTCGTGCAAGACAGAACATCCAAGGGACGAGTCACATGTTCATAGTTTAGTATAGAGTTTTGCATCAAATCTTTATTCATGAATATTGTATAATAATGTTGATATTTACTTTTCAGATTTGTCAACAATGCCTGCCTGTTCGATTAGCGGTTGCCCTTCGAAGACCCATGCGAAATCTGAAGGCACTACAATGCATGTGTTCCCGAAAACTGTTGATCGAATCAGAGAATGGGTCAGACATTGCGGATATCCACTGGATGAGCTTGAAAGTAGAGTTCAACAAGTCTTACAGGACAAGAGGGGTGATCGATACCGCATCTGCAGCCTGCACTTTTCCTCGGACATGTACGCTACATCTTGGGTAACAAAGAAGAATAAACAGCGAACGACACGGAAATTGCTTGCAAACGCTATTCCCACTCTATTCGTCCACATTCCGCCTCTGGTGAGTCAAGTGTCCGGATTTAGCTTTAGGCCTTGCGGCAGTGTGTAGGTAGCCTTATGGATTAATTGATATTGCAGGTGTTGTATCCCTTGTAATACTTTCGATATTGATATGAGTGTATAGCTTTTTGAATAATGACATTTTTCAATAAATTCTTTTTTGATTTCATAACCCACAAACGAAATGTATATATATGGGAACAGGGAACTGCGCTATATTGCACATTTGTCAAGTATTCTGTCGCCTTACATGGCTAGTTTTAATATTGGCATTTCATTATCAATCAATAATTTACCTTTACAACTTCTTGACTCTCCCTTCAATCTGAAGCAAGAACATTCTACATCCTTGACGTTCTAGCAGTTATCAACCACTTCTAGCGCGTATCAGGTAATCTTGCTACGCTACTCCGCTACAGACTTGTTTTATGCATGTCAAGTAATAGTTTTATTCTATCGTGTAACTATTTTTTCGAATGTTTGGTTAGTGCTTTCCAATTGATATACACCTTAGTTACCGTCCACTGGTGTTTGTTTTCAGTTATAATTAGTGTTATCCATGCTAAGGCAAGTACTGTCTTTCAGGGAGATGTGAAGCGTCCGCCACATCTACAACATTTCTAGATGTTCCTCACCAGCAGGAGGTATGGATACTGACAGCTCCATCGAGCGTCATCATCAGAGCTGTAATACTTGTCGTTTGATTGTTCTACGCAATGTTTAATTCGTGGTTAGCCATTGATATGTACCAGTGCTGTCGACCCCAAGTGTGTGTTATGTTTTCAATATTGTAATCCTTACTAATGTGAGTACTATGTTTCAGGCAGTTGATGGAGCGTCAACCCCTGCACTTGATCCAGGGGAAGTGGAAGCGGGACCTTGCGTATACGAATCGGCGGGACCTTGCGTATACGAATCGGCGCAACAGCTTTCGAAGTGCGCACTACATTTGCAACATCCATAGATATTCTTCAGCAGCATGAGGTATGGATACTGACAGCTCCATCATGTTTGATCATATAACGTGAATACATTTGCTAGACTTTCTTCCCTATTAACGCAAGTGCTGTGTTTCAGGGAGACGACGGAGCTTCCACTACAATCACAACATCCCATTTAGATGCACATGTAAAGGAATCGGTGAAATCAGTCGTTGAAATCTGCATATTTTGAGTTTCCTTTATTGTTTTAGACAATGCATCATTTGTGGTTATCTCTTTATATGTACCTGTGCCGTTGACGCCAAGCGTGTGTTATGTTGCAAATATTGAAAACCATACTAATGCAAGTACTGTGTTTCAGGGAGATGCTGATGCCTCCGCTCCAATACAACCATTCATGGCAGTCCATGCGGAGCCAGAGGTATGGATACTGACAGTTCCAGCGAACTACATCATCACTGATCGAATACTTGTCGTTTGATTGTTCCAAACAATGTTTAAATCGTGTTTGGCTATTGAGATGTACCTGTGTGTTCGTCCTCACGTGTGTTTTATGCTAACAATATTTTGATACATAGTAATGAAAGTACTATGTTTCAGGGAGTCGATGGAGCCTCATTCTGTGCTGTCTATGCGGATACAGAAAATATAGTCGTTGCAGCGCAAGAGGAAGGGAGGACATGCGGAAACGAATCAGAGCAACAGCTTGCAGATGTTGAAGGTCGAGTCAAAAAAGTTGCAAATAAAAGAAACCAAAAAAAGGTTAGTCACAAACAGTTCATAACTTTTCAAAAATGTTTGTGCTGGGGACTATTATATGTTTTTTCCAGTAAATTGGACTACACTTTATCTTGTGTTTAAACTGAACCTCCCTTTTCCAATCTCTCCTCTAGTTACCCGTGGGTGTCAGAACTATACATACACAGACAGTGAAGCGAATGAGAGATGTTGCTTGTCAGACCATGTACACTATGGAGGAACTATTCATTGAGGCGCAGCATGTTCAGGCTCGAGATGCTCCTGTCCAATAGCCAGAAACTGAATTTGCTGAGTTTGGAGAATACAGCAAAGTTGCATTGGACCATTGCTACAGTGAGACCGCACCACCGCATATTGAAGATCAATTCACACAATCTTCACCCGCCAAAAAATTGCCACCCAAAAACCTGTCGACATTGTTGTGTTCTCCCATTAATGCTGAAGTAACAGATGTTGAAATGACTGAGAATGAACCAGCAGCATCCATCGGCGCATCAGAACTTGATATCAGCGATATTACTTTCCAATGTGTTGAAATCTCCACAACGTCACAGGCCAAAACAACGTTGACGCCGGATGACAATCTAATGAAAGAGAGCAAATACATTGTATTCGACAGTTGTTTGATGGATATTATAAGTATGCTGAAATGTGGGCATTCCTTTAGAGGGAAAGTATGTGGGAAGCCATTGAATAATGTGACTTGTCAAATAAAAGACAGTAACGTCAAAATAAAGGCCGCCTGTATATTAAATCATATGTTCTCATGGTCTGCACAACCGATGCTGGGGAAAATGCCAGCAGGCAATCTACTGTGTGCAGCTGCATCACTTTTTAGTGGCTCCAGTTTTAGAAAGTTAGAGGCTTTCTTTCAGTTTTTGGGACTCCATTTCATTTCTAAAACGCAGTACTACAAATACCAACATGATTATCTGTTTCCGGCCATTATTGATGCTTGGAAAATTGAACAATTGTCTCTAGCAAGTACATTCGAAGGGAAACGATTCAGGCTAGCCGGCGATGGACAGTGCGACGGCCGTGGATTTTCTGCCAAGTACTGCACCTACCACTTTCAGGACATGGATAGTAAGACAATTGTGAGTTTGTTGGTCGTGCAGGTGTCACAATGTACATCCTCAGTGGCCATGGAGAAACTAGGATTTATAAAATCAGTGCAAGATCTACAATCAAGGGGAATGGACATCGAACTCATAGCCACGGACAGACACGTTTCAATTCCCAAGACAATGATAGAGCAGTTCCCAAATATTAATCATCAATTTGACGTATGGCATCTTGCTAAATCAATCAGTAAGAAAATCTCGGCTGCAGGAAAAAAGAAAGGTTTTGAAAGTATTTTGCAGTGGTCCCAGTCTATCACAAACCATCTTTGGTGGAGCTCAAAAACTTGTGAAGGGTCAGTGGAAATACTACTTGAAAAATGGCGGTCACTGATGCACCACTGTACCAACGTTCACCGCTGGTCAGAAAACCAACATTTCAACCAATGTGAACATGGGCCATTGTCCCCAGAGGAGGCAAGGAAGAAGAAGTGGTTGATTCCATCTTCACCGACACACAAAGCCATTGAGAAGATTGTTTTTGACAAAACTCTATCAAAAGATTTGAGAGGACTGACAGAATTCTGTCACACAGGAGGTTTGGAGGTGTTCCACAATATGTGCCTCAAGTACAGACCAAAGCGCTTGCATTTTAGCTATCGGGGCATGAAACATCGCACTCTACTAGCGGTCTTGGCCCATAACAGCAATGTCGGACGTGAACAATCTAGGACTAGGGGTAAAGTAAGGATGCCTCGCTACAATAAGCGCTTTTCAAAACGAACGAAGCAATGGGTGATCCAACCAGTCTATGATGAAATGCAGTTCGACTTTGTGAAAGGCCTTATTGTTGCTGTGTTAGAGAAGCACAGATATGGAATTTTGGACGTTTCTGTGCAGAGCAGTGATGCGTTGCCACTGAACATTGCAACTGTGCCATGTCCACCCGAAGCACAGCTGGTTGTGAAGTACAAATCCCGGTTTAAATAATTGCAACACGATTGTCTTTTTGTAAATAAATGTTACTGTACAGTGTACCTGGAACCCTAACCCCTACCTTCACCATCATGGGTGGCGAACAAGCTGACCATTGTCTGAATATTGCTGACCATGTCTATATGTCTATAATTGCAAAACAATTGTCTTTTTGTAAATAAATGTTATTGTACAGTGTACCTGGAACCCTAACCCCTACCTTGCTGGGTGTCATCTTTGAATTCTCTCTCTATTCACCTCATATATGTGTATGTATATATTTTTCTCATGTCTCATCTCATGTAAATGTAAATGCTGCACACTGTTGTGCACTTTTATTGGAGGGGAGGCTTGCGTATTGCAAACAATTAAACAAACAAACAATAAATCTCACTTTTAACTGAACTCCTCTGGTACTTTATACTTTCCCTGACCTTCATCCAAAAATTAAATGTCTCCATAGTTATGATTCTTTGGGGCTGCAAAGCTCGCAGACAACGGAGACAAAATTGGGGGCCTTAGAATGCGCCAAGCGGGCCGTGGCATTTGGGAGAGAAGCCATTTTGAATTTTCACATTGCAGCGCACTACATAGATGGATTCGAAACTTCAACTTCTCATAGATGCCTTTACTACGGGATGTTGCAAATAAAGAATGCGAAGGACAACGGCTTTGATTTTCAGCTCGCGGCCAGAAGAGGCCCACAAGTCGCACTGGAAGTATAAGGTTGTATTGTTTTTTGACCTTGAGACAGGGACCATGCCGAAAGAACTTCATTTGAAGGGGGTGTGCAATAACGTAAGAGACGATAAGGCAGAAAATTCTGAAACTAGACCGAGTTTCATGTTAGTTCAGTATATGAAAAATCGTTGTCAAGAGCACAGTCGGATTTACAAACTGCATTACGCAGAGACACAATGGAAATTTCAAATATAATGTGAGTAAATCTTTAGACGCTTTTATACCGGAATGATGAATTAATGAATGGATGCATGAATAAATGAATGAATGAAGAGCTAGGAAAAGAAAGGGAAACGTGTTCGTAGTGGGCACATGGGCATGCAGGTCCACAGGTCTCAACTATCTCGTTCCTTGGCCCTGCACTGCCTACCTGCACTACGGGACTGTCTCTGTATCCTTCAGCCCCTTCTCCCGGCACTTACCTTGCACTTGCCACCAGCTGGCCCTATTATTTATCTTGTATTCTACTAACCATGCACAGCACTTTTGCCCCCCTCTCCCCTTCCCCTTGCGCGATCTGAATGACACCTGGCCTAGTAGTATTGTTGTCAGTCTCCCCTTGTTCCCCCCTGCCTCGTCGCGCCTTGAAACACTTGTGTATACACATGCCATATCATATCATTACACAGGCATGTAGACAAACAGTTGTTTCTCATTGTGTGTTGGCCTCGATGTATCTTGTTACTTTTCGCATTGATTTTAGAGACGAACATACTCCATTGAACTATCCTTGCAAGCAAATAGTTTCTGATCGGCCGTAATAAATAAAATGAGTAATATTAATGAAGTTCGGCTAGCGAGACTAATTATAATTTTTTTGTTTTCATAACAGGTATTTGATCCCATTCTGCCACTGCCACCTGTTTGAGACACCGGCGGATGGATTCTTCAGCAGACACCTGCAGCTTTGTGTCAACAACTGGAGCATGATCACCATATTATGGGACGATCGCCAAGGGCCCACATGCCCTTACGCTGTACTAGTGGCTAGAAGCAACATATCAACCTTTACGCTGGACTAGTGCCTAGTTGATGGAACAGCCTTGCGGTTCACTGTGCTTCCAAAGTGATTCTTTTTACGAAAATGAACACCCTGTGTACCCCAAAGGAACAGCGTGTGACTCAAGATGAAACGGAACAGTTATTGCGGATACAGATAAAAGAAAATAAATGGCTTTCGGAGTTCATATGGCAATTGCTGAATATTCTCTAAACATTTAATGTCAAATAAATGTACTTTACCAAATGTACCGTGTTGCTGTTTCTTTTTAAAGTACAGTTTCATATTCCGAATTGTGGCGCGCTGTGTTGTGAGTTGATCTGTGTTGGTTTCCGGGTTCTGTGTGGAGTCGCGCAGAAGACGACTGGGCTCGTTTGCCTACGCAGCACAGTAACGTCACGGAGAGAGGCAGGGAATATGAATGTTTTGATAATGTCAGGCTCAGGGGCGGGGGATTTCATTTAGTGCCGCAAAAGCAGGTCAGCCAGGGCGATGGGGGAAATGATAGGATTATCACAAAATGGCAGCGCCCAGGTGCCTGTTTTCGTGTGCGTTTAATGGACGAAAACTCGGGTAAGGTCCATAGGAAATTTTTCTAAAATTGAGCCACTTAGGCTTAAAAAAAACATGGCCGACCCGTAGGGACAATAAAATGTTTTACCGGATCATGCCTTTAACCATAAGGTCCCTTTAACAAGGTTTTTTCACTGAATATATATATATTCAATGAAAAAACTTTGTTAAAGGGACATTATGGTTAGGTTGTGCTACTAAAAACCTATGAAATTCAGTAAAAAAAAGTTGTTAAAAGGATGTTATGGTTACAAGTAAAATCAAAAAAACCCTGAAATTCGCCAGTTATGGTAAGCTAAGCAACCATAACTCGCGCCACCACCGTGCACTGCTAAGACTAACATCCAGGACATAAAGTTGACATCACAAATATCATTGATGACATCAATAGAAATATTTGTGTCCCATTTATAAAGTGTCACCTTAAATCTCTGCCATTTCCCACCTTCTAGAATCATTTTTAACACTTCTATACACTTTTTGCAACTATTTCAACAAGTGTTGCATCCGTGGACATCTACGAACACTGACTTCATTGCGGACCTTCCGGACAGTGCAACATGACCATACACTGGCGCGCGGCATGATAACGTGTCCGAGTACCCGTCCGCACTTCACAATATGATATCTGTTTCGCGGACAATTCAGAACTGCATTTTCTACTGATCTAGGAACGTTCAACTTCAAAATGTCCCTTTTGCAGCTCCAACACCTATTCCCACTTATTATCCATTAACAATCTAGTAACTGCTATTTATCTTAAAATGGCATCAGCTGTTGCCAACCCTCCTCCCCAAGAGCCACCACCACCGCTTTAATCAAGGAGCATGAGAAACACTGCCCCCTACCTTAGAAATAACACATGATCAACATTTTCCGCTGTCCACCTACCCCTCCATATTAGTGTTTGGTGCCTCTTCCCTCATTTCCTCCCCAGATTTCGGTCTTAGCTTTCCTGCCAAAAAAAATACATCCAAAAACAACAAAAGAAATGTTCCTTTCGGAACCACCTTTCACAGTTAAAAAATAGAACTAAAAAAAAAAGTATAGACTCTACTTTATATTTCTCAGTAAAGTACATAGGGCCTCATTACACAGAATGCGGTAAGGGTTTACCGGTACCAGTAAGGGCACCGGTACCGGTAAACTCTTACCGCCTTACTACGAGGTCCCTTTGCGGGACCCAACCTCAACGGCTGTTTTTACCAGCCGTTAAGGAACGGGCCCGCAAAGGGACCTTGGTGCTAATTACGGTACCGCAATTTGCGGTACCGTAATTAGCTCCTTCCCTATTCCCATTAAGCCCTATGGGTGCAAAAATGGGAATGGGGAAGTGCCTTGGTGAATGGGGAATTACCGCCCCGCTCACCTTGGAGTAGGGCGGTAATTCTGCCATCCACCAAGGGGGACACAGTAAAATACCAGCAGCAACCATGGCGCTAATAGCGCCATGGTTACCGCATACCGTGTAATGAGGCCCATAAACTCAATAAGATTTTCCAACATTTCCATTTGCATTTTGTGTTATGCTAATGAGAATATTGTGGAGTTCATCCTCCGTTCCAGGGCTGGAACGGTGGATACCGGCCCGGCAGCCTAAGTTGTCAGCCCAAACGAAGTAAGGGTGTATAATGACCATTATCCCCCCATTCCAGCCCCTGTAATGGGGGATGAAGGCCATTAGCACCCTAGGTTCCCAAAGCGGGAACCCGGGGTGCTGAAAAAAAGGATTTTTCTTCCTACACCGGCGGCGTCCTGGTTTAGGAAGGAAAATCCTTTTCCAAGATGGTCACCATCGAGAAGCAAGGCGGGGTTCCATACAGGACCCCTCTTCGCTTTCCATGAAAGCCTGAATCCAAGATGTCCACCATGGAAAGGGAAGGCAGGGTTATATACAGGGCCCGTCTTCGCTTTCCATGGAAACCTGTAGAACGCAAAAAGAGAACCCTATGACCTTATTACCACAAGCACATTTTTCTTCCCTTTCAAATCTATCACAATTTCGAATAACTTCTCCACGAAGCCAGTCCCAGGTGGACATGGCCACTTTAACTCCATGTGTTATCCCTCGTGGTCATGGCCAGTAGCCAGATTGTCCGGATCATGACCTTATTCCATGACCTGGACAATCTGCCACTGCCCATGGCCACAGGCTACACCTCAGTCACCAAAGATATAGCACTATTTTTTGTACCTATATTATGACACTTGTCAAAAAATAAAACACAGGCACATTTGCAAAACCATGCTTTCAGGTCCTTGCCAGTGCTCCTTACACAAGTTTGCTGGAAATCCACCCATGTTCTATTTTTTCAAAAGTGTCAAATGTATGCACATACAATCGTCATATAACCTAGCTCCCACTTGACAAAATCCATTCAGACTTTATGAAAATATTTATATCTAGATCTATAATCTTTTTGCAAACCTTTGTATAGATTTGTCAAATGGAACCACATTTATAAGCCTTTACAATATTTTGGGACCCCCCCCATCTAATTCTGCTCCCTCTTGACAAAATCCTACCAAACTTCGCAAAAAACATTTATATCTGGCTCTATTATCAGTTTGCCAAATTAAGTTTAGATTCGACAAATGGCACCTCATTTATAAGCCTTTACATTATTTTGGGACCTCCCTCTAATTTTGCCACCTCTTGAAAAAATCCCACCAAACTTCCCAAAAACATTTATATCCATATGTATTATCAGTTTGCCAAATTAAGTGTAGATTCGTCAAATGGCACCTCATTTATAAGCCTTTACATAATTTTGGGACCTCCCCTCCAGTTTTTCCCCCTCTTGACAGAATCCCACCAAACTTTGCAAACTCATTTGGGATCAGGTCAGGAATATGATTGGAAAATGTCATGCATTTTCATTATGTAGCACCAAAGTTATAAGCCATCCAAAAACTGGCCCCAAACATCTGAAGTGTCCCCGAACTTCTCAGGACCGTTCGAGAACATCCGAACTGTTTGCGGACTATAGCGGCAAAAAAATCCCAATTTTTTTGCTTCTTGCAGCCATATTCCATCCCATCCTCATCACCCCTCACCTCCCCAGAGATTATTTGATAAATTTGACAAGTGCAATGTTGTGTTTTTTAATCTGTTTTTACTGCGATGTCTGCGGACACCGGACGATGTCCGCGAATCCAAGATGGTGGGCGTTTCCAAAATTCTGACGCACCTCACGCTTCACCCCAGCCATTCAGCGAACATGTCACATGTCCGCGGATGTGACGCAAGCTGATAGGCAATCGGTTTCCTGTCTGCAGAGCGAACAGGGAAATGTATCCGCGCAGCGGACATAGATATCACTAATTATTTGAGACCTACTTTTTGGTCATTTAAAAAAAACTACTGGACAGATTGCCACCAAATTTACAAAAGCATGCTTTCGGGACCAAGCCACTGCTCCTGCCGCAAATTTGGTGCAAATCCGCCCAGCGGTTTGAGCTGTAGGCGTGAGCAAATTTTTTACCCATTCACTCTATGGGGAAAAAAACTTTTATGGACCCCCCATAACTTTGCCCCCCCTAGACCACACCTCACCAAACTTTGCAAAATATTTCAGAGTGGGCCATATTTTGTTTTTGCAAAGTTTGGTGAGGATTCGTCAAGGGGGAGAGAAGTTATAAGCCGCCCAAAAAGTGCTATTCCTATGGGATTAGCAACTTAACCATAACTACATGGCCGCTACCGCAGGCCATGTAAAATAATATATATGTGGCAACTATATATTACAGGGACTGCAATAGCGGCCCTGTGGTTATGGTTAAGTTGCTCAACCCATAAGAATAGCACTTTTTAGGCAGCTTATAACTTCACCCCCCCTGGACGAATCCTCACGAAACCTTGAAATAAAAGTATATGGCCGCATCAGTTTGAATCTACGAAGACAGGTGAAGTTTTGTCTGGGGGGCAAAGTTATATGGGGGTCTCAAAATGTGTGTTTTTTCCCATAGACACAATGGCAACAATGTTTTGCTCCCTCTTACAGCCCAAACTGCTGGATGGATTTTCACAAATATTTTGGGCAGGAGCGCCGGCTTGTTTCCGAAAGCGTGCTTTTGTACATTTGGTGCAAGTCTATCCAGCAGTATTTTTTAAAACACCAAAAAGTATGTCCCAAAAAATGAGTGATATCTGGGTTCGTCCATGGACTCACTTCCCTGTTCGGTCCACGGACAAGCCTCCGATTGATCCAGAGGCAACGTGATGTCTGCGGACATCGGATGCACCCGCTGACTGGTTAATAAAAAATGCAAGGCGCACCATATTTTCTGAAACGGCCACCATGTTGGATTTGCAGACATCCGCCGGTGTCCGCGGATAGCATGATGAAAACATATTAAAAAACACAACATTGCCCTCATGAAACAATCTCTGGGGAGGTGAGGGGTGATGAGGATGGGATATGGCTACAAAAGGCCAATGAAATGTGTGTTTTTCCCTCTACGAAGTCCGCAAACAGTTTGGCTGTCTGGGGCAGCCCTGCAAAGTCCACAGACATCTCAGATGTTCGGGGGCATCTACACATATTTCTGCATTGCAGGGTTGGTGAAAAGCAGTTTTAGAATGGCTTTGGAGCCACGCAATATAACTGCATCTAATTTTGAAATATCATTTTGGACCTGACCCTGAATGATTCTGTAATGTTTGGTGCTGTTACGTCAAGATGGAGCGAAATTAGAGTGGGGTCCCAAAATATTTTAAAGGCTTATAAATGTGGTGCCATTTGACGAAGCTGCACAAACGTTTGCAAAAAGGTTTTAGACCCAGATTGTAATGTTTCTGCAAAGTCTAATGGGATTTTGTCAAGAGTGGCCAAAATTATAGTGGGGTCTGAACGGCTTATAACTTTGTTGCCATTTGACGAATCTGCACGAAGGTTTTCAGAAACATTATAGACCCAACCTTGCATTTTTGTGGAAAGTATAAATGAATTTTGTTGAGTGGGGGCTAACTTATAGGAATGTTTTATGCATGTACATTTTGCCACTTTAGAAAAAAATAAAACAAGGGCAGATTTGCAGCAAACTTGTGTAAGGGGCATTGGCAAGGACCTGAAAGCGTGGTTTTGCAAATGTGTCTGTGTTTTCATTTTTTTTTAAAGTGTCATAATGTAGGTACAAAAATAGTGAAATAACTTTGGTGACTAAAGTGTAGCCCGTGGACATGGGCAGTGGCCAGATTGTCCGAGTTATGACCAAAGGCAATGACCTGGAAAATCCGGCTACTGGCCATGACCATGAGGGAGTGGCAACAGAGGTTAAAGTGGGCACAGGCACCATGGACCAGCTATGTGTTAAAGTTCTTTGAAATCGGGATATGCTGCAATGTGAACAAATGTTCTTGTTGCAGATACAACCCGAAGTGCTGGATACGATTGCAGCAAACATTTGCCAGGAGCATTGGCAAGGACCTCAAAGCATGGTTTTGCAAATCTGTCCTGTATTTTATTTTTTCTAAGGTGTAAAAATGTAAGTACAGAAAATGTTGATATAACTTTTGTTCCTGGACAACGGTCCTGGCCCTGAGCAAGGACAAATGTGTACTCTGATTTGCTTACTGGGGCATGCGGCATGGCCGAAGCCACAGGTTTGAAAGGGAACGAATATTCTACTTGGGGCTGCCGCTTGAAATTTTGGAGTGGAGTTGTGCGAGGGGTATCAGCAAGGACTCGAAGCATGCTTTTGCAAATGTATCTTGTGTTTGAATTTTCCAAAGTGTCTGAATGTAAGTATAAAAAATAGCGACATCATTTTAGTGCATAGACAGTGGGCTTGGCTCTCGGCATTGACAAATGCCTTCTCTGATTTACTTATTGGGGCATGAGGAAAGGAAGTCAGTAAAATATATCTGGGGTTATTTTGTGGTGGGGAGAGGGCTTGGAAAGGGTGGGGGGAATGGAAAAAAGTTGATATAGAGCTCTTTTTATATGGGAAAAAAGCTGTGTAGGTGATGGCGTGTGTGCTGTGAATTTTTGTGTCCATGGACATTATTGGGATTGGGGGTAGGTGGGTTGTCTGGGTGAGTTTTGTTATTTGAAGGTGTATTGTACAAACTTGTTATATGGTTTAATTGGATTGTGGGGGTTGTGGCCAGTGGCCAGATTCTAGGGGGCATCACTAATTTGCAGTTTTATAGTGATGATACACAGCTTTTCTTGAAACTTTTCTTTTCTGCCTCTCTGATCCCTGATTGTCTATCCCTATCCAGGCATGGGGTGTGGCTAACGATCTCTGCGTGCATGCCAGTAAATGGCTATTTTTGTTATTGGGACACTTTTGCCCTGTTTCCTTACTACTTTCTGGCTGCTGCCCTTGGGCTCTATATTCTCACCAAAACTCTGGGATTATCTTTAACTGATCTCTTTCCTTAACTCCTCACATGTTGGACCTTTTGAAGAAGGTTCATTTTGAGCTTCACCTCTTTGCAGGAATTTTACATTTCTTTGCATTCCCTTATACAGTGAATGTTTTGAGAGCCTTGGTCTTCTGTAGACTGCACTAAGGTAACAGCCTCTTTGTCAACCCCCCTCTTTATTCTGTACGGACCCTTTAGCTAATCTAGAATACGGCTGCAAGAGTTATGCTTGGCCTGAAGGCAAGTGATCGCAGCTCAGCAGCCCTACAATTTCTACACTGGCTTCTGGTGGCTATAAGGATACAATTGAAGACCCTCTGCATCATCCACAAGGCTTTCGGGGGCCTGGGACCCCGCTATTTCCAACTTTCTGTCCCTAAATACTCTACTGCTAGAGCCATCTGCTTTTTTTAAGTCCAATTGTCTGTTTATGAAATGCTTTTCCAGAGAGAGGAGGTAGATCTCTCTGTTTAGCTGGTGCCTTTCTTTGCAACAGTGTTTCTGACCGTTTAAGACTTTGAGCCAGACTTTCTGAAGTTCCAGAAACGTTTCAAAACTCTGCTTCGGTCTTCCTCTTTCCTTTTCTCATTTCTCTGCTAACTTATCCCACTGCCACTAAGACTGGTGGCCTGGTGCCTCATTACCTTCATAGGTTCAATACCTATACCAGGTTGAGACCAGTACCTTACCCCCTTCAGCTCCCCCTTCAGCACTGCCCTTGTGGGTCAACTGTCAAACACAGTGGAAAAAGTTGCAAAAACTGTACAGAAGTGTTACAAATGTTGCCAGTGTGTAGGTAATGCCACAGTTATAAGTTCAAACGCTGTACATTGTTTGAAAATGCTGGTATATTGGATGTAAGCATTATATTGGGAAGTTGTAGCAAATTAGGGTGCATTGGTAAAAACCCATGAAATTCATTGAAAAAACCTTCTTAATGGGACATTATGGTTAGGTTGCACCAACAAAAACCCACGAAATTCAATGAAAAACATTGTTAAAGGGATGTTATGGTTACAAGTAAAACCAAAGAACCCTTGAAATTCGTCAGTTATGCTAAGCTAAGTAACCATAATTCACGCCACCATCGTGCACTGTTAAGACTAACACCCATGACATCAAAGATGACATCACAAATGTCATTGATGACATCACAAATCAAATGAATTCTGATGAAAAGTCGGTACACGGGGTTGTGTGTACAATGTTGGTAGCAACATATCATGGATGATCAGGCCCCTCTCATGAAGTGTTTGATGCATTAAAACATTTACTCATCTAAAGAAAATGTACCTGTTAATAAAACAACTTGATAATACATACACATAGGAAATGGGTGCAGTGTGCACCACAGAAGTAGAGTATTTGTAATATGGTAATATCGGTCAGTAAAATAATGAATATAAGGCTATCAGAATCTTGTCTAATGTTAAACTTGAAATGAATAGCTAACAATACAAGACTTACTACAGACTTGTGTTAGCAGAAACAACACCTATAAGGAGTTACAATGCATTGGAATCTGTTGCAGATACAATGACACTCCAGTAAGTAGGAAAGAAAGAGTATCACTAGAAAATGACAATAAGATTAGAGTTTATTATCATGTATACAAATGAATTATGTGTTTGAGGCGTGCTTATTTCCCCATGTTTGCACCATGAGCTGAGGCCAAACTGTAAGGAAAGTACTTTAACAAAATAGGGCAAGGTTAACGTCTAGATATAAAGCATCTTTTCAATTTTGAAATTCTTACTGTCAGTGAAGAAAACCACAAGGCCTAGATATGTGATTTCATCAGCGATGTCATCAATGACATTTGTGATGTCATCTTTGATGCTCTGGGTGTTAATCTTGGCAGTGCACAGTGGTGGCGCGAGTTATAGTTGCTTAGCTCACCTTAACTGGCGAATTTAAAGGGTTTTTCAGTTTCACTTGTAACAATAATGTCCCTTTAATAACGTTTTTGCATTGAATTTCATGGGTTTTTGTTAGTGCAACTTAACCATAATGTCCCTTTAACAAAGCTTTTTCAGTGAATATAAGGGAGTACTTGTGAATGTGATTCAAATTCTGACACAAAAAAGAATGCCATCTGTGAGGGCAGAAAAGCCTGTTTTTTTTTTCTTTTTAGAAATAAAATGATGTGGATAGATTGTTCTCTGAAAGCAAGGTGTGCTAATCAGGCCTCTCATAATGCTCCAGGCTGCTGATACCCCCCAGCCTCTGCCTTGTGGTTGGGAAACATGGCAGTGGAAAGTGGACATGTGCATTCCTGTTAACACAATGATGCACCCAAATCTCCAGCAGCTAGAATTTGCCTCTAAACATGGGCAACCCTCATCCTAAATGAAGTCATATTATAATTCTGTGCTCCCAGACCTACCGGGTGGCAGCTGAAAACCTAAATATAAGTAATTTCTGGTTTTGACATGATGGTTTTTATGTTTCCACAATTATACTGGGCAAAACCTGGTGGTGTCATTATATTGTCATCTGGTTTCTAGTGCACATCTTGTCAAGACATCCATTGTATCCACTGAGTGGGACCGAGTTTCATCCAAAACATATCCTTTGGGCTCTGCCCCAGCAAAAGCATTTGGTTTCCTTTGAAAGGGGTTGGCACGTCCCAGGAAGTCAGGAACTACGCCAAGGGGGCAGGGAGGAGTCCAGTGCATCAAAAGGCAGTGTCTCGCAAGCCAACGGAAATCACACCACACCGGTAATTAAAACAGACTTTTTGATGTGGGCACACAGGAGAAGCCGGCAGAATTCGAGTTGCCAGGAGGGAGGCATCAGTCCACAGAAGGGTCCCACCATCTTAGATTCTCTCAGTGGCCCCAAACTTCCATTCCCCTCATCTCACTTCCTGCAGACAGAACTCTCTGGGAATGACATCACCAGGCAAAAGATTCCTGCTTTATGACGTTGGTTCTACTTTACGCCCCTCCCATTACCTTATATCGCCAGAACATTAAGGGGAAAAATGAAGGGGGCAAGAGGTTGCCCAGAGCATTGCCAGTGGTACAGATTTGTTCAAAACCTTCCACCCATCACTTTTGTGGTCACAGTTTGTCTCACTATGTGAGAGAGGGTATGCCCAGACTTGGGTCCATTGCTCGCTGCGCCATAGGGAACCAAGCTGCACCTCACTGAGGAGGCCCAACAAGGCCGAAACATGTCTGGGGTTGCTTGTGTTTCTGTGCAGCGGGGACCTGGCCTAGCAGTTCGGGCTGGGCTGCTACCATTGGTGGCAGTACCTGACTGATTTGCATATGGCTGGACACCTTTTGCAATGGCGCAGACGGGCTAAAAAACGGTGGTGTGGAAGGTTGCCCAGAGCATTGCCAGTGGTACAGGTTTGTTCAAAACCTTCCACCCATCACTTTTGTGGTCACGAAGAGAAAGAACGACAAAAATAAATAGGAATCCAAAAAATAAAGCAGCGCAGGGACCTGACCCCGGCGGCACAGGGATGCTACCATAAAGGGTTTCTGGGCGGACAAAGTAGGGCAAGGTAGAGTCACTACTATTGTCCAACAGTAGCGAGTCCAGATAACAATTCAGGGGGCCCAGAAATGTGTGTTCCAAATCGATTTGAAAAGAGTTACAAGAACACCAGCAGCCAAAGGGGTGAAATCCAATTCAATCCTTTGTATTAGTCCAGAATCCAATAACCTCCCAGATTAGAAAACCAGGCCAAAAACAGCATCCACAAGCAGATCCAGTATACAGTACAGTATCATGAAACACACGGCAGAGAAAGCCAAAGAACCCTGCTACCACAGGGAGAACACAGCTCAGACGTGCCAGCGTGTTGTATACCAGGGCTTATATCACAGAGTTCCAGGTGTGGTATGCCGCTTCCATGTCGTGTCACTCGCTGCACGGAAGTCACTTGATCTGCCCTCTCTTTGAACAGAGAGAAGGGTAATAGAGTCCCTTTTTCATAATGTGCCTGCTATCTGACAGAGGAGATGCCAAGGGAGCGGCACCTCTAGGTTGCACCCGACAATACGATTGCATATTTAAGTGGGTGAGAGAACACCCCTCCCTGTCTGAATCAGCTTTGGATATATGGAACTTCCTTGGGAGGCCAGTCAGCTAAAAAGCCATCTGCCACACAGGTGAAAAGGGCAAGACTGTTTCCTCAACCATCCCAGGAGAACATTGGGGGTGATCTTCTGGCCGGACAAGGCATACTGCAGCGGAGACCACTGGTACCCAGGAACCTTCTCAGTAGAGGTGACAGAGCTCTTTAAGTACTCTCTAAAGACATTTCTGGGTTTGAATGCAGAAAAAGGACTTACCTTGCCTTTGGAGACTCATAAGGGGGTCCCCGGCACCCAGAGGTCAAGGTACTACGCTGGAGTATGTTTTTCAGCTTTGATCTTTCTTTGAACTGGTTCAGCTGCTCGGAGAAGCTTTTCGAGCTGCTACAAGCACCCAGAGCTTGCCTTGACACTTGCCGCTTTTTGATCCACTTGTAAGTCACTGACTTCGCCCCTCACCTGCCTCTGCTTTGGCTGTTTCAAGGCAATCCCCAGTGAAGGACTGCATTGCATCGTTAGTCCTCTTGGAGCCGACTCAACCAATTCAAGACACTGACTAGGCCATTGCCTGCCTGGTTTCTTCACCCAATTCGAAAGTACATCACAGCCCCACACTGCATCACCAGACCATCTCAAGCCTCAGCATCCCGATCCATTGGAAACCACTGACTCGAAACATCATGACGCCGGCCGACCCATTTAAAGTGCTTAGAAGGTCGGCTTGATGCTGTTGCGCTCCTAGAACAAGCCTTTAAATGTAATGGAAGAGGTCCTGTCCCGTAGCCCACTGTGAAGGGTCCTAGTGAATAGTAAGACCCCACTCTCTATCTCTTTAAAAGACATCATTAGTGATATGATATGATAGTTTATTTATATAGCGCCTACACAATGTGTTTCAAAGCACTTCAAGGCAAGGGAGGCAACAAGGGAAAATACGACGACATTCTTACAGGCCATGAACAGTAAGGATGTGAAATTAACTATCGTACTCGGCCTGAAGACATTTCAGATAGTGCAAGAGCTAAGACATAGATAAGGAAGGGAGGGGGAGAGTGGGAAGGAAATGGAAACAGACAGGCAACTACCGTACTAGGCCTGACGACATTTCTGGTAGAGCCGGAGAAAAACAAAAGGTGAGGGAGAGGGGTGCAGAAAGGGAGGAGAGGAACAAAACAAGCGTCTATCGTACTAGGCCTGACAACGTTTCATAGTGCTGGAGGGAGGGTGTGGGGAAAACAGTAAGGGGATGGAGGAACGACAGACGAGGTTGCTATCATGCTAGGTCCAGGGACAATTCTGATAGAGTAAGTGCATAGAAGAAGTAAGGGGAGGAGATAGGAAAAGGGGGAGAGGATAGGAGGAGAGAACAGAGAGTAAGCAGTCAAAAAGAGTGGAGAAGCAAGAGGGGAGAGCGAATACTATTGCAGAAGTCAGTAGTAACACATAATGTTGCAAGCCAGGATACAAGATGAAGATGGGAACAGCAGTGAACTGACACTGCTGCTGAAGGTACTGTCTGTACACCCCTGTCTTCAAATCCAGGGGTGCTCCCTTCATGAAAAGTCTGCACGTGCTGTGTCCTTTCCTACAGGGATGGGCAATCGTTCGTTTGCTGTTTAATGAAAGACTCCTATCCTTTTACTGTGGAACCACATTACTACATCTGTGCTAGATGACATCCCTCCCGAAGCGTATAGCCTGCCTTGGGCCCGTCTCCCTTAAAGAGGAAGAGGGGGTACACCTGTCACGGTGTGCCTACTTCACTTATATGACTGGGATCTCTGCTTGTTTAGTAGTAGTGTGGGGCTGAGTAGGGGTTGGATTCATTACTCCTCCCATCATTTTTTGTTACAAATACCTCTCCAATGTTGTCAATGCCTAAAGAAATGATACCAATGCATGGCAAGTGGGCAGAGAATATGGGCATATGGTGCCAATTCCTGACAAAGCGGGTGAGTACTAGGAATATGGTGATAACAGCTTGCAAATGGTGCCACCTGCTGTTTGTATAATGCCAAACGCTGGTGAATAGTGGGAGTACCTGACCAAATTATGCAATATCTAGCACATTGTTTTAGTATCTGGGTTTATAATAACAAGCAGTGCCAGGAGGCCACCCTTATAAAAACAATGCCCCCTCCCCACTGGCCCATTCAGTTATGTGCGTTTGTTCTGGTGTGCCATCCCCCAAGATATCCAGCGTGGCCATCCCTATGAAAAATGTCTGGCGGGGGGCACTGATTCCCTGCCCAATAGTATGAGATTCTGAGCATATGATGGTAAAATCCAACATAGGATCTGAGTTCCTGGGCATAAAAGTACCTGACAAGCAAAGGAAGAACATAGGAGTAATAAGGCTGTGCCGGGCAAATGGTGTGATGACACAGTGCCAGCGGTGGAGAAAACAGGGCATGGCCAATGGCATGACTGCATGCCCAATATAGAAGGCATGCACAGAGAGCACATCCTTTGTGGCTCAAGTCTGTGTATGTGGCATGAACAAAGCATGCTGGATAGGCAATGCTCTGTACATGACACATGTATGACAGGTATGCTTTGCATGACCTATGTTCGGATTTTTTTTTTTACAGAGCGCCTAGGCTTTGCACTGGAGTGGTATGCTCTGCCCCCGCCAGGGGCACCCAGACGTTAGGCTGCTGGAAGAAAGAAAAGAACACAGGGAAGAGATGGGGATGCGAGAGTGGGAAATGGATCCTGCCATCTAAAGGGAAGGCTGTGGCGGGGGAAGATTGCTTTGTGATAGCATGGCTCCTTGTCTCGGGAGGTTAGCTCAGGGGCAGTATGCTCGCTTCACACGGAGCAACACAGGTTCGATCCCCAAGTCCGTGCTTAGAAACCTCTGGGTTTTAAGCGCGTTATAAATAACCTATCATATCATATATCATGGCCGTCTTGTTAGGTGAACCATAGTCCTGCAAAAGGGAGCAGACCGATTTGTCCTAAAGTGCTGTGCTATTAGGGTTGTGTTTCCAAGGCAGATTTGGAGAATTGTCAGTTAATACACAATGTAATGTTGGCTGCACGAGGGGCTCGAGAGTGGTAATCCTGTGTGCACCAGTCTCCAGCGTATGCCCCATAGCGGGCTAGCTACACGCATGCGCGCTACGTGGAGGGCCTTGATGTTCAGTATCCACCTCCTTAAAAGGCACTCCCCCCTCAAAGTCCTCAGGGACGTCTTCTCACGGGTCAACCTTCTATATTTCAAAAGGGCAATTATTAGATGAGAAAAACCGTCGTTCCATTGGTTAATCTGATCCCTCTGCCCACCCTACTCAGACACAGCACAATCTATTCAATGGGGAATTACCCCCAATGCTGCTCATTCCAAACTGGACCCTCCAATTCATTTTCCCAAAACATGCTGATGTGGGATCGCTCCATGCGCCTTCTTTCAAACAAGCCTTTTCGCTCACACTTTGTTCAGCCCCCCTCCATGTTTGCTTCTAGCCCCCCCCATCTGTATTTATTGTTTCTTCCCACCCAATCCCTTCCTCGGCTTAATTTAGCACTCTCCTTTTTTGCAGCCTCATCCTTCACCCCAACCACCGGAAAGATGACCTTTGCTCCGGAAGAAATTCAAGAAGATGGCACATTGGAATGGTCGACCTGCAGCTGGCTGGGTTTTAGCTGTCTCATTACTGCAGGCCGAGCCTTGCACCTGATCAAATTCACTGCACTCCCATCAGCCATGCCCGGTGTGCCCCCCCCAAAACCTTTAAGGCCCAGATCCAGGTGGGTGGGCTGCACAGGTGATGCTGTCATTGGTGATATCACATGTGATGCAATCAGCGATGTCATGTGTGTGTGCTGTCATGGGCGGTGCATGACAGCAAGAATGAAGGTTGTCTAGCTAACACAAACTGGTGAATGTATTGGGTTCTGAGGCTCTGTGTTGCAACCTTAACACTTATAGTGTCCGCTCGATGCATACCCATAAAGACCTCAATGGGCATACAAACCCGTGTGCACACATACAGGGCCGATTTGCAAAAATGTGTTTTTTTTTTAATGGGAAAGTCCCATTGAAAACATGTTTGTAGAACGGGCCCACATTGTCACACACTAGCACACATAGGCCCAGTGTATGAAACTTGTGTAAGCATCGCTGACAGGCAAATCTGCAGGACGTGTGAGTCAGGGCATGGCTCGCCTTCACTCTCCGAGCACTGGTGACTCACAGCCAGCCCGACACATTGTGTCTCGTGGATGTTGCAGTAGTCACCCACCTCCCCCCACCCCCTGAGCAGGGCCCGCCGTGCATTGCATGCAGGAGGAAGCGTTAGGATCCTCAATCACGTACACTATAGTCCACAAAGTGCAGGCACACCTTCAGATAACACGAGATGCAAGAGCTTTTATTTAAAGAGAACGCGATATCATTTGTTTTCATCATTTTTCCTTTTTCAGAAGAGTTGACTTTTTTATGGCAAAAGGTACTTATAAATTTATTTTTTCCAAGTAGAATCAACGTTTGTACAAAAATATGTGTTACGTCGGTAAATGGGATTAACTTTAAAATCAGGAAAAGAGGGATTATTTGAGAACAAGGAGAAAATGTGGCTCAGGGTACGATTCTGGGCTCCCTGTAAAATAAGAAATGTCACTCCATGGACTATGGGCTCCATGGGAAACAAGAAATGTCATTCCATGAATTCTTTGCTCCAGGTCATTAAGAAATGTAATAATGTGGATTGCGGGCTCAAGGGAAATAAGAAATGTCATTGCTTGGATTCTGTGCCCCATGTAAAATAAGAAATTTCATTCCATGGACTATGGGCTCCATGGGATACAAGAAATGTCATTCCATGAATTCTTTGCTCCAGGGAATTAAGAAATGGCATTGCTTGGATTCTGGGCTGCAGGGAAATATGAAATGTCATTCTGTGCATTCCGGGCACCATGGAAAACAAGAAATTTCATTCCGTGAATTCTGGGCTCCAGGGAAATAAGAAATGTAATTCCATGAATTCTTTGCAGCAGGGAATTAAGAAATGTAATTGTGTGGATTCCGGGCTCCCTGGAAAATAAGAAATGTTATTCTGTGGATTCTAGGCTCCAGGGAAATAAGAATTGTAATTCCATTAATTCTTTGCAGCAGGGAATTAAGAAATGTAATTGTGTGGATTCGGGGTTCCATGTAAAATTAGTGTAATTTCGTGGTATCTGAGATCCATGTAGAATAAGCAACGTCATTCTTTGGATTCTGGGCTCCAGGGAAAATAATAAACGTTATTTCGTGGATTCTGGGAAATGAGAAATGTCATTCGGCGATACAGAACAGATACAGAACATGCGGTAAATAAGAGCACTGTTATCCCATCACCGAATGGCGTTTCCCATTTTACCAGGAGCTCAGAATCAGCCGCTGACATCCACAAAACTAGATCTAGGTTATAAAGGGTTTCTATTAACGCTTGGCCTGTGTATCGCGCGCCTGTGTCGTTATTTATACGGCCTCTTGGCGCTGCTTGAGCCGTGTTGGGTGGAGAATTTCTTGTTTAGATGAAGAGACCGCAATGGCGACACCTCGAGCCTCAACGCGGAAGAATAGGAGACAGGGGATCACACATAGTGACCACCGGAGCAGGTACACAAGCGCGGCCCCGCGGACTTCTGCTGCATCAAGAGCTCGCCACCCAGAGGACTCTTCCATAGTTCGCGGACTTTAAAGCGCCGGCGTGATATATACATATATATATATATACACACACAGAGATGAAAGCCAAGTGCAGCTGTGAATAAGAAATGATTCAATGTTGGCAGTGTGACCAAGAGACAGCACCCCGAAAACACATATTAGAGGTTCGGCTTGGCAATAGTGACTCTGTACTTATATTTAAATGCGTCTCACTAGAAGAAAAAAATAATTATAGCGTTGTGGAATGCGTGACTTGGCTCAAATGGACTTTCCCATTTTCACTTTATAGGTGAAAGGTTTTTTTTTTTTTATATAAAAAAACGCGTTTAAACATCCCTTAACTTTCTTGGTATATTTATATATATATATATATATACATACATACATACATATAGGTTTATGTATGTGTGCGTATATATATATATATATATATATATATATATATATATATATATATATATATATATATATATCGCGTTTGTTACTAATTGTTTAAATGTGGCGAAGAATAAAGCGATTCAAAAAGCGTAACTTCAATTTAAAATGCTACTGCGGAACCATGCCGACGCGTTTGCTACAGTCACGACATATCTTCACACGCACCCAAGTGGAGCTCTTAGAAAGGCGATACATGCGTTCATATATCTTTTAGCGTGAATTCTCTGGCCGTGGTACAGAAGATAGATGGAGAACACTTGAAGCGGGGGCTCAGTAGAAGGGAAGGGCAGCTGGCGCGCGGGGACGGCAATCCTGGCGCGCGCGAGGTGCTTGGCACCACCAACCATGCAAAGGCGTGTCTCTGCCGCTGACGTGCTGCGCCTCGCGGGGAGCTTCGGGGCGCCCGGTCCAGCAGGAGAGCTGCATGGAAGCCAGGGCAGCGGAGATCGGAACCGCAGGGCAGCAGCTGGGCCAGGCAAGACGTCCCTCCGCTCCCCGGCGCAGTCCAACATGTGACGGGGCGACCCAACCTGCGATAGAAACGACAAAAAGAGCACTCACGCCCTGCCCATCCAACAAGGACACATGCCAAGACAGATCACCATGGTGTGATACCGCTAGTATCTAAATGGGAAACCCATTCCCGGCCAAGCAATAAGTACACGAAGGCACACGACTGAGCACACACACAGGCCCGGGCACCCCGTGGCCACCGCGAGAGGCAAACTCCCCAGAAGGTCCCAACTTTTCACACGTTTAAAAATAATAAAAATATGGTTTAAAAAACGGCTTATTTAAACAGTTATAATTTTCGATACACATGGTCAAAACAGCCTTTATTATTTGTTAGGGAAGCAGATGGGATGGTTTGTGATTTAGGGCACGCCACAAAAACAGCATTTTGACTATTCCGAATACGTTTTATTCTTAAAGGGATCGCTTCGTTCACATCTACCACTGCGATGCCGTATTTTTCTTTATTATTAAATACGGTCTATGTATATTAAATATGTTCCCTTACTTTACGTAAAGCGCTATTTACAGAAACGCACACTTATAATGTTGAAGTGCCGATTTGTTGATATGTTGATTAAAATTAAATAAAGATGAAAAAAAATAATAATAATAATTTTGAAGTGCACCTGAAAGTTCGTCTATCGAACTTTAAAGCAGAATAAACACAATTTGGTAGAAAGCGCAATAGCCAAAAGACGCACAAGCCTTCCTCCGATCAAACAGCGAATAATTATCCAAAGGTCAGAGTACATTTCTGCAGGCACCTGCCCAGAATGATGCCGACTCCAGCTGGGTAGTGCTCGGACAGAGGCTACCTGTAAAAAGAATGCGGCAGGAAAAGTCATACATTCTCGCGTTTGTCCTCAGACTTCTAATTTCGCCCCCACTCGATCCTGGACGTGTTTGGATTGCACCATGTTTCAATGTTATCTCCGCGTGTTACTTGCGGGGCCAACTTCTCCAGTGTGCGGCTTTTCACGTGTGGGCAAACGTACAAAACTCGTGCATTTTTTAAATGCAACCCAAATATACGTATTTTGTTTTTTCAAACTGCTGCTTACTAGATAAAAGGCTCCCGTGGTGCGCCCCCTCTTTTGTCGAGGTGCCTTTTTTTTCAATGTGTTGTCAGAATTTCCCTCCAGCCGGTCTTTCTTTCATTTCCATTGTTTGTAAATCTGTTCCTTTAAAGTGCGATGTGTACTGTTTCAGAACGCCTGCCACAAGCACGTTCATTTGTGAGCTTGTAATAAGCACGGTTCATTGGCACTGCACATCAAAGACATTTTTTACACCAGCTTTTTTTTTATTTTTATAGAGGGGCACAGCAATGGTGGCCTGCAAGATTGAAACACACACAATAAAATTCAAGTCATTTCCAGCTTCAAAGCGCCTCCTTGGAGACCACAGCGTTCTTAAGGTGGAGACTGGGGTGCGTTCTAGAAGGAGAAGGAATGTTCTGGATGGGCTGTGCCCTTCTCTGTAACCTTATTACTCACAGGCAGGTTATGTGTCATGGCTGCTGCCAGCACTGAAAGGTATCCGGGCTCTATTTGTCACCGTTGTACAAATGATGCCTAACGGGCCTCCTTAAGGCCTTTTGTGGCGTGGTAATAGGTGGATCCGACTGCAGATCTTTCAACGTGGTGCGAGGCCAAACCTCCGAGCGCCAGGAATTTCGAAATGAGCCTTTCTTTCTAAATCCACGCGTTGCTCGTCAGACAAATTGACATTCAATCACGTTCCACTTCAGAGTGGCGTGGGGGCCAGAAGGGGGGTTGGGGGTGGGGGGGGATTACTAGAATGGACCCGAGCCACATGTTTGCGTGGCCACTGAGCCCCATTATGAAACATTAGCAGCATGACAAGAAAAGAACACTGGTCAGCAACACTACTCCTGTAGGCACCAACTTTAAGGGCCTGATTTAAAAGAAGGTTTTCAATGGGACTATGACGTGTTTCTTTTTTGGGGGCTAAATTAGGCCTCACGTGGGGCAACGCCTAATATAGGGACGCCTTCAAAAACGCATTCAAACAGTGTGCCCATGGATGCGGTTTTTGTTTGGACTCCTAGCAATATGTGTTTTCCAAGGGAACCTCTTGCGGAAACTGTGTGCAGGATGCAAGCAGATTGCGTTTATTAGCGTCTCACCGCCCCCCTCAGAGATGTACAAAGATGCTCCAATGGGTGAATGCAATTAAGAAAGAAAAAAACATTCTTGCCAACATCTTGAAACAGGCGCTGGACCTTTGATCTCTACGGAACACAACCCACTGTGCTGCCCCCTCCTCGGACCTGCACGTGCTTATGCACCAGCGACTCCAGGTTGGTGTCTTCCTGAGAAATCACCCAACACCTAATTCCATCGTTCCCAAATTATCCTAAACGGGTTCAGATGCCTCGAGGTATTCTGCCAGGAGATTAGAGCCCGGAGAGGGAGAGGAGCTGACAAAATAATTAAAGATGCCATTTGCCAAGCCGGGGCAATATGGTTTTAAAGTCACCTTTTCGGGGAGTTTTTACAGCTTGTTCACTGACATGTATATTGCAGCCTTCGGAATCTTATTGAAAGCCTTCTGCCTGCGCCTCTGGATAAATAACCGAGCAGCGTCGGCGGAAATGCTAATCGCCGGGTCTGGTTTCAATAGAGCGCAAATTGCACTTGCTTCCTTTCGTGCGCCTTTCTCTGTCCCCCCGCAACGCTGCGGGCCTGATTCACAGAGCGTTTTCCAATGGGAGTGTGCCATTGTAATCTGCTTCTGCGGCACAGGCCCGGTAGCTCTTCTGCGAAACATGCATGTATTTAAGGTCCTGTTAAGGTTAAAAAATCAGAAGCACAATCTCAGCATCCCTACTGTGGAGACTGGTAATGCTGGTCGCATAGTGATGACGTCACATATTTATGAAATTACATAATCACAACCGGAATGTTTCGAGAACAGGGCGGAAGCAGCATATACTTGGAAGGGCAGAGAAACCTTAGGGGTCAAATGAATGTACCCACATTTAAACAGTCAAAAAAACATTGTACGAAAATCCACAATATGGAAAGGAGAGTGGGTGCAAAAAAGAAACACAGAGATGCCCATGTGTAATATGGCCAGTCAGCACGATTCGATGCGGACAGTCACATCAAGCAATCATGTGCGACAGCCCGCAGGGCCTCTGATATGCACTAGGGACCTGTGTGTTGTGGGGGAGGGGGGGTCAGTCAGCAAATTCTCTAATTAGTTACTATATACATCGTTGTTACTTCTAAACTTCCTCTTTCTCATCATACTACTTACTTTTGAGGTACCAGCCTTATGAGAGGAAAACATTTGAAAAATGTATTTTGGCTCCTCCCCTTTCCTCTGAGGGCATAAAACTCCAGGTGTCCCATCGTGCACCAGTTACATTTATCCTGCCCACTGAGCATGGTCCTATGTGTGTCGCGGGGCTACTGTGCTGCAGCAGATTATTTATTTATTTATATTATTTGTAACATGCTAAAAAACTAGCCCAAAGGCATGGTAGCGCCCACAAGACACAACAAACACGCGACAGAGAGTATCCGTGGGAAGCAGAAGACGGAAAGATAGGTCATGTGGACGCGCAGTCATATTATTGAACAGAATTTATTCAAATAGATGGGTTTTCAATCTGCTCTTGAAAGTCTGCAGGTTGCTACATGACCTCAACTCTAGCGGCAGCAGGCTCCACAACCGCGCAGAAGCATGTGGAAAAGATCTATGCCCCGCATAGGACAAATGCGCTCTCGGCATCTCTAGTAAACCGGTATTGTTGGACCTCAATACTCTTTGTGCCGATAGGTGCGAAATGCGACTGGCCAGATACTTGGGGGCTTGCCCTGAGATACAATTATGCATAATACACATCACGCGATAATTGATATGGCTACGAATGGGGAGCCAATGTAATGCTCTTCTAGCCGTTGTAACGTGGTCTCGCCTTTGCAGCCATGCCACAATGCACACATCATTATTCTGGATTACCTGCAAGCAGGTCAAATCCTGTTTGGAGATACCAAGCAGTAGACTGGAACAGTAATCAATCTTGGCTCCATAATGGCACAAGTCAGTGCGGCACAATTTATTGATCACAGAATTGGCCGCAGCTGAGCTAAAAGCTTCAGATAATAACACGTGCTGGAGACAAGATAGTTAACCTGCTTTTTCATGGTCAATTCCTGATCCAAGATCACACCCCGTGTCTTGACCTTATTCTGGGTATTAATATTGCAATCTGCAATTTTAAAAGATGAATATTCTGGAACAGTAATCAATCTTGGCTCCATAATGGCACAAGTCAGTGCGGCACAATTTATTGATGACAGAATTGGCCGCAGCTGAGCTAAAAGCTTCAGATAATAACACGTGCTGGAGACAAGATGGTTAACCTGCTTTTTCATGGTCAATTCCTGATCCAAGATCACACCCAGTGTCTTGACCTTATTCTGGGTATTAATATTGCAATCTGCAATTTTAAAAGATGAATATTTTGCATTAAGCTTCTTTAACTGCACTGCAGTGCCCAGAATCATAAGTTCAGTCTTAGAACTATTAAGGGCCAGTTTATTTACTTGCATCCATGACTGGAACATTTCATAAATGGAGCTCAGCGACACAAAATCACATGTGTAATCACCAGTCACGGGCACAGGGCACTGTGTATCATCGGCATCGTTCATGTACACCACACCAAGTTTATCCATGTGTTCAAATAATGGAATCATAAAGATGTTAAAAAGGGTGGTTGCCATGCATGAGCCCCGTCGGACCCCGCATAAGACAGTAAACTCCTCAGCCATGACATTATCAGAAAAGACCCTGGATCTGCGATCCGCAAGGAAATATTTCACCCACTCCTTCTCTGGTTCCGAGAAATGCGCAGATGTCTGTAATCTCTCTGCCCATATAGTGTGATCCACTAGATCAAATGCGGCAGAGAGATCCAAAAGCATGAGCATCGTAAATTTGCCCTCTGCCATGGTTTGCATTATGTTGGTCTTTAGTTCTAGAAGGGTTGATTCCGTACTGTGGGCTTTTCTGAAGCCAGATTGTTTGGGCCCTAAGATGTCATTGGCCGGCCAGAAAGGCTTCGATCTGAAGATGAGCCACTTTGTCTAGGATCTTCAGCAGGTAGGGTATATTAGTGATGGGGCGACAATTGCCCGCTATACTTGGATCAAGAGAAGGCTTTTTTATAAGGTGTGAAATCCAAGCTTGCATTATATTTCTTGGGACAAAGTTTTCCCTGATGGAGGCATTAATGAACATTGTAATCAGGGGCACCAAATGCGGAGCACAGGCTTTAACGGTAATAGCCGGGCAAACATCACTCCTACAATTAGTGGGCTTAACTTTGCCCGAAATCTCAAACAAATACTGCTCTGAGATGGGCTTGAAGGTAAACTCTGGGAAGGTTTTGGGAGCTGCAGGTTCTGGGATGATTTTCCCACCCATTGGATAGTCTTTGTTTTTCCGACAGATACTTTCCTGCATTTTTTCTAATTTATCCTGGAAAGCCTCCTGGATATTATTATACCATATGGCATTTTTTACCACCTGATAAGGCAGAGCGACGAGGGTTTCCAACTCTTTAAGAATCTTGAAAAGCTCCTTTGAGCTGGACGCTGCTCCAGAAATGCAAGAATCGTATATAATTCCCTTTGGCACAAGTAATGGACAATTATCTCCATTCTGTTAGGCTTTGAGAAGCAAAACTAAAAAGGTGATGGCTGGAAGGTATAGAATTATTCTTAACCACTGGCGTTGCTCTGGGCAACCCTCCAGGCCATCGTTCGTCACCTGCCAAGCCATTACAAAAGGGTAAAGAACATATACCATACCAATCAGGCTTAGTCCCACCCCAAAAGGGTCAGTGCAGACCGAACTGCTTTGTCACATCCATTCTGCACAAGACCACAAGCATCCCCAGTCATGTTTTGGTCTCGTTGGGCCTCATCATTGAGGAGTAGCTTGGTTCTCTAGGCCTAGCAGGCATGAGCCCCACGTCTGGGCATACCCATCCCACTCGGGGTGACTACAGCAAAACAAAAAAAGAGGTGATGGCTGGAAGGTTTAAAATTAATCTTAACCTCTGTCACTGCTCTGTACACACTCTTAATAGTGGCCCCAGCTAGTCGAGCAGTTGTGTGAGAAAATGGGAGCATTCCTCCTCGGGCCCCTGATGGGCAGGCAGTTGTGTGAGAAGGTTTGAGATTGCTCCCGGGGCACCTGATGGAGCAGGATTTCTGTGAGAAGGTGAGGTGTTCCTTCCTTAGGCTGCTGCTCATGCATACCAGCATTCTTGAGCAGCTGGGAGGGAGATTTTGTAAGAGAAAGAGGAGAATTGAATTATCCTATTGGACTGCATTGGGCTAACAATCATTTTAGGAGGGAGAAATAATAAAATGTAGCAATATTTTTATTTGAAAAATTGTAAGGCTCCCACCTAAATTGGGAGGGTTGGCATGTATGTATGCTGGGCAAGCAGATGTGTGAGAAAGTGGGAGATATTTCCTGGAACCCCTGCTGGATGAGCGGCTGTGTGAGAAGGTGGGAGGTTCCTGCCGGGGCCCCTGCTGCATGAGCGGTTGTGTGAGAAGGTGGAAGGTTCCTCCCGTCACCACTAATGGGTGTTACGTCTCTGTCTCCTCCCCGCAGGCATGGGCGACTTGCCGCTTCATTCCTGCAGCGTTGGCAGTTGCCATGGAGACTTAGCGTTTCCCGGGCCAGGATTCGAACGAGTCACGTGCCCAGTCAGCTGATCGGGACGCAGCGAGGATGGCTCCGCCCCTTAACAAACATACATAAGCGTTTGCTTCCCGGAAGACGCCGCTTCTAATTAGCGTTCTTCTATCCTGCTTCGTTTTGGACTGATTTATTGTATTTTGGACTTTGCTTGCCTACTCGACTTGCTACAGCCTGCTCCTTCTGTGTTTTGGCGAACCGGACTTGTGTCTTTGACGCATTCGAGCTTTTGCTCACTTTTCAATTACCTGCATCTCTCGGGACGTTCTGATCTTGTTTCCACCTGTTCCCTCTGGCGGTTGGCTCCCTTTTTCCGCTCTTGGGGACAAGTTCTTGCTACCTGGGAAACCATTCCACATCGCTTCATCTAGATCAGTACACTACTCTCCTTCCATCTAACTACTGTCTTCCGCTCTAAACAATTCCCCTCTCCTGCCTGGACATCCTCTTCTGTGGTAACTATACGACCCAACCCTGCTGCAGCTGTATTTGGATACCTACATCTTTGGAACTATACTTTATTTTGGATTGTGCTGTTTGATAAAGACACTCTTGGAACCAACGTGCACTCCTGGACGCTACCCTGATTCGTGCACCAGCCCGACTCTAGTTGGCGTCCCTCGTGCCGTCCAGGAATTAGTACCCTTACTAACCCTTCCTTTTTTTTATTTTGTACCTCCGTTGTTTCTTGAAGCCCTTTTACTCTTCTACCTCGGGTAAGCTGATTCAGTGTTGGTTACTATCTTTCTGACTTATTAGATAAGACGACTTTACCCATCTCCCTTTTTCTTTTAGTTGCAGCTCTTCTAATAAGGCACTACCCTACTGTTGTTCTGTCCAACCCTACCAGGTAGAGCCAATCTTTTAGGGCATCCTATTGAACAGGTTATATCATCCTGATATCTATTATCTCACATTTTTTCTTACAGCATTGGTTCTGTGGTGTGGACTTCCCCGCTCTTTTGAGGAATCAACTCCTCTGTCTGGGTTTCTTAAGACAGAGGGGCGTATTGCCTAAAAGAGCTCCTCAAGTTGAGGAGGCCTGGTTCTGGGAAACCCCTAGTGGAATCACCCCAGCTTGGGTTGAACTATTCAACTTCGCTCCCTCTTGTCTGTTGATTCGAGGTGGGAGCAACACCCCGGCCTGGCCAACACAACCGTGAGTAACAGAATTAGAAGCCAATGGATCCTTCACAGGCAATGCACCAGATACTGCAGTTGGTGGCAGATCTGAGAGCCGAAATGTCTTCCATGATGGATAGTCTACAACCGCGTATAGACGCTATACAAACCCTGGTTACCTCTGGTCCACCAGGGTTAGGGGCTTCGGGCGCTACCGCGTCAGGAACGGGTTTTCCGCCTTCTGGACAGGAAACAATCCCAATCGTGCTTTCAGCACAATTTCCTCTAGCTCCACCAGAGCGTTTCATGGGTGACCCGAAACAATATAGAACTTTTATCAACCAGTGCAAGTTACACTTCTTGTGCTACCCTTCCTCATTTCCTACTTCCACCACCAACGCGGCATTTATCTTGTCACATTTGGGGGGTACAGCCGCTGCTTGAGGTAACACTCTATTAGAAACCAACAGTCATGTGTTATACAATTGTGATGCTCTTTTGACTGCCATGAGCAAGGTCTTTGACACTCGATACACCTCGCAGGCTTCGATTCTTGAATTACTTAAACTCAGGCAGGGATCCACATCATTGCTTACTTACCTAGCCCATTTCAATCAGTTGGCAGCAGAGACGGATTGGCCCGAGGACAAGAAATCAGCTGTTTTCTATCAAGGTTTGTCTGAAGAATTGAAAGACACCCTGTCAACAGTACCTATAGTTCCAACAGCATTCGGTGATCTACTTGACATGGTACTTCAGATAGATGCCCGCAGGGCAGAACGGAAGGGAGTAAAAAGACCCAATGTTCCGCCTTCGCTTACGGAAGCACCCATGGCTTCAGTATCCACACCAGAACCTATGCAGATTGGAGCGGTTCGAGGACCCCTGACTCCTGCACAACGGGAATATCGCCGCACCCACAATTTATGTATGTATTGTGGTTCTGCAGACCATCTCCTGCCTGATTGCACCAAAAAAACGAACAAAACGAAGGCGGGAAACGCCAAATCCCGACAGTAGAGGGAGTCCCTACATCGGGAAAGTTGGCATTGGACTCCCGTGATCATGATCAAACTGTTCTGTTTCATCTCCCTGTCACCTTTTCGGTGGCATCCAGTGTTTCTTTTCCGGTTTCGGTGGTCATCGACTCTGGCGCCACCGGGAATTGCATTGATCAACGTTTTGCTGGGCTCTCTGGCATCACGTTAACGGAAAAACCTCAACCTGAATCAGTCAGTGCTGTTGATGGCACAGCACTTGTCTCAGGCCTGGTTACTCAACAGACCATTCCCATTACTATGAGTACTCTGGAGGGCCATTCTGAAACTATAATCTTTGATGTTATCCAGGCTCCTGCCTACTGAGTCATTCTTGGGCTTCCATGGCTTCGCCTCCACAATCCCATTATTGACTGGGCCTTGGGGTTGATTCAGTTTCCTTCCGTACATTGCAACAGTTCGTGTTTTTCCACTTTGGGTATCGCTTCAGTGGTTCCCAGTCAGGTTTTGTCCTCTATACCTGCAAGTATAGGTCCTATTTCATCAGAGTCTGTTCCTCGTATCCCTCCTGAATACACACAGTATCGTGATGTATTTGACAAGGGTAAGGCAGAAGTGCTTCCGCCCCATCGAGTCTATGACTGTCCTATAGACCTGGTTCCTGGGGCAAAAATACCCTCAGGGCGTGTATATTCTCTCTCTCTGAAAGAAGACCGGGTTCTGAAGGACTACTTGGACAATGCTCTCGCTATGGGCTTCATACGACCATCCAAATCACCGGCAGCTTCTCCTTTGTTTTTTGTGCCTAAAAAGGAGGGTGACCTACGTCCGTGCATTGATTATCGGGCATTAAATGAGGTTACCATTAAGAACCAATACCCCTTACCTCTCATTTCGGTATTGGTAGATCAGTTGGGTGATTCACGGGTGTTTACCAAATTGGATCTTCGTGGGGCATATAATCTCATTCGCATCCGAAGAGGTGACGAATGGAAAATGGCTTTTAAGACCCGATTCGGCCTTTTCGAATATCTGGTAATGCCGTTCGGCCTGTGTAACGTCACTGCTAAGTTTCAGGCAGTCATGAATGATGTGTTTCACGATATCCAAGACCGATTCGTAGTGGTTTACTTGGACGATATATTCGTCTATTCTACATCCTTGTCCGATCATGTTCAACACGTTTCAACTGTACTACAGCGTCTACGGGACAGTCATTTATTTGTAAAAGCAGAAAAGTGTGTGTTTCATGCACAGAAGTGGAATTTCTAGGCTTTGACATCACCAATCGGGGCATCAGGATGAGTTCCTCGAAAGTGAAAGCGGTTATGGAATGGCCTGTCCCCAAGACAGTTAAAGCTCTCGAGTCCTTTTTAGGATTTGCAAACTTTTATCGTAGATTCATCCATTCTTTTTCTGCCATTTCAGCCACTCTCACTGCTCTCACAAGTCCCAAAACTCCTTTTGTTTGGAATACTGTGGCCCAAGAGGCTTTTGACAAGTTAAAAGGGGCATTCATCTCCGCTCCGGTGTTGCAACATCCTAACCCGGATCAGCCTTATTTTGTGGAAGCTGACGCTTCCGGTTATGCTGTCGGGGCAGTTCTTTCTCAAACTTTTCCGCAATCAGGAGAGGTACATCCTGTTGCATTCTATTCTCGGAAGCTATCCCAGTACGAGAGGAATTATACCATTACGGAAAGAGAATTGTTGGCCGTCAAGGAGGCATTCATGGAATGGAGGTATCACCTCTTCGGGGCCAGACACATCATTACAATGTACTCCGACCATAGAAGTCTGCTTGCTTTCAAGTCAATGAAGTGCCTCACAGCTCGGCTAGCCAGGTGGCACTTGTTTTTCTCGCAATTCTAGTTTATCATCACCTATCGACCGTAAGGCTGCACGTTCCAGTAGATGCCCTGTCTAGGCAAGATCCCATTGTTCCACAGGAAACCAGAGATCCTGTTCCACTTTTGTCCAATAACGTTGTGTGCGGTTGCACCGTCCGGTCTTCACTGCGTTCCCTCGTTGAGGACTGGGTCGCTGCGAACCCAGAGGAAGTGGCCGCACTCAACCTCGATGTTCATGGTGGCTTGCCCTTTATCCAAGGTCGTGTTTTCATCCCTCCTGGGAGGGCACGGTTACAAGCCTTGAATTGGGCCCATGATTCAATCGTCGCAGCACACCCGGGACAGCAAAAAACACTCGAATCACTGCAGCATTGGTCATGGTGGCCCTCGATGTCACGGGACATTATGTACCACGTCTCTACCTGTGCGATTTGTGCTCAAAGCAAGCCATCTAGAACCAAACCTATGGGTCTTCTGCAGCCTCTTCCGGTCCCCTATAAGCATTGGCAGATGCTATCCATGGACTTTGTTGTGGAATTACCACTGGTCAATGGTAAGGATACAGTCCTGGTGGTGATTGACTACTTCACGAAATATGCCATATTTGTTCCTTGTTCGGGTACTCCGTCGGCACCTGCCTTGGCCGAGCTCTTTCTCTTTCATGTGTTCAGAAGATTTGGACTGCCCTCGGTTATTGTGACTGACATGGGGTCCCAATTCCCGTCATACTTCTGGAGGACTCTCACTTCCTCTTTTCAGATTGAGGGTAGGTACTCGACCGCTTTCCATCCACAAACTGATGGGCAGACTGAACATTTAAATGCCACCATGGAGCAGTATCTACAATGTTTGTGTTTACAATTCCAGAGCACCTGGTTTTCAGCCCTGCCACAGGCCGAGTTTGCCTATAACAACTCTCTGCACTCAACTATGGGCTCTTCGCCATTCTTTGCTCTTCATGGTTTTCACCCTCATTCTCTGCCTTTGGATCCTTCACTGCCTACGGATAATCCGGCAGCTCTAGCTTGTGTGCGGGATATGGATCACGTACACAGGGACATACGATTGCACCTTTTACGGGCCCAAATCCGAGCCAAGAAGTATGCTGATGCTCACCGGTCCCCGGCTCCTACTTACTGTCCTGGCATGAAGGTCTGGCTGTCCACTAGGAACCTGAAAATACCCAGGAAGAAAGTGTTCGCTCCCAGGTTTGTGGGGCCCTATCTCGTTCAGTCTGTTGTTAATCCTTCTGCCGTCCGTCTGTCCTTGCCTGCCTTGTGGCGGATCCACCCGGTTTTTCACATTTCCTTGTTGAAGCTCTGCCCGGCTGGTACCCGCCTGCCCCGCCGCCCGGCCCTGATTATGGTTGAAGGGGAGGAGGAGTTTGAGGTGTCAACTATCCTGGAAGTCAAGGTCTCCAGGGGTAAGATATATTAATTACTTGGTGGATTGGAACCGTACGTGGGAACCTTTGTCCCACATTCACTCACCTGCCTTATTGCGAGTTTTCGATGCGGCCAGGGGGTTGCCCTGGCCTTTGCGGGAGGATATTGTTACGTCTCTGTCTCCTCCCCACAGACATGGGCGACTTGCCGCTTCATTCCTGCAGCGTTGGCAGTTGTCATGGAGACTTAGCGTTTCCCGGGCCAGGATTCGAACAGGTCACGTGCCCAGTCAGCTGATCGGGACGCAGCGAGGCAGGCTCCGCCCCTTAACAAACATACATAAGCGTTCGCTTCCCGGAAGACGCCGCTTCTAATTAGCGTTCTTCTATCCTGCTTCGTTTTGGACTGATTTATTGTATTTTGGACTTTGCTTGCCTACTCGACTTGCTACTGCCTGCTCCTTCTGTGTTTTGGCGAACCGGACTTGCGTCTTTGACGCATTCGAGCTTTTGCTCACTTTTCAATTACCTGCATCTCTCGGGACGTTCTGATCTTGTTTCCTCCTGTTCCCTCTGGCGGTTGGCTCCCTTTTTCCGCTCTTGGGGACAAGTTCTTGCTATTTGGGAAACCATTCCACTTCTCGTCATCTAGATCAGTACACTACTCTCCTTCCATCTAACTACTGGCTTCCGCTCTAAACAATTCCTCTCTCCTGCTGGACATCCTTTTCTGTGGTAACTATACGACCCAACCCTGCTGCAGCTCTATTTGGATACCTACATCTTTGGAACTATACTTTATATTGGATTGTGCTGTTTGATAAAGACACTCTTGGAACCAACGTGCACTCCTGGACGCTACCCTGATTCGTGCACCACCCCGACTCTAGTTGGCGTCCCTCGTGCTGTCCGGGAATTAGTACCCTTACTAACCCTTCCTTTTTTTATTTTGTACCTCCGTTGTTTCTTGAAGTCCTTTTACTCTTCTACCTCGGGTAAGCTGATTCAGTGTTGGTTACTATTTTTCTAACTTATTAGATAGACGACTTTACCCATCTCCCTTTTTCTTTTAGTTGCAGCTCTTCTAAGAAGGCACTACCCTACTGTTTTTCTGTCCAACCCTACCAGGTAGAGCCAATCTTTTAGGGCATCCTATTGAACAGGTTATATCATCCTGATATCTAATATCTCGCATTTTTTCTTACAGCATTGGTTCTGTGGTGTGGACTTCCCCGCTCTTTTGAGGAATCAACTCCTCTGTCTGGGTTTCTTAAGACAGAGGGGCGTATTGCCTAAAAGAGCTCCTCAAGTTGAGGAGGCCTGGTTCTGGGAAACCCCTTGTGGGATCACCCCAGCTTGGGCTGAACTATTCAACTTCGCTCTCTCTTGTCTGTTGATTCGAGGTGGGAGCAACGCCCCGGCCTGGCCAACACAACCGTGAGTAACAATGGGCAAGTAGTTGTATGAGAAGTTCGGAGTTTCCTTCAGGTGCACCTGCTGGGCAAGTTGTTGTGTTAGAAATTATGAGATCCCAGGGCTCCTGCTCGGCGAGCAGTTGTGTGAGAAGATTGGAACTTGCTCTTGGGGCCCCTGCTCAGTGATGTGCCATGGTTGGGTAAAAGAAGGCATCGGACTGCAGTTCAGGATGATGCATGAACGGCAGCAGACATGACAGTAACAAACGCAGGGCAAAGAACAACTCCACGCCTAGGCTCAGGTAAGAAGGAACAAGACAAGCAAATGCAAACACTTCATTCCACATAACACATTCCCTACTTAAAAGCGCAGTTATGCACTGCCCTTGAGGGCTTCCACAGCAGTTCGGTGTCAAGTTGGCAGTGCCAGGGGTGTCTGCTCCACATCACGCTCAGGCGCAAAGTCATGTCTGCCTTATCAAGTATGTGCTCACGTGTATGCAGCAGGGTAGCCACAAGGTCGGCAGCTATCTTGCTTTGGGCTTGTGTGCTGGGCAATAGGCACACATTGAAATGCAGGAAAGCATGTGTGAAAAACACCAGGAAGGCTGCAATACAATGTTGACTTTTCTGGTGGAGTGAGGAACATACAGGGGGTCTTTGAGCAAAGGAAAGACGGCTGAGAAAAGCAGCATTTGGTGGGGACGTCCGACCCCCACTCGTCCACCCCAGCACCGAAGTGGAGAGTCTGTAAAAAGCATGAGAAATCTGATTAGAAGATCTCTGAGAAAGGGATGGTGGACCTTTTTAGAAAAGGTGTTAAAGCAGAGGAAATGTAAATGACTCATATGATCCCTCTTTTTAGTTTACTGTTGTAGTTCATTTTCTAATTTTTATCTTGTAAATTTCTCTCTTTTTGGTGGGCCATGAAATTGGGTGGTTTATTGAATCATCTTCCATGTCACTTTTCTTCTGGCTCTCTGTTTATTTATTTATTTATTGATTGATCGTTCGCTTGTTTGACGCTTATATGGCAAGTAAATACTGTTTCAAAGCACCCAATGTCTTGTTCAATTTCTTACTGTTCTGTCTGGTATTGAAATTGTCATCATATCCGTTTTTGGCACCATGTCATTCATTTATGTACAGCACTTTGGCATAAAGCGCTATAAAATTTATTTTATTTTATTTATTGTGCATTTGTAAGGCACTTATACAACAAGTAAATTGTGTTTCAAAGCGCCCACAGGGCAGCATGGAGGGAACATGGGAATGAAAGCCAAATAAAACAATGAAAGATAGAGGCAGACCTACTAGGCCTTGTGAGCCTTCAGAACATGCAAGTGCAGAGAGAGAGAAGGGATGCGGTTTAGGGTGTTAAGTGCAAGGTGTACAAGGAGGGAAGTGCTAGGGGGTGTTCAGCTGTAAGTGCCTAGATGAGTGCTCAGCCGACAGTAATAAGAAAGTGCAAGCCTTTGGTGGCATAGGCCAGTGGGTGCCGAGGCAAGTTCTGGGAGTGGGCAGAGACTGAAGGCGATTGGGTGAGGGCCGGCAGGACACATAAGGGTCCTGGTCACCAACCTCAGCAAATGTGGGATTAGCAGAGGAGGGAGGAAGGGAAGGAGGAGGTGAAAGGGAAAGTCTTGAGGAGCTTCCAGAATTTGAGGAGATCCTGCTGAAGAGAAAGAGGAAGGGGGCGGCTGTTCAATAGGAGGGAGCCTGCTGAGGAAAGAGAATGGCCGCCATTTCACTGCTTACCGAAAGCGCTTGACACACAGAGAGTTGGCGCCGGAGAAATGTAAAGATCTGGAGGGAGAGTATTTAGGGAGGGAATGTTGTAGATTGCATGGTCCCGGCCCCAGACAGCCTTATGGCTGATGCAGAGGGATTTGAATTTGATCCGTGCAGCAACCGGGAGCCAGTGGTTTTAGGGCTGGAGAGAAGTGGTCCCTGAGCTTGAGGCCAAGGATAGCTTGCAGCCCTCTGGATTAGCTGGAGTAGTCGTGGAGAGGGTAGATTAAGGAAGATGCTATTGCAGTAGTCCAGCCTAGAGAGAACCAGAACTCTAGAGACATTGAGCTTCTGGAGGAAAGAAGTTAATAAATATCAATACAAAAAGAATAGAACAACCACCCAGTGATCAACTTCCAGCTCATCTTCTTCCTCATCAACTGCAAATGAGACTGAATCATTCTAAGGAGTCATACGCCAGAGAGTAATCCTAAAGGACGATATTTCAGCAGGGAGGTGTGGCACAGGACCTGACTCGGTTATAGCAGGGTATGAGCTTCAACAAGCCAAAAAAGTAAAAACAATCTTATTTTAAATGGGCAAAAACGGTTAAAAAAAAAGCAGGAGAAAGACAGATACTAATAGGTCCTCATAAATTAGGCAGTAAAGGTAAACAAAATAGGTGGAATTTCAAATACCTGATAAGCAACACGTACCCCAAGACAGTGGAGGAGCCAAGTGCCTCTACCGGAAGTCCCACCCCCATATTGCTTATATGTTAGAAACCGGAAAATGCGACATGCACGACGCCAATAATGCTACCTATACTGCGAAGAGTCCTCAAAACAAGGTATCCATTGCGAAAGCCCTATATGATGTACCCACAGAGAAATGGCAGTCTTGTAAAGGAGGTTCCGGAAGAAGTGTGAAGATTAATGAAAGAGAAGACTGGTGACGTCACATGAAGCAGAAATGATGCACCCAGAAGAGAGGCCAATGAAGAGAGTGTATAGACCCTATAGAATCTGATGGTGAAGTAAAGAATTGAGCAACATTTCACGAGCAAAATGAAGATTGCACGGGCAGAAAGCACTGAAGAAAATGCAAAATCGTTTTACAAATGTACAGATGCTGAAACGCTGTAGGCTATACGGCTATACGTAGCGAATAGCGCCGCCATTATATATATGTGTATAGAATCTGGATGTTCCACGATGCATTTTAGCAAACTAGGACCCCATGAACAGAAGGGCTGAAAGTAAGGCGCAGTTGAAGAAAACAGCTGACACCGAGTGAAGATTCGAGAAAGGTTGTCTGGCCCGGTGTCAAGGGTTGGGGCAGCCAAGAAACTGGTTATCTATTTGAGAAGATACAATGAACGCGAGAAGCGAGACGAGTTCCTGTTGAGGTGTAATGGGAAAATACTAGAAGTGACAGGATTTATTCATTTAATAGTGTTAAATGCTAAGAAGGAGCTCAAAACACGCTCTCCTGTCACATGGTCAAAATAGACTTTGGGCAAGCTACACAGAGACTTCAAGATAAGACCATGCTCACACTCCCTTCTATTCACAGGAGCAGTGAAACTTGCAAGGGCGAGTTCAAAGACTAATTGAATGGCAGACAGCAGGAGTGATGATATATGTTGGGCTAATTGGGTGGGGAGGCATGGTCAAGTCCAACCCTCCAGCACCTGGGGTACAAGCTTGTGTGCTGCTAGCAAGTGGAATATTCCAGAAGGGTACAAGCATGCCAACCAATGGTGCAGGGCTACGTAGCAAATAGCCCTATAGTTTGAAAGCCAATGAAACATTGTGCAATTTATGACAGGGAAGATTACTTGCTCTAGGAGTGGGCATAGCTGTCCACCTGACCTTAGAGATCCAATCACAATGATACACCCCATAGAAAGTATAGCTAGATGTTCCCCTTGACCCTTTCATAATCTCACTTAGGTTTTCTTATTTTGCCATGTAGTATGACGTCACATATGACAAATATTTGTTATAAAAGCAATATTCTTTATGAAATGCATTGAGACTTATGCTGTGGGCTGTCCCTTGACGCCCGTTTGTACTCCCTATCTTAGACAATTGCAATTAAAAACGGTTATGTTTTGCCAACTTGCTGAGTCGGTCGTTTTATTGATGAAAGAGGAAGATCTTCATCCCTACCCATCGCATAGAGCACTACCTTGCTTAAAGGGTCTACGGTTTCACGTGGTGGTAGAGGGAGGATGGTTCAATAAGATCCATTGATTAGTAGGTCTCGAGATTTTCAGATAATCAAATACCCTCTGCCATTTAGCCAGAGAAATCATCAATTTTCCTGTGGAGAGTGGCCGATATAGAACCCTTGCAAGAAAATCGATACAGGTGCGACGGGTCCCTCTTTGACAAAATCCCTTCTGGTTTCCATAGGCGCTGAGCGGACCGGTGGCAACAGTAGTCGATTGGAGGAGGGGAGACGATACTGAAGGCCTAGAGCTGAAGAACGAATGGTGATTAGATTAAGGGGACAGGCAAACTAAGGGGATGGGATTGTGGTAACATAGAAAAGTAACAGGGGGTTGTGTAATATATAACGAGGAGCATTGGAGATATATAACAAGGAGCATTAGAAAGCCCAGTTTCCTACCACAAGCAGGATCTAGAAGGAGTCATTTCAAAAACCCAAGAGGGTAAATAGGTGGCACATAGGCGGCCCCCCTCCCTGACCTCTCTCTCCTTCCTCCTCTTCTTTCTCCTCCCCACTCCATCTTCCTGTTCCTTTTTCTCTTCATTTCCCATTTGATCTCCATCCTCCCTTCTACTCTCTCTACTCTCTCGACTCCCTTTTCCCTCTCCTCCGTCCCATACCTCTCCTCTTTTCTTACTTCCCAAATGCAAATTGTTCCACATGCTGTTTTTCTGGTTTGAATCATGTATACTTTATTGCTTCTTTGTTCCATGGTTTATGTTTTCTGGTTGTTATGCTGTAAAGCGCTTTGGAGTAAAGCGCTATATAAACAAAAAAATCCAAATAGAAATACAAATACATAAACAGGTTTATGATAGGGAATGACTCAAACTCCAATCGCTGTATTTTAGGGGAAAGGAGAAAAAGAAGTACCATGGTGAAATATGTGTAAAGTCGACTAGTCTGTTTGTGTATTTTGTAATTGAAAAAAGGTGTCAAAAGGCGACTGGAGCAAACTGTGAGGTTAAAGAAGAGATAACAAGCTGTTATCTATTTTAGTCATTGTCGCACCGACTGAATAGACAGATTGAGATCATTGAGAAGTAAAGGCTTTGAGCGGCGACAGTTGGAGATTGCTCCTATTTGTTGTTTTTCTGAAATGTATCTGTGTAACTAACGGTAAGTATTGACAGTCAATTGAGACTTGTCACAATGGGGGATGTTACTCCACTGATGCATCTGTGCAAGACCCTGCCAAAACATGCGCCCAAGCACAGACATTATAGTGCAGAGTGGGTAAAGGGCACAGCAGATAAAATGTTTGAGCCATGGCCACATGGGGGAATCGCTGTCAAAGGCAGTTTTTGCAACAGATGACCACATACCTGCATGCTGTGTACACAGGAAAGGAATTGTAGAAGAGGTTAGCTATTTTAGAGCTCTGGAAAATGCACCAGGAGGAACAGGAAGATCTGCCTCCTCAGGATTGGATGCTTAATCAGTGTAGGGAGGAAGGTGCTGAGCCTTCTGCTCCCCAACCATGCCTGAAGTAAACAGTGATAGTACAGAAGATGAAGGATTGTATCCGTTAAAGGAACTGAAAACAACGACAGGATATAGTAATCTGATATATGAACCGCCTGCCTACAACAGTGATGATAATCCAGAAGATACTAAGAGAAAGGAGGAGATCTTTAAGGTCTTACAGGACAAGGAGGAGAAAAGTGAACAACTGAATATTTCAGCAGAAATAGAAAGAAAGATTAAGAGATGGAAAGGAGAAAAGGAGAAAGCTGACGAGGTAAAGCTCGTACAGAACAAATGGATGGGTGGACAGATATTGCTTAAGCTTGATGGGAAAAGTATTGAGGAAGTTAGGCAAAAGGAAGATCAAGACGAGCAGGATAGAAAAGACAGGGAATGAGAGAAAAGATTGAAAGAAGATGAGCACAAGAGAAAGAATAGACAGAAACGAGAACAGATGTATCAGGAAGAACAGCAAGGAAAGGAAGAAAGGGCAGAGGAGTAACCGAAATATGACAACAGACAGAGAGCAATGGAAGAATGAGATAGGCAAGAAAAGAAGAGAGAAGAGGAGAAAGCACCGAAATGAAGGGATAAAACAATGCAAAGACAAAGGGAAGAAGAAGAGTGTATAGTGAATGAAAGAGGGAAGAGAAAAGACAAGAGGAAAGCGTTAGATGGGAAGAGAATTAGACAAAGAAATGGAGTGGAAAAAAGGCAAAGGGAACCCGACATTGATTGCTTTCAGAAAGATTTCATGGAACCGAGTCAAGTAATCGAAAGGGGAAAGGTGGGCACCACTTAAATGAAGAGAGGTAGTAACAATGAGTCCAGTAATACCATGGGACAATATAGAGAAGTTCCTCCCATCACGGGGACCAATGGCAGGACCATCTAGGATAACCCTAGAGGAGAATTGTGACATAGAAAGCATTGGGGAGAGAATCGATAAAGCTTATCAAGACTTAAGAGAAAGCAGCAGATTGGGAAGCAGAGGGAAGGGACATCAATCCCTTGTCCTCCAATCACAAGGTGAAGAAAGAGACCCATTTAGTCTTGAACATAGAGCCCTGTCCTTAGGCTGACTTTAAACAAGGGTGATGGGGATGAAAGCCATACTAGTTGGGGACTAGATATGTCAGATGAAGAGAGAGCAACCTTCAGTGGGGAGGAGGCAGAAAGTGCATGCTGTCCTGAGGGATGTCTGCAGACAAGGAAGTAAGATGGTTTGATCTAGAGCAGCCTACGGATAGGACGCCAGATCCTATAGCAAAACCAGAGCACCCTAAAGGACGATTGCACAGTGAGAAGGGAGAGTTGCCACCATATGTGAGCCGGCTAAGGTCATTGCCAGGTAGAAGGCAATCAGGAACCATTGCCCTCACTATGGATAGGCAGACAATGGGAGCCGATGATGGATTTGGGATCACGCAGTTCCCTTTATTGGAGAAAGGAGGAGCCAGACTGCAGTATATTCCCTGGCCACAAATGGATAAGGATCATTTAAGGTGCAAACTTCCCAGTTTAACGGCAGGTGCGAGGAAATGGATTTATGAGCTAGAAATGATGACAGGAGGAAATACTCTGGCAATACGGAACATTAAGGGTCTCCTAGCAGCCATTTTGGGGCAAAGGGATGATGACATTTGGACGAGAGCAGGCTACTCAAGTTTCACGGCATGGAACAGAGCGCACAATGGAGTGCGATTTAATAATTGTAGAGCAGATCTCTGGAGGGCACTCAGGGTATAGTATCTTGATACGTCAGATATGGGTGAAATATGGCATGTAAAATGAAAGATGACGAGGATACACTTGCTTACGTTCAAAGTATTCAGGAACACTGGACTCTTGAAACAAGGGAGCAATGGGGAAAATCAGTGACAGTATTTTACCACATTCTGTGTCAGGGATTGCCAGAACAGGTACAGAGACAGCTCAAGAAATTAGTGGGAATGGAAGTCAAGCCATGGACAGAGGTACAGTTGACTATAGCACATCACTGCCAGCTGTCACAAGAGAAAAATAAGAAGGAAGATGCTAATAAATTTGAGGAAGCCAAGTTAGTTCAGAAGAAATTGTCAAAGTATGCCATAGAAGAGGCGATATTGACAAGCAGAGAGGGACTGGGAATGCAGCAAGCAGTGAGTGCATGTGATGCTGGAAATGCATCGGAGGGACAGGGCCTCCGTATCCTTGTCCTTTACTGCTTTTTATCGTGTGTTCTGTCATGATTTCCACGCAGTTCGTGTGGGACTCCTGGCAGCGCAGCTCTCTCTCTTTTGGTTTGGTGCACAGACCCCTGGGATACCCTTATGGCACCCAAGAGTCTAGTGTATGTTTTTGGACACCTGTGTGTGACCCACAGAGCAGGGTATGGGCTGGTGGCAGCTCTGTGCTCAAATGCCTGGTGCCCTGAGTGTCCTCCATTTTGGGATGCCCAGGCCCTGTCATTTGAAATCGGTAGATTTTGGATGGAGACAAAATGGCCCCCATGGCCTCTTGCCTTCCATCACCTGTTACCTTGATCTTCCCGGAATCCCGAGCCCTGCCTCTGTCCCTTCCCCCTGACTGGCTGTTGGGTGGAAGTTCCATATAGGGTAGTTTGGGAAGTGCCGGCCAGACTGGCTGGAGCCTTCTCAACGACCGTATGTTGTGGGTACCCCTGTGGGTGGGACCCAGGTGAATGGAGTGTGTGACGAATATACATTCTATGTTGTGGCTGTCTAGTATCTGGTGGTTGACACAATGGCTGAGACAGCCCTGCCCGAAATCGGTATGAATGCAGCTTGGAGTGTTGAATGGCTCAGGTACTTGTCCCAATACACATAACTTGTTGTGAGTGTCTGGAGAGAAGTGAATGGCCTGAATCCACTGTGTGTCTGATTGGTTGCCTGCCTGCATGAATGCCCTTTGTAGTGATTGGATGCTTCAGTGTGACCCAGCGGAATGAATGGGAGATCAACAGTATATCTGGGGACCTCTCACTGCTATGAATCATGTTTAGAAGTGTTCAGAGCTGAAGTCCAAACTACGAGGAGGAACTGGAGTGAAAGTGACGCTTGACCTTGAAGCCCTGCTGGAAGAGAAGAATTGCTGTTGCTCTCCTTCACAGTCTGAAAGCTGCTGTGTCTCCAAGGACTGACCCAGAGAGGACCTGGTAAGGCGCCCTCTTCGCGAGCTACGAGGGACCATCGTACACAGCTGATCTTTGCCTAAGCTCCCTGGTAGATAGACCTTCGACAGGCTGCCGACCCGATACGGGGATTGCTGCGGAACTACAAGGAGAAGCGCCCGGACTGTTGTCCACCTCTGTCGCCGACCACTGTCGCCGACTGGAGCCGCCGTGCTCCTGTTGCCTAAGAACTTCATTGATCCAAGGAGGCTCTCGTCCACATCGTCGCTGCTGTATCCCGCTGGAGAAGGCCTGACCGTCGACGCGCAGAGGAGAATCCACCGGTGGGTTTCCCATCACCCAAAGACCACAGAGACGCCGACGACTCGACACCCTTGCTGGGCCACAGTTCTTGAAACTCTTTGCGGTCCAGAAGTATCGACACCGAGGTGCCCCGCACACCTCTTCCTGGCAGGACGTTTACGCTTCCCCGTCAATGAGCACAGCTAGGAACGACGCGGCCACTTCACCGTCGTAGCTCGACCTGTTGTTCGTCGAACGTTCGACGACCCGTGACTCCTGCCTGAAAGGGAGGACACTCAAAAAGGGCCGTCGATTCCTCGACGCGGAACGCTACAACGCCAAGGTACTGTGGGGTTGCAGAACTATTGGAAAGTCTAGTGTGAACAATATATGGACTGGGCTTGTGATACATCTTTGCTTTACAGGTTGCCCAGGTGGGGGGATCTCCACACAGAACTGTGTCTAGCTATCAGGGCCAGTATTCAGCCAATTGCCCAACCATCTTGCTTTCCTTCCTCTCTATACTGCTGGTTTCCTCTTTATTCTGATCTGTGTGTCATTCGGACCGAATGCACTTTAATGAGATCTAATAACGTTAGTGGTACCACTTTAGAAACTGTATATATTTACCATTGTTGATTTTCGCCGTACAAAGTGAGTTATTGTGCTATTGTATATACCTTTGAACATTAATTATATAAAGGCTGTGTTGTTACCGATACATTGTGTGGACATTCCTTTGTGGGTGCTTGGGGACTACACTGTACTTAAGAACCAGCTCGCATAACCTCCTGAGAAGTTAGGCCTTCATTGCTCGACCATAGCTACCGAATAGAGAATCTTGGATGGGGTCCTCTGTGCCTCCCCTCTACCATATAGAGAACAGAAGTACAGACACCCTCCACCGGCGTCTTTACAGTGCATCGCAAGCGAATGATCAACGCCAGGTGGACCAAGGAGGGAAATCAGAAGAGCTCCTCCTATATGTTGGACATGTGGACTGATAGGGCACTTTGCCCGAACATGTGGAAGCCAAGGGTATGTACAGAATAGGCAATTCCCAAGAGCGGGGGACAGCTTATCCTCCAGCAAATAGCTCACAAGCTAGGGACGGGTGTGCCCAAGATCAGACAGTGTATCAAGCACAAGCACCACAAATGCAACATGCATTGCAAACACAGCATGCACCATTAAATCCACTGCAAGGACAGTCACAGCAAGTACCCATGCACATACAGCAGAATGCAAACACGGGACAGTTATTGACACCTAGATTAAGGGGTGTCACTGTGGTGGGACAAAGTCATTTTACAGGTACAGGGATAAGGATGTACCCACAATAGGACAGCCCATAGGGTGAATTGATGTGTTCAGTACTATCAGTGACACCAGACCCCCAGAGGAACCAAGGGTTGATGTGACGATAGGAGGCACATCTTTTTATTTTTTAATAGAGACTGGGGTTACTCGTTCATGTATACAAGAGGGCAAATATCCAATGTCGGGAAATGCCATGAATGCGCAAGGATTCTCTGGAGCTACAAGTAGAGTTCCTTTTACTGATGAATTACCAGTCTCCATAGGAGAGTGTGGCATGTCTCTTCCATTATTGCATTCAAGGTAGACACCAGTTAATATTCTGGGCCGAGATTTAATGATGAAGCTTAATATGACGATTTTTCTTGCCAATGAAGGCATAGTGTGTTCTACTCCAGTGATACATTATGTGAACTTGGATGAATGTATATTGGTGTTTACAGGGAAAATGGCTCTACAAGGAATGCCATTAGAGCCAGAAGTATTTCTTTATGGGGTATGCATTTTGTTAACATGGCTACCCGGCTTAGTGGGAAAAATTATGAGAATACCTCATGATTTTTTATTCAGGCCAGAGATACTGACGGATGAAGAGGGGGGACAGACTATTCCCCTAGAGTTAATGCAGCCATAGTGCAAGGGGAATTGACCATACTCGAAGGAAACGATGACGAGGGCAGGCCATGGAGAACAGTGATTGCCATTAGGGAAGGGTATAGATTGACGAAGATATGTTTAGAGATGATCCAGCAGATGAGTATTACATATTGGATCAGAACAGAGAAAAGGGGAAAACCCCACAGCGAATGGTGATAGTGTGGCAGCACTCAGCATTTTTTTATGAGGATTTGGAAAAAGTGCTAAACTCTTTATGGACTACAGACCCCTATGACATAGGCCTATTGAAGGGCATAGGGGAAGTTAGGATTAAGTTGAAGCCAGGAGAAACTTTACCTCGCGCAAGACAGTACCCCATGTCTCGAGAGGCGGAAGAGGGTATTTTTAAGACTATTTCAGCACTAATGGAACACGGTATCTTAGTGACATCAGAGTCACTGTGTAATACCATGGTGTACCCTGTGAAAAAATCGATCGGAGGGTCATGGAGACTAATTCAGGACATGAGTCCAATTAACTAAATTGTAGAGGCAGAATCTCCTTTAGTTCCAAATCCGGTGACAATACTATATAGTATCCCCACAGAGGCACGATATTTCACAGTGACTGACTTGAAAATTTTGTTTTTCTCAATCCGATTGCATAAGGACTCTCATGACCTTACGTCATTTACGTTTTGTCAAACTAAACTGAAGAGCACTTGTTTGCACCAAGGGTACTTTGAATCCCCATTGATCTTTAATAAGGTCTTGCAGATGGATTTAGGCAATATTGATTTGAAAAGTGCTGTGCTGCAATAAGTAAATGACATTTTGGTTTGTAGCATGACAGAAGATAAGTGCAGGCAAGAGTCAATTCAGTTAATGATTATTCTAGCAGACAAGGGATATAAAGTGGACAAGGAGAAGTTGCAATATTGTCAAGATGCGGTGTTGTACGTAGGTCAGTTAATCTCACATGAAGGGAAGAGAGTCACACCTAAAAGAGCTGAGACGATTATGAAAATAGTGAAACCACACATAATTAAGCAAATGCAGCATTTTATGGGATTATGCAGCAATGTTAAAGCATGGGTATTTGATTATAGTTCATACACAAGATCCATTTTGCAGGTTCTAAAGAATGCAAAAGTGAATAAGGACAGAATAGAATGGAATGAGGGAATGGAGGAAGGATTGGAAGAATTGAAGGAAGCAATTTGTACAGCTCCAGTTTTAGGAATTCCCAGCTATGATGAGGAATTATTTTTGTTTTCACATACGAATGTGACAGTCATGACAGCGGTGCATACACAGAGTACTACGTTGGGGTACAAACCCCTGGTGTATTACAGTGGTATTTTAGATCCAGTTATGAGAGGGCACTTCCTTGTGAACAGTTGCTGGCAGCAGCCGCATTTGCAATAGAGAAATCTACTGGTATTGTGATGGGGTGTTCAATGACATTGTTTGTTGAGCATGCTTTGTTTGCCATTTTGGAGAAACCTAAGGGTACATTAACATCTCAGAGGGCTTCCGCATATGAGGTAGTTATATTGAATCCAGCAATCAAAATAGTCAGGTGTAAAATAGTGAACCCTCCCACATTTGTAGACGAGCCTGTAGCAGATGGTGAGCATGTGCATGTTTGCGCTAATTACAAGGAGTTCTATGACGGCATCCCAAGAGTAAAGGAGAATGCACTAGCAGGGGGGGATATTCTCTTTATTGACGGGTCTTCAAAAATGTATCAAACTGATGGGGAAAGGCATTCAGGTTCAGCTTTGGAAAGACACAGAGCCAATGGTGATTTTTAGGTTTTAGCAAGTGTAAGACTACCCTCTCACTTTTCGGCACAAGAAGTAGAATTGGTGGCGCTAATTGTCACGCTCAAGAAACATGCAGGGCAGGAAGTGACGGTGTACAGTGACTCTGCCTATGTGACATAAACTGTGCATGCAGGGAAAGCACATTGGAAAAGGAGGGGCTACATCTGATCGGACGACACTTCAGTGCAACACACAGCATTACTGGACAGGCTTATCAAGGCACTACAACTCCAAGTAGCCATCGTAATAGTTAAATGCACAGCACATACTAAGCAAATTGACTTTATCTCTTACGGGAATGAAGCCGCAGACGAAGAGGCCAAAAGGGTTGCATATTCACCAGATATTTCATGTTTTGATACTCCAGATGTAAAGGAGAAAGTAGTCACAGTTATGATTGTAAATGAAGGGTTTAATCATTTGTCAAGAACACAGTTGATGGAGGTTCCAGGCAGTGCACCACAGGAAGAGCAAGAATTGTAGAAACTGAGGGGGTGTTCTTTATCTCCCTCTGAAGCATTGTGGTGACAGGACAGGACTGGAAAGCTGGTGATGCATTTAGCCTTGTTAAGGGTAGCGCTTGAGCAGCTGCACTACCCTGCGCATGTAAATAGGGAAAGCCTTGCAGCAGCTTTTGTGCAGACTGGTTCGTACCAAACCTGTTAGACCACGTTGCATTTTATGTAGTAAATTGCATCGTATGTCAAAGGTTTACCACTGGGCACACACTGAGAACAATCAGAGGAGTGATTCCTTGACCGAATGGTCCTTTTCAGCATTTGCATATTGACTATGTTGATATGCTGCAAGTATGTAGTAGATACAGGCATATGATAGTGGTGGTGTGTCCCTTTTCTAGGTGGATTGAAGCAGGTCCATGTACACACCCTGATGCCACTTGCGCAGCAAACATTTTAGTCCAGGAAGTCTTACCCAGATGATGAGTATGTGAGATGCTGATATCCGACAATGGGCCCCATTTCTTTAATGAAGCATTTGAACAGATTAGCTTATTACTTAGTATAAAACACAAGTTTTCTTCTGCTTATCACCGGCAAGTGAACAGAATATGTGAGAGACTCAATGGTTTTCTCAAAGAGAGAATTGCTAAACTCAAAATGGCACTTAAGGGATGGCACTATTGCCTGCCCCTAGCATTATATGCATAAACGAATCAGCCTGGGTCAGACCACCACCTCACACCGCATGAGATAGTGACAGGGAGGCGAATGAGAATGCCTTTGTCTCCTCCACCGAGAAGCAGAAGTGATGCCCAGACAACTACAGAATTGTTAGGAAATGAGTTACGTACATATTTGACATGTATGATTGCTAGTATCTCTTTCATTTCAGATCAACTCAAGCACAAGGGATGTCAGTCTCAGGACACCGATGAAGACCATGCAGCAATCAGACTTCAAGAATTATTTCCTATACCCAGATTGTTTGTGGGAGATTCAATCCAAGTGCGGAACATCACAAGGAAGCGGCACAAGCCCCGTTTTAGTGGTCCCTATATTGTGGAGAACATTACTCTCTCAGCAGTAAAAGTCCAGGAAAGACGCACATGGATACATTTGGGTGACATAAATCCGTATGCTGATAAGACCGATGCACCCCCAAACAGTTGATTCGGAAGCAAGACAAGAAGAACTTCGACGCGTGCAGACTCAATCAATGACGAGGAAGAAGGATGCTAAGATTGCTGATTAAATAAATGCAAGTGTGCATTTGGACTGTGGCTCACCCCGGACATTCTTTATAGATATTATAGCAGGAGTGCTAAGCAAATTTCTCAAGCTGCAGGAAACTTTGAATTGGACTTAAGAAAGTGTTGATGTGCTAAATATGCCAAATCTAGAATTCAAGTTCGACGACTAGAAAAGGGAGCAGTTTCCCGATTCTTTCCTCACTATGTTTCTTTGGTTAAGCCCATGGTCCTATCTGATGTCAATGTCCATAGGCCCCTTCTCACTGTTTTTATTTTCTGAGTTTATCCTGCTCTTATTGGGCGCAATACTAATATATATATGTTTTTCTGCACTATCCTAAAAATGGCCCTGCAATCATGAGGCTGCTTTTGGCACTAGTTGAACAGCTCTTGTAGATGCCTAATCATCTAACAGAGTTGCCTGATTAAAAAGGCTTTTTCCTTCCTTAACGCAATACACAGGCACAATGAGAACTGCCGAGAGTGGTGCAGTTTCGGAAAAGTGAGCAAACTCAATGACGTGTGGAGAATCACAAATGATGTATTGGTGCATAATATATGCGTGCTCAGCATTTACTATTGTTTTTCTGATGTTGCTAATCCATACTGTCTACTTCATTGGTCCAAGAAAGATAGGAGTCCCTTTGATTCTTCCCACTCCAGTGACTTGTGCAGAATTACCTGTTGCAAAGAGACCAAGGCCATTTGTGATTATCCCTACACCAGTAACACATGTAAGGTCACCCATTTCTCTGACAAGTGTTCCTATGATTCCCCCTGTAGGAAGGACCATTATTGATGTACTTCATGAGCATTATGCACGTACCCTCCTTGCAAGAGAGAGACACAGGAGAAGCACAGGGAAGATGATTATGAGTGAAATAATTATCTAGACAGTACAGCACATTGGGGGAACAACATGTGGTATCAACACATGAAAGAGGTGGGGAAAACACTTAGTAAATAACAACACCTAACCCAATCCTATACCCACACCCCATTCATTAATAAGTGTTTTTAAGAGTTTGGGTAATTTAGGAGAGGTGCCCAGGGCGCGGGACCTCTTGGAATGTGGTATACAAGTTCATATTCTACGCTGTTCCTTGTGTTTTGCATCTACATTGGGGTTGGGTGGGTGGGGTTCACATCTATCTACACTATAGAGTATCCAGAGCCAAATATTGAGCGGTTACAAAGTTTGGAATTGGTGTTGAGTCTGACGTGCAGAATGGGTAGTAATTTAACAGTGGTCACTTGGAATGTGAATGGCTTTAACAAGGTACAAAAAAAGAAAAAAGGAATGTCTTATTTAAATGATCTCAAGGGCGATGTGTGTCTTATTCAAGAGACGCACCCCATAAAGGAGGAGCTTGATGATCTGAAGAAAGGATGGGTTGGAAGAGTGTATGGGTCCACGTTTAACTCAAGATCTAGAGGAGTGGCGATCTTGATTAGGAAAAATGCATCTATTAAAGTTCTAAAAGAAATAAATGAGAGTGAAGGTAGAATTGTTGGCATTCTGACAAATATTCAAGGCTCAGAAGTAATTTTCTGTAATATATATTCATATTCACCTACAGTAGATGATGGCTCCTTTTTCAGGAAGGTTGCTCAAATCATTCAAGATCTGGGGTCAAGAAACATTGTATTAGGTGGGGATTTTAATACCGTTAAAGATCAAGATTTGGATAGGTCTGGTTCTAGATGTCGCAGAATTTTTGACATGCAGTGCAGAGTTCTGATAGATTTTTTGGAGGAACACAATTTGAAGGATGGATGGAGGATGGAGAATCCGGCGGCCATAGAATACACCTTTTATTCGGGGGCGCATATGACATATTCACGGTTAGACATGCTACTAACATCAGGAAGAATTTCGAAAAACTATTAACGACCAATATTGGAAATATAATATTGACAAATCATGCTCATGTTGCCATGGATGTGAAACTAGACTTTGCTTTGAACAAACATTATACCTGGAGGCTGAATACCAGGTACTGTGTAAATTGCACAGGGGAAGTCAGACCTGACATTGTTTGGGAAGCATTCAAGTGTACATACGTAGTATGCCCATCAGTTTGGCAAGTGGTTTAAAGAAAAGATTGGACAGAAGATATCTGGAACTGGAGTCAAACATTAAAGATATTTTAAGGGATTTGGTGGTTAGTCCAGCTAATTCCGTTTTGATCCAACACCTTAAACAATTGAGATTCGAATTGAAAAATCTAATTTCAGATAGAGCGGATAAGGTGTTCTTTCAGCAGAAATGCACATACTTTGAGAAAGGGAAAAAATATGATCGATGGTTGGCATTTAGACTGAGGAAAAGAGAGTCAGAATGAACAATTACTTCTATCCGAGGGGAAGATGGCCTAATCACATTCAAACCGAAAGAAATTAATAAGGTTTTCAAGACTTTTTATACAGATCTATGCAAAAATGAACCGTATATTTCTACGAATGATGGTGGATTCCTCCAAAGATTGCCACCTCCTAAGATCACGGAGGTGGAATCAAATACTCTAGATGATGAGTTAACGCTGGATGAGGTAAAGAGAGCAATAGGTAAACTAAATACAGGAAGATCTCTTGGACCAGATGGACTACTAGTAGAATTTTACAAATGTTTACCCAATTCAGCACTGACTCTCTTATTGAAGATATTCGGAGGGATTACACCCCCCAACAACACGACATGCTATGATATCTGTGTTCTTGAAAAAAGGAAAAGATGAGACTTTGGCTTCAAGTTACAGACCGATTAGTCTACTCAATGTTGATAACAAAATACTGGCAAAAATACTTGCTTTAAGACTAGAAAATCTGTTGCCAAAACTGGTTCACCTTGATCAATCAGGCTTTTTAAAGGAGAGAAGTACCTCTATTAACATTCGGAAACTATTGCGTACCATATCTGTGGCTACTCAGTCAATGGAAGATTCTGAAGTCCTATCTTTAGATGCTGAAAAAGCCTTTGACAGGGTAAATTGGCAATTTCTGTTTAGGGTCCTAGACAAAATGGGAATTGGCTCCAAGTACATTTCTTGGATAAAACTGCTCTATTTCAAGCCAACAGCTGATGTGAATACCAATGGCCTAAGATCTGAAATGTTTGAGTTAGAGAGAGGAACGAGGCAGGGATGTCCCTTATCCCCATTACGTTTTGTTATTGGTATAGAACTACTAGCGGTAGCACTAAGGTCGGAAAGGGGTTTGCAAGGTCTGAGTTGTTGGGGCATGCAACAAAAAGTGTGGTTATATGCCGACGATTTATTGTTGGTTCTTAAGAATCTAAAATTTCATTACCAATATTTATGGATATTTTGTCGACCTTTAATCAATTCTCAGGTTATAAGATAAATTGGGCCAAATCAGAGGTCCTACCCTTGGTGGGACAAGAATGTCATTACACAATGGGGATTTAAGTGGTGTACAAGAACATTACTGTATTTAGGAGTGTCGATTTTACCAAATATCAGTGATTTTATTAAAGAAAACATTAATATGGTTTGTACTGCATACAAGATGGATTCGGAGAGATGGAACATACTGCATTTGTCCTTATGGGGGAAAGTAAATGCATTGAAAATAAATGATTTCCACGCCAAGAATTAATTACGTGCTTAGTATGATTCCATTGGTTATTGGAAAGAATTATTGGCTAGAATTGAATAGACTTACTCAAAGTTTTTTATGGGATCAGAAGCCACCAAGGCTAAATATATGTAAATTAAAATTGCCCTTGGAAAAAGGTGGTTTGGGAGTACCCGATTATAGGGTTTACCATTTGGCTTTCATGTCACAAACCTTAATGGAATTTATGAAGCCAAATCCTGATGAATGGGTTTGTGCAGAGAGTAGTCATTTTGGTGCTTTACTACCTAGGGTTTATTAACGACTGTACAGAAAAATGGTGGTATTCATGACCCCTTGACTTAATGTCTACTCAGTTCCTGAATGAGTCTGAATAATTGTTTGGGATATGACGCATTGAGGGATCCTTACGCTTCTATCTGGTTGAATTCGAGCATTAAATGGGAAGGAAAGACTTTGTTTTGGTCGGAGTGGTTTCTAGCTGGTGTACAATTGTTAGACAACCTTTTTGAGAATGGAAGATGAATGAGTGGAAGAGGATTTCAATCTAAATTTAATATTCTTAATTTCTGTGTGGCTTATTATCAAAAAATTAAAAAAGCAATTGGTGAGGGTAACTTGGAGAGAAGACTAGATGTCAACATACTTTGGCAAGAACCAAAAGTGGGTGGGTGTGGTCTGGTAATTTGTGTTTATGGATTGATTGTAGGAGAATTTAAAAGCAATGTTTTGTTGAGGGAGTAGTGGGGTAGGAGGATTGGGAGTAACATTGATGAAGATCACTGGTCATGTATGTGTGTGTGTGAACACAAGGCTCTGCTCTTTAAGTCTGACGGATAGGTCTCGCCAAATTAAAATCATCAATAGGGTCTATTGGACTCCGGAAAGGTTATTTAGTAGAGGTATGGCTGACAGTTCTGATTGTTGGGCATGTGTACACAACACTGGCACATTGGAACATACGTTATGGAACTGCACCAGAGTGAGGGGCTTTTGGTTTGAATTTGGTAGAATTTGTGAGGTTGTGTTAGATGAAAAGATTGCCTTTGATTTTAAAACCTTATATCTTGGTAGTGATGTGCTACTGGAGGAATTGGCCACATGTCAGAAAAAATTGATCTACCGGGGTGCAATGGTGGGAAAGAAAATTATACTGAGGGGTTGGAAGACGATGAACCCAGTTCTGATTGAGATATACATTGATGAAATGCATAGTTTGGCACGGATGGAGAGAATAATTTTTCGGAGAGACAAGAAGCTTGCTCTGTTTGAGAAAATATGGGGGAAATTCCTCACAATGTACTGAGTAATACTCTATGATAATGTGATTCCTGGGATTGGGTTGAAGGGTGGGGTATTGCAAATATGTATAGGATGTACTTTTGTGAACTTGTTGTTATTATTTATGCTTTTCCTTTGGATGTAGTTGGTTGTAAATACTGTAAACCAAAATAAAAGTTTCAATTTTAATTTTTTTTTAAATGAAAGACGTGGGAAAAAGGACATCCAAGGAGAGTTGCTATGTTTGGGATCTCCTAGTTTATGCTATGGGGAATTCTACTATATTCATAGCTATAGAAGTAGAAGCCCAGAAAGCTCATTGCCTGACACACTGTTACGCTCACCTGGCTCCCACAGGGGCGTAGATCGAACCCGGACAGCTGCGGCCTCCACCAGTGTGAAGCATAGGGCAAAGATGACCGTCTGGACGGACCCCCTCAGTCTTGTAAGCTTGACTCGTAGAAATATTCTCCTGTAGATGGAGAAAGGTATTTAGCCCCGTGGGTGTGAATGCAGACCCCCCTCCCTGCTCCCGTTCTCCCCACTTGCCACCTCTGATATTCCTAGTCAGTGTTCTCACCTTATATTTTTGATTGGTGAGCTCTCCATCCTGCGTGGCATGCAGGGGCGCGTAGATACCAGTTACTTCACTGGTTTTAGGTGTTGGGGTTCTGGAAGATTATTGAGTCCAGAGTTTGCCAAGTTTTTAAAGAGTTCAAAATGTCCAAAGTTCACTCTTGCACTCCCCTGTTGATTTGCGGCGGCAAATACTGTCTGGAGGTTGCTGGCAGCGTTCAGGTAAGAGTCTGTATTACCCAAACTGTCCTATAAAGGTGCGTGAGAATTGCTCACTGTCTGTTCCTTTTTTTTCCTAGATTCGGCGTAGTGAAGAATAAAGCCTCCGGTGATAATCAGGTAAGTCTTGTAATATAAGTGATTGTCTTTTTAGTCTCTTTAGGCTCACCTTGCTTTTTCTTGTCTTTTCCCCAGGTGTTGAAAATCACCTAAAAAGTGATGGAGGCAGCACCGAGTCGGAGATGCTGTGGGCTGGTGAAAATGGAGTGGTGCTGTAGCTGGGAAGCGACGCGTGCCGGAAGAATGTCCCTTCAGGCTCGGACTGATGCAGGATCCGAAATCAGGTGAGGAATCAGATTACAGTCTGTAATCTAACCTCTTCTTCCATTTTCCTTTTTCTCCTGGGGGCTCCATGTTCGAGGCGGGCGTAGCAGAAGGCTGGATGCAGGTTTGCTGACACGGTGAGCGTTACGCTGCTAAATGCAGAATAACGCGAAGCGTGTGTTGAAGATCGGGCGTGGTTTAAATAGCTTTGAAAGTAGTCCCAGGTAAGAAGTCCCTAGAACCACACCCGAGTGAAAAGTAGTCCTTGTGGAAAAATAGTCCCTCCAGGTCTCACGTTGGCCTGGATGCATGTGCAGCATGGTCTGCCTGAGGTAAGTGATGACTATGAGGCTGGCGCCTTAGGCGCCAGGACTGATTTCTACTATGAGCCTGGCGCCTAAGGTGCCAGCACTGAACCCAGATAGCCCCTACTACCCGGGGCTTCTGAGGTTTAAACAGATGTCCGGATGCCTGCTTCCGGGGCGAATGGGCTTGGTCCAGCTGCCCGGGGGTAGGCATCTTACACACATCTTGCACTCTGTCATACGAGAGGTCAGTTCCAGGGTCGAATAGTATCCTTGGTATGGGTAAGCAAGTGGACAGCTCCAGAAGAAGATGATTATGTGCAAGATTCAAAGACAAGAGTGAGAGCACCCACCAGAGCTCACGTAATAAGATATGAACAGTCTGGAATGAAGGGAGCAGGAATCAGATGGGAAATAAACAGAAAGCTCAATTGTCAAGGAGAAAATGATGAAGAAATATGAAGATGCAAGGAGAGAGGGCAGCTGCAAATAAATGGGATGTGCTTTCTCCAGATGGATGGGAGCAAGGCCTGATCGCATGTAGGGCCTTAGCACTTACAGGATACTATAAGCCAGTGTACACATGTCCACGGTGCCTTTCCTGTTGAAGATCCTGGACAAGGCTGCATACCTACAGATCCAGTCTTACCTGGAAATGCATAACATCCTGGGAAAAAGACAATCTGGCTTTCGCCCCCGGCACGGCACAGAGTCAGCTCTGCTAGACCTACAAAATCAGCTTCTAGAAAACATGGATAAAGGCAAGGCTGCACTTCTACTCGTCGACCTCTCTGCAGCATTTGACCTAGTCGACCACGAGATCCTAGCAAGACACCTCAAACACTCTGCCCACTTCGCCCAAGAAGCCACCATCTGGATAACATCCTTTCTGGAGGGCCGGGCCATGAGGGCTTTCTCCGACCAGGCTTCAGCCAACCCATCTCCTATTTGTTGTGGAGTGCCACAAGGTGCGTGCACCTCTCCTACCCTCTACAACATTTTTCCTCTACCTTTATTCAAGGACTTAGAAGAATTCGGCATAACCTTCACCAATTATGCCGATGACACACAAATTCTGCTCCCACTATCCGGTGACTATGAGGAAGACCTGAAAACCCTACAGCATATCTACGCTATCATCCAGGCTTGGATGGCAGCTAACGGCCTTTGTCTCAATGGGGACAAAACTGAAATCCTACTTGTAGGCCCCACGGAGACTTAAAAAAAACTAGACACCAAATACTGCAACTTCCAAATTGAAAGTACTATAATCCCTCCTTCAACCGCGGTGAAAACATTAGGAGTCTTCCTGGACTCTACCCTTTCATTGATAAACATGTCAGCTATATCGCGTCTTCAGCAGCATTCACAACTAAAATCATTAATGCCATCAAACCTCACCTCTCATCCAAAAACCGCGTCAATATTGCAAGAGCCACCCTAGGTGCAAAATTAGATTACTGTAATGTCCTCCTTCTAGGTACCTCATCCAAAAACATTAATACACTACAAATAACCCAAAACAACGCTCTCAAAGCTTCACTCAGCATCCCTAAAATAGAGCATATTTCTCAGGCCAGACAAGATGCCCATTGGCTCCCCATTGAAGAGCACATTATTTTCAAGGCTCTCACAATCACTCACAAATGCCTATCATAATCTGTACCCCCTTATCTCATCGAACTAATTCACCAAGCACCTACCATCAGACACAAACGTGACTTATACCCACACCAACTCTTGGAACGCACTTCCGCTCAGACCTAGGAAAGAAACCTCTCTCATGGCCTTCAGAAAGGCCTTGAAAACCATTCTCTTTAAGTAGACCATACTCTCTCTGCTGTTATGCCTGTAACCTCATTACTTTACTGTATAACATGTATGCTAACCAACAAGTACTTAACATGTAAATTGCATGTATGTAACAGATACACGTTATGCTTAACCTAATACCAAGACTTGCTCCCATGTAACCAGCACCTAAGTAAATATTCTTGTAACAGCGCCACGTTGCCCAAGGGCTGTTGTGCGCTTTATAAATGGAAATAAATAAATATAAAGACTGCAGAGAAAGAATTCAAACAACATTGGCTGAATATTTTAAAATTGCTGGCATGGGTTGATGATAAGGAGGCCTGCTACAGATAGTGCCTGTAGCCAGTGCAAAACTATGCTTTAGAAATAATGGCACAAGAAAGGTTGGAATGTAACAGCAGTGCAGTCAAATTCTCGATTTACCAGGAATGAAGGATGGAACAGTAGTGATAACGGACCATTACTGGGCCTGTGGATCCAAAGCTTACATGAAGTTGCCCAGGAAATGGGGAGGGCTGTGTTCTATAGTGATTGGTCATGTTGCAGCATTGGTGATTCCAAAGAGTGACCTGAACATTGGGGAGTTTCCAAAAACAGATGCTCACCTGAGAACGAGGAGATCAGTTGAATTTCTCAATCGGACAAAGAGGGAGAATTGCTTTTCAGCTAAATCAATAGAAGCCTTTGACTCTATTCTGCATGAACACAGGTTGTTCAGTCAGACTTAAGCAGTATTCGCGACAATCTTCATGCCAGGGATCCAGACGATGGCGAATGGGAAATAGCTACAGATTACCAGATGGGTGCTCCTGCAGGCGATCAACACTAACATAAAGGGATTCAATGCTATCAAAGAAGAGTTGGGAGCCAAATGACTGATGACTCTTCAGAATAGATATTGTCCTGGACATGATCACAGCAATGGATGGAGGTGTATGTGCCAAAATCGGAGAATCACGTTGCATATGCATACCTTCTCACGATGAGAGACTGGAACCTTGACAGAGGCCATAACAATGCTGATGAACTTGCACATTAAGATGGAGGATAAAGTAGAAGATATTGTAGATGACAGCTGGTTTGCGTCGATCTTCTGATGGGTTCCACAATGGATGCCGAATATCTTCAAGTTCCTCGGAGCATTGTTGGTGATGATCATGTTTGGATTCTGTGTGATCAGAATAATAATCACTCAGTGCAAGAAGACAGCAAAGAAAGTAGTAGGAATGAAGATCATGATTGATGGCGAGTCAGGGTTTGGACCCAAGGAGCTGACAGAGGAAGAAATCAAAAAGTATATAGAAGCAAGTATTCTAGCACCTGAGTGTCATGACCACGGGTCCCAGAACACAAAAACCACACCATCTAGTGACGGGGGCAATGGGTCATTTGACTAACTTATGTCCCATTGGGACTCATAAACACAGGGGCCCTGGCCACCAGGCTCATACAGAGATGTGAGCAGGAACACATTATCTCAGAGGAGGAGAGCTTTTATGTTACTTCAGTGCACACTTTATTTCACTACAGGAGTGCTTTTATTTTACTTCAGTGCTGGAGTGCTTTTATTTTACATAGAAGACCTATCCGGATTTGGCTATCCGGATACGTCTTCCTCTCTGACAGAAGCAGAGATCGGAAAATGTTACAGCGGTTGATGGGTCTCAGTGATCATCTGGCCCAGTGACGCATTATACTGAAAAAGTTACGCTTCTGTGTCAGGGAGGTCACCAAGAGGACATCACCTTCGATCTCATTGGTGCTCCTCAATTCCAAATGATATTAGGGATGTCTTGGCTGGAAACCCATAATCCCAAGATGAACTGGCGTAAAAGAGTTCTGACTTTTCCCACAGACTTTGCTAACACCTGTTTCAACAAAGAATGCTTAGTGAAATATCACACTAAACCAAGTTCAAAGAAAGGAATCGTATTAGGTCTCACCAGTTCTTTACCCTCTGAATACCTGGATTACCAAGATGTGTTTCAAAAGGAGCAAGCAAATACCTTACCCCCGCACAGAATGTACGACTGCTGAATTGATCTTGTACCCAGAACCCAGATTCCCTGCAGTCGGATTTACACCCTAACGGAGCAAGAAAACCAACATTTAAAAAAATAATTGGATCAGTATTTAGCCGACAGCTTCATTCGCCCCTCAAAATCCCCTGCTTCCTCGGCCTTATTTTTCATGCCTAAGAAGGAAGGAGACCTGAGAACTTGCATTGACGACAGAGCTCTCAATCAGATCACGGTAAAAAAACAGTACCCGTTGCCACTGATTCCAGAACTTCTGGATCAACTAAAAAACGCGCAAATGTATACCAAATTGGATTTGCGAGGGGCCTACCATCTGGTGAGAGTCAAAAAGGGGGATGAGTGGAAGACAGCCTTATCACAAAATATGGCCTTTACGAATATCAGGTTATGCCCTTCGAGCTATGTAATGACCCTGCAGCGTTACAATATTTTATGAAAGACGTGCTCCCTGAACTATTGGACGTGTGCGCACTTGTCTACATCGACGACAACCTCATTTACTCCACCACCAAGGAGGATCACGTCAGACATGTCCAGGCTGTTTTAGAAAGACTTCGACAATATTGGCTGTACGCCAAGTTGGAGAAATGCTTCTTTCACGTGACAGAGGTTGAATTCCTCAGGTTTATACTCACACCACGAGGGGTACACATGGACACGCACAAAGTAGATACCATCCTCCAATTGCCCTCACCAACTTCCACGAAAGGTGTACAAAGTGTGCCCAGGTTCGCCAATTTTTATCGTCGGTTCATCCCAGGATTCTCCCAGATTATTCACCCCATCACATCCCTGCTACGAAAGAACAAATTATTTCAGTGGACCGCTGAAACAGAAGAAGCCTTCCAGACCCTAAAATGAGCATTCACACCAGCACCCATTTTACGTCATCCCCAACATGAATTGCCATACGTCGTCGAAACCGATGCTTCCAACGTAGCAATGGGAGCGGTTTTGTCTCAGGGAGATCCCAAAACAGGACAATTACATCCCGTGGCTTTCTGGTCTTGTAAATTCTCCGCTCCCGAATTGAACTATGCAATCACAGATAAATAACTGTTAGCAATAAAATCGTAATTCAAGGCATGGAGGCATTACCTTCTTGGAGCCAGGCACACAGTCACCATCATTACGGACATTGTAACCTACAATATCTGAAAACCGCAAAAGCACAATCATCATGTCAACTCCACTGGGCTCTCTTTTTTGACTAATATGACTATGTTATTACCTACAGACCCGGAGTACGCAATGGAAAAGTGGATGCCCTATCACGAATGAGCGAAGACGAAAAGGCGTTAACTACATCAGACCCCGTGGCAATCATTCCTGAAGAACAAATCCTGAACGCGATTGCAGCAACTGCAACTTTGGATGACCTAAAAATAGACCTTCAACACTTGATGTACCAATCAGAACAGCAGGAATGGCTGTCAAGAGGAGACCAATACACTATTGTGAACAATCTACTGCACTTTCAAGGGAGACTGTAAATTCCAGATAAAGACCAGCAAAACCAAATTATAGCAAACTACCATGACTCATTAATAGAAGGACATCCAGGAATGGCTAAAACTCAAGCTAAGAAAATTACTGGTGGCCCACTTGGCGAAAAGATATTGCCAAGCTCATCATGACCTGTGGTGTTTGCGCTCAGCACAAGTCTCAAAAACAAAGTTCTGCAGGCCTTCTACGTCCTTTGATGTGCCCCTGGCGCCTTGGAATACACTGTCTATGGATTTTATTATTGATCTTCCCCCATGCAATGGATACAACACCATCCTGGTCATCGTGGATCTGTTCTCTAAGATGGCCCATTTTATTCCTCTAAAAGGGGTCCCGACAGCCTCTACTCTGGCCACCGTCTTTTTGGTACAAATTGTCCGACTACACAGATTCCCATCAATATTGATATCAGACCACGGAACTCAGTTTGTCTCAGCTCTCTGGAAAAGATGTTGCAGAATTGCCAAAATCGACCTTCCATTGTCCACAAGTCATCATCCCCAAACCGATGGCCAGACCGAACGGACCAATCAAACTCTAGAGCAATACTTAAGGTGCATGTTACAACAAACCGAAGATACCTGGAAGGACATACTCTGGTTGGCCGAATATGCATACAACAGTTCCATCCACACAGTACAGGACAAACGCTATTTTACACAGCATTTGGTTGACATCCACAAGCATCTGTCTTTGATTCGCTTGAAGTACTGGGGATGCCAGCGGTAACAACCTTACATGAAATCATCACTCAAGTCCTTAAGCAGGCAGCAGAATATTTGACCAGAGCCAAAGAAAAGCAGAAACAGTTTGCAGACCAACACCGAAAGGAGGCTCCAACTTGTCAGGTTGGGTACAAGGTTCGGTTAGCTTCCAAAAACATTTCTCTGAAGGGGACACAAATATTCCATCTCAGATACCTAGGACCCTATTCCTTCAAAGCCGTGATCAACCCTGCGGCCATGAAATTAGAATTACAGTCCGATGTGCGGATCCACCCGGTGTTTCATGTCTCCATTCAAAAACCATTGAGACCAGGTACACGGATCGATACTCAACCGGATCCCGAAATAGTTGAAGGAGAACCAGAATACAAATTTAAAAGAATCCTAGACTCTAAAATGGTCCGGTCCAAGCAATACTATCTTATAGAATGGAAAGGTTATGGACCCCAAGATCGGACCTGGGAGCCCAGTGAACATGTCCACGCTCCACAATTAATCAGGCAGTTCCACCGCAATAACCCCACTAAACCAGGGCCAGGGGAGGACTTGAGGGGGAGTGCTGTCATGACCATGGGACCCAGAACACAAAAACCACACCATATAGTGACGGGGTCAATGGGTCACTTGACACACTTATGTCCTCTTGGGACTCATAAACACAGGGGCCTTTGGCGGCAGGCTCATATAGAGATGTGAGTAGGAACATTTAATCTCAGTGCAGGAGTGTTTTTATTTTACTTCAGTACTGGAGTGCTTTTATTTTACAAGAACTTTCCAGGTGCTGGAAGTCTTTATTCCAGAGAATATCCCCATGTGCTGACTCATCGGGCGTGGCTCCCTAGGCCTGGTTTTCAGGTGCTGACTCATCGGATGTGGCACGGCGTGGCAGCAGGGAGGCCAGAGCTACTGGGTGTGGCTGGGAACAAGACTATATAAACCAACTGATCCCTCAAGCAAACATTTTACGTTACTTTGCACCTCCGTGCAACGTGATGCTCACTGCTGCCTGGACCAGCTGCTTACCTCGTGATCCTGCATCCTTACCTGGACCCTGGCTCGCATCTCACGGCAATGCTCAATCTTCTTGGCAGATCCCGAATTGATGCCGCAGCACCTGCACTCTCTGTCCCACGAAGACGAAGTCCTGAAACGAGAAAAGAAGACAAGACCAGGTTAGAACTCCCAAAAACACCCAACCCAGGGTTGAGCCACATTTAAAACCTAACGCACACCCTAAGGCACCATTAAAGGCTACTTACCAGCTGTCAGACCATCTTAGCCCTGCTCCTCTGTACCACCGGCTCTGCTTCTTCTACAGCAGCTACCACCGGCACTGCTACACTACCTGCAAGGGGAGAGAGCAGAGAAAAGAAACATTACATACAAAGAACAGAGAACAAATTTTACAAATACAATTACAACAGTCAGAAGACAAGCGGGCAAGTGGAAACAAGGGAAACACTTACCCACAAGAGACGTGGACCAGTCGCAGCTGGCCTGGACTTCCACGACAAGGGACCAGTGAAGGAACTTGGTTCCCTTCAACAAGCGCCCCTGCCAGAAGCAGCAGGAGGGAGAGCTCATCATCATCATTCAGCAGGTGAGCCTCAAGAGTAGTGCAACCCCAGGGAAGCCACATCCAGGGAGAAGTGGTCTAGAGAAAGGGCCAGGGACCACAGACTGCATACTCATACCACCCCCTCATATTCACGCAGGAACCGCACTGCTCATCACTGCAGTTCCCCACGCAGAGGGAGGAACAGACAAGAGGAGTTTCATCCCTTGGAGGGCTGCGACTGTGCTCCAACACCTCCGCAGAGACCAGGTGAGCGTAACATGAGGGTACAAAGTTCCTGTATCCAAGAAACTACAAGAAGTATGTGGCACAATGGATCTACTGTAGCCTGAAAGGACAATGTAGTCTCATGACCTGGAGTGTTGATGACCATGTAAAATCAGTAGGATCTCTGAAAGGAGTAATGAAGATATGGACTCCAAAAAAAGCACTTTTTCAGAGGAGGATGTCTAAATGTAAAGACCGATGGGATAGTGGTTGATGAATCAACCAGAGGGGGGAGTGTAGAGGAGGAGCCAAGTGCCTCTACCAGACGTCCCACCCCCATATTGCCTATAAGTTGGAAACCGGAAAATGTGACATGCATGATGCCAATAATGGTCCCTATACCCTGAAGAGTCCTCAAAACAATGTTTCCATTGAGAAAGCCCTATATGATGTACCCGCGGAGAAATTACAGTTTTTTAAAGGAGGTTCCGGAAGAAGTGTGAAGATGAATGAAAGAGAAGACTGGTGATGTCACATTAAGCAGAAATGACCCACCCAGAAGAGATGCCAATGAAGAGAGTATATAGACCCTATAGAATATCATGGAGAAGTAAAGAATTGAGCAACATTTCATGAGCAAAATGAATATTGCTCATGCGGAAAGCATTGAAGAAAATGCAAAATCATTTTACAATTGTAAAGATGCTGAAATGCAAGTAGACTAAGACTAAGGCTGGCTATGGGTAGTGAATAGACTGCAGGCAGCGCCCACCATTATATATACACACATATATATATATATATGTAGAATCAATGCATTTTAGCATATTAGGACCCCATGAATAGAAGGTCTGAAAGTGTGGCACAGGCGAAGAAAACAGCTGACACCGAAGGAAGATTCGAGAAAGGTTGTCTGGCCCGGTGTCAAGGGTTGGGGCAGCCAAGAAACTGGTTACCTATTAGAGAAGATACAATGAATGTGAGAAGCGAGACAAGCTCCTGTTGAGGTGTAATGGAAAAACACTAGAAGTGCCAGGATTTATTCATTTAATAGTGTTAAAAGCGAAGAAGGAGCTTAAAACACGGTGTCCTGTCACATAGTCAAAATGAAAATAGACTTATGGCAAGATATACCGAGACTTCAAGATACGACCATGCTTAAACTCCCTTCTATTCTCAGGTGCAGTGATGATTGCAAGGCCAAGTTCAAGACTAATTGAATGGCAGACAGCAGGAGTGATGATGGTAGTTGGGCTAATTGGGTGGGCAGCATGGTCAAGTCCAACCCTCCAGCACCTGGGGTACGAGCTTGCGTGCTGCTAGCAAGTGGAATATTCCAGTTGGGTGCAAGCTTGCCAACCAATGGTAGTGGGCCACATAGCAAAGAGCCCTATAGTTTGAAAGCCAATCAAACGTGTAATCTGACAGTGAATATGACTAGCACTAGGGGTGGCCAAAGCTGTGCACCTGACCTTAGAGATCTAATCACAATGATACCCCCAATTGAAAGTATACCCAGATATGCCCCTTGAGCCTATCATAATCCCACATAGGTTTCCTTATTTTGCCACGTAGTATGACGTCACATATGATGAATTTGTGTCATAAAAGTAATATTTTTTATGAAATGCTTTGAGATTTATGCTGTGAGTTGTGTGTTGACACCCATTGTACTCCCTGTTTTAGACAATTGAAATTAAAAACTGTTATGTTTTGCCAACTTCCGGAGTCAGTCTTATTATTGGTGTAGGAGTAAGATCTGCATCCCCAACCATCCCAGAGCGCTACCTCGCTTAAAGGGCCTACAGGTTCAACAGAAAATGAACAATGTCCAATAAAGTCTTCTATGGGACTTTGCCATTCTGGAGGGTCTGTGGAGAGAGGGGAGAGGGAAGATAGAGGAGAAAGAGGGGAGAGGGAGGAGAGAGAGAGGGATACAGAAAGGGAGAGAGAGAGAGAGAGACTGAGGGATGTCGGCACTCCTTCTCCAGTACCTGTCTACATACAGCATTTATCTGAAGCAGAACCAATCTTTTCCATTGCACCAGAAACACAGGGGGTCATTACATGTTTGCCGGTCCGGAATTCATGTTCCGTTTATTCCATTTACTGGCCAGTTTCTGAACCAGCAAACTACACATTTGCCAGTGGGGTGGCTTGATTTACATCCAGCCAAGAGCTGGAGGTAAGTCAGGCACCCCACCCGCCAAAAGCAGTTGGTATTACTAGCACCAGTACTGCACCAGTACTGCCCCTGCCAGTAATACCTGCAATGTCCTCATGGAGTCCTATGGGGATCCATGGAATGGGATTAACCGACCCTTACTGGCAATCAGAATCGGCCGGAAATTCCGGCAGACCGAGTGTCAGTAACAGTAATTCCATTTAGTGGAATCCAGCTGGATTTACCGGCAGGATACCACCAAACATGTAATGAGGCCCACAAGCTCTGAAGCAGGTTGGGTTATTGTCAATTTGAATGACCTGGACAAAGGACCATATTTTCCAGCACAGTGATTTACACCTCTCTTAACTGTGCATACTAAGAACCCCATTTACAACCCCACCCATGTAAATAAACAACCAAATGAATCTGTAAAACTTTATTCAGCACTGCCGTTCACAGAATGGGTGTTTTACAGTGTAGAGTAAACCTAGAACATGTGGCTGCAGGGTGACATTTGCACACAGTAGGGTTAATACACACATAGTACATATGATAAATACACAGTCTATGGTAATGGTCTACTTGTCTCCATTCCCCAAAGATATCCATTCCCCTTGTCTACAGGACACACAGTGGTGGCCCACACCTACGGGCGGCTGGTGTCACCCCCACCTGAGCGGCAAGCTTCCATCTTGCCTGAGTGACACACAGCACAGTCCCATGTGTCCTTTATTTTCACGGGGGACTGTGCGGCCTGCCTTTCTGTAGGGTCGCATCTCCTGCTGCGCATTTGGGCTCTGCAACAAATGTAGCAGAGACTAACGGGAGCCGGCATGGTGTCAGAATGCTGGACCCGCCAGCTCTCATTATTGCGCCAGCAGCATAGACAAGCTACCTAACAGGAGATGAGGCCTTTCCTGTCATTCTGAGCGTACACATGGCGGGTCTCCACAATGTGAACATGCTAAATCACAGGAGAGGCATCCTCTCCTGTCAGAGAGTGGGTCTGAGTGCAGAAAGGAGGGAGGGCCATCCAGTCCTCCCTTGGCTGTGTGGATACGTGTGTAGATGCATATAGTGAAGGTAAGTGTATTTTTTTAAAATTTAATGTGTATGTATGCATGCATGGATTTTATGCATGTATGTATTTTGGTGTTTGTTGTGTATGAATGGTGTGATATATTGCTGGTGTAAGTGTTTCTGTGCAGTGAGTGTGTGTCAGCCCACACCTCAAAATGTAGGGGTCCCAGGGGGCCCCTACATTTAGAGGGGGGGCTGCTTTTGGCATGGCATTCTTTTTTTTGTTGCTTTACCCTTGATGCACATAGTACTGTGTATCAATGGTAAAGCAAACATAAGTGAAGTGTTATTACTTGGATAGGCTGGCCCACATTGCATATAGGCCAGCCTATCCACGTAATAACACTATTCTTTGCTTTACACTTGATGCACAGGCAGTTGCTAGGCATCAAGGGTAAAGCAAACATGGCAAGTGTTAATAACCCTATATGCCAACTTTTCACAGCAGGCTCGAGGGTCACCTATGCATTGCTCACACTCCCATGAAACGTACTTCCAAAATGTTCATCGTTTGTGTATCTCTGCCCACCTCACTAAAAGGACATAATGCACTGTGAACCTATGACATTGAGGACACTTCAATTAAAATTAGAAACAAGTACAGCTCCCTTTTATTGAAATGCTTACAATAGTGTTTAATAGCATAGATAAGTGTATTTGCCCCAAAAGAGGCGACTATTTTTAGATGTGATTTGTGATTAGTTTGAAAGACAAGCACTTCATCTTATTTTCTTCAGTTGGCTTAAGTGTGCACTGCTTTGTAATTTTGAGTTACCCTTTAATAGGGCTGTGAAAGCAGACAACTTTTGGAGATCACAGAAGGTCAAAGCTCAGTCCCTAGCAGAAGCAGGCCTCACAATGCCATTGTATGGAGATGAAAGGCTCACTTTGCAAGTAAAAGGGCCATCACTTTTGTAAGTTGTGACTGCCCTGCTCGCTGGTTTTCGGACACATTTGCGGCCTTAAAGATTTGTTTTCTTTTTTGCGGGTCAAACCCATGAGTCGCGGATCAGTTGACTTGTCTAGTTACTACCCGGTGAGATGGCTCTATGTCATTATTTCGATTTTTGTAGGTCGCCAAACCAAAAGACTGTTTTTTTTCTGGCCGATTTTAGACAGCCTACAAAAATGGAAATAATTATATTTCTTCGCTCCCATCCTCTCTTCCCGGTTTTACTCAGAATTGGGGGGTTCCGCCCTCCAATCTCCCCTGCCTTAGCCTCAGCCTCTGCCACCTCCCTCCCCTCCCAAGACCCCATAAAACACACACACATGTACACAGAACACACACATAAACGTACCTGTTCTCCGTCGAGGCCGCTTCCAGGTCCTAGCATGCCTGCCAACCCTGCGCGCTCTCGTGTGCATCGCAGGGGCTGACAGTTCGATTTTGAAAGACCGGTCTGTGTGGTCACAGAGCGGTCTTTCTAAGTCATTTAAAAAAAGATCTTTTGACCTAAAAGCGGCTAGACTGTCCTATATTGCATGTAGGCCAGTCTAGCCACATGAGAACATTTTACTTTGCTTTGCTCTTGATGGCTTTTATTAATGCAATTTTTCACAGAAAGTGCTATAAAATGCACCATTTTAACCCATTATTGTAAACAATTTCTCGGGTGGGGGGTGGGGAACCGCAACGGTTTGGTTCAAGCCCCCTCGCTACGATCAGTGGCTCATGCAAATTAGGCACATACATTTATGCACCACTCGTTCAAAAACTCACCATCTGCCACTGGGGACACACTCCCTTTATACATCAGGTTCATGGATAACACTATTCCACAAATCTTTGAAAATCTGGCTCTTCTGTTGGGCTATCTTCTCAGGGTGGCAGATAATTGGATCTGAGCTCCCCTTGGCACAGTTCAGTCTGTAGGTGGTGCTTTATACATTTAAATTGAACTCAAATTCAAATTCATGCCCATTTTTGCCTCTCTACTGGTACCCCCTTCCCGGATCTAATACATGACATTGGCTCCCTGCGTTGTGAATCCTGCCCCGCTCCCCCCATGGGCATCTTACCTCCCCATATCCCATTTCTGGACAAACTGACTCCGTCTGTGCTGCATCACACCTTCCATCACTTCCCCTGAGCTATCTAGGTCATTCTCACTGTGGTATGACCTCTGGTGCCCCTACCTCCTGTAAAGAAACCCCTCAACGCTCACATCAGAAAAATTACAACCCAATAGGGAAAAAGCCCAGCACACCTCTTGCAAAGAAAACAAAGTTTTATTTCCTAAAAATAGAAATGTGCCAGCAAAGAACTCTGCTGCCATGGAACATTCTACCAAATTAGCACAAGCAACATTTTACGAAGGCAGCAGCGTCACCGGTGATGTAAATTACATAATGTGCACACTTGCATGACTGGTTAGCTGAGACTCTATACATAGGCTGCCTGCTCCATAAGGGATGCCAGGCCATTGGTCCGGCCCCTTCTGTCCATCTTCTTCCACGTGGGTTCCTCCTTTCGCTTGATCAGGCGTGAAGCTACAATTAATTGGACATTATGTAAAGAAACACAATACATGTTCTATCTCTAATCTGATGAGCACCTGGTACTGCAGACATGGGCTAGGAGGATACTTTGAGGCCATTGCTTCTAAATAATTATAGCTTGATTTCCAACACACAGACGCCCAATCAAATTTCCCCACCCTCATTTTAGCTATGTTGGTTTATCCCTCCCGGCACCTCGCAGCACAAATCATGTGACGTATAGTGAAGGCAACTAATCCCTGTTTTGAGATCTTTTCTGCTTTATCAGGGGTCTAACAATTTTATGGTTGGTGATCTGGAACTAGCTGGTATCTTAAAATGCTGGGGGTCTTGGAACTGGGGCTTTCGGGTGCTATTACTTAGACCTGTGACAGGGAAGTTTGGAGGCTCGTTCCCTCCTTCTCATGGGATCACTTTTCTCAGCGAGCTCTCAGCACCGTTGTGGCCTTGCAGGGTGCATTTCTTCTGGGATGATTAATGTTGGCAAGATGAGACAATGAAGGGTCTGTGAATCTCTGCAGTTCTGGCTTCCTCACCAGTGCCCAAGGTACAACCTATTCCCGCCTGCATGCACTCTATTTGTTATGCATGTTACTCGGGCTTGCTGCCCTGGCTTTAGCGCAAAACTAGTCCTCGATTCCAATATGGCTGCTAATATCTAAGATGGCGTTTTAATTGCTCATGCATTACTGGAACACGGCGTGCACCCGCCTCCCCCAGTAACCTCCCTTAGCTCCTACCGCACCTTCCCGGGCCTCTGTTTCATACGAAAACACTAGGGGCTCTGGGCCGTGGTCTGGGAAAATCGTCCCTCCTTCCCAACACTTTCCATGTCTCATGTCTGCCCTTTCCTTCCCTGATGCTAACTACTTCCCATGTGCTTTCCATGTCACGCATTTAGACTTCCCACTTTCACTCTTTCCCCAGATGACCTCCCCTCTCCAACCCAACTATGGCTACCGCCATGTCCCTGATCCTGCCTTTGGACACTGCCTCTACTCTTGACAATGCCATCCATAGTTATCGCTCATTCTGTCTGGCTTCTGACTCCATCTATCCCCTGATTTTTCTCTTCCTCACTGGGGCATAACTTTGGCTTCCCATCTCCTGGACCCTACTGTTACCCCCATCCAACCTCTTAGTCTGATTCATTGTAGCACCCTCTTCTGCTCCCTCCACTGTTGGCATGTATGCATGCACTCCCACTGCTCCAATCCTTCTCCCCAACCTCTCTCAGGTCCATTAACACTCTCTAATGTATTTCAAGGTGCCAGCCTGCTGGACACATCCATTCCACATCTCCCTACCATCAGCAGGCCATGTCTTTGGACCCTAATCTCATCCATGCAGCCTGTCACAGTGCAATCAATCACCTTCAGTCTTTTCCATTCCATCCATCCATCAGTGTTTGTCACTTCAATAATCTCACCCACTTTTCCGACCTGAAACAAAGTGAAGGACAGAGAGGGAGAGAGAGGGAGAGAGAAAGAGAGGGAGTCAGATAGAGTGGGAGCAGGAGTGTGGGTGCAGTTTGAATATTTACAAAGCGTAGTGCAAAACTGAAAAGTAAAACCAGGCAATATCACCTTTACACTTCAGTTTTACTTTCCCCTTTCTAAAAAAGTAAGCGTGCATGCAAATTACACTTGGCAGGCAGTGGTTACTAATGGATTCCCATAGGCTTGTGGGATGTTTTTACCCATGCATACAAGCCCTACCATAAAACTGTGCAGTACTGGCATGGAAAACATCATGATGGCCAGAACTCCCCAGAGAGTGCACAGGGAAAACATGAAGAATAGGCTGCCACCCATTTTTGCCTATGTTGTGAGCACAGGAGGGCACTGCCTAAAACCACCATTGGGCTACACACACAGTAGCCTGAAACCATTGGGAATGGCAATGCTGATTGCCAAAAGCAACCCAGAACTGTGGGGAATTCATTTTCTTAATCCCAAAAATGGTTGCATTACCAGTACTCACCACTATCAGAAAGCCGGCGTTTTAAAACCACCAGACTTTTGTGTAAAACTGAACAAATAAAACAAAACCAGACCAAGGAAAGACTTGCTAAGAGGTGGATACAATGTAAAACTATATTCTGAAATGACTTGAAGGAAGTAATTATTTAATGTATATGTAAAAATTGTAAGTGATTTAAACTGGGAACAAAAAGTGACATTTAGCTGAAACCTGGCTTAATGAAACTGAATTCTGCCTGACGACTACCCCCGACAGGAGTTGAAACTGGATGCTCAGCCACTCTGCCCCTGGCCAAAAGGAGTTAACACCTCTCTGATTAGATTAGGGGTGGAGCAGCTGGGGACTACAGGGAGTTGAACAAAGGCCTGTCCTGGACTCAGGCAAATGTTATATTGGGGGCGTCGTAAAATAGCTTCCTCTTGGGAGAAACTGGGGTGCAGCTGTGCCTCTGTGAACAAGCTGGCTTGGGGGAAGTGGATAAACCAGTTATTCCACCCTGTGATGTGGGAAGCCACACCCCTTTTTGACCAGAGCATAATTTTAAAAAGATAGATAACTCATAGTGCGGACTTGTCAGAATTATATAAGTAATATCATTATTTTGGTGATTTTTCTGTGAACATTTTAAGAGGCGTTAGGACCCTGTGGTGTATTCTGGGGGGTTGCTAGCGGAAAATAGGGTCTTACTCCAAATGTCTGCATGTTAAAAATCTGACACTTCATCAATTAATGTCCATACTCCTTGCGCACATGTGTGTAATTTTGGGTAAATGTCCGATACTGCAAAACCAGTTAAAAAGCGCAAAATGTTGTCATTTTTTAATGCAAGCCCCCAGGAAGATCAGAGGCGGACAAGCATGGACCATAAGGAATATATAATGTGCACATGTAATTTCAACAAATTGTATATCGGGGAAAGATGTATTTGAATCAAATATAGATTTGTGGGCAAACTGACCTGGGGAGGATCCTCTGACCCATAAACAGACCTCATCATGATGACAATCCATTTCCTTCCCCCAATCATGGGAGAGGGGAGAATTGGGCCAATGACAAGTAGAGAGGGGTAGGCTTAGCTAGGCCCAGGTACACACCCATTTTCAAAACACATAAAAAGAGACTGCTGGGACAGGTAGGGACATTCAATTCCATTTGCTGCGGAGCATGCTGACCGACGACTTCACATCCAGAGATCCAACACTTAGACTTCCAAGCTAAACAGAGACTACAGAACTTTGAACCAAGAAGGCCCACTGCACGCAAAATTATTTGTCAGCAGGCCTCAAAATCATTTGCAAACTATTCCACAGCCGGGCGAGCTGTCTGAATTCTTTTGCCAAGAACTCTTGCCAGTACCCAGAAAGCAGTGTTACATCCAGAATCCACTTGATCCGGACCGGAAAGCAGAGCAGTATCCAGAACCAGAGGCCGCTGAATCCAGAGAGGCTAGACCAGCAGAGCAGTGCTGACCCAGATCGCTGTGAGCAGAACCGGTGCCTGATTGACCCGCCGAGCAGACAGAACCGCAGCCGGACGTGTTGACCAGATCCGTGACGAGGCCTAGTTCAAATTTATATTGGGAGTACCTAGCAGAACTGTGCAGAACCAATCTCTTAGTTAAAATAATCTAATCCAAACTATTTTAACCTAAGTAGAACTGCCTCCTAGAAATCGTGTCATCTGTCATTTTTAAAGCTGCACAACTGTCACCTGTCAATTCTGCAGCTGCAAGCTGTCACCTGTCATTTTGAGTTTACTTTAAATCCGAAAAACTACCTTTATTTAATCGTTCGTATCTCTGGAACCGTTTGGGCGGGATGTAACTTTCCTCTGAAAGCTTAGAATCTAAGCTTTCCAACAAGCCCAGAACCGACTTCCTACTCCTTATACTTTTTCCGCAATCACGATTTACGCACTCGCGAAATTTACCGCGATTTGCGATTTTGGCTCAATTTCTCCACTTGTCAAAATAGCAGTTCCATTCTTTCTTTTGTTAAAATCCGTTGCAACTTGGTAATAACTCATAGAGCATTGCTAAAGTGAGCCTGAACTAATACCAACACGCATCTCCCACTCACCCTGAATCTCTAGAGGGAATTAAAATCAGTTGGCACATTTTCCCATCCATTGCCATCACATTTAAAAAGCATTTTGGGCCTGTGTTTCAAACTCCTACCTGTTTCCTTTAAGCTTGCTGGCGGGGAACTGAATTTCATATTGTATTTGATTGCATTCCTGAGAACTGTGTGCTCCTCTTTCCATCGCCTTCCATTTCTTACCTTGCATAGGGGAGGGGGTTGAATTGCCAGAGAAAAAGTGATGATCTTATCTTTTGCAAAAATCGTATCAAGTATTTCTGTACTGCATTTTATTCCTCATTGCTTTTCCCTTGAAATCATAAAAGTATTTTTGCTACTTTATCCATCCTATACTAACTCCTCATTGATTGTAAAGAAATGTGTTAGTGCCAGATTACCCATTGTTGATCAACATCATATGTCTAAGTGTACTATCAGATATTAATTTATTATAAAGTGTGATATATATATATTGTTTAAATTCTCAAATAAACCTTTTCATTTGCAAAACAAACCTACTTCTTGGCTCAGTGGGGTGAGGGGGATTCTAAGAGGGGGTGTTATACAAGGGTGGTCATCCAGAGTACTGAACTAGACATAAAAATACATTAATAAGGGTTTTCCTCAGCATCCCAGACTAGGCATTGACTTGGCTGTAGTGTTGATTGAATATCGCTTACAGAATCCATCTGCTCATTAACAGTTGCTAATCTGAGACGGATTCCATTGGAATCCTTGTGTTTTACACATACGTGAAAATCGTTGCAAGCATGAAGCGTGGTGCTCTGCCAAGACGGAGGAGGAAAGCCCATCAGAGATGACCATTCCTCTTCATGCTCCCCGGGCTTTGGAATGGAACGAAATTGAGCTGGAGCGCCAAAACCAAGGTATGAAAATATTACGCCTTGCTTTTCCGCTTTCCTTTTGCACTCCCCATGTTTTGAAATGACCCCCTCTGGGTGTTTGACAGTGAGTTTGTGCCAGTGAATATGTAAATGTGTATGGCAGTGTGTAAGTGAATATCAGAGAGAAAGAGAGAGAGAGAGAGAGAGAGAGAGAGAGAGAGAGAGAAAGTGTGTGTGTGTGTGTGTGTGTGTGTGCTACTTCACTTACTATGTGTGAATGTGCATACTTTTAATGCCCGTTTGCAGTAGCGTATGGGTGATTGTTTATGGGGTTCACTGTGTGGGTGATAGATAATGCATATGTGTGTTTATACAAATGTGTGCGTGAACGTGTGAGTGGTTGCAATGGAGTATTTTAGTGTCTGTGTGTGTGTGAGGTTCTTCTGATATGCCCTTTTTTCTGATGGCCAGTGTTGAAAGTATCTTCGGAATGTTACCAGACACTCCCCTCTGCAATACAAATGAGCAAGTCTAGGCAAACCCCCCCAAATGTGGCCCGCAAATATTGCGGGTCACCACATACAAAGTTTGGTGACCTGCAAACATTCACCGGTTACTTTTGGAAAAATGAACAATGCAAACCTCCAAAGCACCCCTATTTCCCCAACATCCCCCTACCCACAACACCCCAAACGATGTCAAAAGCTTTATTTTATTTCTAGCGCAAGAATTCCGGCAGGATACCAGCAAACTGCCCTACCGTTTCTGCCACATGATATCCCGGAATTACCGGGCTATTACAGGTGGCAGAAAGGGTGCTGGTAAATACGGCATTTATTTGCTGGTAGGGGTCAGATTTCCCTCAAGCTCTTGGCTGGAGGTAAACCAGTGCCCCCACCGGCAAACCTATGTTTTGCCAGGCCCCTAAACTTGCTGGTGCGGGAACACCCGGCAATTATACCGGAAATGTTATCGGACCAGTAAAACTGTAATGAGGCCTATGGGGGCCGACCACAGCCTAGTATGGCAGTGAGGACTGTTATGCTGCCCTGTGGTGGATGGCAGCTGCCTGCCCACACTTGCTGCGTCCTATTAGGCCCTCATTCATCTACCTCAGCTTTTTCCGGATGATGTTCTGAAAAATGACCCAAAGTTTTGTTGGTATGATTTAAAAGAATTACAAAAATGGTTGAACTAGTTTGCCCAGCACTACTAATAAGCATCACTTTTGTATCTGGGTACTCATATCACCAACACCTTGCGTAAGACCTTTAAACAGGCAACTAAAGGGTTCTCTTGTGGGACCGCAAAGACTGTCTGGTTCTGGCTGTGCATGGGAATAAGTAGGTAGAGGAAAAGAAGACACTTGAAATGGGTCAGAAGAGAGACCAGCAGAATACCAGAAGCAGATGTGAGGGACCCTTATCTTATTAATCAACAATGAACTTCACAACAAAATCCAGAGTGGGATTAGCACCAGGCAGTCATTTCATCAAAATGCAGGGGTAGCAGAAGTGATATCACACAACCCTTGACCTCTGATAACACCACAGGAACTGATGTCATTTCACCCCACACCGAAGTGACATCACGGGCAACAATGAAACATGACCTTTCACCACTTGACAAAACAGGAAGTGGCATCACATAACAATGGTCCTAAATCCACTAGGAAAAATATTGTTACGATATCACTAATGTGATATACATTTCATACAAGAATGGACCACCATATGTATGGTTAATATCAGTGTGTATAGGCCCATTGTACCAAATTACTGTGAATGCAAGCAGACGTCCAAGGACAAATAATAATGATGTGTTATTATATAGCACTTACGCTTAAGCGCTTTATATATACAAACATACATACAATATCACCCAGCCTGTGTTGGTATTCATTTATCAACTTCAAACGGATGAAAGGCGGAGTTGGCTGTGCCGGGTTTCGAACCTGCAACCTGCAGATTGCACACACACACACATTACAGCAGTGAGCGCTCAACCCACTGTGCTATCTTACAGGCTATAATAATATGAGCAATTACATGTCTGAATGTTCTCAAAGTCAGAAAGCAAATTGCACTCTGTAGTGGATACCATTAAACTGGTAACTGAGATTTAACAGCAGGCCAGTGCATCTGCAGTTCCGGTGCAAAGTTGGCTGCATGTCAAGCATGAGTGGATCTACTTTTCAGGCTTCAGAGGTTGGCAAAATAGTGAAAGCAGCGCACTCTCACGGCATCCCATACTCGGGGCACTCATTACCTCATACATGCAAACAAACATCCTGAACAGCATGCCAGGGAGATGGGAAAGATAGACACATTACAACAAACCTTTATTTGTGGCACAATTAAATCAATGGCTACTTGATGTGCTATGATCAAATATTTCTACACTGTACACAAGCTTTTAAGCACAAGGATTTTGTCTCGTGACCGATGATACCCAGATGGAATGTCTTGTGATAATCGTAACAGAGACACTGGCAAAAACACGCTATAACTGCCACTTGCGAAAAGCAAAATACATTCTACTCAAAATGCTTTTTGTATGTTTTTCTCTGCATTGTGAATTTGAGGTGTTTAAGAACAAACTAAATCAGTGACTCACCCAATGAAGTGTGCCTGCAATAAACATTTAATGAGTGTAGCTTTATCGTATAGACTTTCAGAAAGCAAATTATTTGTTATTCCTATTCTTTCTTATTTACGGTCACTGCTCAAAGTGTTACACTTGTGGAACCCCTTGTTTTTTTTTTAAGAGGCCTGAACAAGAAAGCCAGCCACTCCGGAAACAAAGAGCCACATGGCACAAGGCCACAGCCCAGGAGCTTCCACGAAGTTGTGTTTTAAAAAACACTTTTTTTAGGGGTAGCAAGGGAGACTACAGGGGTAGCAAGGGAGACCTCAGGGGTCGCAATTGTGACCCATGGTGAACCCCAAATAATGCCACTGATTAGCACACGTTAGGGAAAGTTTGTTCTGATTGGTCAATGACACTTAAAGGTGCAGTACCCCAAAAGCATCTTTATGGGAAACTGAAGCTGTAAACGTACAAATAGGTGCCATGTGCACAGGCCTAAAGGTGGCAACTGTCCGCTCAGGTCTTTAGCAAAAGGGAGAGTAAGCTCCATTTGCCCCCTTAGAGATGTTTACAGTTTTGTGTTTCCGACTATACACCCTAAAAAAGGCTGTAGGCGCTGTCTATGTTATTGGATATCGGTCTGTACTCTGTGTACACTGGCACATGGACTCGCACTGGCTTTTCCCTGGCACTTTTGCACTCCGCCGTGCAAAGTGAGCAAACGCTGCCTGGCATGCTCACATACCAGGCAGCGTTTACTTTTAATTATGAGCGCTGCTTGCCATGGCAATTAAAATGCATGCAGGATAAGCAGTGTTGAAAATTATAAATAAATGCTGTCTGACATGCGAGAATGTCTCGGGAGGATAGCTCAGGGGCAATGTGCTTGCCTTGGAAGCAAGACGACACGGAACAACACAGGTTCGATCCCCGTATTAAGTGCGTTATAAATAACCAATCATAATCATAATAATCATAATCGTAGTTGTAAATGCTGCCTGCCATCTCAGCATGGCAGGCAGCATCTACAATGGATCCCTATGGGGCCCACCTGCTTTATGCTGGTGCATAAAGTTGGCGGACCCATAGCCATCTCCAGAATTTGTGCCGGCATGAAAACCCATGCCGGCGCAAATGCTGGAGCATTTGTATGGCAGGAAGGGAGGGACGCGGCAGAAACACAAGCTGCGTTCTGCCCCTCCTCTCCACTATACAAATGTATGAAAATGTTGAGTGGTGTGATTGAAAAGTGTAAACGTCTTGCTCATAGCTTTTGCACCTTTTAACGACGTTACGCCACAATGAAAATGAGATCCTATGGCCATTCCCGCAATCTACCCACTCCTCCACACCCATAACTCACACCCTATTTGAGCTAGCTCTTTGCTTTTAAGGGAATGCCAACTGTTATGTGTAAGCTGGGGTCTGAGAAGCAGTGGCTCTATTTCAGCTGTCAGCCAGCTGTTGGCCTAATAATCATGTCTTAACTACGTGTGCCTTCAGTCACTTCATTTATAAGCAATAATTGTGTCCTTGCATTTGTTCCTTGCACTGAATTTATGTTAAAAAAAAAAACATTGGCATAGCAAACAGTTTGTGCTTTTTACAGATTGTCATGTACTGCCATCACATGCCCAGGTGTTAACACCATTTGCCATCCATTGCAATATTATGGTCAGGCAGTGCCATTATGGAAAGTGGTTGGAAAATGCCATCCCAGGTCTACAAAAATCAAATCGTTGGCATTGCCAGTGCTTGTTTTAAACAGCATGCTGCAAAACATTTCTCAAAGTATGAGTGGCTATTCAGAATAAATGTTTACCCTGAACCACGTCCTATTAAAAGAGGCACTTCACATCTCTATGGAGGCTCCAACCAAAACACTAAAACAAAACTCCACACTGCCATGTGTGCATGCATGGAAGATGCCTGCCGTGGGTGGCATTTTCTGAGGTCATTCCTTATCGTTGGCAGGGAATTAAAAACCAAGGCTCATGCCACGACGAAACGACAAGGCTGTGCTTGTTCTACTTTATCCGACATTTTATGCGAACACACTTCCTATTTGTCCACAAAATAGAGGTTTACAGCCCTATCCTCACACATTAACTTCCTCTTGCCGTAATGTGTCAAATCGCTTGTAATTGGCTCACGTGACCTACTTTGACGCCTACTTTACGAAGCTTAGTGACGAGAACTCGCTATTATTTAATGCCATATTTGAAGTGAGGTTTGTGGCTAACGTAAATAAACATGTATAGGAATGTTCTCGATATGGGGCGAGGAAATAGAAGAGAAATTGAAATAGGACTGGAGTGTTACCATTCCCTATTAGCCAGGGCTCAAGTCCAGGGTACACGTGGGTGGATGGATCCCCCCCACATGGACCCACCCCCCACACTTTATTCAGAGGGCACCTTGATATGCTAATTTCTGGTGACACCACACTCAATTGGTATGCTAATGAGTCCCCACACTTAGTTTTCACGACTTGATATCTGCTATTAGCCCAACCGAGGGATAGCTCAGTGAACTCTGCATTAGTCTCTGATTTGGGGCAAGGATTAATCTTGGCAGTGCCAGCACAGTCCTTCCTCTTTCCTAGTTTGGTAAATTGAGTACCATTACAGTGGTTAATAATAACACCTATTATTATAGCCGGACAGAAATCTGCCATGGAAGAGTAGAGTACAATGCAATATTATTTACACACAGTTCGCGCCTTGAAACACGTGTGTATAGGCGGGTTATAATGCCATATCATATCAAATCACAATTCACATTGTGCTACATTGGCCTGGACATTCATCACTTTGTGTCTCAGTTAAGCAAAACAATAAAAAAAAACACATTTTGCAATCTCCCAGAAATACCACAGTCCAGGATCACACAGATCTAATTCAGTGCCATCACTTTACTAATGAGACTGAATTTGGCATTCCTCGCAAGATTATATTTTGCAACCAGGATGGTGGGAGAGGAAAGGCATCTGCATGAGGCGGCTCTGATCAGCAGCCACTCGTTAGCATCTCTGGCGTCACCGTGATATCCTTTATCTCACTTACCCCTGTAGAGGAGAATGAAAGAGAAATGAAGACTGCCTGACTCTAAAGTGAAGAGACGCCAGAATAATGCCACACTTTGTTCATGGCTTGCGTTTCCCATCAGCTACCACAAAGAGGGTGCAGTTGGGGATGCAGGTAGTACCTGCTCACCTGAGATACCGACCTGACATGCCACAGAATTTGCCACACACAAGGAAAATTCCTGAATTGAAAGGCATACAACTGAGGAATATCTGTTTTCTAAAAAAAAGACTTTCTGCTTCCTGCTGTACATGAAAAAAGACACACACGTTGCAGGAAATGTTGTTAAATCCAGAAGAACACTTACTTTGCATTATTGTGGCAATAGGACCCGAGGCGGCGGGCCAATACCGCGCCAGGTAATGCCCCCGGGGCCCCTAGTTACAGGCCTGAGCATTGCGAGGGCCTTAACGAGGCCCCGGGGGCATTACCTGGGGCGGTATTGGCCCGCCGCCAAGGGTCTTATTGCCATTAGTACCCCAGCCCGTTAGACCGGGGTACTAATGGCATTTCTTCTGTTCCGAAATGCTGCTGCATTTCGAAACATAAAAAAATTAAAATAAAAATGTCAAATAAAATGGCCACCGGGAAAGGGAAAACATAGTTTGTTTTCCCTTTCCATGGCGGCCATTGGGAGCAGACGCGCTGGGAACAGAAGTGTTTCCAGCGCGTCCACTCCCGAGAAATAGAAAAAAGAAGGTAAGTGGGGTTGGGAGGGCAGGGAGGGGATAGTTTGCAGGGGAGAGGGATGGAGGAAAAAAAACGTACCTGAGTCCCCGGCGGGTGACAAAGGCAGCCTCCAGCCTTGGGGAGGCTCGGAGCGGGGATTACCCCGTTTTGAGCCTCCACATTAGCTAAGGGGCTGCCACGTCCCCTGCCGGGAACAAAAGCAGGCACGTTCGTGTGCCCACGGGATTGTTACGTGGTATGGCTCGGAAAACGAGCCAATCACGTTAATGACGCACAGACCACCGGGTACTAATGAAGGATATGGCAATGTATCATCAAAACAAACCCTCTTGTCACGTAACAAGCTCATAGTTTATGTGTAAATAGGGCACCTCAGTATTTAAATATGAAGAAATGGAAAAATTATGGTGTTTAAATTGCAATGGGATTCTTATTCAGGGTACTTTCAACACAAAGGAGAGGAATCCCTATAAAGTATTGATAAAGAGTGGCTTGTGCACCATCAATATGACAGAAGTAAAGAAGTAAAGAAGACTTCAATGTATAGGAAAACATTGGTTTTCTAATGCGGCCTTTTCACATGCGGATGTTCCAGGGAACCTCCTGTTCAACTCAGCCACGTTGTGGGGGGTGGTTTGAAGGCTCAAGGGATTAGCTTGACAATCATGAGAAAATAGACGTATATAATTAAAGCCAACAAAGAAACCCATCACCGTTCCTATGACAATAACAACATCTGTTCAATTTTTACCCAAACACAAAACAAATCTGAGCTAAAATTCTAAATTGTGGGCCCCAAACCGATATAATCTAAACTGTTTACAGGGCAACCTGGCCTGTGAAAGCAAGGACCAGCTTCAAACAAAGATTATTGCGCTTCAGATCTGAATTTTGAACGAGGCCTTCCAATAAAATTCTCCAGGTGGAGACAAGAAAGGTTTTAAAAACCAACAAAGCCCCTGCCAGCTGATCCAGGTCACCATTAACTGCAGGCCCTCTCAGGCATGTTTGTACCTCTCCAATTTAAAAAAAACAGAAAAATAAATGAACACTTAGTGTTTCATGACATTTCAGATCCTGAAAAATATTTAAGATGTAACTCCATAACCACATGATGAACAAAAAGAAAACATGATTTGAAATCGTGAGGGTCTCCTCTACGAAATGAGCCAGCATTCAACATTCTACTGTTTATTAATATTGATAAAAAATATTAATATAAATAAACCCATCAAAAATAATTGCACACATTCATATCAGGTATCCATGAAGTTGTGGCGGCTGAAGGAATCCAGAAATCCACATTTAATCATTGATGTGCCATGTTGCTATGATAAGATATGGAATACATGATGATTTTGAATTTGAAACTGTCCAGAGTGTGCAGCCCCCACCTGATCCTATGTTTAGAAATATGATTAACCTGTATTGGGGATCGCCTCGTAGCACTCACCAAAAAATTACAAAAGTAGTCAAAAATGAGTGTACGTCGGTGCAAAGTGGTAACACATTTTTATTCAGAGCTCCAGACGCAGCTGGGACATCAAATTCAAACAGACTGTGGAAAAGAACTGCATGAAAAGGCGCTGTCAAAGAAATTCCCTCGAAGTGAAAACCTTTATAGACAGAAAATGAATTTTCATTTGAGATCCTGCGACATAGAAAAATATCACTCAACACAGAAGTAATTGGCTCTTGCCCTTTGGACCCATATAGAAACATATACAATATGCTGGATCATTGAGTCAATGAACCTTCCCACACTGCCCTCAATTACAATACTGTGACATCACAATCCACCCTCATTTCCCACAAAACAAAATGACATGATTGAAACATTTGAGACAACCAGCAGAACTTTATTATTATTCTGCCCAGGTCACCTCTTCCTGTCTCCCATGGGAACGGCTACCCACCAAGACATAATCAGAGCCTTGACATACTGTAAAATGATTGTTGCATATTGGGAACATTCTAACCCTCTTTGCAGGGAAAATGGTCCGCAGGCGATTTGGAATTGCTGTGGGACTTGCCGGCTTCACTAAAAAATCACATTTAAATCATAAAATGCTCATATATTCCTCTTTCACTGCCAGACCATGCACGCTCTAATCAGTTCACCTTGAAAAATAACAACCTCTGTGCACTTTTCTGAACGCTTAGCCTGGAATCACATGCTTTGTACTAATGAACCGGCTTCAGTGGCCTTTGCCACGAACAAAAATCTCTCACACGTTTAAAACAAAGCAGACCTCTGGTGCCTATTTACCGCACTTCATTCTACCACTTGTACTTACCTATGCTATAGGATTTATGGATTCGTTTTATTAAGCTTTTAATTTTGCAGATATGAGAAAGGGCCCCTTACCCTTTTAGTGCTACTCTCTAAGCTGATAAGTTTGTTCCTTCATTCGGGGCTGGACTTACATTTTTATTACATTATTCCCCCTTTTATTAATTTATTAATGACTACATCTTTTTGGGCCTCTTGTTCTTTTTTAGCCACTTCATCTTTATGGTTCCATATCTTTTCTAACCGGGTCATGTCTCCCCCATTCTCCTCCCAGTCATTCAGGTCTTCTCCAACCCAGACACACCCTGTCCCATCTTTTAGGCATTCGATCCAGTACTGGTTATAATTTTCGATATCAGCAGGCTGTGTAAACACACATCCATCAGGATCCTCCCCTTCATCTTCCCCCATTACTTTCTATTTTTATCAGTAATCAATGGTAACATCAAATGTCCTTTTTACTTATTAAAAATATTTTAAAAGTGTTCTTAATAACGCAGAAGGGGATGAGAAACAGCACCAGCATGGGGAGAGTGACACTGAATAGTCCAATTAGGCACCTATGCAAATACTGTCCAACCGGTCTTTTGCTAATACTCCATTACCCTCACTTGTCATCATTTCTTGGAGTGTCCTTATCTCTTGTACAGCTGCACTTAACGATCTATTCAAGGCTTCCCCATCAGGGTCTGCCGTACAACAACTTGACCCAAAACGGGCACACACACCTCCTTCTATGGCTGTTAGGAGGTCCAGGACGAAGCGGTTCTGAAGGCCCACCAAGCGCAATGCCCTAATTTCTTCTTTGGCTGCAGCTTGCACTCCTGGAAGTAGCAGTAATGTAAACAAAGTTGCTGCTGAAGAAAACAGGCAGCACTCATCCGGGATGGCGGCCAAGTAGTCAGAACTGTTCTTGGAGAAGTAGTTACTCTCCCTTTTCCTTCTCGCCGTTCTTCTTTGCACATTTTTATGTGCCATATTCTCCTGCCGTGCGATCTTCATGGCAGTGCTATTTCGAGGCACCACAAGTGCAGGGCTGTGCAAAGTGACAAGGGCACACACTCCACTCCTGTCTGGCGGAAGCTGTGCATATGCTCTGGATCCGCAGGCCCACCACAAGTCCATAAGTACTGCTGTTACCCGCACCAGCGCCACTTTCTGCAAAACCTTGGCCCAGCCTGAATTGGCTCCCAGGAAAGTGGACCCATTTGACCGGAAACACAAAGGGAATCATGTAAAGTTCCTTATTTCAACTGGTTGCTGTTTTTCCTCTAACCAAGTTAAGGTATGAACATACTTTCACCAAATAACTTGGCAGTTTTCATTAATCTTGGCTACACCATTTTAGTCAAAACCCACCAGTTCTTCAGCACAATATTGCATTATTCCCACTTCCCATTTGTTCCCATACCACACTGCTCCCTCTATCTGCATCAGCGGGCTAGTATGACACTAGGGGACACTTTCTCCTTCTTTAATTGTGCATTGTATTCTTTTATGATTCTCTATTTCTAATTCTCTCTCTTGATATGTAATCACTTTGTGCTTGGTATCCTGATTTTGGAGCATTCGGGTTAATTTCATATGTGTCCTTATAAACATTTTCCCCTGCATTCACCCAGTGAACAGCTACTTTGTTTCCCTGGAACAAACTTCAAGATCTAAAAGGAGACAGGTGCATCATGGATCCAGCCTTCTCACAGGACATAGCCTGGGGCAGAAGAACCTTGGACATCCCTACCACATGTGGAATGAGAGAGCACAGGTAGCATGTGCCATTTACTTTCTTCCTTCCCACATGCATTATCTCATAGTAACAAACATTGCCCGTTAATGAACTATGCTCTTCCGCGGTGTCATGGCGGATACCCTCCCCATTTATCACACTCCTCCCTCCCATGTTTCTGTTTGCATTCAATTACATTTCACATTTTTCTTTGAAGAACATCTAAAATAAAAACAACAATGCTATACTAAAACATATTAACATCATAACACTCCAAAAACTTGAAAATGTCCTTTTCTTGGTCATCTTTTTTACTGTGCAATCCTCTTCTGCTCCCTCTTTTGCTGGTTTCTGAAAAAATCTCAATGCAGTTTGAAAATGAAAGGAGAATTCTGTAATACTTCCCATCATGTGCTTTGGGATAGTATGTTTGTCTCTGTGAATATCGGTTAAATGGACCCATCTGCTGCGTCCCTCTAGCTTATCTGCAGTCGGTGTCGAATAGACGACGGTTTGTGGGCCAGTAAAATGCTCTTCTTTCCACTTCCTTATATGGTTTCTGACAAGCACTTAATCTCCTGGAAAAAGAGGTTCTGCTCTTGGAAAGTGTCAGTTCGCATCACTTCCTGGTTCACATTGAGTTTTAGGCCTTTTCTGTAATTATATGTATTTAAGGGACTTTGTAAACTCTTTGAGATACAGATCATATTACCCTCCCAGAATAGCAGAAGTAGAATGAGCATCAGAGATTGCACGCAACAGCGGATTTGGCGCTTGCATTCTCCGCCCTCTAACAGTCTCATGAAGAGTCAAGTGATGATCAACTCAGGCATATTTCTTAAAGCGAATAAGGCAAGCGGCAAGCAGTGCACCCATGATTTTTCAAGCGTTTGCATAAACTTTGCCAGTCACATTTTCAGCAGTCATTCATCTTCTCTACCAAACCGTTGGCTTGAGGATGGTACACTGTGCATAGAGGCCTAAAGCCCAGGAGAGTTGTAATTTTCGTAATTAATTTGTTAGTAAAGTGCTGCCCATTATCAGAGCAAATTTCATCTGGAAATACCCACTTCGGGAACACTTCCCTCCCCAGGAATTTTGCCACTGAGCGGGCATCATTATGGGCATGGGGACTTTGCATCAAGCCAACATGAGAATGGACACACCACTACTAGCAGGTACTTGTATGAAGTACACCTCACTTGCACATTCATGCAATCAATATGTAAGTGTCGGAAGGTGCCCTCCAGTAGCGGCAAAGTTCCCAGTACAACTCTTAGTGTATGACCTGGTAGGTACTTCTGGCACACCATACAATTACTCACATACTCAGAAACAAGATCATACAGGTTTGGCACAAACCAGTCTTCACTTATCCCTGCAGCCACCTGCTCTTTCGATACGTAGGAAGGAAAGTGAAGCTGTTCCAATCCCAATTGTAACAATTTCCTTGGCATAGCAACCTTTCCTGTGCTATCATGTTGCCAAACCAGACAAGTCAGAAACCGAGAGCACCCTCTACTCTTCCACAGATCTTTTTCTGTGTCTGATGCTTATCCTTGCAGCTCAATTACGTGGAAGATTGGAATTGCATTAAAACTTTCTGGCAATACATCTTTCTCTTTGCTCACTTTCAATACTGTTATTAGGGGTATATGTGTACAGCACATGTGATCCCTCTGGCATATATGCTGATTCTTTTGCTGCTCTGTCTGCTCTTTCATTTCCTCGTGAGATAAACTCTTGCCCTCCTGTATGGGCTTTGCACTTTATTAATGTTAATTCTACTGGGAGTGGTAACATTTCCAATAGTTCTCTCAATAATGCTGAACAGGAGTACTGTCACTTCTTTTTAACCCTATCTTTTCCCATCTTGCTAGTCCTGAGTGTACTGTGGAGGTGACATAAACCGAGTCTGAGAAGATGTTTACTGCTTGGCCTGCGGACATGTTTAGTGCTTCAATCATAGCCACTAATTCAGCTGCTTGTGCAGAGTAAGGATTTGGCAACTGGGTTTGTGAGTACACTATTAACTCCTTCCACTTTTGTACTCCCCTTCCATAACCCACTACTGCAGACCCCGAATGCCTCTGTCCCATGTTTTGATCAATGCTGGAACTTCCATCAATGAAGATCATGTCCCCCCTTTGATCACTTCTTTCTTAACTACGTGGTTCCCTTCACTCCTGTCAATGCATGCTACACAGTCATGCACATAGTCTCCTTCTTCTATTTGTTCTGCAGTGAACTCTGCTGGGTTTATTGTTCTGCACCTCACCACTTCTATTGCAGGGTTGGTTAGTATTCCCTCATACCCTGAAGACCACTGGGTAGTCAGTGATGATTTTGTTTTCTCCAGTATTACAAATAATGCATGTTCCACGTACAGAACTATTGGGCACCCCATGGTTATTGTGAACGCCTTTTCAATGGCAAATGTAGCAGCAGCAAGTGCCTGCTCACATGGGAAGTATCCCTGCATCACTGCATCCAGTGACCCACTGTAATATGCAAGTGGCTTGTGTCCCTGTCCCTTTATCTGTGTCAGCACCGCTGTCATTACTTTTCCATATGAATGTGAAAACAAATGTAATTTTTCCTTGTAATTGGGAGTCGCTAACACTGTTGAGGCGCTAGTTCATTTTTCAACTCTCATCCAGTTCGGCCGTCTATTTTATGTGTTTTGTATTTCTGTGCTTCATTTAGTGCTTGCAACAATGGCCTGGTATATGTTGAGTAATCAAAAACCCATGCTCTGCAATAGCTGCATAAGCCCAAAAATTGCTTCTTCTCTTTCACTGTTTTTGGTCGTGGAGTCTTGTGTATGGCCTCTACTATTTCTGGTGTTATTTTTCTCCCGCCTGCTGACACAATCCGACCCAAGTACACCACTTCTTGTTGACAGTATTGCAACTTCTCCCTGTCCACCTTGTATACTTTGTCAGCTAGCAGTGCCAGTGGTGTCAATAAGTCCTTTCTACGGTATTCTTATGTTGTGCTGCACACAAATAAATCGTCAATGTATTGTATGACCATGCTCGCAACCTGCAAGTTGCTCTGGTCCATTTGTATCACTCTGTTAAAGATGCTTGGCCCTTTGTAGTATCCCTGGGGCATTCTAGAATGTTCAAACTGTGTCCTGCGATACAGAAAGTCAGTGAGATACCTGGAGTCTGGGTGTAGTGCGATGGAGAAAAAAGCATTCTTTAAGTCGACTACTGTGAAAAAATGTTCCTCAGCAGGAATGCTGCAAAAAATGGTTGCAGGGTTTGGAACCAATGGATAGTCTGTATCAATAACATCATTCAGAGGGTGTAAATCCTGTATAAAATGCCACACCCATCCCTTTGCTTTCTTAACCAGATAGATATCAGTGTTGAAAGGTGATGTGCTCACCTGTATTATAACTTGCTGCCATAGGGCATGCAGTGTCTCATATATGCCCTGATCTGCCTCTCCTACCTTGCCCAGTTCGTATAACAGAAAGAGCAGTGCCCCACATGATGCAGATAGCAAAACAGGAAGCACAATATTTACAGAAAGATCTGGAAAAAGAGCCAAAGAGCATGTGAATAGCAGGACACCATGGTTTAGGAATACTAAAAGGGGCAAGGGCAGTACATATCAAGTTAAAAGAAGGAGCACTATTGCTTGTTTGTTTGTTTATATATACATGTATGGCAACCATCCCATCAACACATGCACTCAATATACAAACACATGTATGTGAGTAGGTATCCCTGTCATTGCGCTTTGTGCATGGTATGCTTGAATCAGTACTGCCACAAGGGCTTGGTACATTCCCACTGTGGAGCACACCATCCCTTTTCCTGAAAATGAAATTGTGGTATTCAATTTGCTAAGCAAGTCCCTCCACAGAATATTGATGGGAGTTTCTTTTCAATACAGCAAATGTGCTAAAATATTTGCTTCATCCCTATCGTTAAGGGGAAATGTTTTGTCAGAGGAACTTTTAAAAATGTCCCCAAAAAGCCTTGTGTGTCCAAACATTTGTTAGATAGTGGAAATCCTTCTTCCTTGATGCATGATCTGGGTGTCCCAGTATCTATAAGAAAGGGAAATCCCCTCTGTTCTATCCTCACATTCTTCAATTACTGCTAGAACAGGACACACTCGCACTCTCCGTGGGCACCCCTATTGGGAAAAAGTGTTTGCGGATGTCACAAATGGGTTACCACCCACCATTGTCACTACAGTAAATTGGGATATGGTGTTCTGCCACAATACTGTCACCCCTTCCGGTATCTGTGTCTGCGCTGGTGCCTGAAGTATACTCACTGTACCTTAATTTCCCGCTGTTTCCCAATGTTGTACGTGCACTGGTCCTTGGGTAGTAATTCCCTGTGTCTGTGCAGGCTGTATCTGCACTTGCTGCTGCTGTGGCATTGCCTGTACTTGCTGTGTAGTCTGTGGCATGTATGTCTACTGTTGTTGTGGTATGACCTACATCTGTTGAGGAGTCTGCTGCATGTATGTCTGCTGTAGTTGCCCTCCCTGTGCAACTAGTTGGCATGTTTGTACAGCATGTCCAAAATTCCTTCAGGCATAACATTGTACTCCAAAATGTGGAGTCATAACTCTGTATCCCATTCCCCCTCCATGTGTGTAGTATCCTCTCCCCATTTGATACTGTCCCATATATGCACCTCCCTGCCTGCCTGCATAACACCAGGTTGCTGCATGTTTGTGAATGCGGGTTGCTATGGTATCTGCACTGCCCCCCACTGCTGGGTGGTGGGCACCTGTGGGTAGCATCCAGGTGGCATCATTGCAGCCACAGGAAGCCCCCTTTGCTCTGCCTTTGTTGCATTATCCTCTATATCCTTATTCTTCGCCTGTTTTTTCTTACAAAAGTGCACAATTGTTGCCTGTATCTCGGGTCACCCCCTTTGCCTCAATTCCCACTATTTTTTCCAAAGAGGCCTGTGCATCCGTGGGGAGCCCCCTCACTAGCATATGGTAAAACAAAGGTATTTTTTCATCCCATAACTGCTTATTTTCCTGTGTCCACATTTCCTGTATGGATTGTATGTATTCCGTGGGGTCCTCATCAGGCTTCGTTTTGCGAGCCAGTATAGATCCCATGTCTGATGTCTCTGGATTGAGCTCCCTCAGAGCCTTCCATACATGTGCTCGATAATTGTTGAAGGACGCTCCATCATGTACATTAGAGCTTAATTTTACCTTGGAGTATCCCGCTTGCAGTCCTATTTTGTCACTTCTCTCTCTGACCAATACTGCCAACAAACATTTTATATCTCCTATGGCCAATGGGATTTCCACTGTCTCTTTCTCAAAAACATAAATCCACTTGCTCGCCCCTGCCATCAATGAAGGTAAACTGTAAATTAAATGATCCCTGTCCATTGTCTGCATGGTATGTAATGACCCTAGCCCCCCGCTTTCTGTAAAAGTGGCATTTGTGGCATTTGTGTGCGGATCCTACATTTATTACCACGTTGTGGTCTTTTTGCTACCGCTATTCTGGTTTTCCTGCTGCAGAGCCTGTTTCTGCCCAGAGCAATTGCCAGTGGTTTAGATTCATACGAAACCTTCCACCCATCACTTTTGTGGTCAGTTTGTTTCTCCTTGTGAGAGAGGGTATGCCCAGACGTGGGTCCCTTGCACGCTGCGCCACAGGGAACCAGGCTGCACCTCACTGAGGAGATCCAACAAGGCCGAAACATGTCTGGGGTTGCTTGGTTTTCTGTGCAGAGGGGACCTGGCCTAGCAGTTCGGGCTGGGCTGCTACCTTCGGTGGTGGGAGCTGCTGACTGATTTGCACATGGCTGGTCCCCTTTTGCAACGGCGCAGACAGGCTAAAAAACAGTGGTGTGGAAGGTTGCCCAGAGCAATTGCCAGTGGTTTAGATTCATTCGAAACCTTCCACCCATCACTTTTGTGGTCAGTTTGTTTCTCCTTTTGAGAGAGGGTATGCCCAGACGTGGGTCCCTTGCTCGCTGCGCCACAGGGAACTAGACTGCACCTCACTGAGGAGGTCCAACAAGGCTGAAACATGTCTGGGGTTGCTTGGTTTTCTGTGCAGAGGGGACCTGGCCTAGCAGTTCGGGCTGGGCTGCTACCTTCGGTGGTGGCAGCTGCTGACTGATTTGCACATGGCTGGTCCCCTTTTGCAACGGCGCAGACGGGCTAAAAAACAGTGGTGTGGAAGGTTGCTCAGAGCAATTGCCAGTGGTTTAGATTCATTCGAAACCTTCCACCCATCACTTTTGTGGTCAGTTTGTTTCTCCTTGTGAGAGAGGGTATGCCCAGACGTGGGTCCCTTGCTCGCTGCGCCACAGGGAACCAGGCTGCACCTCACTGAGGAGGTCCAACAAGGCCAAAACATGTCTGGGGTTGCTTGGTTTTCTGTGCAGAGGGGACCTGGCCTAGCAGTTCGGGCTGGGCTGCTACCTTCGGTGGCAGCAGCTGCTGACTGATTTGCACATGGCTGGTCCCCTTTTGCAACGGCGCAGACAGGCTAAAAAACGGTGGTGTGGAAGGTTGCCCAGAGCAATTGCCAGTGGTTTAGATTCATTTGAAACCTTCCACTCATCACTTTTGTGGTGAACCTGTTTCTCCAGTCACCCAATGATTCTTCCCTTTCTTCCTCTTCTCCTTCATCCCTTTTCCTTTCCAGTCTCCTGTCAAATGGTGGGTGTCTGTTTCGTCATCCCCCTGACCACTGTTAGCTCTGTCCTCCCAGTCTGATATGGTTTGCCCTTCGTCTGCCGTGTCAATTTCACTAGGGTCCGAGTCCCATCCCCACTTGTCCATCATAAATTTGATGCGCCCTGCTGTCCACCCCTGTTCATTTGTTCCCTTCTCGTGTTCCTTTCCTTTCTCCTCTATTTCCCTTTCCATATCTTTTTCTGCCTCCTTTAACACACTTTCAAGTTGTTGCTGCGCACTCTTTTTTATGTCATTTAAATATTTCCTCTTCTCTCTTTCGTCCTTGCTGCTGATGCTTGTACTGCGCCTGTCTTGCTTTTTATGTGTTCCTTCCTTGTCTTGTCACTCTCGTTTAGGATTTGTATACCCTGCAGCTGGTTTTAATAACGGGTATATTGTATAAGCGGTGGTGCACTTCCCTGCTCCTCCTCCTCCATCACCTTTTCTGTTTCTTTCTATTTCTCCTCATATAATTTCCAAAGCCCCAGAATGTCCTGTCACTTTTTAAGTTTCGCTACCCTATATGTAGCTGCTAAGTATACTTTCTATAGTATCTTTATGGAACGTTCCCTCTCCGAACCACTCTTTATAACACTTGGCCATGGTGTTGTGTACCCACTCAAAATTACACTTTGATATTTTATCACGGTATTGGGGCAATTTCCTACACATATGGTTAAATGGGGCATCCATCCAGTAGGACATCACTACCTCCGCCTTTCCTTTTTCTTAATAGAATATTCTTCTTTCCTGCCATCTTCCTTCCCTTCACAAAATGTTTTTTAAAAACATTCACCCTATCTTCAAGCAAGTCCACTCAATGTTTAAACTTACCATTTTGCTGGATCGCTCTACTCTCGTCCACTCCGGACTTCTCCACAGGCCCCACCCTTTCACAATTCACACTCTATTACACACAGAGGCCTTCTCCACAGGCCCGCCTCGTTAAATCATATTAGTATAGAGGTGGCCTTCTCCACAGGCCCACCACCTTAACAATAAAGCCCTTTATTAGCGGGTTAGAAAATGTTGTTACTCTTCTCCTTGCTCAACAGTTTCAGCAACTCGTGATACACGTTTTGCGTTATGTACACGTTAAATTGGCTCTAGCTCTTCCACAGCAAATGAACACTATGATCACTTTGCACAACACTGACAAACGAACTGCGGCTACTAACAAACAAGTGCATGCATATACCCAAATCATTTGTTCCCCAAGGAAAAAGATATGATGCAACTATACCAATTGCCTGCTCTACACGCAACTCTTGTCTAACAAGGTCTGCCACTTACTACGCAACCCTGTGCTCTAATGCAGATGTCCCGCCATCTACCTGCTCCCTATCGGAACAGCAGACCTAATATCTACACTAGGACGGGCAATCGCCCTCTTCACCACTAACCAGGGTGTGTCCAATACACTGCAAAAAGAGTCCCTCCAGTCGCTTGTGATTTCATGCATGGGTACACTCAGGTGTCCTTTTAGGAGATTTGCCACTTCTTTCGACCTCAAAGTCTCCTTGCACTTTCGGATGGAGTGAAGGCAGAGCCTGACCAGGCACATGTTTGGGAAAAGGCGTCCATGGGCCTCTCTTCAGCTCTTTATGCTGGCAAACAGATGCTGCCCTGCACGCCTCCTGGAACACGGCTGGAAATCTTCATGCCTCAGTTGAATGGCAAAGATATCTAGCTTGAGTCTCAAAAAAGGTATTGGGGTCACCTCGTAGTACTCACCAAAAAATTACAAAAGTAGTCAAAAAGGAGTGTATGCCGGTGCAAGAAGTAACACAATTTTATTCAGGGCCCCAGGTGCAGCTGGGACAGAACATTCAAATAGAATGCGGAACAGAACTGAATGAAAAGGCACTTTCAAAGAAACACTCTCAAGGTGAAAACATTTATAGACCGAAAAGGAATTAGCATTTGAGATGTGCGACATAGAAAATATCTCCCCACTCAGACATTATTGGTCCTTGCACTTTGGACCCATATAGAAGAACCCCACACTGCCCTCAATTACAATACTGCGACATCACAATCCACCCTCAATGCCCACAACACAAAATTGTATGATTGAAACATTTTAGACAACCAGCAGAACTTTATTATTATTCTGCCCTGGTCGCCTCTTCCCGTCTCCCTTGGGAACGGCTACCCACCACGACATAATCAGAGCCTTGACCCACAGACATACTTTAAAATGATTGTAGCAAAGTGGGAACATTCTAACCCTCTTCCTAGGGAAAATGGTCTGCAGGTGATTTGAAACTGCTGCGGGTTTTGTCGGCTTCAACAGAAAATCACATTTCATAAATGATTTTACATTTTAAAATGGCCATATGTTCCTCTTTCACTGGCAGACCCGGCACGCCATAATCAGTTGACCTTGAAAAATAACCTCTGTGCGCTTCTCTGAACACTTAGCCTGGAATTGCATGCTCTGTACTAATGAACCCGCTGCAGTGGCCTTTGCCCTGAACAAAAAGGTCTCACATGTTAAAACAGAGCTGGCTATTGGGGCCTATTTAACGCGCTTTATTCTATCACTAAGTTGGATTATACTTACCTATGTTCCAGGATTTAAGGATTCGTTTTATTAAGCTTTTAATTTTGCAGATATGAGAAAGGGCCCTTCCCCTTTTAGAGGGCTACTCTCCCAGCTGATGTTCCTTCATACCGAGCTGGGCTTGCATTTTTAATACATTAAGCCTATGAAGATTGGGGGGGTTTATTCTCTGGGAGTGTCTGCCTCCTAAACCAGCCAATGGAAAGAGTTGATCAATCAAAAAGGGTGAGCACATGATGACATAATGTGGGAAAAATCCATAATAAAAGTAAAAACACACAGGGAAGTAGAGAGCTCTGGATTTTGCATGCTGCAGAGGAGGGGAACCCATCTTCCAAATGTAGCAGAGCAGAGCATAGATATTATCTGGAGGTGAGTGGCACTGATACAAGAGAAAACGTGCCCCAGTGGCAGACCTCCTACCATGGAAGAGAGGAAGAGATCAATGGGGGCCAGCTGACTGGTAACTCCCTGAGAACACGTGAGGGTCACTGCTGGCTCTGTTCTTTAAACAATTATTTAACAGTGATTATGAAAATCCCTCTATGTAATTTAAGATAGCCCCTCTAGAACTATTTCTCTCCTACATCCCAGGAGTAGGTGAGCTGAGAGGTAACTTCCACTAGAGGGAGCTCATTCCAAATTAATGCTTGAGCATGTAAAGTTGGAATTGCACTTTGCGTTCTCACAGTGTTCAAAGTCAGATTGATTTTACATAGGGAAAAATAGTATTACTGTGCAGATAAAGCGCAGTTCTTTCTAAATCCAAAGACAACCAAATTAAGCCATGCAGATTTTCACAAATGTGGGCTGACAACAGGTCTGTGGAAGGGTGCACATTTCCACAACTCCATGATTGTTTGATAACTTGTGACCTGTGAAAAACCATATTTATGTAAAATGAAAGATTGGAGATGGAAGGAAGCTTTGCTTTCCATAGAGAAAATGTGTTTTCAAATTAACATTTCAGCAATGGTCTTGTTTTGAAATGAGAGGAGCCTCAACTAAATACACCCCAAATAAGAGATTTGGGGGGCATAGTTGTCCTTTCAGGAAGGCAGAATCTGGTGGACGCATAGAATAGATAAATCAGCCTTCTGTGCATTCTAAATTGATATCAGAGTACATCAGAACTTGTATTCCATTTACATGCATAGGCTAGAAATCAATCACACCGAACATATTGATAGTGGAATATACATATAGCCAATGCATCTTACTTTGTGACATTTCTCTGAGACTAATATTTGTTTTGATATCAGAGAAAACAAAATAATATGTTGCCAATAAGCAGCGTGTAAGGAAATGTGAATTGAATTTTGCTTACAAATTAGATTTTAATATTAACACTAGATACATAAATATAAGTAGTGGATTCATGGCGTAACTGAATCTGTGTATTCTATTTAGTGAAATTTGCAATTCCTGTTTCTGTGAACCATTTACAAATGTATTGATATTTCATTGTGGTGACTTACCCAGGACCCCTTTCAAGTAATTTGATTCAAATAAAACAAATCTTTCTAATACAGCCTGTTTCTTGCCCCAGAATTATGAGGTGGGGTGTTAGGGTGTGTTACATTAGGGAAAACTAGTTAGTGATGAATAATTATAATACACAAAATACGGTGACACCCCTTGGTTTATCATGTCTGATGTTGTATGCATGGCTGTAAGTCTATTTCAGCCTATTAGGTAATTTGTTCCTTTACTTCTGTTATCTGTCTTGGCCATATATTAACATATACGAGAGGCATGATTACTCTGAAGACGGTGGTGTGGGTGAAGCTATTTGACTAATATTGTGCTCCAGATATAGGGGATTTCTCCCCTGTAGCTTCACGGTGGAGGAAGGGCACTCCACTGACCATGGAGAAAGCAGAAAAAGGGATATATATATTTTTGGGCACAGGCAGCATGAACAAGTGTTTTACAGGGCCCTTTTGGCAAATATTTTGGACAGAGGCATTACATACATTTGTTTTGCAATAACAGTACTGCTATATATTGCGGGCATCCTTAAGAAAGTGTTTAAGAGTGGCAATTCTGGCATATTTTTAGGAACAGTCATAATGAAAATGTTGAGTAAAATTATAGCTTCATTTTATTAGCTATATTTATTTTGCCCATCCTGAATGGAAGACTACAAACACGAGCATGTATAGACATATGATCTGAAACAAATCTCTAGTTCAGATTTTGGAAACCTTAGCATGGAGACATAAAGACACACATTGAACGAAATGCATGATAATAAGATCGGGGGTCACAAGTTAACAAACTAACTATAAACAGCTGTATGTATGTGCTATATAATGATATGCTGCCCAATATGTAACCCTGTGCTGCATTATCACCCATGCAACACATCCTGCATATCTAAGCACATGTATGTGCAAATATAACTAAGCCGATTCCACAACTAATACATTTCTGGGGCTTTCTTGGATTACACCCGACCCCTAATGTTACTTTGATAAAGGGGTTTCACTGAATTTCATATTAACTGAACAATCCCAGGGACGTAATTTCAACAAAATGCCAGGGGTAGCGGAAGTGACATCACAAAACCCTTGACCTCTGATGACATCACAGAAAGTGATGTCATTTGACCCCACACCGAAGTGACACCACTGGAAACAATAGAACACGACCTTTCACCCCTCGACAAAATAGGAAGTGGCATCACATAGCATTGTTTCTAAGTACACTATGAATAATATGGTTACGATATCACTGTAAAGTGATATACATTTCATACAAGAATGGATCACCATATATATCGTTAATATCAGCGCATCTAGGCCCATATTACCAAATTACTGAATGCAAGCAGATGTCCAAGGCCAAACAATAATGCTGTGTCATTATATAGCACTTCATATAGAACAAATATACATACAATATCACCCAACCTGTGTTGCTACTCATTTAGCAACCTCAGCAGGATGAAAGGTTGGGTCGGCCTTGCCGGGAGTCGAACCTGTAACCTGCAGATCACACACACATTGCAGCAGCGAGTACTCAACCCACTGAGCTATCTTAACAGCTATAGCTATCAGAAAACCAGCCACTCCAGAAACAAATAGCCACATGCTGCTGGCCGCAGCCCAGGAGTATCAATAAAATAAAAAAAAAAAGTTTTTTTTCAGGGGTAGCAAGGGAGGCCCTGGGGGTAGCACGGGAGACCCCTAAAAGACATCCCTGAAGTGTCCCTTAATGAAGGTTTGACATGTTTTTGAATAGCCCAGATCTCAGTTTACAACAAGCGTGCGCTTTGGGAAAATTGCTTACATTTTAAATTCTTACCAAGTTGTTCTTTTTGACTTCATTGCTGTTGTGATGATTGGAAACCGCACGCATTTGGAATGATGAAAAGGGGCCTCATGCCGAGTTTGCCGGTCTGGAAATAAGGGTGCCGGTAAGCTCACCGGCACCCTTGTTTTCACACAGGCAAACTACAGGTTTGCCTGCCGAGCTGCGGTGCCCGACAGGTCTGACCCTGCTGGGCACAGTGGTTACGCTATCAAAGCCGCCACAGAAGTTCCGGCACTGTTAAAAATGGTGCCGGCGCTTCCATGTCCCCACTCCCATGGGACTCTAGGGAAATGGGGATTAACAACATTACCGGCACTTCCCGGCCATCGGACATGTAATAGCCCCGTAGCACCGGGAAGTTAGATACCGGTTATATTTTAGGTGTCTGGTGGCAACCCACCGGTAAAACCGGCAGGGTTACCACCGGACCCGTAATGTGGCCCAAGGACTAGGTATAAGCTGATGGCGTTTAGTCCGTGTTTCTGCTATTTTGTAGCAGATTCCATGCTTTCCTCATTAGGAGAATGCAGTTTTGGTTTCCGGTCTCCCATTATGGGTGCTACTGTATGGGATTTATTGACGTGTCTTTCAATGGGGCACATTTTGAATAAACAATGACATCATCGGATGGCCCCCTTGGAACCAGAAGTGTGCGCAGAAAACGTATGAAAGATCCATCAGGCTGGGAGCTACCATTTGCAGAATCCCCTTTGGTTCAGCTGCTTCACAATCAAAAGGATAATTGAAAAAGGTGTCACTTCACAGTTAGCATTCAGTGTCTCAAAATAAAAATTTGTTTGTATAGAGTGTCTTTGAGCACAGCTCTTACGAGTTGTTTAAGGTCTCCAATGGTGGGGCCATAACTGGTAATAAATGTGTTCCAATGTTCCATTAAAGCAGTGGGGTTGTCGGGCAATGTGGGGAATTGTTGTGCCATATAGTATAAGTCAGTGGAGCTCCAGGGACTGTGAATTGTCATAGGTTCAGCCTTGGTATTGGCCTGAGGGTAGGTGCGCATAGGTAGAAGGGTAGCGTCAGCAGCGGTGGATGGCGAGGTCACCACAGTGCACAGCATAGGAGGTGCAGATATGGAGGTATGTAACAATTGCAGGTCGTTTTTAGTGTGTTCCTGCAAAGCAGCAGTGTATTGTGGCAAACCTGGATCTGCTGGATCGAGTGAACTCTGTAAGTAGTCAGAGGTCCACTTGTGTTCCAGGCTGTGACGGCGTTGGTGTTGGGCAGGAGCAATGGGGGTGGAGGAAGCTAGAGGTTTCACTCTGGTGGCATAAGGTAAAATAAAAAGTGGTGATTGGGGCGTAAGGGGTGGTGTGGGATCTATAGCAGGTGCCTGGGGGTGGGTGCGGTGGCTGGGGTGGCATGACAGCTCGCCATGGCTTGAGGGGTGGTGGGTCCCTCTGATGTGGAGTAGGCGGTGCACGGGCAATCAGGGGATGTTGCCCACACTCTGCAAGTTGTGCCGCAGGACAGGTAGTGGATCTTCGTTGTCGAGGAGTACTGGATTTGGAGTCACCAGGGTTTTAGCTGCTAGGAGCCCAGTGGGCAGCTGAATAGGGATGTCTTTATCCTCTACCCCTGAAGATTGCAGCTTTGCTGTGTCTTTGGTGCTGGCAGACGGCGGTGTGTCTTTTCCCTGCACCCCTTGCTGTCCTTTGTCATCAATTGCAGGCACTGTTTTCACACACTGGCTGGTGTGGACCCAGGAGTCATGGCCTCTACAGCGTACTGCAATGTGGGTTGTCAGAAGGACCTGGAACATTTCTTCCCAATGAGGGTGCAGTGAGGATTTTCGCTGATGCACTTTCAGGACTATCCAGTTCCCAGGCAGGAGGCTGAGGCATGGTGTTTCAGGTGGTCAAGGAAGGGATTCTTGGATTTGCTGGAAGTGAGCATTAGTCTTTTGTAATAGGAAACAACATGATCATCATTCAGTTGTAAATCACAGCGTTCAGGAGAAGGTGGCGGAGTAACTGCCATTCTCATGGGCCGCCCCATGAGAATCTTGTGTGGGGAGAGTGCTTCTTTTGTCCATGAGTAAAAGAGGGAGGACATCAGGCAAACTTAGGCCTGTTTCATGGCACACTTTGGCAAGGCAGTTCTTCACGTCAAAATTATGTCATTTCACTGACACAGATTATTCTGGATGATACTAGCAGTGAACATTCTGTAGGATTCCTACGGCATTGCAAATGTTCTGTACAATTTGTCCTGTGAAGTGAGTACCCCTATCAGAGTTTATAGAAATTTGGAGGCCAAAAACAACTTCTTGGCCACTGTAATGGAATCAGCATATTTACAGGGTTAGGCTTCAGTCCACTCAGAAAATGTGTCTATTACCACCAGGATGTATTCGAAAGAGGCACACTTAGTCATGTTAATTAAGTCAATTTGGAGATTTGCCAAGGGGCCATAAGGGAGTTCATGTGCCCCTGGAGTGGTTTTCACAGGCTTTCCAGGGTTGAACATGAGACATGTTGGACAGTGAACACAGTTTTTCTGAGCAATGGAGGGGAATGTCATGTTTTCCTTCCTTGAATGGGACGCAGAGTGAGCAACACTTGCTAGGTATGGTAATAACGATAGTGGGGTCACTAACCGGCTCAAGTTATCATGCCATAGGCAATCAGAGCAACAACCACCTTTACTTTCCAACCGCTGTTTCTCAGCCTGGGGGGCTGTCTATTTGAGGTCTGCCAGGACAGAAAGGGATGCTAGGGGGTCCTCAAATGAGAGAAGAAACAGCAGTACATAATCAGGAGCCTGAGGGCCATGAAGGGCTGCTTCATTTGCATGGCAGTCAGCCAATGTGTTACCCTGCGAGGTGCTGTCAGAAAATCGAGTGTGGGCCTTACATTTCACAATGGCTAACTCGGTGGGTAGCAAGATCGCATTAAGCAGTGATTCAACATAGAGAGCATTGCGAATGGGAGTACCTTGGGCGGTAACCTCTCTGTTTCAAGAGGGTCCCATAGGCGTGCAAAATACCAACAGTGTAACGTGAATCAGTATATATAGTGGCTGTGTGGTTATGGTGCAAGCCCGTGTGAGGGCAATGAGTTCAGCAACTTGTGCAGACCATACTGATGGGGGCTGAAATGCTTCTAAAACTGCAAAGTCTGCCTGGAGAATCCCTGTGGAGTCCTTAAGACGAGAACCATCAACGAATAGAACTAGGTCTGCATTGGGAAGGGGAATATCCTTGAGGTCAGCTCTTGGTGATGGCACAATGTCAACCACTGCAAGGCAGTCATAAGGGTGACCATCCTCTGGAGTGGGTAGCAGGGAGGCAGGGTTGAGTGGGGCACACCTGATGAGTGCTATTGGTGGAGGAGAAGAGCAATTCTTCATATTTGGTGAGATGTGCATCAGATAGGTGTTTTACCCCTTGAGGATGAGTGCTACTACAGAGTATGGCACTGCTACATTTATGTGGCGTGTTAGGGAAATGTCTGCTTTTGTAAGCAGAAGGGCAGCAGCAGCTACTGCTCTGAGACATTTGGAAAAGGCAGAGACTACAGGGTCTAACTGTGAGCTAAAAAAGGCTAAAGGGCATTGCAGGTCCCTGTGCTTCTGTGTGAGTATGCCTAAGGCATACCCCTCTTTCTCATCACAGAACTGGGTGAGTGATTTTGAGCAGTCAGGATGGGCGAGGGTAGGGGTAATGGAGAGGGCCGTCTTGGTTTTGGAGAATGCTGTGGAAGTGTCAGCAGACCATGTGAGTTTGTCAAGTTGGGAGTCAGGTAGCATCTTTTGCATAGTTGCTATACTAGAGGCATAATCAAGGATCCAGGGGCGGCAGAAATGTCTCATTGCTAAAAAGGAGCATAACTGTCTTTCAGTGGCAGGCATGGGACATTGTAAGATGCAGGACACCGGAGAGGGGGCAAGGCGCCTAGCACCATGGGAAATATATTCTAGATAACTGACGGTGGGGAGGCAGAGCTGTAATTTAGCTTGTTCACTTTGGGACCTTTTGCTTGCAGGGAAGATTGTGAGCAAAACAGAATTTGCATGTGTCTTTTTCTTTCTATAAAGAGAATCAGAGTATTGCAAGGACTAGTGGGGTAGTAGAGGATGCCCTGGTCAATGATGGAGGAGATGACAGGCTCAATACCTTCCTCTGCTTGTGGGGAGATCCCATACTAAGGTACTCGTGGCAGAGGAACCTCAGGATTAAGAGTGATGTGAAAAGGTTTAGCAGAGAAAATTTGGCCTACATCATTGGCGTGTTCATCCCAGAGGGCAACTGGCAATGAGTTACTAAGGTGTTGCACCTGTGTAGCTTGGGTGGGTGTAAGGAGTGATGGAGGCTCTGGAGGAGGCTCGGGGTATGTGGGCTGCTGGAGGAGGAACAAACATTGAGCTTGTCTAGACTGTGGAACCTCTAGGTAAATACCATCAGGAGAACAATAAATGGTACAATGAATTTTGTATAACAGAGCAATACCCAACACATTTGCAGGTGAGCAAGGGTTCAATAGAAAGGCATGATATTCAGTGATGGGACCAATAGAAACAGATAATTCATTGGGCACTGGCTAGTAGCATCGAGTGCCTAGCACCTGTGTCAACTAAACAATTTCCATCCTGTGCTTGGATGTTACATTTTAGATAGGGACTGGACCGGTCCAGTGGGATTAAAGCAGCAGAGAGCACAGAAGGGTCCCTCTGGTAATGTTATTTTGGGCCATAGGAGATATGCATGCCTTGTTAGCCCCCATTAGGAAAATGAGGAGGCGGAGGGGGTGCTGCCAGGGGTGGAGGGTAGAAATTAGAATTTCCAGGAAGAATTAAATAACTGCGTTCAGTAGTGGGACTTTTGCATCCCCGGCCCCAACAGGCAGTTTTTTGTTGAGCATGGTGTATTTGCAGAGCCATGAGGCGGGCAACACCATCTTTCTCATGGTGTTTGAGCTTGTCAGAGAAATGTTGAGCTGCTTGCAAAGCTTTTTCAATAGATTCAGCTTGCCACCCAATCTGAACATTTTAAATACTGTTTGAAATTTCAGGAAGGCGACCATTCACGAAATGAGAAACTAATGCAGGCTTAGCTTGTTCCCCAGCGTTTGCAATACCGGAGTATTTAGTGAAACAGTCAGTCATTCTAGATAGGTAATCAGAGGGAGATTCAGGCTGGTTATGCTTGCAGGCTGCTATCTTTGACCATTCAGATATTATGGGGTATTTTTCTTTGAAGAGGGTGGCAAGTGCAGTAATATTAGCAGTAAAAGTATCACCTTCGGCCAGTGTGTCAGGCCATTGTAGTTTGTACATAATTTGTTTGTATAGAGTGTCTTTGAGCACAGCTCTTACGAGTTGTTTAATGTCTCCAATGGTTGGGCCATAACTGGTAATAAATGTGTTCCAATGTTCCATTAAAGCAGTGGGGTTGTCGGGCAATGTGGGGAATTGTTGTGCCATATGGTATAAGTCAGTGGAGCTCCAGGGACTGTGAATTGTCATAGGTTCAGCCTCGGTATTGGCCTGAGGGCAGGTGCGCATAGGTAGAAGGGTAGCGTCAGCAGCGGTGGATGGCGAGGCCACCACAGTGCACAGCAAAGGAGGTGCAGATATGGAGGTATGTAACAATTGCAGGTCATGTTTAGTGTGTTCCTGCAACGCAGCAGTGTATTGTGGCAAACCTGGATCTGCTGGATCGAGTGAACTCTGTAAGTAGTCAGAGGTCCACTTGTGTTCCAGGCTGTGACGGCGTTGGTGTTGGGCAGGAGCAATGGGGGTGGAGGAAGCTAGAGGTTTTACTCTGGCAGCATAAGGTAAAATAAAAAGTGGTGATTGGGGCGCAAGGTGTGGTGTGGGATCCAGAGCATGTGCCTGGGGGTGGGTGCGGTGGCTGGGGTGGCATGACAGCTCACCATGGCTTGAGGGGTGGTGGGTCCCTCTGATGTGGAGTAGGCGGTGCACGGGCAATCAGGAGAGGCAAGTTTGGCGTTCGTTCATGTAAAATGTCAACATGTGGCACTGTAGGTGCTTCTGAAAGGGAGTTTTAATGGTGTCTGCAGAAACACATGGGTAGAGGCCTGTTTTGCAAGTGGGTTTACTGTTTGGCACGCCGGCCTTGGAGGGATGCTTGTTTTGTTCTAATTCCTTCTCTAGCCTAGCCTCAGAGTTTCTAAGCGATCTAGTTTGACTGTCATGTAATCTGATCATTGATTCTTTGTACCAGGTGAAATAGGCTGGCCAGTGACCATCAGGCACCTTAGACTTTCTTTGTTACAAAGCCTTGCGCAAGACAACAAGATGGTCAGTTTCAAATGACACTCCAAGTGGCCACTCAAAGTCCTTTTGAAAGCGGGTAAAAGAAATCCAGTCTTTCAGATATTTACACGTCAATGTCCCATAAGTGGAAAACATGAAGAATGCATTGATCCATACTGCAGGTGAAGGTGGTGTTTTGGATTACTCAGAGTCCATCGCTAAGTCTAGGAATTAAAAGAGCAGGGAGACACAAAGGGAGATGGGCCAGCAGGTAGTGCAGGTCAAGAGGGGTGGTGCACAGAGGAATGACAAACAAGTGAGGTGGCTCATGTTGGGAAGTGTGCATCCACCCCTCTAGGTGCTTTAAAGTAAGGTGAGATGCATTTGAAGCACTGTGATGAGCCAGGGGTTACAGTGGACAGTGAGAGGACTGCCTTCCCGCCCAGCAGGACCCCATGCTAATATAACCAATTATAGTGTTACCACATGGTGTGGCCCAAGGCACGGGTGGCATCGCTATTTTGTGTAGATATTAATAATTATAGGTAGAAGGAAAGACGTTCAGGATAAATGCGGCATTACATGCACAAGGTCCAAATCTACGAGGCCACAGACATCTGCACTCATGCCCGAGCTCCCATGAGGATAGTTTGCACCCCCACCATCCACACTGTTTGTTCATTGTTCTTGAAAGTGTTGCAAAGATGCATCTTTCACTCAAGAGGAATGTGCCCTACTAGGCCGCAATCAGAGCCTGGTCTGCATGTTATCTCACTTTGGCCAAAGTATGACCCAGCCCATTCCCGAGAGACCATGAGTTATAGACCATATATCTGATTAAACCCTAAGATCCCCGAATTCAATGATGCCAGGTGCCTTTTGACCACCAACTCTGAAGTAAAAAGACCTGAAATGTTCAAAGAGAATGGACAGGGTGTATCGTTGAAGCAACAATCATGTGATTTGTATTGTGAGGTGCTGGGAGGGATAGGTTATAGTTCAAAATGTGGGCGGAGACCTTGGAGCCAGATGGCGCAGAGGGAGTGAGTGAAATGTGTGTATCAAGGTTCAGGTGCCCTGGAATCTCCTGTGTGTCCGCCTTAACGTCTGCCAAGTGCACATTATGAGTGATAAAGAAGTTGTATAGTAGGAGTACAATGACCCCAACGTGATCTCAGCGCCCCCGTACCTGCAGAGGCTTCCAGGCCGCTTCTCCAAAAGGAACCGCGCCCACCTACAGCGATTGGCTCCGAAATAAAACATGTGTTCCGAGTGGTTTAGCAGGAGCCATTTTAAGAAAAGTCCTCTTTGCTCTTTGAAGCGGGGTGCGGCTCAGAGGAGAGACCCGGCCGGTATTGGAACCCCATGACAAAGGAGTTCGGGTGAGCATGCACATGTAAGTAGATTCTTGTAAGCGATAACAAGTAGTGGACAGATGCATGGGCAAGTGTGAAAGGGGTGAGTATGTGGAGAGAGAGCTCATCAACATGACGTGGATGAGGGTAGGGTTGTTTGTTGTTAAAATTAGTATTATGAATGGTGTGTTTCAATAAAGTATTATAAGGTAAGGCAAGTATTATAAGGTAAGGCATTATAAGGTAAGGCAAAGGTTAAGACAGGGAGCCGCCCCTCGGAAGGGGAGGGAAGGTGGTACCATAGGATATTACATTATTTAAAGGAGAAATATACAAATATGGGTAGTGGTCTTGTATAAGTAGTAGGCCTGGAAGAAGTAATGGGTGCTAGTTTAGTGTATTGTTATAATTTATTGTATTCATACTTAGTGGGTAAGGTGGAGGCCCTAGAAGGGGTGATAATTGTATGTGGTGTGGTGTTGTATGATCTTGTGGAGTTGTGTGGGCGTGCAGGGAAGGGTGGTGGAGAAGAGTGGGATGTTAATTTTCTTGTTTTTATGGTTACAAGTAAGCGGCAGCGTGCACAGCGCGTGAGCCGGGTTTTGTGGGGCTAGTTAGAAATAGATGTCACTAGCATGGGGGAGGATCACCAATAGAGCACATGTACAAGGCCCTGACACTGTATCGTGACAGGGTGAAGAAATATCATAAGCAGTGGATCATGGAGACAAGAGGAGGGGGGATTCCCTGCCCATGGCCAGGGGAGGGCTCACACACCAAGAGCATTTTGGAACACATGTCCACATTTCTAGTGGCAGAATATAAGGGGAAGCAGCTACAAAAGAGAAAAGAGATTCTCCATCTTTGACATATGTTTGAAGACGCAGAATATCAAGGGAATGGAGAGGAGGCACAGAGACAGAGGGATGGCAAGTGCAGGAAGGGAGAAGGAGAACGCGGGCGCCAGTGGGTGTAGGGGATTATATCCCTTGACAACATATCCCGCAGAAGGGTACACTAATCCAAGTTTTGTACCCTCCTTGATACCCTTCTTCTGCGGTAGGGTCTCCCGCAGTGTCAGTAACACCACAGGTTACCACTCCCCCACCTCTCTATGCCCACCCGCCTGAAGTACCAGCATCAATGGGTTACAGGTCTAGGGAGTTTGAGGATAGGTTGACAGGTTAACAAGCAGAACTGAAAAGGTTACAGACATCCCCAGAAACAGGAAGGGATATAAGTGCATTGAGAGAAGGATTAGGAGAGGGGAAAGCAGGGGAAATATTGCTCAATATGAATACTGACGGTTATCGATGTGTAGGTGTTGAGAAAGAAAGGGGTCTGGGTGGGTGGATTATTTTGGGAGAGGAGAATAGTGTAGGGAGAAAATATGGAGGGAGTGGGTACTGGTACGTTCATACAAGATCCGAGTGAAGAAAAAGGGAGGGGTGAAGAGGCGGCTAAAAACACCCCCAAGCAGAAGGTATATGGGCAGGAGGCAGGTTGAGATGGCATAAGTAAAGAGAAGAGGAGTTGTGAAGAAGGGTGTGGGAAGTAGAGCAAAAATGCAGATGCCTCTAATACATAAGAGGGAAGGGAGGACACAGTATGTGCCCTGGCCCCAAATGGATAAGAATAATTTAATTAAGGCCCTCCCTCAGCTCACAGCAGGGACGAGTAAGTGGATATATGAGTTTGAAAAACAAACGTCTGGGTGTCCCTAGCATTAGGGCATCTTAAGAGCCTATTGGTTGCCGCAAATGGGGATCATACTGGGGAGGTGTTGTTTAAGGCTGGATACCCAGGAGTAACCCTGGGGGATGACGCACATGATGGAGCATCATTTATTGGAGTTGGGGCAATGCTATGGGATGCATTACAAAGGGCCTTCCCGAATACTCCCAATTTGCAGGCTTTAATGCAGTTCACCATGGGGGATGATGAGGACCCAGCTAGATTTATTTTTGAAATGCAAGAGAAATGGAAAGCAGAGACTAGAGGGCCGTGAAATCAATCAATACCATTATTTTATTTTATTATAAAAAGGAGCTTGCCGAAGCAAGTGCAGAAGGTGCTGGATAAGATTGTGGGTATTGAGGTGAAGGGATGGGCGGAAATACACAGTATAATAGTGCATCATTTTAAAAGGATTATGGAGCAGGAGTGGGAAATAGCGCAAAGGCGTCAGGAGAATGAAGCAAAATTGGTGGCAAATAAATTGGCAAAGGTAGCATTTCAGGTGCCCGTGCTGACGCCAGTACAGGTGTAAGGAACAGATAGTACCTAGCAAGTTGTGAGGGCCATATTGCGGCACTCTGGGCAGAAGGAGGACAAGGACAGTGAGGTTGGGGCAACAGTACCACAGCCCACAGTGCAACAAGGAGGGCCGCAGCGAGGGAGAGGGGGAGCAAGAGGAGGATGTTTCGGACCAGGGGGAGGTGGGTTTGAACAGTCTCAATGTTAGAATTGTATAACGTGGGGCATTTCACAGGGGAGTGCAGGAGCAGGTCCGCGGTGGGGTATAATTATGGGCCGCAGCGACAGGGCCAAGGGCAACAAGGATTAGGATACCAGCAACAGGGTCAAGGGTATCAGGACTAGGAGTACCCATAGGGGTAAAACCAAACTTATAATCAGCAACCACAAGCACCAGACACAAGCACAGCACCTCTGCAACAACAGCAGGGCAGTGTTGCCCCAGTAAATAGGGTGCCAGGTGGGGCTGCCGCTCCCTTTGGGGCAGCTGCATTGGTAGGAGGTAGCCCATTTTCGTTCCCTGGAACAAACACATATCCTGATTAGGACAGCCAACAGAGAGCACTTGCGTGTCCAGTCTTGTAGATGACTACCCATCCTGACGAGGAATCATTGGTGGGGTGGAGATAGGAAACAATCAATTCATATTCATATTCATGGTGGACTCCGGTGCAACTAAATCATGTATCATGGAAGGAACCTTCGCACTATCAGGACATGCATGGATTCTCTGGGGCCATTTCCAAAGTTCCATACACTGAGGAGTTGGATGTAAAGGTGGGAGGGAAGGTTTTACGGGCACCCTTACTCTATTCCAAGATTTCTCCTGTCAATTCACTGGGGAGGGACCTGCTCAGTCAGTTAAACATGACTATATCCTTCACAGATTATGGAGTAGTCTGTTCCATGCCTGGGATGTGTGCTGTAAGGGCGATGTTGATAATAAAACAATGACAAGGGAGGTGGTAGTCCAGTATACATTCATTATGCATTCATTTTGTATTACTTATGTGTCAGCACTTGCACTAACACAATACCACGGTATTTTAACACATTTTCCTAATATCCCGTATATATTCATTGTGTATTCATTTTGTGTTGCTTATGTGTCAGCAACTGCACTAATATCACACCACGCTGCTCTGATACTCTTATTTCCTTGCTTTGAGTTTACTCTGGAGGTTGCTATGACAGCCACTCAATGCCAGAAGTCAGCCGCTCAAAAATGGCTGCTCATAGCAGATAAGCTTAGGTTACCTGGGTAACGCAGCACGACTCTTCCGAACTCACACGCAGGCATTTGTCTCCATGCTTCGGACTGAGAAGGAGCGCCTCTCAGCTCTGCATCTGTCCCGGCATCTGACGGTAAGAGATTTAGGGAATGCCCTACAACACGGGCACATTTGTGTTCCTGAGGCACGTAGTCAACCCCAGGGCAGTCACTCGTTTCTCGCCACAGAGTCACATGCTGCACTGGTGCACCATGATGTATACAGATCGTTTAGAGTGACTCGAGTAGCGCAGGGCGCTCAATCGTTTATCCATTGTTTTCACTTGTTCCCCTCATACGGTCATGCTTACCACTAGGGATACCATGATCAGTGCAATCCAACAGAACGACTCAAGGAACCATCGGCATGAGAGCAGCAGTAGTACTAAAACAAGCGCACACACCCACCACGAGTCTAAGCATATGGTATCACGCTGATCACAATGATCACACTGGCCTGTCCCAACACTTCGGGGGTAGAATGCAGCAATTCCAGAAAGAGCTACGGCATGGGTTTTCTCTATATACATCTGACAGACTCACTGTAGTGGATCTCCTGTCCCGAGAGGAGTTTGCCCTCCTTTTTGATTTTCAGTGGAACCGGGATCACGACCCGATGCATGACAGGATTGAAAAGCCCCAGACCGCATGCACTGAAACTTCCAATTCCGGTAAGATTATGGACAATACATCCTCCTCATTATTGGGTGCAGATCACACGGCCACCTGCAGAGACTATGAATTAGGCTAATGGTCTCTCTTTGGTGCCTCTTTCTCCCTTTTGTCTTTTTTCAAAGGCAGTCGGGTTTACCAGAATCTACAAAGTAGCCTGTGGCATTAACCTCCTACATACGGAACAGGGGACCAGCTAAATGAGCTATCTACCATAGCATTACTTCGCATACGGTAAGCACAGTGACCTGTTCTTTTCACACCACCACTGCCATTTTCATGTATTTAGCATTAATAGCCTTTATACATTATCCAATTCTTTCCAGAGACCACACACTCTCTAAAAGCATGCTCCTCATGTTTTCCCTTAGACAGAGACCAACAGGACACTCTCTCTCCACAACCAGTTTCACCGTCCTGATGAAGGCCGACCACATGCAACCTTTATTAAATAGCTTCCTCCCATTTGCCGAAACACAGTAGTGTCAATGACCCTCCCTTTGTACCAATGTCCACTATCAACACTGGCAATTGTGCACTGTAATTTTGTGTTGTGCCTACATGTTTTTTTGTGAATTGAATTCAATAGATTATGAATAGAAAGAAACATGTCTGATGTTTACCAATTCCAGTCAATTTGACTGGACTGTACCAATATGTATTTTGTACAAAACTCTATAAACTATAAGTGTCCTTGTGATTATATTGTGACAAACAAATGTGTATTAAAAACTTGGGGACAAACATTATTTGACCCTCACCAAATTTGAAAAACAATGTTGTCTGTATGCATAGGGGTACAACAATGAAAGTGTGTGTTTTCTCTCACCCTAATTATTGTGTGGTTATAAGTGCATCCCCAAAGAAGCCATATATTTCACTGTAGTGGAACTCCTAAATGCATTCTTCTTGATTCCCCTCCATCCAGAGTCGAGGTACCTCACAGCATTTACGCAGGGCCTGATAAGGTTCGAACACACTAGATTGCCTCCGGGGTACTGTGAAAACCCAAGTACATTCATCAGAATACTGTATGCTGATCTTGGAAACATTCAGGTGCCTAGCATGATAATTCAGTACGTGGACAAACTGCTAGTGTGCAGTGACAGTGAACAACAGTGCCGAAGGGACTCCATTACACTCCTACAATTGTGACCTGTGAGGGGTACAAGGTTGACAAAGCTAAATCACAATGTTGACAGCAGGAAGTAATCTATTTGGGGCAGTTCATATCAGCGAATGGGAAGAGGCTACTACCCGACAGGGCAGAGTCAGTACGGGCCATCCCCAGACCCGCCTAAATTAAAGAGATGGAGAAGTTTCTGGGCCTGTTTAACTACTGCAGGGCCTGGATTCTAGATTACACCAGGCCAATTTTGCAGGCCCTGAGGGAAGCACAGAAAACAAAGGACCACAAGTTACAGTGGATGGCAGAAATTATCAAACAGTTTAATGACTTAAAAGAAGTCATTAGTTTGGCACCCGTAGTGGACACCCTGGATTACACACAGGAATTCTAATTGTTTTTTCATTCTGATGGTCAGTTTATGACAGCAGTGTTGATGCAAAAAAGCACTATGGGCCACAAATGGTTGGCCTATTATAGTGGCACTCTGGATGTGGTGATGCAAGGGCACTTGGCGTGCAAATATTCATTAGCAACTGCTGCCTTTGTCATAGAGAAAAGTTCTACGATCGCAATGGGGTGTTCAGTAACGTTGTATGTGGAACATTATTTTTTTTGTCATTCTAGAAAGGTCAAAATCTACCCTGACCATGCAAAGGTCATCGGCATATAAGATTATCATCTCTAAACCCCATAATCATGTGGTTAGGTTAAAGACGGTGAATTCTGTCACCTTTTTAACAGACATGTCTACTACAGAGGACCTGCTGGCGCACGACTGTGTAACATATGAGTGGGAGGAGGACGACACTCTCAAAGCAAGGGATTGCGCATTGGCAGAATGTAAGGTAATTTTCGTTGACGGGTCATCCACAATCGGTCAGGAGGAGGGGCAGAGAGGGACAGGTGCAGCACTGGTAAAACTTGAGGGAGGCGAGTACAAGGCAGTGGTTATGAAACGGTTGCCCATGCATTATTATGCAGAGGCGGCAGAACTTGTGGTGCTCATCGAAGTGCTGAGAGCGTCACAAGGGCATCATTTCACGATATATTCTGACTCTGAATATTTTACAACAACGGTACACACCAGACTCTCCCATTGGAAGAGGAGGGGGTTTCGGAGTGCGGATGGATCACCAGTATAGCATACAGTGCTGTTAGAGATACTGATAGAAGCATTATCACAGCCATCAGTTGGGGCAGTTGTAAAGTGCATCGGCCCTACTCATGGGAAAGACGAAATTCCAAGTGGGAACATAGCTGCAAAAGTGGCAGCCCAATTAGCGGCTTATCTGTCAAATGAAATATCCACTGAGTATGCTGTGTCTGCCCCATTGACAGAGGAGCATCCAGTGCCTTAGACAGCATTGCCCGTCTCCCAGATTATCGAATTACAAGGAAGGGCATCTGAGAGGGAAAAGGAGTTGTGGTTACAGAGAGGATGTAAGCAGTCTCTGACAGATCTGTTATGGAGGCAGGAGAGCTCTGTGAATACAGTATTTCCCAAGGAGCTGCTAGCAGTAACATTTGAACAATTGCACTACCCGTCTCACAGTTCAAAACAACACATAGCCGCCGAGATACAAGAGGATTGGTTTATACCAAACCTCCAGGAAAGCATCACAGAAATGGTCATACATTGCACCACATGTCAAGGTTTTAGTACAGGAATGACACTGAACGTTGTGGGGCACCTTGCCCCGCCCTACTGGGCCGTTCTGTGAATTACACAGACTACGCGGATATGAGTGAGCGTTGCAATGGATCCCGGTACCTCATTGTGTTGGTATGTTCCTTCTCAAGGTGGCTGGAAACAGGGCTGTGTGCACATCTAGATGGCAAGTATGCTGCAAGGTTTCTAGTGTTGGACGTTTTCCTGTGCTGGGGTGTGTGCAAGGTTTTGAGATCAAATAATGGCACACATTTCTTCAATGCATTATTCCAGCACATTGCACCACTACTTAGCATTAAGTATTGCATGTGTTCAATTTATCACCCAAAGGCCAATAGCACTGTGGAGAGAATAAATGGCCCCCTTAAGAGTAGGTTTTCTAAATTATCAACCACATTAAAGAAAAACTGGGTGTACTCTCTGTCCCTGGCCCTTTTTAATTTACGCACGCAGCCCGGTAAAGACCATCACCTCACAAGGTGGTTACTGCCCAGCGTATGCAGACCCCCATATCTCCTGTGAGAAGGGTTTCTGATGCACACAGGGCTGCAGCAGTGTTAGGATAGGAATTCAGGGAAATTTTCAACAACACTATCTCAGGCCATTAAATGTGCCTCCCGACATTTTGCACCTCCCAGGATCGTGACTACAGAGCCGCCCGATGCTGCACAGACAACGGGGACGGATCCTGAGTATATAACAACTCGACCACTGCTGCTGGGGGAATATTTCTATGTTTGCAATTTTGTACGCAGCTAGAACAGTCCTCAGTTCCAGGGACCATACGATGTGGTGTTGTGTACTCCCCTTGCGGTGAAAGTAAAAGAGTTGCACTACTGGATCCACCTCTCTGACAAACATAGGGCACATCCAGAGAGCACAGTGGTACACTAGTTGTCTTTAAACAAAGGGTAACAGTGCCAGTACCCCGAGTGCCTTACCAGCCTACCCAGAGGAGACAGAACCTTTCTTTTTCTGAGAGCGTTTTCTATCTCTCTTCCTTTCCTTCTCTCCCTCTCTATCTTTCTCTCTCTCTCTCTCTATCTCTCTCTCTCTATCTCTTCCTCTTGTTCCCGACTGTTTCTTTTTTTCTTTTCGTACAGTGGACGTCTTGTATGTCCCTCCATTATTTTTGTTGTCTTGTGAATCTGTGCTTCAGGAAAGAAGAGGATGGATGCAAATAATGTACATACTTTGTTAAGTAGGGACGCGAAGCGGAGAGACACGAATGAGAGATTGTTCGAAATATATCTATTATAGTGGGTCAGTAATTGCTGGAGGATTGTGTGTGATATTACTAATACTACTGGGAGTGTATTGGGGGGAGGATATTATAGAGTGAGGTCCTATAAAGGGGGGGATGGGAAAAATAGCATTGTATATTATCCAAATGGAACGATACATATAAGTGTTGATAATATGAGTGGATTTACATAGATCAGCACTAATGTGAAAAATAATTATAATAGAAGTGGATTTAATGATTCTAATATGCAGGGTACATCTGTGAAAAAAAGCAAGGAATAGGTTGTTTACAACAAGCAGGGGATTGTCAAACACTATGAAATGGTATAATGATATTTCTGATAGTACTGCTAAAGCGGCCATCCTTGACAATGTGAATAGAAGAATAAAGAGGGGAGTACAACAAAAGTATGATACGTATCAAAGGTTGGGTTTTGATGTGAATGGGGATATTCACCACCCCAATTTCACTAATTCATGGTACTCTGATATGAGTGGTGTGGGTTGAATGTAAAGATAAAGCAATACACATAGTGTACTAGAGGAACAACTTCAGGTTTAGCCTGGCAATAACATTTGGCACTTAACTCTAGGATGGCTGAGTGCCATCAGCATCGCCTCTTTAGTGGAAACAATAACATAGAAATAGACTGCAAGGCTCTGAGTGTTGTAGTAGATGAAGTAATGAAGGGGGGGACAATCATGAAAATGTAGTTATCATTTTTTCTTTTTGTCATTCACGGCCACCCCAGAGCATGGTAGTAATGCATGTAGGTAAGTCTGCACACTAATTTGTCTGTAGCATGGACAGGGTGCTGGTGAATAGTAGCACAAAATCTTGACAATTGCCTATAGAAAAATCAAAAAATAAAACATGCAGTCAATTCATCAACCAACAATGACAATGGGGGTCATTACGGCCCTTGCAGCCGTCGAACACATGAATTTACAGGCACCCAGCAATGGGGATTTACTGAGGCATTACAGCCCTGGCGGTCCCAGTAAATCTCCATTGCCGGGTGGTGGTAATTATTACTCCCCATTCCCATTTGAGTCCTATTGGACTCAATGAGAATGGGGAGGACGGATGCACCGGCACCATTCATAAATGGTGCCGGTGCATCCGTCGAGTTCTGCGAGCGGGTGCAGTTCCCCCCGCCATGTCAGACCTGGCGGGCTGAAAGGCACCCGCTCGCAGAACTCATAGTTTGCCGGTCTGGAAACAACGGTGCCGGCAAGCTTACCGATACTGTTGTTTCCAGACCGGCAAACACGTAATGATGCCCAATGACAAGGAACCTCAAAGGAATATGGAAATTCCCTAAACAAGGATAGGCCTGCAGGCAGAAATTTCAAGACGTCTGAAGTAGGCTAAGGATATGTGTGGTAATGGCATACCATAGTGACACTCTGTAGTGAGTGGCAACCCACGGAGCAGAGAAAGAGAACGATAACATGGCAGCGGAGGACAAACACAAGCAAGTGTGACTATAGGAACAGCAGCCCCAGGAATGCACAACAATCTTACAGCAACGGCGGCTGCTTGGTAGAGACTCTCCCGGCTGCCATCCACCCAAGACCAGGTCAATTGGCTGTGTTTGTGACGGTAAAGGGACTCCCATACATTCTTTTGTACATTAATATTATTATTATTATTTATTTCTTTTTACACGCCACATGCCCGTAGGCCCCAAGGCACACATCAAAGGCAAACAGTACATACAACAGACAAGTCAGAATCAAGACGGAGAAGGCAAACAAGAAGTTTAAGCAAGTGTAGCCTGGCTTAAGGTTAAACAAGTAGGTTTTAACTGCCCCCTTAAACACAGACATGGAGTTGGAGGTTCTCATTGTCAGTGTGAGGGCTTTCCATGCTCTAGGAGCATGCACAGAAAAGCCGACGCCTCCAAATTTAGCCAACCTGAGCCAAGGCTGTTTAAATTTGTGTTTGCAGCTGGAGCGATGACGCTGGATTATCAACAACCAATCGCTCCGAGGGATATGAAGGAGCAATAGAAGTCGAGCATTAGTAAGACAAGGCTTAAAGTTTGTGAATAGTCCTTTGCCTGACAGGCAAACAATGCAATATCCTGTGAGAGCCCATGATATGGTATTGTTTATGATGATCAAAAACCACCCTCACAGTACTGTTCTGGGTGGCTTGGGGTGACTGAAGATGCCCCTGCGATGTCCCGATTAGGAGACTTTTGCAGTAGTCAAGTCTCGAGTTCACTAGGGCCAAAGCTAGGTTATATCTATTAGTGATTGAGATAAAAGGCCTGATATGATTGACACGCCTGACTACATAGCCACAAGAAGAGGGAGTGTGGAACAAATGAGACTTCACACTCAATTCAGCGTCGAAGTGAACGCCCATGGTTTTAACACAGTCCATAATCATAATTTGGTTATTTGCGATGTCAAAGCTTTTATAGGAGAAGTCCAGTCCTTGCCCAGTGGCCAAAATAAGAAGCTCTGTCTTATTGTCGTTAAGCTCCAAAGAGTTGGCGGCCATCCAGGACTGAATTGCAGCACATACACAGTTAATGGTTACAGAGTCCTGTGCTTAGTTGCCTGATTGCTCAATGACCACCTGGGTGTCATCTGCATAACTGGTGTACTGGACACCCAGTCAGTCTAGTAAATCAAGCAGTGGTCTAATATAGACACTAGAGAGGGAAGGTGATATACAGGATCCCTGTGGGACATCGGCATTGATGATATCAGGGGAAGATTGAGCTTCCTCAACTGATACTCTAGAGACCCGAGGGCTGAGAAAAGAGACAATCAAGTAAGATTCCAGATTGGAACAACCCACTAGGCCCTTCAACTTGTTGACAAGGATGTCATGATGACCAGGTCGAAGGCAGCAGAAAGATCAGGTAGCATCAACAATGCCGGATGTCCTCTTTCTAAGATGTCAGTCATGGTAGTTTTAAGATCCAATAGGGCCGTTTCTGTCCTGTGCCGTGCTCTGAATCCGGATTGGTGAATGCCTAAAATGTTATTCTTCTCTAAGAAGTCCTGGAACTGAAGATAGGCCACTTTATCCAGGATCTTGAGCAGGAATGGGGCGTTGGTTATCGGGCAATATTTTTCAGCTAAATGGATCAAGGGAGATTTTCTTCAGGAGGGGAGTAACCCAAACCTCTTTAAGGGAGGCAGGAACCACACCCTGACTAAAGGACAAAGTCACCATTCTGGTGATCCATGGTATCAGCAGGTCAATGGATTCTTGAAGCATATTTGCAAGGCAGATGTTTCCCTTACGTAGGTAGGATTTAGGTTGGCACATGGATGGAATGCAGAGAAAAGCGTTCCCTGATACAAAGAAACTGTGAATCATGGAAACTAAAGAAAGTAAGCATTGGTAATGAATATAAAGAACTCTGAATTGTAGAAGCACAGATAAAGCAAGCATTGGCCAGAGCCATTTGGAAAAGAGAAGCCACTTGACCCATCTATAAGTGTATGGTTGAATATCAGGAGAAACTTGTAAATTGTGAACTTAAAGAGTTGAAATTAATGATATTGATGAAAGAGCCAAAAAGCCTGTATTTTATAGAGCGCCTTAAGCCAAAGCGCTCAACATTTAAAACTGGGCACGGTACAATTATATGATCAATCAGGGATGTCGAAGTAGGTACGTTAAACAAAGTGACCTCCTTAGTCTTCATAGTAAGTTCTGTTAGCTTTACTGGCATCTTCTTAAGTTACATTAGCTTAACTTATCAGGAACTGTTACATAGGACATATAGAACAGACACTGGGTCCCATCACACAGGCAGGGGCTCTCCAACTGCCTGGGCTTGGAACCCTCACCACAAGCACTCTCTCATCCACACCATAACATTCTACATGCCATCACTAGCTTCTGCATACACTTACAAGCACATCACAACAGTATGTTTTTAGAGAGGCACGAAAAAGAGAATAGACAGGAATAGAGCGAAGAGAAAGTGGGAGAGCGTTGCAGTTGAGAGGAACAAGATGCTCAAAGGATCAGAAATGCGACTGGGCACATGGGGGACAAGGAACCACAAGTCTAAAGAGTGAGGAAGACCAGAGAGAATGAGATGGAGTATAAAAAGAAAAGAGCAGAGCGAGCTAGTTAGGCGCAAGACCGTAGAGGGATTTGAAAACGAAACAAAGAAAGTGAAATTTGATTTGAGAGTGGAAAGGCAACCAGCCAAGTGTAGCAAGAGAAGAAGAAATAAAATCTTGATAGGGAAGAAGACACAGTAGTCGAATGGAGGAGTTAAAGACTGATCTTGAAGAGAGTTGAAGGTATTGAGGCCCAAGACCCTAGAAGCGCTTGTGGACGATGCAGAGGGTTTTAAACGTAATCCTCGCTGCCAATGGTAACCAGTGCAGCGAGTTCAGTCCTGGAGAGATACGATCCCTGGGCTTGAGGCCAAGGACAAGTCTTGCAGTCCTGCTCTGAATAAGTTGCAGAGGGCAGAGAGTAGAAGCAGGCAGATTTAGAAAGAGGCTGTTGCAATAGTCCAGCCTAGAGCGAACCAGAGCTCTGGAGACAGTGAGCTTCTGGGGAAAGGAGAGGAAAGGAAGAATACCTCCGACAATGCTGCAAGACAGAGAAATTGATAAGGATGAAGGCGATAATGGATGTGAATATGGGAGGAGGAAAGGACAAGATAGTGGAAGAAAGAGATAACCTGAGAACAAGAATAAGGGAATGTCCACTGTTCCCAACTGAGATGGTAATGTTCAATAATCCATTCAATGAGACATATGGGGGAAAGTGGGTATGGTGCAACCCAGAAGGAGAATGTAGTTACATGACCTGGAGTTTTTTACGATCATACAAAGTACTACGGACATCTCAGAGGAGTGATACAAATATGGCTACCAAGAACAAATGTGACAAGTTATGGAGGAGTGGTTGACAGGTCAACCAGAGGGGGGACTGAAGAGAGGGTCCCAAGAATGGCCATCCTCAACCCCATGAACATGACGGGCCGAAGAGTCAAGTACACTCAAAGCCACTCATCATTTTTTGGATGAACCCCAAGTGCATCACTGGCATACATGTATGCAGGGAGGTAACCCCTCAGACAGCTATTCCAATCTTGCCCAGTGCATATCCTTCCAGATCCAGAGAACCCAAGAGAGCTTGTGGATCCGAACACTATAATGGACTGTATTGATTAAGTGATAAGAAGCCACTGTGCTGATGTCACTAGTGACACCACGACATAGCAGCCTTAGCCACGAAGAACACTCGCAGCCATGCACAGCTTGCACAAAGGAATCATCCAAAAAGTCAGAAAATAAACGACTGAATGGGAGATTTGGCCAAATTTCAGCTGTTTGAAAATTTCAAACGGCCGAAAAGTTCTACCAAATCCCCCATTCGGTGGCAAGGGCTGCGGGGATTGCGGGGGTGTCCCCAGCACCCTTGTTCACTATAATGTGAGTGCGGTGTGATTGCGGGTTGTGGGGATGTCCCCCACAGCTGAACCCGTAAATTTTCTTTTTTTTAAAGGAAACGATCCTGCGTCACCGGTTCCCGATCACGGAAGTGAAAGCAAACAGGTGTCGCAGAGACACAGTGATTCGGCGGCACACAGCAAAGTGTACTGCTGCAAGTTAGGTAGGGGTGTGGGCGAGGGCAAAATCTGAAATATTCTGGGGAGAGAAGACCGAAAGATCTTTTCGGAAAAATAACTTTCAATCTTTTCTCCCTCAAACATTTCAACCACTGGCTTCCAACCCCAATCCTACACAAACACACACTAGCATACACGAAGAACATGCTTACACAGTTCTGTAGATAGAAGATGGATACATATACATACTGTCAAAGCTTTTATTATTTTTCTCATTAGCCAAATGCAGCAACGCAGAAACGCAAGGCACCATGAGATCCTGAGCAAGCTTGCAGAGGCTTAATGCAATTAATCCTAGGGCACTCCAGGAGTATATATGGAGCACGGTAGCACCACAATACGACTAATCTATAGGAAACATAGCACAGCTAGATTTTTGGGGGAGGGCTCAGGTCATGACCCCACTTGTGTCCAAAACTGGAGAGTGCGTCTTGGCGAGCAAAGATGTAATGGAAAATTGTGATTGTCCTGTATGATCCCTGTCAGTTTTTTGTAATAAACGCCAGTTTGAATTGCCTTTGTCTGAGCCCTCTGTCATTTTGGGGAGAGGGGTGTTGGGCCCTCTGGAGCAATACCCCAGGCTCTGGTCCACACCAACACTACATCCTTCCATCCACAAATGGGCTTGTTGAGCAGTTCAACAAGACCTTGAAAGACACGATAGGTGGCTTAGAAGAGCACCTGAGAAAATGGGATATTCTCCTGCCATGCCTTCTGTTAGCCTACAGGGAGGTGCCACAGAACAGAGTAGGGTTTAGCCAATTTGAACTTCCATTTGGACACCCTGTATGAGGTCCCCTTAGGCTAGTGAAAGAAGGATGGGAGGGCAACCCCTCCTCCCCTACATGAGATGTGGAGGACTATGTACCCGGCCTTCGGTCTAGAATGGCAAAGCACATGGAACAGTCAACCAAGAACCTAAAGGTCAGTCAGAAGCTGATGAAGCATCGGCACGACCAGAAGGTGACAGTGACGGTCTATTCTCCAGGCCGGTGGGTGTGGATTATGGAGCCCATCAAACCCAGTGCCCTTCAAGTCAAGTGGACTGGGCCTTACTGTGTGCTGGAAAAAGTCAATGGAGGGGAATTATCTCATTGATATGAAAGGAACAAAACAGATTTGCAGGGTCTTTCTCGTCAACAGGCTAAAATCCTATTATAGCTAGGATGGCTTTTTCATGGCATTAGTGACCAGCGGAGAGACTGAGGAAGAGACCGATCCCCTCCCAGACCTCCTCCGCACTGAAGCCACAGATGGGTCAGTTGAAGGTGTCAACTTTGCAAAAACCTGTCAGAAATCAACTGACAAGACTGTCACCATTTACTGGGACAGTTTGCCAGTCTGTTTTCTCTGACTCCACGTTACACAGATTCCCCCGTGACGTGGACACGAGTCAGTAAACCGGTGAAATGTAGGATTCACCAGATATCCGATAAGGTAAGGGACACCAGCAAGGAGGAAGTTTCCAAGATGTTATCCCTAAGAGTGATAGAGCCACGCAAAGCCCCTGGGCTAGCCCAGTGGTACTGGTCCGTAAAAAGACCAGTGGTGGGAAGAACGAAGTTTGCTTTTGTTTGGCCTACTCAGGGCTCAATTCTGTCATGAAGACAGATGCTCACCCCATTCCTCAGGCAGATGGGCTCATCGACAAGCTCAGCACTGCCAAATACATGAATACCTTTGACCTTACGGCAGGGTACTGGCCTGTCAGCTTGACAGATGGATAGAGAGAGAGGTCAGCATTCTCAACTCCAGAAGGACATTATCAGTGCACTCTGATGCCCTTTGGATTGAAGAATGCACCTGCCACTTTTCAGCGGAAGGTTAACCAGGTTTTGTCTGGGCTGGAAAACTTCACTGTCGCCAATTTAGACATCATTGCTGTATTCAGCCACACCTGGGAGGATCACTTATCCCACCTGAAACAAGTGTTTCAGGAGCTGCAGAATGCAGGTGTGACTATCAAGGCCACAAAAGGCCAGATAGCGCAGGGCAAAGTGACTTACCTAGGCCACCTGGTTGCTGGATGGAAGAAAAAACCTCTCAAAGCAAAGGTACAGGCTGTAAAGGATTAGGACATCCCGAAGACACAGACACAGGTGAGAGCCTTTCTAGGTCTCACTGGCTACTACCGGTCGTTCATCAGGGGTATGGGACCATTGCCACGCCCCCGAATGATATAACTTCCAAGAAGATGCCGAAGAAGGTGACTTGAACCCTCGCCTGTCAAACCTCCTTTCAGGATTTAAAGGATGGATTGTGCAGGGCCCCAGTTCTGAAAGTGCCAGACTATGGTCAGGAGTTCATTATCCAGACAGACGCCTATGATTTTGGGATTGGAGCAGTGTTAGCTCAGCTGAACTCTCAAGGAGTAGAGCAACCTGTCGCCTAAATTAGGAAGCGATTGACAAAAAGGGAAAGGTACTTGACGGTCATTGAAAAAGAAGCTTACGTGGTTGTGTGGGCAGTAAAGATGCAGCAACCCTACATCTTTGGGTCACACTTTACGATCCAGACAGCCCATCGGCTTCTTAGAACCCTAAGCTTTTGTGTTGGGCCATATCCCTACATAGATTAGATATGGACATGCAGCACAAGCCAGGCCCCCAGCATGGAAATGCAGATGGCCTCAGCCAGTACTTCCGATTTGATGATGATACAGACTTGCAGTTGGGTGGTGGTTCACATGTTGAGGCTGGGGGGCATGTGAGGAATTCGACCTTCTGCACTGTAGGTGTGCACTCACCTGGGCTTTTTTGAAATTTTAAATGAAATTGAATGATGATCAACCCCTGGAAAATGTGTGGGGCCATTCTGCACATATTTCCCTATGTTCACTGCATGACATACACATAGACTTGTGTCCCCTGGGTGGACACGGCCTACAGGTGCCGCCCTGTCTCATATTTAGCTGGAATATGACAGCCAAGAGTACATTGAGGCTACTCGGAAGGAGATGGCAAAACCTTCCTCCTGCCATGGCTAGCCTAATCAACTAACAAAGGCTCCATGGAATCCGTCCCTTTCCTTTGTTAGCTGGTGGTGTTAGCCTCGCATACTAATCAGAGTTAATTCAAACAGGCCCATGCAAGGCCTGGTGGCAGGACTAACAAAGGAAAGGAAAACCCCAACACCCCTTTGATATGCACTGTGCCAACCTGAAGCCGGCTCCCGCCTCTCAGTATCAAGGGCAGTGGCCTGTCATGTCTGGGACAGATGTTTACAGACCCTATTCAGAAGGTACAAGTATGTGGTATGGTGGCGACAAAGTCTGGTCTCGCCATAGCTTCATGGGAAACCTGCCGCTTTAATCAGGAACCACAGAGTGCTCAATTAACTAGAGAGACCCTCTGATCCGCAAAAGGCAGGAAGATGGGTGGGATTTAGCATTACATGTTTTCACCACTTCACCTTTTCTGTTGCAAAGCACTCTGGTTATGACCTCATACATGCAGGAGATTGTTTATTGGTTCATTAGGTAGGCTTAGCCTACCCCAATCGCTGTGGCCCATTTGGCTTTAAAAGAGGGCCGAGCCTCTCTTTTGGGCAGATCATCTGAGGACTTTGCAAGGTTTAACAAGAAGAACTCATTTGGACCCTGACTGAAGGTACAGTCTGCCTTACAGCTTCCGCCAGTGAAGGAAGGCAAGGATTTCCAAATAGGGAAGCAGGATCCCTCTCCTAAACTTATCCCAGGGAAAAGAGGGAGATACTGAATCCAGGGGACCCTGCAGCAGCTCCAGAACCGGTACCCAGCCAGCACTCAGCATGCCCTGCTAGGCTCTGCAAGCAAGCTTCCTAGGTGTGAAGTGCCAGAGAGTCTCTGAACCAAACCAAGGACAAGGCAGTGCCTACAACAGTCTTATCGGCTTTCGGTCGTCCGCCTCAAAGGACGACACAAGCCCAGTGAAGAAGCTAGGAGGAGTGCATCAACAAGCATCAACTAGCGTCCACCTTAAAGGACATTTTCGCGCCCCTGGAGCTGCAACCTACTGCACCGCTGACTGTTGTTGCGCCATAGTCGCCTACACTGTCCGAGATGCCTCGACCAGTGCTTCAGACCTGCCGACCAGCATTGAGACAACGATTCCTGGTCCTGAGCCACTGTGTAGGCCAGCCTGCAGCCGTCCGTCCAGCCTCACTTGCCAGACTGCTTGCCGCCTGATACCCGCAGCTGGCTCCCATCTTGAATTCTGTCACAGAAGCTGCAAAGTGCCCTGAAACCGACTCGACCCTGTCGAGCACCAAGAACGTTTACAAACACAAGGTACATTGTGGTTCTGTCCCCCTGATCCTTCTCCGAGGGCCCCTAGTGACATTTTATGACCCATTGCTCCCTTTGTGTTGAACGCAAGTATCCTTGAACTATTGCGATTTATTACTATACCGACTACCATCCTGTCAGTATCCAGAGTGCATCCCTTTTCCTTCTTGAAACAGTCTGTCCTCTTCCTTCCCTCCTTTAGAGGGTAGGTTGTATTTTGTAGTGTGCTAGAACTGTCTGTTGTGATAACAGTAGAATAGATATTTTTATACAACTGTGACTGGACAGTCCCTTTTATCATTGGGTAATAATTGTATTTTCGCTGTGTTGCAACTAACCAATGATCCACGACCTCACAGAGATAAGCCTGCCGTTCGGTCCACGTTACCAAAATTGGACAAGGTAGTTTATAATGTGCTTGTGTTTCCAATCTGTTCGGATCCCTTCTGGCATACTAGAGGTGTGGGGCTAATTGATGGTTTAGAAACCGATACTCACCCCTGGACCACTGGTGCCCCGGAAGTTGATTCGTCACAAGTACATCTGGACAAGCCCTCTTATTTTTCTTTAGAAGTAGGGCCAAGAAATCTACAGACAGCATAGTTTTTGTGTGTTCTAATAAAGAATGTTTTAACTCAAAATGCCACCTGGTACGTCTCCTGGTCCTGACTTACCACAGTACATACATACATGGTCCCGGATACAACATAAACTTGTGCTTGGCTGAAGATGGCAACATGCACTCTGATTTGGCTTCACACGGCTCACTCCCCTATCATTGGCTGCAAGGACACTCGAACACCCTCTGCGATGCTGGTTGTTCATTCGCAATTGTACGTTGTTCACGATATGCCCAGAACATTATAATATGCAGCCAGAAAAGGGGCAAAGAGAAGAGCGCTAGGAAGTGCAGGAAGGCTATGGCGAGAGTGGCCGAGTTGTGTTGGGGATACAGGGGAATTTTGTTTTGTTTTTCGCAGCATTCCAGAACAATTTAATTTATATTGCTATTTTCTATATTTCGACATGTATGTGAAAAAAAGCTGATAGGAGGAAGCACAGGCAACTGTGTGTGGCAGGCAAAGCATGTTTCATGCACAGTCGCTGACATTTAATCAGGTGTCAGTGACGCCTTTCACAGCCATCGGTCACAGACATTTCTCCTGAGGTTAAAACAACACGTGCCTTTTAAAAAAGAGTGCGTCCGAGCTTGTATAAATCTCATCTCTCCCACCTACAGCGCTTAGCCTATTTCTTGGGGGTGGGAAATGCAAGGGTTTGGGCGGCGCGTGGTCAGGTCAGGCTAAGAAATAACGGCCTTGTGGGGGGTGGGCGAGGGGGGCCCCTCGCTGGGAGTACAAATCTCATTTCTCTCATACTCGAAGGAGAGGTAGTGGGTCATGACCAGGTTGGCGGCAGTGACAATTCCGCCGCGCGCCAGATTATGCATCTGGAGGTATTACCTCGGGTGGTATTCTGTTGGATGTTATCAAAATTCCACCTATTTTTACCACCAACCCAGAGGTAGAAGGTAAACATTGTTAAACTGGCCCCAGACACACATGTAGCATTTGCAATATCCCTTCAGTGGTCACACTGAAGGGGGAGAGCACTTAAGAAAATGCAAACACATAGCTAGCAGTGGTATTTCTGGAATGCCAAAGGTGCTATTACAGAAATACCATTACCGTCAATGGTATACCACCGGGAGAGGTGGTATTTACCATGAGTGGTACATCTTCTCCGTAACGACCTTCTTAGACTAAAGACATTCAGTTCCTACCCTATATGGGATTTCCTGTAGGGCGATGGTGATTGAAAACAAACACTGGACTAAGTTGCTACACTTTGCTCTTGTCCTTCTTCAGTTTTCTAAATTCCATTTGCTCTGCGCTTTTAGTTTTTATTGCTTTCCATCTCCTTCATTTTAGACTCACACATTATTGCCCTGAAGAAGAGGTGGGTGGGCTGTCGTCCGAGTTATTTCTCACTATTTCATATCCGTCAGAAGTGATGAAATTCTAAATCATCTTTTGTTTAACATACTCAGACCTACTAATCAAGCATCCCCATATATGCAGAAACACGTGTAGGCTAACTAGGTGGTCAAGGTAGGAGGAGTTCACCTAGGTTTGTGTGGGCCTTCCTACTTAGGTTTGAATGAGTAAGGATTAGAAGTGACTGGCTTTGATGAATGGATGAGGTTCAGACAAAACAGAAGAACTTAAAAAAACTTGGTACTCATTATTTTTATTTATTTGGCGGCTTGGTTTATCGCAAACCTTTCACCATATTATTTAATCTTACAACATTGCAACTTTCAGAATCACATGTTTAACACATCTTTCGAAGTGGAAATTTCCATCCAAAATTGTAATGCTCTAAAAAAAATCTGAGACTTTTGTTCCCCGTTATCACTTGGTTCTAAGACAAAATCCCGATGAATTTTGAACTTTCTTTTGTTTTGTTAATGCAATGCATAGACCTAATGCGTACATGGAATACACAAATTGATGTATGAATTGCAGTTTTGTGAATTTAGAATTAAATATTTTTGATAAGTGTATGAAGATTAAGAGATGTCTATTTTAAAAAATATATGTTTACTGATAATTATTCTGGAGGTTACAATATTTATGAAGTCCTTGCTATATTAGCGGTCATCACTGCATCAGTGGTTCTGTTCATTTTATTGATGCATACAAAGGATGTCCGTCTCTCTATTAAGAGATCACTTCTGCAAAAGATGTCCTTACAGCGCACATGCGGGAAAACAGCAAAGCGGGCATGCAGTGCCATTAACACATCCAATAAGCCCCATTAGAGAAAGCACTCAGCAGAAGCATGGTCGCAGCCATTTAAAAACAGGGACCACACTGCATCCTGCGTCTCTTCAGCAGACAACCAATCACCTACCAACCATGAACGCATCAGGTGATGGTGGACAAAGAAGTTCTCAGAGCAAGACCTGCAGGATCTTGCTAAGGCGGCTGCCAAGGAGAAGCCCAACATGTTTGGCAAGCTCGAGTCCAAGCATCTGCCCAGAGGGTCAGGTTGCTGGCGCCAGCGCACAGAGAAAAGGACTTTTCCATGGCAGATGGGACAGACCCTCCAATTGTCATGCAGTCATGAGTGGAGAGAATTTTGAGAAACCTAATGGTATCTTCCCAAGTAGACCCCAGGAATCCTTTATTCAGGTGGCCAGAATTGGGGTTATTTTACAGCGGCAGAAATGACTGTGATGGAAATGACCGAATGATAAATGTACGTAATGCTAAATTGTTTGTACATTTCCCATTCGGTCATTCAAGTTAAAACAACCCCAAATTTAAAGAAACCCTCACCCCACAGCCCCCACCCCCACCCCCCTACTTTCCTTCAGTCTCCCTGGTCCCTGCAACGCCAGTTCCCTTTCACTTCCGTGATTGGGAACTGGCACAGCAGGGTCCTTTTTTTTTGGGGTCGGGTCAGCTGCGGGGGTGTCCACCACAACCCCCGCTCACTATACTCTATAGTATAGTGAGCACAGTGTTTGGGTCGGGTCAGCTGCGGGGACAGCAAGGCTGTGGCGGTATCATCACAAAGGTTGTGTGGAAAACTTAAGAACACTCCTTTTCTTTTTGGAAGGATAGCCAGCAACTCCCTCGGGTGAACGATCGAGTTGGACGGAGCCAGTCGCTGAGGTATCTCGAGCCTTGACTTCACAAGAACCCATCATACAATGTAAAGCGCAATGGGTAAGTGAAGGAAGCCGCGAAAGTCCGGTGTGTGTAGACAATCATTTGTTACAGTTGCATTGTGAAGGCTGCATGCGTCCCGGGAAACCGCGAGTGACCTGAACTGAACAATCACTTTGAGAGAAGGAAGATTCATTATTAGCAGAGTGGTCCAGTAATAGGAATTACCTTGTCGAAATACTGAATGAACCGTGATAATATTGCGAATTGTATGTAAAGAAAACTACTAGTACCAGAAGGCCTCGGGAGAGAAGGCGAATAGTCAAAGTGGTCATACGAGGAAAAGTCAAGTGTAGGAGCCCCCCTCATCTAGACGAAAGTGTTTGACAAAGAGAATTGTGAAAAAGCTAAGTGAACCCGACGGAGGGATTCCAAGAGAATTGTGTGTTTTGAATACAAGTGTGAACCCAAAAGATGGATGTCAAGAGAATGTTAGGGGAGGTGAACCCTGCATTGTGAACTGCGATTATAAAGGAAAGTTTGAACCTGATGGAGGGACGCCGAGAGAAAGCTACGGGAAGGGAACTCCCGCTTTCTGATGAGAATTTGAGCCCACCACAGGGGAACATCAGAGAACTGTGATACTGAACTGTGATATTGAACTGTACTAAAACCTTGTGCATTGAGAGCCAAAGCTAGGGAAGCCTCAACACTGGGAAGCTGGGTCGAAGTACTTTCATGCCAGAGTGTACCACGGTGCCAACGAGCTCTGCCTACCCCCGTGCCCTTAACGTGGGGAAGGGAACTGTTATGGCCCCATCCAGCCCTTCTGACCTATGCTTTTACACCAATTACTCCTTTTGTTTCCCCAATGGAAAACCTGAACACCACGATTTCTTTGAGAACACAAATTTCTTATTATTTTGAGATCTACCCTGTCACCTTTATGTAGGTTTACTAGACAGACTAGGACTGCCTTTTCCTTTTGTTTGATGGTCGAGACTACTCCCATCTTAGCAGTAGAGCAAGATCGGAGTTCTCCAACCCTTTTGAATCTATTGAATAACCACCTTGAACTTCTGATAACCATGCCATCCTCACAGAATCCCTCTGCAATGGACCTCAGTGGTCTGGAGGGTTCTGGAAACCAGGTGGTTGGAGCTAGACCCTCAGTAGCCAGAGGTCCATAAATGGAACAACGTATTGCAAACAGAACTAAATCGTACATGTCACGAGCTGCGCACATGAACGCATGCCATGTAGAGAATGCGATAAGTGTTTCATTGTGAGAATTGATGTACATATGAACAGTACATCCGAGGCAACCGTTGTGGAGCAAGTCTAAAAGAATATCCACATTCCCAATACCTTGGAGGGAAGAAGTTGTTTAACAGGTCAAAGAAAGTGAAAAGTGTTGCTTTGTGGGAAGTGATGCCCATATGCTCTAACATCTCTGGGGGCAATTGTGGGAATTCCCAATAGCTCAGTGAGGGAGAGCTTATATATAGCAAGACCAAGAAGAGGGTTGGTTTTTAGAACCTGATTTCCATATAGCTAACACTTCTGGGGAGAGGGTGTGCAAATCATCCAAGACAATGAGGAAATGGGTTTCACTTTGAAGCTTGTTGTAAGTTTTCTCACAACCTCTGCAGAAAAAGTTGCTTCTGAAGTCAATGAAAGTGGACATGTGTTGCAGTCTGGCACATCCAAGTTCCCACTACCTCTGAGAAAGAGACTGCCTGGAGAAGCATCAATAAACATTGCATTGTGGGAAATGAAGTTCATGCTCCCCATACCTCTTGGGGCTCAAGGACAGTTCAAGGGGGTTTACTATAGTTTTGTGGGCCCTAGGGATGTCACTCGTTCTCTTGTCTGTCTTGGCAGTAATTCTTAGCCCAGGCATCCTTAATGCCAGGTTAGTGATACTGAAGGCTAACCACTACTGCCTAGTAGTGTCTTAGGTTAATGAGGACTCCCCAAGATGATGGTTCTCTAAACTCCCTCTGGTGCTTCCTAGCTGTCCCTATCCTTGTCAGTTGTTAGTGTTCTAAGGGCGTTGGCAAGGGCCCTATAGACACTCAAAGATTCATTGCCACTCTCTTCTCTCCCTTTTCCTCCCTCTTGCTCTATACTCCTACAGTCTTTTCTCTCGCTCTACTATCCCTTCGGTCTCCTTCTCACAATCTAGTTCTCACCTCCACCCTTCCACACCACTACCCCTTCTGCACTACTTTTCCCCTCCTATCACTAATACTGTCACGTCTATCACGTTCTATGTGAGTTTTTTAGTGTCAAATCGTGGCCCACCTTATGTCTGTGTTTTTCTGGGGTATTTCTAGATCTGGTTCTCCTGTGGTCCTTATGCATGTAGAGATAGGGTCTATCCCCGTGGGAGGCCAGCCTGAAGACCGACTCCACAGTCTTCAGGCGGTTCAACCCCAGGAAATAACCTGGTTACTTCCAAAAAAGGAGAGAAACATTCCAGGGAATAAACCCCCAACTGATGTTATCCGATCCAGGAGCCGAGCATAGCTAATGGAAGGCAGACTATAGGATGGAAGGACTCTGAATCCAGGACATACCAAGGCGAGGACAAGGAAAGTCCGAGAAGAATCAGGAGGCAGGAAACAGGTTGGAGTAAGGAAGGAAAGAAGGACAGGGAACTAGTAAAACGTTTAAGAGAAAACAAAAAGCAGTGCACACCTGCAAGGCAAGAGCGTTTCGACGCAATGCTTTGAGCACAGGCATGGCTGATAACCTGCGGCTCTGCATGGACCGTGTGTGAGGATGTCAGTCATCAGTCTTCGGTGAGACTAGACCGCTGTATCATACATACCAAGGTCCTACGGGGCCTCGATATCACGGAAGCATGACACAGTGCCCCCTCCTGAGGTGGGAAGAGCCGGGTTTGCCTGGGTGTAAACGATGATACTTGCGTAGTAGAATGGGAGCATGCACATGGTAGGCAGGTTTCCAGGTACAGCGAGACAGAGAATAACATTTCCAGTCTAGCAGGTACTGGAGCTTCCCAGGATGGTATCTGGAGTCACAGATGGCAGAGATCTCAAATTCAAGAGACACATCCGTGCGAATTACGGGTGAAAGTCCCTGCCCGATGCAATGGAACCCATCTGGCACATGAGCATGAACAAGGCAAGAGTGGAATACTGTGTGGATCCTATTCCAGGAGACAAGCAAATGTAGATGAAAGGCTGCAGGGTTTTCCTTTGGAAAAATCTTAAAAAGATCAAAATATTGAGGTGTCCATTTGGATGGCATGAAGTGACGCGGAAGGTGCCATACCATATCTCCCACCTGGGAAGTGGGATCTGGTGAGCTTTGGAGATCTTCATACCTTTTCGTGCATTCTTGAGCTGTCGGGAGAGGTTTGGACACACTCTTCTGTCCGTCTTGTATCGTGGTCACCATCTGATCACCTGCAGGCACTGATGAGGAAGGAATCTGCATGCCTGGAAACATGCAGGGATGGAATCCATAAGGAAGGAATCTGCATGCCTGGAAACATGCAGGGATGGAATCCATAAGTAGCATACAAGAGTGAGGCACCAGTGACAGAACGTACAGCGTTATTATAAGAGCCCAGTGATCTGCAGCTGTAGTTGCAAAACATCTGGTACTCCTGTACTACATAGATTACCCATTCTGTAGCCCCATTGGATTGTGGGTGAAGTCCTGAAGAAAGATGTCTTTCAATCTGAAGAACTTTACACAAATGTTTCCAGAATTTGGATACGTATAGGCGTTCTAGCCGAAATGTTGAAATGGGCCATCTTGGTAAACCTCTCCATGGTTACCTTAACGGCAGTCTTGTTCAGTGAGGGAGGTAGTTCGACGATAAAAATCAGAGGAGATGGCCTCCCATGGTCCTCCTGGTACTGGATGAGGCAACAGCTTTCCAATGTTGAGTCAATTTCACGTGGGCCGATCTTAATCCCGTCAGGGGTTAGAATAAAGCCCAAATAATTAACTACAGGGACGTTAAATTGGCACTTCCCAGGTTTGGTTCTTCGATAGTTCATTTGATAGATGTCTCAGGACTTCTCTGATGTGAGAGATATGATCGGTAGGAGGCCGTGAGAAGACGAGGATGTCGTCCAGATATACCACCACCAAAATATACAGCAGAGCAGAGAATCAGAGTTTGTCCACGAATCTCTAAGAGACTGCCGGAGCATTAGCCAAGCCAAAGGGCATTACTCTATACTCTTCTAATCCCCTTCCTTTATTCTAACCATATAGTAGGCTCCCTGTAATTCTAATTTCGAAAAGATAGTGGCTCCCCGTACTCCATCGAGTATATCGGACATTAATGGGAAGGAGTATTTATCCTTTAGGGTAATCTTGTTAAGTCCCCTGAAGTCCAGGCAAGGCCTTAATTCGTCAGTGTCCTTGGTGATGAAAAACATGGGTGCTCCACCTTGTGCCTTTGATGGCGTTATGCATACATTCTTACGGTTTATATACAAATAAGCTCTCAATGCTTCCTTCTCTGATTCAGATGAAATATGCATCCGGCCGAAAGGCAGAGAACATCCAGGTATAAGTTCTATAGGGCAGTCTACCTCAGTCTGAGGTGACAATTCTGCACCTATTGTGTCCATGAATAAGCAATCAGAACATGCCTGCAGTACTGAATGAACCAAACCCACCATAAGGTTCTTTGTGGAGGGATGGTTGATATTGTTCAGTCCAAGACGATTAGTCATACAGTCTTTAAAGCAATGTTCTGAACCCAAAGACATAGTGCATGCCCGCAAATAGATCTGAGGGTTGTGCCTCTTCAACCACGGCATACCCAAAATAGATGGAAAATGCACAGCATTTATCCAGTTATCTCCTCTTCCCGTACTCCCATGTGTGAGCTGCCACTTCTTGCTGTACTTACCTTAAGTGTATTCGCACAGCCTAAAGGGCTTCCCTTGGACGTGCTTGTATGGTCTTGCCCCCTCCCCCGTTGCTCTTCATCTCCCCTTTTCCTTTCTAGCTCTGCTTTTATTGCTTCGCTCATCTTCGCTCTCCTGATCACGTTCTCTTACCATCCTTGCCAACCTTAACTCATTTAACCTTTTTCCCTCATACTTACGTGTTGCTTGTAGCAGTATTTTCTTTATCCATGCCATCTCACTCTCCCTTTCTTCCTGTCCCAGTTTCTCTATTTCCTCCCTCTCCTTCTCCATCTCTGCCTTTTGGATTTCCTCCCTCATGTCCCTCTCCATTAAGTCTCTTCGCTCCCTCTCTAACAATGCCACATGCTACTTTCAACCCTGGTCCTGTAGTTCCAATTCCCTTGCTATCTCTATCTTTCGCTCCCTGTCTGCCTCTTCTAGTCTTGCTTCCTCGTCTCCCTGGAGTTGCTCCTCCCCTTCTACCTGTGTTGCCCTTCCCCGACATCTGTGTCCCAGTTCTAAGTCTTCTATTGCCCTTGTTGCACCTTCTGCTTCCTCTGTGGTGACCCCTTTTAACTTCAAGAGTATCTGTGCCGCTACCCATTCTTCTGGACCTATTTTCGCGCTCTGAAACACCTGTGTATGAGCGTGATACAAATAAAATATCATATCATTCCTGCGAATTCTGTTTTCGCACATCTTAACCCTTCCTCGTCGAGGTCAGGGTTGTCGACAGCCTGACTTGCGCCTCACTGTCGCACCCTTCGGGCATATGGGGGTGGTTTATATGTAGGGTTTGAGCATCCTTCTGCTGCTTTTAATTCCCTTAACTGGTATATGCCCAGCTCCTCCTCCTCGGATGTTACGCTAGGCTGTGCCGGAGGTGCAGCAGAGGTGTCTGCTCCCTCCTCCTTCACCTCCTGGAACATACGCCACAGTTCAAATATCTCCATACGATTATCTAATTTCTTTCCCTTGTATCTGCTCTGCAAGTGGGTCAGTAGTGATTGCAGCACGTCCGTGGAGAAACTGCTGTTAGGCGGCCATGGTCTTGTTATATGTCCTTCCGTGCTTCCGTGCTTTTGGACCATTATATACTATATTTAACTATCTTATCTTTGTAAGGAGGCAGTGTCTTGCAAAGGTGCTGGATGGGAGTTACCGCCCGCTGTACATGACCCCCACACATCCGTGCGAATACATAACAATGTTGTCTTATACCTGACCTCTAATTGAGGGTTTCAATGCTCTGCTGTCACGGTGAAAATAAAATTCATTGTATGATGCAATGCTTTATAACTTTTACTGTTTACAAGCCTCCGTGGCTCTTTACCTTACATGGTACTCTGTACTCTGTATACCGCCCCGCCTTCACCAGCGCTGTCTTTGTCCGGCACACCACCTCAATCAGGCGCATGTACCTTCCAATGCACCGCCACTTGTTCACCTGTCTACCAATCCCAATGTCGTATTGCTAGTCCTTCACCGTTACAACACACCGTCCTATGCACCAACCTAAGGGTGACGTCACCAAGCTAAAGTTGAACATATGATAAACACTCTGTGCATGCACAGAACAATGATCCGTTACTGCAACCCCACATCAAGAGCCCTCAAAAACTCCAAACCCCTCAGCTGTCGTCCCACCTCCCAGGAGTGGAGCATACTCGTCAACTCTATGTGATTAAACTGCACCCGACATGTCGCCTGGCATGTGATATGTCTCTCTCCGGGGAGACTTAACCAGTTAATACACCTTCCGCAATCTAGGATAGCTCTGGCTAACCCTTACAGGGCTACGTCATCTATGCACGGAAGTAGAACGTCCAAATCTTAGGAACACCACACATCTACATATACATCCACGGTCCAGGCCCATCGAGTGTATGAACCCTACTTAACACAGGAACCTGTTGCCTCGCAACCCTAAAGCTTGGCTCCAGTCCCTACCACCATGCACGTGTTACCACAATATCACTACCAATATGTATCGCAATTTACATTTCCCCCAACCTGTATACACAATAACCCACCCACACAATGTTTTGCTGGTTGCTTGGACCACACTTACGTTCTGTTCAGCGTCTGCCAGTACCGCTCAGCTGCTGGCTCCCAGTTATCTGCTCGTCTCGTCCCTCTGCACTGCGTGGACACCTTGCATACCGTGGGCGGGATAATTTTGAAGTCGGCTCCTGACGCCCAATCTCCGGTTGCGCTGTCCGGTTGTCTCGAAATTCCCGTGAGGGTCCTGCAGTCTTCCGGGGTCCGACAGCTAAGGAGGCAGAACTTGGCCGGGCAGATGCTACAAACGATCTCAGCAGTGCCTCCAACTTGTTAAGGGGACCCCCAGGCAGGCAGAGCCGTGCTAGGAGTCTGCGGACACCCAGTTTATGGAAGGCCCCAACTCCTTCCCTTGTCCCAAAGGACGTGAGGTCCACACAAGTAGCAAAGTCATACTGAGGTTTTATTACAGCCAACAAAACCACAGGGATTATATGCACGGAGGGAAGTCCAGGCACATCTCGGCGAACAGTCTCGCAGGGCAGTTTTCATACCATGTGATGTCACAAAGTGCGTCACTCAGACTCTTCTCATAAACCTATTGCCACTCAGGATCGGTCGCCGAGGGGTATTACCCATATAGGAGCCTGATGTTAGTGGACGAGGCTGGGTCAGGTGGTGTGCTTGGATCATCCCCGAAAATGGTTACTCTGAAAATGTTACAGTGAGCAAACCCTGTGATTGGTCAGTAGCCCCTGCCATCTGCCCCTAGACCCAAGGGTTCTGATTGGTCAGGCCGTGGGCCCCCCCCCAAAGCCTGGGACAAACTCTGTTCCCAGCCATCGAGACACCTGATTGCAATACATGTATACTATGTGTCGAAACGTGCAACTATATGTCAGCGTTTACAATGATGTGTAGAAGACTAACGCCATGAGAGCGTTACATTCCCATCGTACAAGAGTAGCTGGAGAGTAGCAATTGTGTTGCAGGCCGCTGTCTGATCGTGGGACGGCTGCTCCTACCCAGCCTCCGAGTCCTGGCCCAGTATCAGCTCGGCCGGGTCACGCGTTTGGAGACCACGCTTGCGAGCTCAATTGCTTCGAATTAGTCTGTATATTGCAGGGAATATTCCTTGCTGCAGCCGGTGTCACCTTGGCTCTGCATGTGGAATGTCGTTTGCAACATTGCGGCCATGGCAATGCCTTCACTCCTGTCATGGTAGTTCTGCTCACACAGCATCTTGTGAGGCTTGAGATTTCTCTGAGACGATCATGGCCTACTAGGTTTCATAAGCCATAGTCTGGCTTCTAATACGTGCCTTCCATAGTGTCCGTAGGTTAGTGCGTCATTGCTGCCAGGTCTCTCGAGTGCTCCTGCCATACCATAGGGTTAGTTGCATGTAAGCATCAGCAAGCATGTACACAAGCTCTTCTTGCGTTCCTGCAATAAGCCTAAGTGGCAAAATAATAAACGTGCGGACAGTATGTGTATGTCACTGTCCTCTATCTCATAGAGATGCACTCGTGTGGTCTTCGTGTAGGTTGGGTGTGTGAGTGTCCCGGATATGCGGATTGCACATGTGCTTCCTGTCTAAAGTAGCTATGTTGTCGTGATGTCTCCAACGACTTGAGGCATGGTTTCTTGGTGCTTTTAGTCGATTCTGTCCATGTAGCCGTTTCCAGCTCTGTCTTGTGTGTCTTCGTCCACTATGGGTAGAGTTCGTATTGCTGCAGTGTTGTAAAGGTCTGCTGACCGGGTCTCTTTTGTGGGAATTGTCGTAAGATCGTACGATTGGTGGCCATGTTGTTGTTGGTGGTGCTTCTTCCGGTTGGGGTGTCTTTTGGGACGGAAGGCACATTCTGATTTTCCCTCTTCAAGAGAAACGATAGCTGGGCTTGTGGCCAAGGACAAGTCTTGCAGTCCTCCTCTGGATAAATTGTAAAGGTCGAAGAGTAGAGACACGATATTTAGAAAGAGACTGCTGAAATAGTCCAGCCTATAGAGGACCAGAGCTCTGGGGACAGTGAACGTCTGGGGGAAAGTGAGAAAAGGAAGAATACCTCTGAGGAGGTGCAGCTGATAGTTTGACTTCTCAGAGACATCAGAGATGTGAGGAGAGAAGGAGAGGGTGGAGTTGAAGATGACATCAAGGTTCTTAGCCTCACAGGAAGGAGCAGGAAGAGGGCCCAGAGTGGGCGGCCAGAGAGAGAGGAAAGGAGAGAGTGGGTGTCCCAATGAAGAGGATCTCAGTCTTACTTGTATTAAGGTAGAGATCATTGGCGGCACACCATTCATGACAGTCTGGTATGAGAGAAGCAGCAGAGGTGGCCGAGTGGAGCCTGAATGAGAGCCGAGTGTCATCCTCATAACATTGAAATTGGAGCAGAAAGTAGCAATGCAGTGGGCAAGAGGTGTCAGGTAGTGGTTGAAAAGCCAGGGAGAGAGGTTAGACCCCTGGGGAACACCACAAGTAAAGAGAGAGATAGAAGAGAGAAAAGACCCCAGTTGGACCAGAGAGGGTCGGTCAGTGAGAAAGGTGGTCAACAAGGCCAAGGCCTGATCAATAATACCAAGGTTGTCCCGAAGACGATTGAGCAGGATGGCATAGTTTATCGTGTCAACAGCAGGACAGATCAAGGAGAATGAGGACAGAAGGGGGATTAGAGTCAAGATTGGCATTGGCATTTTGGCATTTATATAGCGCTACGAACCCTCAGGTATCTGAGCGCTGCTTATTATTACCCACGGTGTGTGGTGCTCATTTATCGACCTCGGAAGGATGAAAGGCTGAGTTTGGCCCTGCCGGGATTCGAACCTGCGTTCGCAGGCTCTGCACGGATGTCAAAGCGAGCGCTCTACTCGCTGTGCCACTTGGAGACCAAGTCTTCACAGGTGTCCAGGAGAGCAGTCTCTGTGCTTCTGGCTGCTCTGAAGCCAGACTGGTGGTCATGGAGGCAACCAACAGATTCAGTATGTAGATTAAGCTGGGAGATGGCCAGCTTTCCGAGAGTTTGGCCAGGAAAGGAGTGCTGGAGATACGGCGATAGTTAGTCGGAGAGGAAGGATCGGCTGAAGGGGTGCACAAGAGCGCTTAGGGGGAGGGGAAAGTTCTAGTGGCAAAGAAGTGATTGCAGAAATCGGCCAAGGCTGGAGCAAGGGTGTCGATGTGGTCCTTGATTGTTCTGGATGAGCAGAGGAGAACCTGCTTTGATGAGACTTTCATAGAGCAGACTTGCCTAGGAACATTGTCAGGGGTGAACGGGGGGGGAAGGAGGAGAAAGGAGGAGAGACAGCCAAAGACGGGCCAGGAGTGGTAGAGGAGGACGAAGAGGAGGTAGAGGAAGAGAAGGTGAACGGTATGTCCTGAGTTTAAGTAGTGAAATGAGAGGCCAATGCCGTGCAGAGGGCCTGGGAGGGAACAGGAGAGGTAGAGACTGCAGCAGGATTGGCCAGCTTCTTGCAGATTTTGAAAAGTTTGGCCGAGTTGTTAGATGCTGCACAGATGCAGGCTTGGATGTAGACTCTCTTCTTAGAGAGGACAGAGTTGTACTGCCTTTGGAGCAGGCAGCAGGCCAGTTTGTAAAGGAGTGCACCCGAGACCCTCCACTTTCTCTCTGCCACCTTACACTTGCGTTTAAGGGCCGCAAGGTCAAAATCGTACCAAGAGTTGCACTTGGATTTGGGCTTCAAGCGGAACCTCATGACGGGGGAAAGGACATCCAGAGTGTTATAGATACAGAGATGAAGGTTAGAGAGGGCTGTGCCAGGGTGTGGGTCAAGCAAAGGTGCAGGAGGAGAGAAAGTAGCAGGAAAAGCCTCAACTGACACATGCTTCATGGGTCGGATGACCGAGAAGGTAGGTGGCAGTGCTGGAGTCGGCTTGACCTCTGGGGCGGGGGGGAGGTGGGAAGAAAGGAGAAAATTATCACTCTAAGAGAGAGGAGTGCTGAGAGGGTTACAGAAGGAAAAGTCTGAGGAGATCAGAACACCCAGGGTGTGCCCTGCAGAGTGAGTTGGGCCAGAGGGAAGAATAGAGAGAGACAATTGCAGAGGTTACAAAGGAGTCCCGAAGAAGGGCTGGTGGCATCCAGGTGGATGTTCAAGTCTCAGAGGAGAAGAAGTTGGGTGGTAGAGGAAAGGACCGAGGATTAAAGGTCAGTGTGATGTCTCATCATCATTGGTGGTTGGTGTGGTGTCGCTGAAGGCATTTCGCTGCAGTATTTCATGCTCCTCCCAACATGGCACCGCCATCGATAGACAACGGTGCAGGCATCAGCCAGGAACCTTCAGTCTTGGCTCCGCCTCCGGCATCAGAAGAGGTACTTCAGAACCTCCAGTCAGAGCAACTTTGCGTTGCTACTCCCTTCGTGGCCACGCTCCGCGAGTTTCGCTTCTACTGAACCTCTACCCATCTCCTTGAGAATCATCATTTTGACGTACATGGTTAACCCTGTTCTTCCTTTCGTTATACACACAGCAGTGCGTTGCCTTCCCGCAACCTCTCTCTCACCCGCTTCAGTCCCGCTTATATCGATGCTCATAAGTATCTACCAAGCTTCGGTACGTTCCGTTCATTAGGGTCAGGTTCCCCCGAGAATCCATATCTAATCATTAAACTTTCTCCTTCCTTTCTCTGAAGCCGTCAAGCAGCTCGTACATTCTACTGTCACAGACTATGCTTCCCAGAATTCGCTGCTCTCAGCTCCATCATCCCTGCCAGCCTCCCTTTGCTCACGAACACAGAGTTCATACACGGTAGGATTGCATTTCTCGCATTGCATTCCAACGAACATTATTTCCTTTTTTCTTACCCGACATATCTCATCTCATGTAGGCCTCGCCATTTCACACTCCCTGTGGTATCCACGAAGGCTACTGACCACCAATCACGGGGGGCGGTTCATAGACGTCCTTAAAGGGTTAATCCTCTTTTGACCATCTTTGGGGGAGAGAAATCCATAATTCACATATACTTATATTTCCCTTTACCTTGCAGTGTCCTCCTTAAAGACCTCACAGCGGTACTGCATCCTGGGACCAGCTTTGAGTCCTGCACTTCAAGACCCCCGCCAGCAAGCCCAGGGTTTTATTCCCCACAAGGGTTTCCCTGGAAACCCCACTCTGCCCCCGCCTTTAAGTCGGGGGAAGAGAGGGGTGACTAGGTATATTCTCAATTCTTCTACACTACAGTACCTGAGACAGGTTGGTGATATACTCGTGCTCCTATTGTGCAGCATAGCATTTGTCTGCTTTAAAGTTAGCAGTCAGCCCACTCAGAGAGGAAGAGGACGACCTGGACAGGTGGCCTGTAGATAGTGCCCACACAGAGAGAGGCCAGAAGAGATGGAGAGCCTGCAGACCAGGCATTCAAAGGAGGAATAGTGCTGCATTGGAATGATAGAAGCAGGGATCCACTCTGGGAAAATCAAGGCTACACCTGGTTGGTTCTGGGTTTGGAGAGGATCTTGTAGCCATCGGGATGGAGAGTGTCAAAACTCGTGACAGAGCTGGCCGTGAACCAAATCTCGTGAGACCAAGTACATCCAAATCAAGCTCTTCAGAGGAGTGTTTGACAGCTGAACGAGAGTTGAGAGTAGCGATGTGGAGCAGGTTGTCACATTTGAATGACTTTCGGGGAGGGGTACAGGCCAGAGGTACACCCTGTGGAAGTGTTGGAGGTGCCAGAGGATGGCCAGAGGAGGAAGGAAGAGAAGGCAGGGTAGTCAGAGAAGCATCAGGGGGTGGCAGAGGAGACAGAGAGTGGCAAGAAGGGATAGCAGGAGAGGAAAGGAAGTTGATAAAGTTGCATGGCTCATTGAGCATGTGCGGTTGGGGAACTGAACTGTCAATGGGAATCAATGTTTCCCATTGACAGTTCAGCCAGAAAAAGCAGCTGAAGGGAAAAAGCAGCTGAGGGAGCGCTCTGTATCACTGGGCTGGCTCCTCCACAATGGGTGAGGGGGCCACTGGGTCAACGCCCCCTCACCCATTATGGACGAGCCGCACCGGCCCAGGGCTCCCCCTAGCCCCTGCTTTTTCTTCCCTCCCTAAACAAATTGTCGTTTGTTACTTTTCAGGCTGGGGTCTCGTGCCTCTCCCCAGGAATGCAGCTCTAGGGGTAGCCAACTTGGTTCAACTTTCGAACTGGCCGAATCGCATTTTTTAAAACTTTTTATTTTTTTACCGCTAAATAAAAAGATGGTGGGTTGGGCTTAGCTATATAGAAACGGGGGAGTGAGAGGCTGGGTTGGGGTGGAATTGGGGCTGCAGCAGAACCCGCTGCATATTTCGTGGTAAAAATGAATGTGGTAAATGTGATTTGAACAGTTAGTTTCGAACACTCTTCATAGATTCGGCTAAGAATGAGTTAATATGATCAGGCTTCCTTGTTCCGGGTCCAGTGCAGCAGTAGATGAAGAAGCAGTCAGGGGATGAAAGCACACTTAGAAGCACCCATAAGAAAGGCAGTTCTCTCCGTCAATATGCGACAATACCAATGATAGGATTACTCTTCTAAGGAGGTCTGAGAGCACAAAGGGCTTCATTTGCTTCAGAAGAGAAAAGTGAAATGTGGCAATTTAGGCCTTTTAACCGCATGTCCCTTCAGTGAGAGCTTCCTGCTAAGCTAGAAGCCAAGGCATTTTTCTGAGTGAGGGAGGACTGGCAAATCTCCATCTTAAGTTAATGAACTTCAAGGAGAGACCAACTCTTCCTTATTATGAGAGGTTAAAAAAACTAAATCTGTCTTCCTAGGGTTACATTTCTGGTTGGCTGCAGTCATCCGACCATCAATTTCCGATTCATCTTTTGATGTCCCCAACCAACGATACATGCATCTAAAGGTAGGTATCGTTGGCATATTGGTGAAAGACGGCCCCAATGGCTCCACATACCGAACATACAAAAGAAGTGAAAGGAAGGAGTCTTGTGGAACACCACATAACACATGAAAGGTGGGGGAGCGGACAGCCACCAGGATAGCTTGAGATCTCTGAGTTATGAAGGAGTAAATCCAACTTGGAACCAGACCCTCCCCGCCCCCAATCACGTATGCAGGCATTGAGAATACCATAAAGAACCTTGCGTCTCACTGATTCGAACGCTGCTGTAAACCCTAGGAGGCAGGCATCACTGCAGTCTGTAATTTGGAAATCACTGTCCATCACTTGCAGCCTAGTGGATTCAGTCCCGCACAGCGCACGGAATCCCAACCAATAGATGTAGAGCAGATGCAACTGATCTGCATGGGAGAGTAGTTGATCGGAAACAACCTTTTCTAAGATCTTACTAAAGAATTGTACGTTAGTGATTGGCTGACCTGAGCACCCAGTGAGGGTTTCTTCGAACGGGGCATAATCCGACGAGTCTCAGGAAGAGGATATTACTTGGGTAAGTGAGAGGTTAGCAAGAATATAGATAGGTAGAAGCGCTTCACCAGAAATGTGTCTCAGAGGATTAGCTGGAATTACATAATCTGCATACAGAGTAGGCTTGAGGCAAGCCAAGATACAAGCCAACTCAGAACTGAATACAATGTGTTCAGGATTCGGCTGTCTCCATTATTGGAAAAGCTATTTTGCAAGGGAGCCACCACAGCCCTCATTGGATGTCAAAATTCTGCAGATGTCAGAATAGCATATGTCATACCTTTTGCATTTATAAAATGACCAAATTCTACATTTGCCACTGCCCTTAACAAATATGGCTGACTAGCCATACTGACTGCCAGAAAGAAAAAATGGTGCTGCAGGAAGCTGCTATCAGTAGGATGAAGAGCAGACACCTGCAGGCAACATTAGACCGACCCAGGTGGAAATTCAACATCAATTTGTTTGGAGACATACTAGTACAAATCTTTACAAAGGGGATTATTGGAGAATAGAAAAATTGACTTTATGCTAATGGTGAATTTGCTAAACACTGGATCACTTTTGGAAAATTTTAAGAAATTCATAAATGTTTTCAAACTATTTGGAGTAGCTTTTTGTGATTGTATACAGGAAGGAGATTAATAGTGACACCTTCCAATTACAATGTCACCTTCCTTTTAATCTCAACGAAACACATTTTTGGTGGCAGCATTGAGTGTCCTTCTTACTGTCAGGCTTTCTCTACTTTGGGAACTCAGAAGTGGAGGGACTTCCTTTGAAGAATGAGAGACAGGTGTTTAATTGGGCCTGTGATCCTCTGCATTCCCAAGCCTCATATGCTACACACGCAATTCACTTTTCCTGAACGTGGGCAATTAGTGGCGCTACGTTTGGGAATGAGGGCATAGTACTGCTTCAAGGCATGGCACAACTGGCAGAAGACGGCCACCAGAACTCTGTCACCCAGTGCAATCAACACTCACTGTCCAAGATCTTCTGTCCCCACCTTACCGGAGACTGTGTGATCTGATGCCCACTGCTTCCCCCCCTCCCCCAGTTACTCGTCTATCCAGTGCTATTGCACTCTCTCCCCTGCTGTTAGATCCCCACTCCCGTTTCTATGCTCGCTAACCTTATTCTTGCCTCTATGATTGTAAAGCGCTCCGTTGCTTCCCGAAGCTAGGTCTGCACTCAATAAATCCTCTAATATTAATAAAAGATCTGGGTTAAAAGCCACTGCCCGGTAGCACAGCACCGATTTGTGAAGAAGCAGCCTGCCCTGGGACAAAAGTGGAGAGGGGAAACTTAATGTGATTGCTAGAGGCTGACAATATGGATATGGATACATCAACAGCCGAGTTTCTCCCCACCCGAAGCAGGCCAGCTTCATTACACTTAATGCCCCCTCTAACCCCCTGCAGAGCGAAATCTGTGAAAGTCGACATTTTCGAGAGGCCTGTGTTGGGCTGAGAGTTCACATTCCAGGTACACAGAAAGGCAGGCGCCCCTGTCTTCCAGATTCTGGGAACAAACGTGGGAAGAAACTCTAGAAGTTCTAACTCTGGAACAATGAATGTACAAATAATTGTAGATGTTTAATCACAAAATAACATCATGTAAGGAAAATAATTCAATAGTGCATGCAGCAGCAAGACATGTCAATAGAAAATGACCTGAAAAAAATCATTCAACATCGCAAACATCACATCCAGACACACCACATTCCCATACAGCGCTCAACAACATACTGTGCATATGAACCAACTCAAGCAAACAGCAGAATAAGTGGAGTCACAACCACCATTCCCTAAATCAGTGGAGGAAAAAACAATCAATTAAATTCGGGCCATACAATCAATTCAAGGTGGCCTGAAGCGACCACCAGCGCTGCACAGAGCGGGGAAACTCAAAACACAAAATATGAAACTAGGCACACAGCACAGCGGCTTGTGCATGCAGCTGTGTCAAACAAGCTTCCAACTGGTTTCCTTATATGAACTGTAAATAAAACTTGTTATTGTTTGATTAAACGTGTAAATGCATTGTTTCAGATTTAGGGGTTCAGGCCACATTGCCTTTCCATTTATAGGGTTCCACCGCTTTACTTGGAATTATTAGCATTATAGGGGAGGTTCAGCAGACACGATAGATGCCCCTTGCCAACAGGACCACCAATTCCATGAAGCCATGTATTAGAGGAGACACGTAATAGTCCCACCACTAACAGAGGGTTGGCAGATGCTGATGTTCACATGCCCCCAACCCCCATGCAGTGGTGCGGGCAGGGGCAGCACGGTCCAACCTGCCTATCTGCATGATTAGGCCCGGGGTCTCCCGCATGGACATGCACGTTCCTTTCGGGCCCCTTGTGTAGCTCTTAATACCCAGGAATCACTACCTGTGAAAACATGACAAATTTGGTGGGTGGGGGGCTAAGGGGATGCCCTGCGCAATGCATGCACTAATGGGGTAAATAATAGGCATATCATGGCCGTGGAACCGACCCGTGATAAGTCCTCGAAGCGCGCTGATTGAAAAATAAGCAAAGAACAATATTCCTTCTTGACATATTTCTGTAGACATCCAGTAAAAAAATGAAGACACAAACTAGTTAAAACAAACTTTTATTCAACAAATAATATTAAGAAACAAATAATAATAATACAGACTAGTTATCACACAGAGAAACTTCCCTTTGTAAAAGGCAGGAGAGTTCTTCTAAAAATAAATATAAAAGTTGATAACACATCTGGAACTGGAGTGCTCGGGGTATCAATGTTGCCATGCCAACCAAAAAGGTAGAACATTGGAAATCCTTGTACCAGCATAAACGTTAACACTTTAAGCCCCAGAACTGTACAAAACCCAAGCTATCGTGTTTCTTGTAGGGATTAATTCAAAACTTCACTATGCCCACCAATCAGAAGGACGAGTTGATTCCAGAGGCCGTCCCGGTGACTTGGCACTGAAACCAAAGACAATTTAACATCAACATTCGTGTGCCACTTCTAAAGGTCTAAACAGTCACTTTCAACTAGGAACCTCAATCAGTTTAATATCTGCTCATTCTTCCATTGGTAGACCACCATTTTCAAACGTTTGTTCTATTGACAATCGCGGGTTCAATCTAACCGACAGGGTCTTCTATTGGCAAACTTTCTAACTTTTGCAACATTAACTACATAGTAAGTAAGCCTGAACGCATTCAGGTCAGTAAGTGGGGCTTCCCATTAGTCTCAAGGTAAAAAAAACTGAGCGCTGAAAACTCCCTGAGAAACTTTGCAAATGCCAAAGCTTACAGAGGGAGCTACAAAAATGTGTCATCCATTTTTCCCAATCTCTGGCTTGATTTAGGAGACAATCCATTATAATATCGAAAAAAATGACATTCTGATACGAAACGTTGCTGCACCATGTCAACTGCAAGTGAGCACGCAAAGCCCAAGTCACATCAAATGTTGCTTATCTCACTCAATGCCGAGTTTCAAATCAGTTTATGCTCCCAAACACTGGCACGTGTGTGTTCTCTAGACAGAAAGCATTCGTTTCATAACTAATCCTTGTGTGAATGAATTTTGGGTTTCACAATTCTGCATGCATGGACTCTCTCAAGTTGTTGATACGGGAACCTGCCACATTATATATATACATATATCCATATATATGTAGACGGGAGCAAAAGCCTTGAGTAAGCAGTCCATAGTGCTACATACAGATGCAAATATCGACCAGGATAATATGGCCAGACTTGTCAATCAAATATGAACAACATCCATCACAATTTTCACACTGAAAAACACTTTGTAGCTACTTGTACGGCACGCGCATCCAGCATCAAGAATGAGCGAATTTCACAGTCTTTAACATCTGGCCAGAAAAAAATACAGCACTTTACAATACTTCGCTTTCAGCATGCCTGATACCAAGAACCATATGTATTGATGAACAAAACAAAAAACAAGAACTGATACACTATTGCATTGTCAATTACTTTGGAAACTATCAAAAGGGGCTGCACAGATCACCCAAGTAGAATCACAATTTACAGTAGAGTGAGCGGCATTGGGCTACATACAGCAAAACTCAACGTAATGATTTCTAAACATGGGCGTCGCTTAAGCACTTTTGAAAAATAGGATTGTAGAGGTCAAAAAGTACTTTTAATATGCCGCGTAAGTGATCAAAGGGAAAAACCAGGCCATTTGTTCAGTGAGTAAGAAGGGTAGGACCTCTTGAGGGACAAAAACATTAGGTAGGGAGTGTGATGTACTGTGCCTGACAGGAAACCATGTGATAGAATGTCGTCGACATCATATAGTCCCTTACTACAAAAGCACATTGTCTTGTAACAATGAGGAATATTTACTATTCTATAAAGACGAACCAACCAGATGTAGGGCTTAAAATCTAGGGGTAAGAGTGCATGGATGTCTGTCAATAGATTGAGGCTGTTATTAGCGTGCGGTCAATAAACTGCACATGGGAGCTTTGTACATTTCTGGGTAAAATGAAGTGGAAAGACGCCTCTGAGGGCGATGGGATTATGCAGCGGGCAACATACAGACACAGTTAAAAGGGGCTCAGGAAATAAACGTCGCAAAAACTACCAGTTTAGGACCTTATGCGAACAGCCACTTCATTTGCAATGGAACCCAGAGTCTATACATTTGGAACTGGCTGAAAGAGGCACATTTTGAGGGTGTAGTTACGAAACCCAAGTAATCAACGTGTAGAAAAGGGCCTGGTTTCCAAAGCAGCTGTGCCTTTTTTTTTTTATCAGAGAAGTCCAGAACCCCTTACCCACTTCATTTTAGTGGCAATATAGAATGTAGTACAAAGATGCAGCCTCCTTCAGTGTGCAATGAGCGGGCTCCAACGAATGGCGTTTAGGGGTGGATTTAAAAGGATAGTTTTTACATGAAATCTACCCTCACACAGGAAATTGATGGTCAAGTTGTTGTGATGTTGCAAGTCACACAACCTGCAAAGATTGTTCATTCTCCACTTCGCTTCGTCCCCCAACTACTGCCTGTGGAATCCTCAAGAATTGCCAGTGGTCATCTGGACAGGGCGGGACACTGGCGAAGGGTGTGTCCAGGCCAGCGCATACTCCTGGTACGGAACTTCCAATCTTACCCCTGTTGCTGTGGACTTGCATAAGATCGCATCTCCGGTTTCAAGCAGAAATTCAGAACAAGAAACCATGACAAAGAAGGCCACATTACTACATTCAGGTACACAAATGCAAAGCTCTCTGACCGGTAACAGGGGGGGAACCTCAATGGCCCTGAGGGGCCACAAAGCTGCAATGATGTTCTTTTATAGGTGCATGTGCTTGCTCCCAAACGAAGTTCTGGAAACGGTCCCCAACTCATACGTGTGCCAGGGGCCTGCAACACTGAATTAGAGTTGTGCAAATCGATGAGGCAGGAGTGTGTCATTCCGGCATGGGTGACATGCCCACAATATGTGCTTGCATGCATTTTTTCAACTTCCAAACTTGTTAGCTAGAGAGACAGCACCAGGAGCAGTGGCCAGAACTGGATCCATTTTCTACACCTGTCTTTCGGTACAAAATGTTCTAGACACACCATCCGTGCAAGTGCTAAAATGTGAAGTAGGGATCGCGAACAATCAATTTCCCACCCAAGTAATTCCAGATGACCAAATTCACATGTTTGCTCGACAGATTACAACAAATTACATTTCCGGCAGATTTAAAAATCTCGTAGCTTTCTAATATTTTAGGTAGCTTTGCCCGAGGATATTCTGATGTAAAAATCTTCATGTAAAGTGAAACCTTCAAAAACAATTAACCTACTCATATTTAATATTACCCAAATTTAGGTTAAAATGTGTCAACGATCACAGCTATGGGTCCTCATTGAAAGTAAAATAAAATACACACTGGCTAAAACAAATCCAGTATGGATTGTGTGCATAAGTACAGTGGCTGTAGAGAAGCGCGTAGATTATGAAGATGTTACTGATGTATTTGAAATGTTTCTAATCGTAGCCGGCCTGCGTCGGGACTCCCAGCGCTGTCGAGTTGTGTTGATCTGAGGACTCAAATGGTGACCAATCGGCAAGATAGACTTAGGCTTTAGACACCCATGAAGTGGTTATGACAAATAACGTGCATAGGGGGAAAAATCAAAGTGACGGTGGGAGGCCATTAACTGGATGCTTTTCCTGCAACATTCTTAAACTCCTGTAGAAATATTGAAATTTCAGGCATCTTCTTAAAACATTGCTAACATATTATTCTAGATGGCTGTTCTCTTCTTTCATGGGATTTCCTTAATATGCTTGAATTGCTTCTTGAACACTATGCATCACCTGGGGAATCTAGCATATGCATCTCCCTCTGCTCAAATCACTTGATGGCTGTGGGTTAACCTGAAATCAAAGGGCACCCTCCGCATCAGATGAAATCATGCCGCAAGAAGGATGGCGACAAAGCATACCTTCATGCATAATGCAGTGACTTGCTGTCAACGTGCCAGGTGCTGTCCCGGCGGGGGCATCTCTCAAAGGTGCCCACGTCATCGGCACATCTGAGCCTACATTCTGGACGCGGGTCCAATAACCCTCATAAAGTCATATTTCGTGTGCATCCGATTCAACTAATTGTGTAGTTATCTGATGAAGACATCACCACCAAAGGGATTAGGGTAACCCAATAAAAATACCCAGGCAGTCTTCAGCACCAATGTATGTAGGCTGAACTATTCAAACTGTCTTTTTGGCGAAGATTGCCTTCTGGAAACAGCACTTGGAATACCAGCAGGTCATGGGAATGCCAGCAGGTCATGGGAATACCAGCAGATAATGGCAATACCAGCAGGTCATGGGAATACCAGCAGACAATGGCAATACCAGCAGATAATGGCAATACCAGCAGGTCATGGGAATACCAGCAGACAATGGCAATACCAGCAGATAATGGCAATACCAGCAGGTCATGGGAATACCAGCAGGTCATTTCACAATGGTCATTAAAAACAACGGTCCTCTACTTACAGCAGAAGACCTCATCAACCTTAACTAAATATTTGAGTCATTAACAATCTAATTATTTTTCTATCCTGTCCCCCCTCCTTCTCCGGGTCAATATCGGATGGTGGCTGTTATTATGGCGTTCTTTTGACTATTAGTCGCAGAGAGAGATCCCCGGTTATATGAATGGGGTTACGCATGTAGACTCAAACATCTATGTGAATATATGTGATCATAAACACTTGGGGAAATACTGAGGTGGACCATCTATTCAAATACAAAACCACAAGATACCCAAAGGTTGTGCAAAGAAATTCAGTGCATTGGTGTGACCACACTTTGAAGTTACTTTAGAACTACAATAGCAACATTTGTTACAAGGGCAAACACTGTTGCTTATTGGTTGGACAACCTGTGCTATTTACAATACAAAATTCCCCACTCTCTCCGACACAAGAAAGTAAAATTAGGGCGCTGCTGTATGCCACACTGCTCTGCAGGACGGAACCCTACAGGCTGCACGGCTGTTGGACAGTCTGCAGAGCCAAATCCACTTTTGCAGCAAAAAAAGGAATTCTTTCGCATTCGTGTGCCTAGAAACAGCTGGCGGCGCGACTAAACCCGCACGTATGAACGTAGGAGCCAATTTCATAGCCGGAGACAAAGTTATATGAACTAATTCAAGACTTTGGACAGTGGTGATTGAACACTGACGAAACAACGTCATGGCCGATCTTATTTCACAAGTATTAAAAAGGACGGATAAAAAGCGCCAAGATCATGTTAATACACCTTAACTCAAAGCGCAAGTCTAGAAGGCAACACATTGAATGACACATCAAAGAGGAAAAATATACGGAATTACGTTGGCAGAACCAGCAAGAACAAATACTGGGATTCAACTCTTAGAACCACGAAACAATGATGTTCCAAATGGAAGCCAGCCTTTCTTCCCGGTCTTTCACCAGCGCGTCAACCCAGCGGAGGTGAAGCACATTACACTGGCAGACCTCGAAATTTCACTTCAACAATACTGGATAAAGTTGCATGATGCCGTCTGTCTATTTCCAGTGGCAAGGGCTCGGACACTAGGAAACCCTCAGCTTTGATCGCTTTCAGCCATCGCTTCAAGAGGCGGCCTTTCCTGTCTTCGCTCAGAACACGGAGCCGCGATGTCTATCCCTAGTCCTGTCTCTGAGACTGGAACACCTACCACTTGCAAACTGTAGCAGTTTTCATTCATCTGAAGAACTGTTAGAATAGACACATAGAACGGCCCAGGAGAGGAGGAAGCCATCTCTCCGCTACAAAGCAACAACCTTCATAGACCAGTGGTAGTTGAATTCATCGTGGACTGGTTTGAGAGCCACATGGAAACACCTAGTGGGCTGTGTTAACAGCATGGTCTTAACATCACACATTTCACTACTATTGCAAAAATATGGAACACTTGAACACTCTTGCGGAGGCAAGGCCTGGCCCACGGCAGACCTTTGCTGCATACAGTTCCCACTGCCTACTATTATGAAATTATTTACCAGGACGGTTTACTAGACATGTGTTTAGACCCAAAGCTGTTGTGAATGTGCTGGCCTACCCAATGGGCTTATGTGGAACACGGGGTGTGGTTTGCATGCTCTATGTATTATGGAACGCAAGTATGCACAGCTTTTTCCGGAAGGAAGAGTCGACACCTGTGGGGGCGGATGAGGTAGTCGCGCAATGAGCCCAAGTGCTTGCTTTTTTACGTGGCAGCTGGTTTCATTAGATCCTTCAGATGTTATCCAAACAGTGGAAAGGGATGGACGGATTTGATGACGTTTCCTGGCGTGACCGTGCCCAAGCAATACGCTAAGCTGGGCCAAGTACCTCAAGCACATAAACCATTGAGTTAACTTTTAACACGTCCTTGCTGGGATCGCCTGCAAAAACGTTTGATGTCCAAATATCAGCTGTGTAAAATTTTACTTTCAATCCAAGTCGGATGGAAAAAACATTCTCAGCCACCCTTACGGGCCAAGTTTCTATCCAAACGTTTCAGCGGTTATTGTTCTTACAGGGCAAGGAGTCTGTTTTCAAGCAACACCGATCTGAATTGGGTTTTTAATCGCTGGGTGTTTCCATTTCAAAGAAAAATCACTGGTGGGTGGGTCAATGTGGATAGCAAAGGGTGATTATTGGTACAAAAGTATTCGGTTGAAGTTTCCCCCTCTGATCGCGGCTGAAAAGAATTTGTCTAGTGATCTGGGGTCTTGCATATACCAAAAGAAATTCAGATAAGTTCCTGCTAACATTGCTAATCAAAGAGAGCGGAGCAGTGATGCCAGTACTTGCCGCTTCCAGGCCCATCACAAACTGAAGAGACCTACTGCAAAAGACTTTGAGGAAAAAACCAACCGGCAGGCACCATTTTGAAACTTGTGCTTTTCGTAGCGTGTTCCTGAACGTACTGGCACCGTCCCCTAAATACGAGATCAAGGCAAGAAGGTGGAGATATTGTAGAGTTTTACTTTCTGTCCCTTCTGCCCCACCTTTTGATTACGTAAGTGTGTCAGCACGTCAAGCAGTGCTTCTGTTGAACTTTTCCCACGGGTGGTCCATAGCACAGTTTGTAGGACTAATCCACAGGGCTAGAAGAAACCGCAGCCATCTGTCATATTAAAGACATTTTTGACGGCTGCAGAATACCGAAAGTGGTTGCAAATTGTTGACCACCGACAAAGGATTGGTTTTGTCCATATTTACACACACAAAAAAAAATACATGTTGAAACTGATCAAGAGTGGGCAGCACGGCAGAGTGGTTAGAAAAAAGTCCTCTTTAAGTTAGATCTCCAGTAACACTGCTCCTTTTAGGGGTAAGGACCCTCTCAGTAGTATGGGGGTGAACGCAGAATCTTGCTTTGTTCCCTGGGTCACTTGGCTCCACTGAACCCTCAGGACTGAGGAATCTGCTGACATCTGGTGGGGCTTGGAGGCAGCCGTGCAGCGGCGCTTTGTTCGGTCCTGAAGCTGTAGTCATACTACGGAGCAAAAAAGGAAAACACTTAGTCAGGACAGAGCAAAGCAGGACAGCACTGCAAAGACAGTGTAAGACGATTGGAGCATACACTGCTAGACTGCACCCTTCCACACTATTCATTCATTTCATTGCAATGTGCTTCTTTTTATGAAAAAATGCCAGAGGCATGCAGCAATCTTAAAAGGAAAATATACCTTCATTAAATAAAAACAGATTTTTCTAATAAACTTTCAAGACAGTAAAATTCATTTCTTCGGATGTTGCATACATTTCATTTTACAATTTGTCAAAAGAAAGATGGAGAGTTATTCATTTCTAAACGTTCGGTTGATAAGTATCCCAGGATATAGTAACTGGGAGAAAGGGCGAGCGTGCGAGAAATGCGAATTGGGCTACATTTCACAGGTGTGCAATTCATATGGCATACAGCAATTTTCTGAGAGAGGGCAACAATAACAGGCATATGTTTTGCTAATTAGCATTTAATGAACTTGGCGATAGAAAGGGCTCTGGTGGGTTAAAGTGGCGTTTTTCTTCCATTTTAATGTTCACTTTAAATATCCAAATTTAGTCAGGTTTAAATAAGGCAAAAACAAATCCTGCAAGTAGGTCATTTCAAACCTAAGAAAAGCAGAAATTAGGAAAAGCGATAGTACGTGTAAATACTATATTGCAAGAGAGAAACAGCTAGAGATTTAGAAGTCCAAATATATATAGTCTAATTTTTATCCCGGCAGCCAATCTAGAATCCCATTGAATTCATTCGGCCTCGGAGCATGCAGGAAGATCCCAACTTTGAGGCACCACCTTCCCCTCCCACCCCCCCCCCCCCCACACACACTAAGAACCTTTTGCAGCAACAGGCGAGAAAAACTCTGAACAGCTCATTCAATGCTAAAAAAAATAATTCAAGGTCATCGGTTCGGGGTAGGTTTTCTCGTGGGTTCCCAGAAGCAGGTTAATTCTGATTAGTGTCTTTGCACCAATATGTAGAGTCTCACGGGAAGGCACTACCTGCGCACTGAGCTCAAAGGCTGCCACGATGGCACATAGAATATTTTCAGAAATATCAAAAGTCTTTCACTTATTCCATTTCAAGTTTTAAACTTCGAGCAAGGTTGCTGACCTTTATTTTCACAGATCGGAGCGATACCTCCTGTTGTGCAGGACTTCCATCGGAAGCCATTATCAACTATTTCCCATTCTGAACGATGCAGTTTCCTGCTGTGATGTCATAGCAGAGGATTATGGAGTTCATAATCCATTTATTTGATGTCGCAGCAGGGGTATACAGCAAATTAGCTGCTAGAATTGTGGTTTTTCATTTTTGGTTTGCTGTGTGACAGGTGGCATGAGCAGGGAACCTGGTATTTGTGTTATGTTTTGTATATGGTCCATGGAATAATGCAGTGGGTGGAAAAGAGGCATGGGGGGTCGGGGGAGGGGCATACAAAACATAAAATTATAGATTGGTAGCTTTCAACTATTCTGCATGTTTTACCCCGGGGTTCTGGGTGCCATAAAAGACAATTCAAGATTCACTCATTATCGATCAGCTATCACTCGGAACAACCGCTTGGTGCAATAGATCCTTGTAGTTGATCGATACTTCACCTATAATTCTATAAAGATTGCCTTCACTCGACAAGTGGCAGCAATCATTGTCAGGTGAAGGCACGGCTGCACCCATCACTTGTAAAGTACACAAAAGTCTCAGAGAAGGGTGAAGCACACGTCAGAACGTCGTGCTGGTCATCACGGCTATGAGCCTGTGTGAACAGGAGCCCTTCATGGGGATATTGACAAGATGTAGAGGTGGCAGGTGGCACAGAGCATGAAGAAGGTGGCCAACTGCCCAGAGTGTGACTAAGTAATCTTGGACACTGCCAAAAGAGCCAGTACAAAGCACAATCAATAGCAAGACAGCCACCCCCATCCCCTCGCGAAAGTGGCATGATGTGCTGTGCAAGGACGACCCCCTCTCCCCAGGCTCATTTCAGCACCTGGTGGAAATGATGCGCTGGATGTCACAGCACAACAACTCTGCCGCCCGGAGCCAGGTGTTGGACGCCTTGTCGTCCCATGCTCATAAGCACATCTGCATCCACACCACCCAGAACACCCTGGATGCTGTCAAAACCATCTTCTACATTACTAATGGTTTCCCAAATGCACTAGGGGCCCTGGAATGCACACACATATTGCCTTGATTGCTGTCCGCCCCCCCCCCAGGAAAGAGAGCAGGGGGTTCGACAATCGGAAGTAGCAGCACATCATGAGTGTGAGCTTGTTTTGCAACACAAGCTTCAACATCACCCACTGCTGCGCCCGGTCTCCAGGCTCCATGCGGCACTTGCATGAGTGTGAGCATGTTTTGCAACACAAGCGTCAACATCACCCACTGCTGCGCCCGGTATCCATGTGGCACTTGCATGAGTGTGAGCATGTTTTGCCACACAAGCTGCTACATCACCCACTGCTGCATCCGGTCTCCAGGCTCCATGCGGCACTTGCATGAGTGTGAGCATGCTTTGCCACACAAGCTGCTACATCACCCACTGCTGCGCCCGGTCTCCAGGCTCCATGCGGCACTTGCATGAGTGTGAGCATGTTTTGCCACACAAGCTGCTACATCACCCACTGCTGCGCCCGGTATCCATGTGGCACTTGCATGAGTGTGAGCATGTTTTGCCACACAAGCTGCTACATCACCCACTGTGGTGCCCGGTCACCAGGCTCCATGCGGCACTGGCATGAATGTGAGCATGTTTTGCCACACAAGCTGCTACATCACTCACTGTTACGCCCGGCCTCCAGGTTCCATGCGGCACTTGCGTGAGCATGTTTTGCAACACAAGCTGCTACATCACCCACTGTGGTGCCCGGTCTCCAGGCTCCATGTGGCACTTGCATGAGTGTGAGCATGTTTTGCAACACAAGCGTCAACATCACCCACTGCTGCGCCCGGTCTCCAGGCTCCATGCGACACTTGCATGAGTGTGAGCATGTTTTGCCACACAAGCTGCTACATCACCCACTGCTGCGCCCGGTATCCATGTGGCACTTGCATGAGTGTGAGCATGTTTTGCAACACAAGCTTCAACATCACCCACTGCTGCGCCCGGTCTCCAGGCTCCATGCGGCACTTGCATGAGTGTGAGCATGTTTTGCCACACAAGCTGCTACATCACCCACTGTGGTGCCCGGTCTCCTGGCTCCATGCGGCACTGGCATGAATGTGAGCATGTTTTGCCACACAAGCTGCTACATCACCCACTGCTGCGCCCCGTATCCATGTGGCACTTGCATGAGTGTGAGCATGTTTTGCAACACAAGCTTCAACATCACCCACTGCTGCGCCCGGTCTCCAGGCTCCATGCGGCACTTGCATGAGTGTGAGCATGTTTTGCCACACAAGCTGCTACATCACCCACTGTGGTGCCCGGTCTCCTGGCTCCATGCGGCACTGGCATGAATGTGAGCATGTTTTGCCACACAAGCTGCTACATCACTCACTGCTACGCCCGGCCTCCAGGCTCCATGCGGCACTTGCGTGAGCATGTTTTGCAACACAAGCTGCTACATCACCCACTGTGGTGCCCGGTCTCCAGGCTCCATGTGGCACTTGCATGAGTGTGAGCATGTTTTGCAACACAAGCGTCAACATCACCCACTGCTGCGCCCGGTCTCCAGGCTCCATGCGACACTTGCATGAGTGTGAGCATGTTTTGCCACACAAGCTGCTACATCACCACTGCTGCGCCCGGTATCCATGTGGCACTTGCATGAGTGTGAGCATGTTTTGCCACACAAGCTGCTACATCACCCACTGCTGCTCCCGGTATCCATGTGGCACTTGCATGAGTGTGAGCATGTTTTGCCACACAAGCTGCTACATCACCCGCTGCTGCGCCCAGTCTCCCGGCTCCATGTGGCACTTGTTGCTGTGGAATTACAGTCGACCGAGCATAGTGGAGTCACTTATGGGCAGTCAGAAATGGAAGCTAGGTAAGTAACAAACGACCATCACCACCCCCTGCAACCAATTCCACCTTTTGTCTTCATACACACCACTACCCATGGTGTCCACTGGTGGAACCAGAGGAGTGCAAGTGCACAGAGCCTAAGATGCCGACCAATGCCAATACACAACAGACTACATGCAAAGTGAACCTGTTGCAAAGCATATGTCTGGGGTGCTCAGCCTTCTTTTCTGGCAAGTCGTAGGCAACTGGGGGTTCTCCTGGCAGCCATGGCTCAGGATACCAGACAGCACAGGAAGTACAGTACATCTCACTCGCAGCACAGCAGAGGGTGCATGGCCCACTCTAGGCAAGATTCGGGAGTCTACAATGAATAGGAGTTGGCCGCCAACACCGTCTTTGAAAGGTGGGTAACATGTTTGTGCCATGTTGAATACACCACACCTCAGGCCTGCAGTGTATCGTGCCCACAGCAGCATGGGGCAATGTGCGGGTGGACAGGGAGGAGAAGGGGTACCAGCATGATCCAGCGCAATAGGATTTCTTTGTTGCAAGTCACATGACAGGACATCGTGGAAAATTTCATTCGAGGACAAGTCCACCAAAAGATCTTAACTGGCAGGATGTCATGTTTACACTACATTTTCTAGTCCAGTCGATATTTTAGTATAATAACATACGCCACCATAATGTGATTTGTAGGATGTATTTTGTAAATGCCCATGCATGCCTCCCTAACACATCACACCAACACACGCCACACATGTGTACCCTTCCCCCTGCCTTAAAACTCACATCAATAATACATACCATATATTCACACTCTTCCCCCACATCTTAACTCATCACCCTAACTTCCATCCTTAGCCCAACACCTCCGAGACCCCTCGGTACGTACGTACGTGTGTACGTATGTACGCACGTGTACACACACACACACACACACACACCTAACCCAAAACCCATAGTCCCCTCTGCCTCAATAACACAACACCCTAGCAAACCACACATCCATAACCCATCCTTACTGCAACATGCCTAACACAGCCCTTACACCCATGCACTCGATAACGCAACACCCGAAAACACACCACACACATGTACTCCCTCTACTTTCCGTACACAACACAAAAATACATATCTTTATCCCACCCCAATTCACTGTCCCCCCCCCCCCACACACACACACACACACACACACACACACACACACACACACACACACACACACAACATGCCACATAAACATATCCTTACCTCATTCATTTTATAAATGTCCTAGGACACCGAAAACACCCCCAAACAATTATCTTTTAACCCACGCCTACTCCACCATTAGACCATAAAGTCCCTTTCTCTGGTTGTTTGACACATCTGTGAAAGTCGCAAAGGGGAGCACAGCTGCTGGGGGCAGCTTGGAAGTGACCACAGTACACAGTGGAAGAGTTACTGCGCGACACAGCTTCCGGGCAGATGTGGTGGCGAGGAATACAATGGGTACGATCACTGATGGGGAGTAAGAAAGGGATTGTCAATTGACAGATGTGTTGGGATCATATGCATGTTGTTTAGAAGGCAGTGTGGCATTGCAGCCATTACAAATAGAAATGTATCACCAATTCCAAACCCTGTGTCGATGAACAAGAGTGTGTCGCCACAAGACTACCAACAGGCACCGCCTGCGGCTTCACGTCAGCCTGCTCATTCTGGTCTCAGAAAAGTACTCAACCTGATGCCTCCGATCTTCATCTCAAAGATTTGAGAACATGCCATGTCCTCCACCTATTGCACTAACCCTCGCCGTGCAGCGGCACAAAGTATATTGCACCGTTCCATTCGGCTGTGGTGAACTTGTTCACCAACAGCTTGGAGAGTTGAAGATGGAGCTGCTCAGGAAAGAAGAAAGCCTGCACCACCGTGGAGTAACACACAGTGGAAGCTGGAGCTGCTCAGGGAAGAAGAAAGCCTGCACCACCGTGGAGTAACACACAGTGGAAGCTGGAGCTGCTCAGGGAAGAAGAAAGCCTGCACCACCATGGAATAACACAGTGGAAGCTGGAACTGAAGCCTGCACCACCGTGGAGTAACACACAGTGGAAGCTGGAGCTGCTCAGGGAAGAAAAAAGCCTGCACCACCGTGGAGTAACACACAGTGGAAGCTGGAGCTGCTCAGGGAAGAAGAAAGCCTGCACCACCGTGGAGTAACACACAGTGGAAACTGGAACTGAAGCCTGCACCACCGTGGAGTAACACACAGTGAAAACTGGAGCTGCTCGGGGAAGAAGAAAGCCTGCACCACCGTGGAGTAACACAGTGGAAGCTGGAACTGAAGCCTGCACCACCGTGGAGTAACAGTGGAAGCTGGAGCTGCTCAGGGAAGAAGAAAGCCTGCACCACCGTGGAGTAACACACAGTGGAAGCTGGAGCTGCTCAGGGAAGAAGAAAGCCTGCACCACCGTGGAATAACACAGTGGAAGCTGGAACTGAAGCCTGCACCACCGTGGAGTAACACACAGTGGAAGCTGGAGCTGCTCAGGGAAGAAAAAAGCCTGCACCACCGTGGAGTAACACACAGTGGAAGCTGGAGCTGCTCAGGGAAGAAGAAAGCCTGCACCACCGTGGAGTAACACACAGTGGAAACTGGAACTGAAGCCTGCACCACCGTGGAGTAACACACAGTGGAAACTGGAGCTGCTCAGGGAAGAAGAAAGCCTGCACCACCGTGGAGTAACACACAGTGGAAACTGGAGCTGCTCGGGGAAGAAGAAAGCCTGCACCACCGTGGAGTAACACACAGTGGAAGCTGGAGCTGCTCAGGGAAGAAGAAAGCCTGCACCACCGTGGAGTAACACACAGTGGAAACTGGAGCTGCTCAGGGAAGAAGAAAGCCTGCACCACCGTGGAGTAACACACAGTGGAAGCTGGAGCTGCTCAGGGAAGAAGAAAGCCTGCACCACCGTGGAGTAACACAGTGGAAGCTGGAACTGAAGGCTGCACCACCGTGGAGTAACACACAGTGGAAGCTGGAGCTGCTCAGGGAAGAAGAAAGCCTGCACCACCGTGGAGTAACACACAGTGGAAGCTGGAGCTGCTCAGGGAAGAAGAAAGCCTGCACCACCATGGAATAACACAGTGGAAGCTGGAACTGAAGCCTGCACCACCGTGGAGTAACACACAGTGGAAGCTGGAGCTGCTCAGGGAAGAAAAAAGCCTGCACCACCGTGGAGTAACACACAGTGGAAGCTGGAGCTGCTCAGGGAAGAAGAAAGCCTGCACCACCGTGGAGTAACACACAGTGGAAACTGGAACTGAAGCCTGCACCACCGTGGAGTAACACACAGTGGAAACTGGAGCTGCTCGGGGAAGAAGAAAGCCTGCACCACCGTGGAGTAACACAGTGGAAGCTGGAACTGAAGCCTGCACCACCGTGGAGTAACACAGTGGAAGCTGGAGCTGCTCAGGGAAGAAGAAAGCCTGCACCACCGTGGAGTAACACACAGTGGAAGCTGGAGCTGCTCAGGGAAGAAGAAAGCCTGCACCACCGTGGAATAACACAGTGGAAGCTGGAACTGAAGCCTGCACCACCGTGGAGTAACACACAGTGGAAGCTGGAGCTGCTCAGGGAAGAAAAAAGCCTGCACCACCGTGGAGTAACACACAGTGGAAGCTGGAGCTGCTCAGGGAAGAAGAAAGCCTGCACCACCGTGGAGTAACACACAGTGGAAACTGGAACTGAAGCCTGCACCACCGTGGAGTAACACACAGTGGAAACTGGAGCTGCTCAGGGAAGAAGAAAGCCTGCACCACCGTGGAGTAACACACAGTGGAAACTGGAGCTGCTCGGGGAAGAAGAAAGCCTGCACCACCGTGGAGTAACACACAGTGGAAGCTGGAGCTGCTCAGGGAAGAAGAAAGCCTGCACCACCGTGGAGTAACACACAGTGGAAGCTGGAGCTGCTCAGGGAAGAAGAAAGCCTGCACCACCGTGGAGTAACACAGTGGAAGCTGGAACTGAAGCCTGCACCACCGTGGAGTAACACACAGTGGAAGCTGGAGCTGCTCAGGGAAGAAGAAAGCCTGCACCACCGTGGAGTAACACAGTGGAAGCTGGAGCTGCTCAGGGAAGAAGAAAGCCTGCACCACCGTGGAGTAACACACAGTGGAAGCTGGAGCTGCTCAGGGAAGAAGAAAGCCTGCACCACCGTGGAGTAACACAGTGGAAGCTGGAACTGAAGCCTGCACCACCGTGGAGTAACACAGTGGAAGCTGGAGCTGCTCAGGGAAGAAGAAAGCCTGCACCACCGTGGAGTAACACACAGTGGAAGCTGGAGCTGCTCAGGGAAGAAGAAAGCCTGCACCACCGTGGAGTAACACACAGTGGAAGCTGGAGCTGCTCGGGGAAGAAGAAAGCCTGCACCACCGTGGAGTAACACAGTGGAAGCTGGAACTGAAGCCTGCACCACCGTGGAGTAACACACAGTGGAAGCTGGAGCTGCTCAGGGAAGAAGAAAGCCTGCACCACCGTGGAGTAACACACAGTGGAAGCTGGTGCTGCTCAGGGAAGAAGAAAGCCTGCACCACCGTGGAGTAACACAGTGGAAGCTGGAACTGAAGCCTGCACCACCGTGGAGTAACACACAGTGGAAGCTGGAGCTGCTCAGGGAAGAAGAAAGCCTGCACCACCGTGGAGTAACACAGTGGAAGCTGGAACTGAAGCCTGCACCACCGTGGAGTAACACACAGTGGAAGCTGGAGCTGCTCAGGGAAGAAGAAAGCCTGCACCACCGTGGAGTAACACAGTGGAAGCTGGAACTGAAGCCTGCACCACCGTGGAGTAACACACAGTGGAAGCTGGAGCTGCTCAGGGAAGAAGAAAGCCTGCACCACCGTGGAGTAACACACAGTGGAAGCTGGAGCTGCTCAGGGAAGAAAAAAGCCTGCACCACCGTGGAGTAACACAGTGGAAGCTGGAGCTGCTCAGGGAAGAAGAAAGCCTGCACCACCGTGGAGTAACACACAGTGGAAACTGGAGCTGCTCAGGGAAGAAGAAAGCCTGCACCACCGTGGAGTAACACACAGTGGAAACTGGGGCTGCTCGGGGAAGAAGAAAGCCTGCACCACCGTGGAGTAACACACAGTGGAAGCTGGAGCTGCTCAGGGAAGAAGAAAGCCTGCACCACCGTGGAGTAACACACAGTGGAAACTGGAGCTGCTCAGGGAAGAAGAAAGCCTGCACCACCGTGGAGTAACAGTGGAAGCTGGAGCTGCTCAGGGAAGAAGAAAGCCTGCACCACCGTGGAGTAACACAGTGGAAGCTGGAACTGAAGCCTGCACCACCGTGGAGTAACACACAGTGGAAGTTGGAGCTGCTCAGGGAAGAAGAAAGCCTGCACCACCGTGGAGTAACAAAGTGGAAGCTGGAGCTGCTCAGGGAAGAAGAAAGCCTGCACCACCGTGGAGTAACACAGTGGAAGCTGGAGCTGCTCAGGGAAGAAGAAAGCCTGCACCACCGTGGAGTAACACACAGTGGAAGCTGGAGCTGCTCAGGGAAGAAGAAAGCCTGCACCACCGTGGAGTAACACAGTGGAAGCTGGAACTGAAGCCTGCACCACCGTGGAGTAACACAGTGGAAGTTGGAGCTGCTCAGGGAAGAAGAAAGCCTGCCCCACCGTGGAGTAACACACAGTGGAAGCTGGAGCTGCTCAGGGAAGAAGAAAGCCTGCACCACCGTGGAGTAACACAGTGGAAGCTGGAACTGAAGCCTGCACCACCGTGGAGTAACACAGTGGAAGCTGGAGCTGCTCAGGGAAGAAGAAAGCCTGCATCACCGTGGAGTAGCACACAGTGGAAGCTGGAGCTGCTCAGGGAAGAAGAAAGCCTGCACCACCGTGGAGTAACACAGTGAAAGCTGGAACTGAAGCCTGCACCACCGTGGAGTAACACACAGTGGAAGCTGGAGCTGCTCGGGGAAGAAGAAAGCCTGCACCACCGTGGAGTAACACACAGTGGACGCTGGAGCTGCTCGGGGAAGAAGAAAGCCTGCACCACCGTGGAGTAACACACAGTGGAAGCTGGAGCTGCTCAGGGAAGAAGAAAGCCTGCACCACCGTGGAGTAACACACAGTGGAAGCTGGAGCTGCTCAGGGAAGAAGAAAGCCTGCACCACCGTGGAGTAACACACAGTGGAAGCTGGAGCTGCTCGGGGAAGAAGAAAGCCTGCAGCACCGTGGAGTAACACACAGTGGAAGCTGGAGCTGCTCGGGGAAGAAGAAAGCCTGCACCACCGTGGAGTAACACACAGTGGAAGCTGGAGCTGCTCAGGGAAGAAGAAAGCCTGCACCACCGTGGAGTAACACAGTGGAAGCTGGAACTGAAGCCTGCACCACCGTGGAGTAACACAGTGGAAGCTGCAGCTGCTCAGGGAAGAAGAAAGCCTGCACCACCGTGGAGTAACACACAGTGGAAGCTGGAGCTGCTCAGGGAAGAAGAAAGCCTGCACCACTGTGGAGTAACACAGTGGAAGCTGGAGCTGCTCAGGGAAGAAGAAAGCCTGCACCACTGTGGAGTAACACAGTGGCATCATTCTTCAAAGTGAACCTCGAAGAGCTTGGCACAACGTTCCAAAACCTCCATTCTCATCTCTTCTTTAACACATCCACTGCCCACCCTTAGAAGTTATGTTTGAAACAACTGAATATTACAAGCATCAGCATGTCCACTATAGCCCCTGATGTCAAGGGTGGGCTTGAAGCTGCATTGATGTGAATTGTCTCAATGATTAACTAGACATGATCACACAAATGGACTTTCTGGAATCCTCCTTGTTGGCGAGCCCAGTATGACATCGAACAAAGGACATTTTGGGAATCTTTATTGGAGATAGTCAGAGAAGCATCATGTGACATCATGTGACATCATCATAGAGCTTTGCGCTTCCTCTTTGTACAGTCCTTGGAGATCGGAGAAGTATCATGTGACATCATAGAGCTTTGCGCATCCCCTTTGTACAGCCCACGGAGATCGGCGAAGCATCGTGTGACATCATCATAGAGCTTTGCGCGTCCTCATTGTACAGCCCTTGGAGATTGTCAGAGACGTATCATGTGACATCATCATAGAGCTTTGCGCGTCCCCTTTGTACAGTCCACGGAGATCGACAAAGCATCATGTGACATCATCATAGCGCTTTGCGCGTCCTTTTTGTACAGCCCTTGGAGATCGGAGAAGCATCATGTGACATCTTCATAGAGCTTTGCGCATCCCCTTTGTACAGCCCACGGAGATCGGAGAAGCATCATGTGAAACCATAGAGCTTTGCGCGTCCTCATTGTACAGCCCTTGGAGATTGTCAGAGACGTATCATGTGACATCATCGTAGAGCTTCGCGCATCCCCTTTGTACAGCCCTTGGAGATCGGAGAAGCATCATGTGACATCCTCAAGCTTTGTGCGTCCCCTTTGTACAACACGCTGTTGCTTCCCAACTAGGTTTGCACTTGTATATCTCCCATGGATCGAGACCATCTTTAACATATCGATAATGGTGTCCGAGGTGGACTGTACCATGTAGTAATAGTCACCTTAGTGAAGCAAGGGCACTACCGTGAGTGGGGGGCCATTATCAGATGGTGCAGCCCACCAAGGAGGCTGTTATTGCCATGATTACCATTCGTGGGGGAGAGGTGGGATGCACCAGAAGGGTGGGTGGGGAGAATTGAGCCACAGCGTGCAGTTAATGTGCGAACATGCGAAATCACAAATGGGCAGAAGGTAGACCAACAGGGTCACAATATAGTGGAGGGCAGGGAGATGCATTCGGGGGATGAAAAGGTTCAACGGTGAGTGAGGGCATGGTATCACACAGGGAGGAAAGGCAGAGGTGAGAAGAAACAAAAGTAACATGGGCATGCATCGGCAGATAAGACCTTCATACCTCACCTCCTGATTGGACAATGGGCATGCATCAGCAGATAAGGCCTTCATTCCCAACCTCCTGATTGGACAATGGTCATGCATCAGCAGATAAGGCCTTCATTCCCAACCTCCTGATTGGACAATAGGCATGCATCGGCAGATAAGGCCTTCATTCCCAACCTCCTGATTGGACAATGGTCATGCATCAGCAGATAAGGCCTTCATTCCCAACCTCCTGATTGGACAATAGGCATGCATCGGCAGATAAGGCATTCATTCCCAACCTCCTGATTGGACAATAGGCATGCATCGGCAGATAAGGCATTCATTCCCCACCTCATGATTGGACAATAGGCATGCATCGGCAGATAAGGCCTTCATTCCCCAACTCCTGATTGGACAATAGGCATGCATCGGCAGATAAGGCATTCATTCCCCAACTCCTGATTGGACAATGGGCATGTGGCACAGTTTTAATGATGGGCCCACTGAAAGTGCTCTTGAAGTTGGTAGTAAAGGGAACACAGGTATGAAGAGTTCTGTGACACTGCAAATGACACGTTCAACGTCTGGTAATGGACGCGTCACAATGTAGCCGCCAGGTGGTCATTTTAAAGGCCAGGTGGTCATTTTAAAGGCCAGGCACATTTATGCCCCTAATTTACCGTCGGAATGGCCCTGTCGCCAGCATGAGCCTCTGCGATTTTCCGCCCCATAGGAACCTCTGCAGCGCATTGTCCAGATCTCTGATGAGGCACCTGGACTGAGCGCTGACCTTATTGACTTTCCCCCAGAGGGCAAGTTCCAGGGGAGACCACCACTCCAGCTCAGATCTGATCTTTGGCCATTAAGATGGGAAGCCACGTTGCATGGTCCCCTTCACATAGGGAGAGAACCTGATCCCCAGATATTTTATCTGCACTGGGGACCAGGGGAGCTCCCATTGTTCAGACTAGTGCTTCTTGCAGGAGGGCGACAGCAGCTCTACCTTGGACTTACTGGAGTTCAACCTGTATCCAGAGGCCTTGGACAATGTTTCTATCTGGAGAATCAGGAGGACCAGGCTTGTCCGGGCCTCCTGTGTCCCCACAAGGATGTCATCTCCATACAGCCGGATGCTGGACATAGCTCGCCAACAGGCGAGTCCACGCATGTTCTCTTGTGTCGGAATGATTGCTAGAGGTTCTTTTGAGATGAACAGCACGAGGGGTGCGCGTGAGACTGAGAAGAACCCCTTAGAGAATTTCTGAGAAAGAGATGGCTTCCCCTGTCACACGTCCTGGTTGCTGACCCTTATGCCTTCCCTGAATCGCCAATCTAGTACAACCCCAGGTTCAAAATCAAGGGCAAGAATATACTCTGGGCTAACTGGCATCTGGGGGGGTATCCGTAACACCAGCCCCCCTTACTGAGGATGGGGAATGGAGCTTAATAGCCGGCTGTTCCCACTGATGGAGCCAACTTCTACATGGACCCACTCAGCAATCAAACTGTACAGACTCCTGCGTGGGCTCGGAGATGGAGGAAGAGATGGATGAGGTGCTGTGACAAGATTCTACTGGAGCGTGAGGGTCTTTCACGGGATACTGCTGAGCCGTGTCTACTGGTACCCCGAGCGGATGAGCACGAGAAACCGGATGAAAGGCGACTCCTGCGGGACACACAACCTGGCCTGAGTGCTGCTAAGCCATTTCATAGGGTCGTGCTCCAAGACTTACCATTTGTGGAAGGGGGTGTCCAAAAGGATCAATCGGGCGCTGGAAGAGGATGTCCAAATGAAAGCTGCCATCTTCATTCTCGGAGGCGATGGAGGAAAACGTAAAAACTGCCTGAACCCTGATGGACCTTTTGTCTTTTTTCCATATTCACTGCCACATCCAATCTGTTATTTGGCACTGACAGTTCATCCTGTTGCCAGACTCATTCTTTCACCCATTTTGTATTCTTCCTTTTTTCTCTCATGTTTTTGTATAATCCTTTCCCTAGACTGCATTTAATCTATGTTTGCATTAACCACCTGATCATTCCTTTTAGGGTTACACTGAAAGGGCACCTCCCCACTCCATCCCTTTCCACTGCTCAGTGTTCACCCCTTTTCTTCTCACAGCTTAACGTGACTCTCCCCATTTCCACATGTGGCCAAGCATTTCCTCCTTCCCCATGAAGTGAACAAGGCTGCCTTCCCTATTCTGCGATCTCACCAGGTTTTATGATGGCTGCAAGCCTGAGCTCTTTCAATGCTCATGCCAGACACGGGAGACCGGAAGCTATGCTCTTATCTGATTGGCAGGCGACAGGGCATCTGTACCATTCCACTTGCAGTTCAGATTTTGCGCTTTCACTTCAAACACTGAGGTCCGACATGTTCTGCTCACTGCCCCCCACAATCTCCCTGCTTTTTAATGGGTGCATGCAGCACGTGAGCATAAGAATGGTTGGACAATGCTGGACCACAGTGATCTTCATCTGGCCTGGGTTTGTGTAGGAGTTTGGCCCGAACCCGCAAATGACTTTCAGGAAGCCCACATGCATGCGTGAGGGCGACAGCACGCAATACGTTCGAGATCCTGTTCTGAAAGCTGTGCTGCGTTTCTGCAAGTGTCAAGGTCAATGAGAGAATCCCAGAAGAACGTTGCCCGTTTAGCATCCGAGTACTTCCTCGGCATGACTTCCATTTCAGGTCTCGCAGTGCCACCTGGTGGCATAAACTAAACATCGTGTGATTCTGGCATGGCGCGCACGCCTGGGTTTCTAACCATCTTGAACACGGTGAGCATCCTAGCTTTGAAACGGCTACAGATAAATCTAGAAAGAAACCAATGCCGCACGCAACCCAGATACGTTCTAAATATGAAATCTCATTTTAGAGAATAAACATTATATCCTCACGTCAGCAAACTTTTCAAAGTGTTTTTTTTTAGAACATAAAAACATTCTGTAATGTCACTCAATAACATAGACGCCACCGAAATGGGCCTTTTAAAGCATCCTCTGCCTGCCACGTGGCCGCCATTTCATTTGCCTTCAGAACGCTGCTCACTGGCGGGCAGGGCCAGAGAGTCTGGGGCCATTTCGGCGCTTAAAGTGAGGAATTCCAGCAATGCGCGTTAAAATGCATACAGGGGCGGTGCGGGGGGAGGGGGTGTGCGGGAGGGGGGTGGGCGGGCAACCACCCCCGCCTCAGTACTTTAGAAACAGTGACATGAACATCGCTTTCCCCCATAGAGATGTTTTCAATGTTCCATTTCCTAAATGTAACTCGGCAGAGTGCTAGTCTGGTTATCGTTTGAACACTGCTGACTTTTAAGTAATGCTTCGACTGCACTCTCTGTCTGGACTGACTTGTTTCACTTACTGTGCTTTAGTCCCTTTTTTGGACACTGTCCTGAATATTAATTCCTATTCCTGTTTACTTATTCCCTCATGTAAATTTCCCCATCCCTACGATTCTTGATGCACCTGTGTAACCAAGCTTAACATATTCTTATGTCTTGCGCCCTGATGCCCCAGGGTCTGGCGCACACTATAAATAAAACAAACAAACAAAACAAACACTGCGTTTGTTGCAACGACTGTCGGTAATGCAGTGGTTTTGAGCAGTATCAAGGACCACTATCAAGGATCTACACCCGATGTTCAATACTTTGAAAGTTAAAAGCTGAAAAGGTAGCTCAGTAGAGTGTGTGCCAGTGTAGGAGATGTTTTGTGCTCAACGCTGCCGGCCAGCATATGCTCGTTTGTCCAGTTCCTACTGAAACTTGTGCTGTAAAATGGAACGTTTCAACCTGGTGAAGGGTCAGGCCCCCTCAGTTTGCTCAGTCACTTGCTCATCTTCTCGGGTGGTTCATTTCTGCCCCCATGGTGAAAATGATACGTTTGTAGCCACGCGCAGTACCGCAGTAGCAAGATTAGTGGCAGGCGATGGATGCGGCTCCGTTCCAAATGTGGTCCAACAAGGCAGTGTGGAGAACTGCTCGAGAGAGCAACACCAGGTGCTGAAATTTGTTTAAAACGAGAAGGGACGTGGAGCTCCTTTCCCATGGACACTGTAGAAGAACCGTGCTGCTCAGCCAGGAGGCAGGGACAGGGAATGAGACGGGAAGACGCAGCAAGGTGCGGAGAGACGGGAAGGGGCGCAACCGGACGCGAGTGCTGGAGCAGGAGAGCAGCCTGAAGGAACAAGGAGAACAACCCGCCGTCAGTGCGCCAGGCAGGGGCGAAGCTAGCTGCCACAGGGGCACAGCGGACAGCCTGCTACCACCCTCCCATCTAAAAGACGGACTGCACGGAACAGACGAGGCGTCGACGTTACAACACTGCACCATAAGAGGAATGACAGTGTGAAAGACAGCCAAGCCATGGTAAAAAGACTGCGATTCCGCGAAACGTTCAATTCTCCAACCTGGAATAAGAATGCCAACAAAAAAAAAAATGTTTTTTTTTTTAATATATTGTTTAATATATTGTACTTCATGCCGGAGTGCAGCCTCCAAGCGCAGGCCCAGGTATCGAACCAGTGCTGCTGTGCATTGTCCGGTGCCCCCGAGCTATACCCCAGGCCCAGGACAACTTACTAAGAAGGAGAGAAACAGGGGGCATACTCGGCTTCCTAGAAAAGGCAGTAAAGCAACAAAGCGTCCAAAAGACATTGTGAGGGAAAGAGACGTCCAGCTTTGCACTCTGGGAAACACAGGGAAAGTACTAAAGCCTCTAAAAGAGATCCTGGGAGAAAGAAGCCTAGCTCGGCATTCTGGGAAAGCTGGTAGAATGGAAGCTAAGTCTCTCCAGGGGAAGTAGCTTTTTCATTTCATCTTCTATTCGTTACATGCAGACCATTGGTCCCTCCTTCGGCCATGCCTGTCCATTCCCCACACACATCTGTGGAACAGTGATGCAGCCGATGCCCTAAACATTCCATTCCCCAGCACATGCAGGCCACCACTCCCACCACATCCCGCCCATCCTATTATTATATAAGAAAAGGGACGTTGGCAGCCTACAACTATTCACATCCATTCGAGGTGGTGAAAGACCCCAGCAATGCCCACCAACACACATCAACAAGGCTTACGAGTATATACTTCTCACTCGCCACACCTGCAACCATCCACCTCCCCATGTGCCAAACCACAACAAAGCGCATATATACCATGCTTTCTAGAGAAGGCGATGCCGCAGGCGCAGACATTGCAACAGTACACACATGCTTCACTTTGCGCCAAAACACCCCATATCCGACGCAATCGCTGCGGCCATCCAGTCACAATATACACGAGAGATCAGCGACCCATGCAAATTTCTTCAGTCAAGATTTATGTTAATGTTAAACGGTATTTGTACTGCGCAACGTCACCAACGGAATTGGTCCCCAGGCATTCAGGCAGATCTGCAACGGAGGGGGGGGGGGGGAGTTAATCAGGTGAAGAGGGAGTAGGAAAGGTGATGTCCTGTTGGCAGCTTCAGTTCGGTTTTCACTGTGCGCGGAGCTTGGGTCTGAATATCTGATCGATGCAAGTCCTCATGTGTTGTTGTTGTGAGTTATGTGTTGTTTGATTGATTGATTGTTGTTGCGGTGTGGTGAAGTGCGTGCGGTTTGCCGTGCGAGAACGTGGTTGTGTGGATTTTTGAGTGAGTTAAGTATACAGAAATTTGAGGTTTTGGGTAAGTGGGTTATATGTCTCTTAGTCCTTTTAATTCTTGTACGATTTATGCTTGTTCCTAAATGGATTATGGTTGACTGGCGACAATCACTGGACCCCAGGATACTTCCACCTCCCCCAACATAGGTGGCTTTGGAATTATACACTCTTTGCTTCAGAGCGGACTAGGAACTACCACCCCTCCCAGTGTCCTTACTCCTGCTTAGTGCTGGTCAGTGGTCTGACCACTTTCCACAAATCCAGGAGCGCCACTCTATTTTCCTGCTGGCTTCTTGGTCCTTCCTTTGGTTCACCATTTGCATCCTCCTTTCTGGTTTCCCCTTTTCCAACTTCTTACTTTCCCTCTCCTCCGATGTTCCTCGTCCACTCCTTCCTCGCAAGCTTTGCCTCCTAACCTCCCTCCTTTGATGCCTCACCTCATCTGTGATGTTTCAAGTTCTCTTTTACTTCCCGTCTCTATCCGCTCTTCATTTTCTCTCTGCCTCCTCTCCATTTCACCATGCTCTCCACTTGCCTTTTTGCATCAGTCTACCTTTCCCCATCTCATTTAAACATGCAACCATCATCCCCATTCTGAAGAGACCCTCCCTCGACCTCACGCCTACCCTTTGTGACCAAACTTCTTAAAAGTGCTGTCTGCAACCAAGTCTCTGCATTTCTTAACTTGTAGTCTATTCAACCGCTCTATCATTCTGGCCTTTGCCATCTCTTCTTACTCATACTTCTGCATCTCTCAGCTGCATTTGACAGGCGGACCACCCCTACTCTTCTGGCCTCTCTAGCCTCTCCTGTTCTCACGGGATCCTTGCTTCAATGGTTTAGTTCCCATCTCTCTGACCGCTCCTACTCGGTCTCTTGGGCTGGCCAGTGTTCCTCTCCCTGACCATTACTCTTTGGCGTCCCCCCAATGTTCTTTTCCTGGCCCTTTACTCTTCTCTATTTATACTCTCTGTCTGTCTTCTTTAATCGACTCCTTTACTCTCGGTCACTTTTACTCCCATGATTCACAAATGTTCTTCTCCTTTGCCTCCTTCCCAGACTACCTCTACTGCAGGGTTTCTTCCCGCCCTTGCTACCATACAATCCTAGATGCACTCCCATTTTCTTCAACTCAACCCATCTAAAACAGAGAACTTCTCTTTCTTTCCTTCTACCCCCTCTTCCCTCTCCTCCTACTTGCCTTCTATTTTCCTTGCTCTTCTTGCCTTCTCTTCCTCAGCTCGTAACCCCAGTGTCCCCTCTTTTTCATTCTCCCTCATTATTTCTAACACCGACCACACTTGTCGTTTCCATCTTTACAACACTCGCACAATCACCTATTCCTCTTCTTTCATGCGACCAAGCTTCTCATATCTTCACTTATCTTCTCCCAACTTTTTTTTTTTTTTAAACTTTGTTTTATTAGCATTTTCATAATAGAACAAACAGGCATGAAGCCTTTTCAGCAGAGATAAACAAATTATACTTGTAACAGGCCCGGTAACCCCCCCCCTCACCCACTCCCCCCGCGAACCCACCCCCCAAAACAAACTTAGTCCCCTTTACGCCTGCTTCTTTTAAGGAGACGCGTAGAGGGCTCAATGTATCCGGAGCTTGAGAAAGAGCCTGAGCGTTGACTGCTTGTGTGGCTGTGTAATGTCCGCCGTCTCCCGGGGCTTGGGCGCCCGTTCCTTCCGTGACTCTACACTGTGGGTCAGTGAACGTCCCATCCCCATGTCTGGTGTACCCCGTACCAGTTGGCTTGGAATGTGCCCAGACCATTGTTGATCATAGCCGTAAGTTTATCCATCAGGAACATGTTTTTAACCAGTCCTCCTTTGAGGGGGTCTCCGGGCTCTTCCATTTCTGGGCCAGGGCCACCCTTCCCGCCCTCAGCATTGTTTCCCACATTCTTGGGTATCTGGCTATGTCCGCGTCCTCAGGGGGGAGGCCCAGTAGCATTGTTAGAGGGTTTAGGGGGAGCAGTTCCTCTGAGACTTCCGCAATCCAGCCTCTAACCTCCGCCCAGTACGCCTGTGCTTTCGGGCAGTGCCACCACATGTGCCCTCTTGTACCGACCTGGTCGCAACCCCTCGGGCATACGGGGGACACTCCCGTAAACATCTTTGACAATTTTGCGGGGTCTCTATGCCACCCCTGAAGGATCTTAAGGTTGTGTTCCATGTCTGCTGTGAATAGATTCCCATGGAAGGCTATTTTAAATATCCTTGCCCAGGCGTCTTCAGAGATCTCCTCCCCCGCCAAGTCATTCCAAAAAGCACGGAATCTCCTCCTTTCCCCCAGGTTAACAGTGTTCAGTATTCTGTAAATCCCTGAGACCGCCCCCTTCCTGGTGGTCGCTGTATCCAGGAATTTCTCAAAGGGGGTCAGCTGTCTTTTCAAATTCTGTCCCCAGGATTGATCGCATAGAATTCCCTTCAAGCGGAGATATTCAAATATGGTGAGGGACCCCTGCCCCAGGGCCTCCCTCAAATTCTCATAAGGCAGAAACTCTCCTTCCCTAAATACTTGCCCTGCCCACTCCATCCCGAGTCGGACCATGACTGTGCATTGCAGAATCCCCTGCTTCCCAGTTTGAGGGGATGACCCCAGAGCGAGGACATTGGTGACGGCCATGTCGTTAAGTGGGCCGTCTGGGGGCCTTCCTTCCAGATCGCCCAGAGGACTCCCAAAGTTGGGTGTGATTTGAGTCTACTCGGGATGAATTTGCTTGGGGCCCATAGGAGGTCCCGAACCTTAAGCGGGTGAGCATCCATGTCCTCTAGGTACGACCAGTATGTGCCCATCCCCTCTTTCATGTGTTCCAAAAGTACGCGCAACTGGGCAGCACGGAAGAAGAGTTGAAAGTCTGGCAGCCCAAACCCTCCTTCCTCCCTCGGCAAGGTCAGGACGGCCTTTGCGGTTCTCGGGGTCCTACCCTGCCATATAAATTCCCGCACCGCGTTCTGGAGGACCCTGAAGGTTTGGTCGGGGACTTTAGTCGGGAGGGCGGTAAAGAGGTATAGTAAGCGCGGGAGTATGTTCATCTTCACCGCCGTCATCCGACCATACCATGACAAAATCATTGCTCCCACCTCCTAAGATCTGCAGTGACCCTTGATACAACAGGATCATAATTGGCCTGGGCGAGGTTGGACAGGTCCCGGGTAAGAAGGACTCCCAGGTATCGAATGGAGACCTTCCCTATTGTTATCCCTTCCAGGGTGACCAGCGGATTCAGGACTGGGTCCAGGGATCTCATGGGGAGCAGAACCGATTTAGAGGCATTAATATTAAGGCCCGAGAGGCGACCAAAGGCTGCCATCAGGGACAGGAGGGGGGGAAGCGAGGACACCGGGTTCACCAGGTAGGCCAGGATATCGTCCGCGAACAGGGAGAGTTTGAATTCCACTTTGCCTCGCCTTATCCCCCTTATGTCCGGGTGAGCTCTGACCGCAATGACCAGGGGTTCCATGGAGAGGACGTAGATTAAAGGGGACCGTGGGCAACCCTGCCTTGTTCCCCACGAGAGGGGGAATAGTTCTGACAACCTGCCGTTCACTTGGACCCTAGCCCTTGGGGCCCTATATAACGCCGCCACCCATTCTCTAATGTGTGACCCAAAGCCCATTTTCCGGAGGTTGCGTTCCATGAATCTCCACTCCACCCTGTCGAAAGCCATTTCCGAGTTGAGGGACAGGACGCTTGCGTCTAGGTCAGACACCTGGGCATAGTGGAGTAGATCAATAGTTTTACGGATGTTATCTGAGCCCTGTCTTCCCCTGATAAACCCCACCTGCTCACCATGCATCAGTTTCGGCAGGATCCCCTCCAACCGCCCCCCTATCACCTTGGCCAGGATTTTTACGTCAGTGTTCAACAAAGAGATTGGGCGGTAAGAGGAACACTCCACGGGGTCCCTGCCCTCCTTGGGGAGGACCACTATGATTGCCTCCATCATGGAGTCCGCGAGGGTGCCCCCCTCCAGCACCGCGTTGAACACCTTCGCCAAGTGGGGGGAAAGGGTCGAGCGGAACCGTTTATAGAAGTAGACCGAGTAACCGTCTTCCCCCGGGGAAGTGCCCACTTTCATACCTCGGATCGCCCGTTCCACCTCGTCCTCTGTCACCGGACCCTCCAACCCCTCCGCCATCTCTCTGGACAGGGCCGGGATCTGTAAAGAGTTTAGGAACCCCTCAATCTCCGCCTCCCCCCCATTGTATTCCGAAGAGTATAACGTCTCGTAGTATCGGCGGAAGGCCTCGCCAATGTGGGGCGTATCGTGGTCCACCACCCCTGCCTCGTTCTTCACTGCCTTCACCAGTCTACTTCTCTGCACCTCCCTCAGTTTCCAGGCCAGGATCCTGTCCGCCCTGTCCCCCTTTTCGTAATACTTTTGTTTGACCAGTTGGAGACTTCCTCTCCGTCTTGTGGAGGAGGAGGTCCTTCAGCTGGAGCCTGTAGTCGGCCAGAACGGCCATCTGAGCACGGTCCAATGGGGCCCTGGGAGGGCCACCCGGTTGGAGCTGGGCAATTTCCGCCCCCAAAACCCTTTCCTGGGTCTCCCTTTCCCTTTTTGTCTGGGCTCCCATTTTGAGCAGGACTCCCCGAAGGGTAGCCTTAAAGGCGTCCCATAAGATATGCGAACCTACCTCCCCATTATCGTTGATTTCGAAGAAGTCCGTGATGGCCTCGAGAACCTCATGGGCTAGGACCTCGTCTTTCAACAAGGAGTCGTTGCACATCCACCTCCCCCTGCGATCGCTTAGTCCTCCCCTCGCTATAGTGATGCGGACCAGATCATGGTTGGACCAGGGGACCGGGTCAACCCTGTGGCCCCAGAGGAATGGGTGCAGGATCTCGTCTGCCAGAATATAGCCTATCCTGGAAAAAGACGTGTGGACCGCTGAATAATATGTGAAGGAGGGGGCGTCTGTTCTGGGGGTCGGAATCGTGTCCATCAGCCCCAGTTCTGAGTTGACCCTTTGGAAGTTACGAGCCATGATCTCGTCTGCCGCTCTGGAAGGCTGGGGTCCCGCTCGTTTCCTATCTCGGACAGGGTCCAGGACCATTTTAAAGTCTCCCCCCACCACTACCGTGTCCTGGACAAAATGCTTGAGTTTATCGCTCACCTTCTCCCAGAATTGCGCTTGGCCCTCGTTGGGGCCGTAAATAACGGCAAGGGTGAGTGGGGCCCCCTGCAGGGATCCACGCACTACCAGATAGCAGCCCCCTGGGTCTTTCAGAGTGGCCTCGTTCTCGAAGCCCATGTTCTTCGCTACTAAGATGGCGACCCCCCTCTTTTTACATTTGTGGGAAGCGCAGACCACCTCCCCGATCCCTCCTCCTCGCATTTTGGGCTCCTTTCCCCGTGGCTAGTGAGTCTCTTGAACAAAGAGAAAATCGAGGTTTGCCCGTCTAAATTCCCTGCAAACCAGGGATCTTTTCGTAGGGGTGTTCAAGCCTCTTACGTTTAGGGAGCCCACCCCCAGGGCGGGCAGACTATCAGCCATGATCTAGACTTTCCTCTCTCTCGGTCAACTTCTTCCCATAGCTCTTCCCTGCATGCTCCCATTGGATGTTTTGTTCCCCTGCGCCCCCTTCCCCTACCCCTCGGGTGGGCCTAGAATGACACCCCAACTGCCCCCCCTCCCCAAAACCCAACCGAACAACCCCAACTTTTGTGTACCCCCACCCCCCCGGCGTCCAGCCAATTAGTTCCGCCATCACTGGCTTTTGGCCGAACCACCAGCCTGCCCACCTCGGCCAGGAAATCCACGTAACATGCTCATTCCCTTGAGCCCCCCAGAACACCCCCTCAGCTGCGTCACGCGTGTGAGCCCATCATACTTGCTGTTCAGTAGGACGGTGTAAATAGTGAAATCTCAGGATCTGCGCATATCTGTCAAGGACCCAATCGGTCATCCCCGTTTCAGTCTTCTGAGTCATTCCGTTCTCCGTCTTTCGCTGGGGAGGGGGTGTTCATTTTCCTGTATTTCCTCACGCCGGTGCGCTTTCTTCTTTCACCGGACGGACCCGGGCCATTAGGTCTGCCATGCTCCGGCCCCGTTGGGCCCCTCCTGGGGTTCGAGTCCACTGTGTACTCCTGAATAGCCCCCCTTATATCCTCTTCCATGGTCAGGGTCGAGCGTTGGCCCATGTATTCAAAAGTTAGGGAGAACAGATAGCCCCATCTATAGCGTATGCCCTTTTCCTTGAGCAGTTGCGTGAGGGGGCGGCACATTCTACGCTTAGCCAGCGTGTAGGCCGAGAGGTCCTGGTATATGGAGACCTGGGCGTTATTGTAGGTGATTTCCCTAGCCTTTTTGGCCTCCTCCAGCACTTTCATTTTCTCTGTATAGTAGTGGAACCGGACCAAAATCGATCCGGGGGCTCCCGCTCTGCCCCCCGCTCTGTGTACCCTGTCGAAGGTGGGTTCGGTTGTCATCTCTTCTGCGAACAAGAGGGTGATGATCTCGCGCACCACTCGGGTGATGTCCCTCTCCGTTTCCCCTTCTGTCTCGGCACACCGAAAATTCTGAGGTTGTTTCTCCTCTCCCTGTTCTCGAAATCGTCCATTTGCAGAGCTCTTTCCTCGTCCCTCTTCTCCAGGGCCGCCAGCCTCATGTATGTTTGTACGTCCTGGGCTGCTGAAGACGATTGGTTGGTCTCGACCTGCAGCAGTCTGTCCTCGACCTTGTCCACCCTTTGGTCCATTTTCTCAAATTTCTGGGCTATGTCGGACCGCATGTCCCTGATTTCCTGTAAGATCGAGGCAAAGCCCCTTTCCATTGCAGCCGAGGACGGGGCTGCACCCTCCGAGTGGGCCATGGTCCTCTTGAGGCTCGTGCCACTGCTGCCCCCTGCGGTGTCCTGGAAGCGGTATCCCTGTAGGGTTTCCCTCCAGCTCATCCGACGCTTCCCTGTGCTCTGCAGGCGAATGCTCCGCGTCCTGAGCGGGGGCGGGAGGACCAGTCCTTGGTTACCCACATGGGCCGGCTGGGGGGGGCTTGCTGGGGAAGAGGAGGCGCGGTCCGGTCACTCCTCACCCAGTTAGGGTCTTCACCGATGCCTCCTGGGGAGTCTCGTAGTCCGGGGGGGCGGGCACACGCCCCGCCTGTCCGCCGGCGGGGGCCTCACACCCTGGTCAAGTTCGTCGTGCCCGATTAGGGCCTCCTCTGGTCTCCCCAGGAGGGGGGCGATGGCCCCTGGAGGGCCCCCGTGGCCTGGTCAGGCAGATTTTTCTCATTGGGTGGGGGGGAGAGGGTCCGAGGCTCCCACCCCCAGCAAGCAGACACTAGATATGAAGATGGAGGGGAGGGGGGGGTCCACCTCCAGGCGGGCACACGCCCCACCTGCGGCCGGCGGGGGCTTCACACCCGGGTATCCCCCACGTTGAGGTGCGCTGGCTTCATGTCTCCAGGAAAAAAGGGGGGGGGGGCGTCCAAGCAGACAGGGAGGGAAAGGCGCCTCAACTCCCGCATCTGGCCCGCGGTTCTCCAGAAAGTGGGGGGGTGTGGGGGGGCCACCTCCGGGCGGGCACTCGCCCCATCCTCTGCAGGTGGGGGCCTCGCTCCCGTGCAGCACCAGGGGCCTGTGGCCCAGTTTCCGTGTCGGGGGGGCAGCGCGTTCTGCTGATGATCTGCGGCCCCCACCGAAGCCCTCCAGGGGTCCCGGACACTCCGCGGCCCAGCCGCCACGTCACTCCAGCGCCGTCCCGCTCTCGAGGTGCCTGGACGGGGGGGGGGCAAATCCGCGCTGTCCCCGTGGATCGGGGGGGGGGCACCGGGCCCGCCGTGCCAGGCCTTCAGGTGCTGAGAGAGTCCCCGTCCTCTGCCTCGCTGAGGGGGACCTTGTGAAGTGCTGTCCGGGTCGGGGGGAGGGGTCCTGTCCCCCGGGCCGCCGTGGTGTCTCCGGGCCGTCAGGGGTCCGGTTTCTGCCCAGGCCGGGTCTCCGCTCCAGTCAAGAGGGTCGGTCGCGGGAGGGGGACGGGCCAAATCAATGGACCAGAAGGGCGCGTGGGGGGACCGCCTCTACTCCGGCTCCGCGGCCGCCCTGCAAATCGCTCGGAAGGCCCGGGTCCCGATCCACGGTATTCCGGGGACCCCGAGCGCCGCTCTTTCGGCTGGTGGGTGCCCGGGGGGGTCACCAGGTGGATCCGTGGAGTTGGGCCTGCCGGGGGGGTTAGGAGGGGGGGCTCAATCCCCTACGATGTCCCAGTCAAGACGGGAGCTGTGCACTCAGGCAGCCATTGCCTGTGCGCCCCCTGGTGGCCTCATTCTTCTCCCAACTTTATTACTGTTCCTCTCTTCTAGTCTGCCTCCCACGTTCTCACCTTGCCTTATTCCGCTATATCTATAACTCGGATATTTATCTCCTTTTTTAACTACCACCATCCTCCTATATTTTATCCTCCTTTTCTATCACTCTCATTCCCTTTAACCTTCTCACCATACTTCATAAATGCATTTGTCTCGCCCCTTCAATCTCTTCTCTTTACTTTACTCTTCATCCTCAACTCTCCAATCCCAGTTACTCTTTCTTCTCACTGTCCCTAAACGTATCCCCCTTTGTCTTACCATTATTTGAATTGTACCACATTATAATTATTGTACAGCACTTTGTGAAAGCGCTTTATAAATCTCAATAAAATACAAAAAAAAATCAAAGATGTACTGAACCTATCCAAGATCCTGTTTATTTGTAGAGTTCAGGCTAGGTTTCCAAGGCATCACGGAACTCTGTGGCTAGAACGATCAAATTCTTATTCTGCCTGTTAAGACACAGTCGAAACGTTCTCCTGCCTGTAAAACTCCTTGTGAAAGCCTTCCACCTCTCCAGAGTCCATGGGCTCCAACCCATAAAGGGGCTTGGTCATCCTCACTGCAGATGTAACCCATGTTGGAGAACAAATGAGTTGCAGGAGCCATAGTAAAGGTCAGTGAGGTGTTGGAGTCAAAGTAAAGGAAGCCTGCCTCAGGGCCTTTATCCGCCCGAAGACGGGGCTGAGAGGCACTAGAGCAGAGAGCAGTCTCCACAGCAGTGGTGGGACAGAGGCAGTAAGTGTGCGGTTGGAACCCAAATAGGTACCTCTGCTTGCACCTGAAGTTGAAGTGAGCAGTGATATAACCACTGGATCCTTCTAGTTTGAATAACTTTAGGCCTATAGCCAACTCATCCTGCATAGCGAAGATCCTGGCAAAAATTGTTACTTTGCAATTACAGGATTACACAGAAAAAAATGAAATCCTAGATCCTTCGCCCCAAGCATGGCACAGAGTCTGCCCTTTTTGCTGTTTGGGATGACATTTGGGCCAAGACAGACAATGGTCAGATGTCCTTATTAATTATGTTAGACCAAAGCGCGGCCTTTGGCACCGTGAATCATGACATTTTACTGTCTCTCGATTCCATAATCTGACGGGGTTGACCGATCTGATCCTTCATTGGTTTGCGCGTTTTCTATCTGATTGAGAACAAATGGTCAACATTAGCTCTTATACGTCAGAACCCATTGAGTTAGGTTGTGGTGTTCCTCAGGGTTCACCTGGTCACCTTTACTGTTCAATATGTATTTGGAACCCTTGATGAGGATCTTACAAAGGTTCCAGTTAAAATATCATTCACAAGCAGAGGATACACACATTTGTTTCAATGTTTCTGGCCCCTGTGGCACATTCCCTGCCTTGGTAGAAAGTGTAGCCATGCTTTATGATTGGCTGACCAGTAATGGCCTGCAACCTAACCCTAGAAAAACTGATGTTTTATTGCTTGGTCTGAGATTGTTGCTAAGTAACAGTAACTGTACTCCTAGCCCTCCTCAACTCTTCGGGCTTCCTACCATTTACAGATGAAGGGTGAAAAATCTGGGAATTTTGTGGGATCATTTTCATCACAGATTAACAATGTCTCCACAGCTGCCTTCTTTTTCCTCTGGGTACTGAAAAGAGCTCTACGCTTTATCCCAAAGAATACTGGCAACTGGTTACCGGTAGCCTGATCAGTTCCTACATTGATTATGGTAATGCTATTCATGCTGGTCTATCGAACTATCAATTACTAATGCTTCAAAAGATTCACACTGCGGCAGCGTGCCTCATCTTCCAGCTTCCTAAATCCACATCCATCATATCCTCTCGGCGAGGACTCCATTGGCTTCCGGTCCAGCAAAGGATACAGTTTAAAATCCTCTGTTGGGTTTTTAAGTGCAAGCTTGACTTGGCCCTACCTTAAGTGATTGCGCTGATGAAATGGCATCAGCCTGTAAGGTGTACAAGGTCAATGCACAGCAACCGCCTGCTAATGCCTTGCACTCGTCGTTGTTCCAGGGGCGATAGATGCTTTGCAGTAATTGGTCCCACATTGTGGAGCAAGCTTCCCGTTGAGCTATGCAAGGTCGACACTTTACTTACATTTAGAAAAAAAACAGAAAAACCTTCACTTCTGCTGATGATGATGATGATTTCATGGTTGTGTAGTCTGCTGGTGGTTCTTCTTTCTGTTAAAATCTGCGCCCTGACACAGAGTCTGTCCGGTTCCCATTGGGATTAGCGAGTGACCAATACACAAATACAAGACCTTAGCCACAGCACCCGGGATTCTTCCCCCTGCTGCAGAGTGGAGGGGGACAGTACTTGTGTCTGAGCAGGTGGTGATCCTTAAGTGCCATCAAGCCTGGAATGGGAATGACTGTTTTCTCCTGGGGGACAGGGTAGAAGAACGCTGCTTTGATGAGTCGCGGGGGGATGGGTCGCTCTTGCACGGGTTGCTGTTCTCCTTGTCTTTAGAACTGGACCATGTACGGTCCTCCTCAGAAGCACAGCGGTTTTGGAACTAGGCTCAGAACCCGAGTACTTCCAAGGGGTCTGCATCCCGCTCTCGTGGAGGTCAGTGAAAAGCTTTGCAGCATGCTCGCAGAGGGCCTTGGCGAGCATGGACAGATAGGAGCCACATTACTCTTGGTCACAGTCGACCCCAGGCATCAAAGACACACAACGTGGGGGTCAGACACAGACATTTGGCTCTCTCAATCCCTGCAAGGTTTGCACCCAAGGACTTTGGGGGTTAGGAATGCAATACTTAACAGAGCAGTAGCATTCTGAAGCTGAGTGCACACAAAAAAGTCAATGAGGTCGTGGGGTGCACCTGGCTCCAAATGTACCAGCCAGGATCTTCAAATCCAGAGCCATGGGTTCTACCGATCTGTCACAGAACCACAATACACCCTCTGGTGGCTGAAAACAGTCAAAGCCAGTGTCACTTGAGAATACATTTCTAACACAGCGAATCTGTGGGAGAAAGGAATCCATTACAAGTAATCGTTTATCAAGTGATGCACCTGAACCTTGTGCCAGAAAGCCATTTATAGAATCCATACAATAGAAAAAAGAATATGGTTACTCACCTTAGTGACTAATCTCCCCCCAAGGCAACAGCACACTTTCCCCATACAACTGGGTAACTTGGTGTCCTGCCATAGAAACAGGATAGAAGTCATTTGCGTTTGAAATGCCCCTCACCCCCTATAATTTAAGCAGCTTCATAGACACGACAGATAGGGCATGGCGACATCCCACAGATTTCACCATCGCAATACCTGTTCCCTTTTGGTGCAAAATTCAGACAGAGAATGCTTGTATCTTGTTAACTCTCCTAGTAGATGTTAGAATTACCCACAAGATACATTTTCAGGTGGCCAATTTGATCTCAGCTGTAACCATACGTTCAAACGTTTTGTGCACCTGAGAAGCTAGAAGCAAAATAAGGTCCCAAACCGGGTGGGGCCTCCTTACTGGGAGAAAAAGCTTACCTAGACTGTGAGGAATTCGACCATCCACATGATGGGAGTGCGCTCGCCTGGGCTTTTTTGAAATTGTTCAATAAATGGATGATGATAGACCGACCTCAGGAAAATGTGTCGGGCTAATCCTCACATTTTCCTATGCTCACATCACAACAAAAGCATAGGCCTGTGTACTCTGGGTGGCCACGGCTTTCAGGTACCGCCCGCCCCGTCCTCTTTAGTTGTAATGTGATAGCAGAGGAGGGCACACTGTCATCCCTAGGAAGGGACCAACGTCCCCCTGCCATGGTCAGTCTGCTTATCTGACAAAGGCTCCATGGAAACGCCCTGCCCTTTTGTTAGGCCCTGCAGTTGGCGGCAGCAATTAACATACCAATAAAGGGTACTTCAAAGAGGCCCCCCATGGGGCCTGGCTGCAGAGGATAATAAAGGAGACAGGAAACCCAACAACCTTTCATATATAACCATCAACCTTTAGCCAGTTCCCGCCCTCAGTATCAATTACAGTGAGCTGACGTGTCTGGGTCTTTTGTTGCAGTAGGCCAACCCTCTTAGGGGGACCACATTCATAATATAACAGAATGTGGTTTGCGGAAGCCAGAGAGTCTTGTGATAAATCCGGTGGAATCATCACTGATCCCCAGCCTAAGATCTCCTCCCATGTGGCCAGGGGACGGCAGCCGCTACCTGATCCTAACCCTGGGGGTGGTATTATGAGGGAGGAACACTTGGGAGGAGAAAGCTGTCGGAGAGATGTGGCGACTTCATAGGTAGAAACACAGTATTCTTCCTATATAAATAAAGAAGACCCTATAATTCCTAAATCCCAGATGGCATGGTGTCACTATACAAATCCCTCCAGATATAAATCTCTGAAAACCTTTCCTAACAACCATTCTAGACTGAATACAATTCACACCTAATATATACATAACACGACCATAACATCTCCTGCCTCTTATGGTTTTGTGCTAAACAGAAATCCCATACAAATTCACCTTAGAAGTCCTGTTAATCCCATGGACGCCAACTCCCAAAACTTCTCAAGTACTGAGACGAAAAAGAGGAAGAAGGAGTCAGTATGGATTGAAAGAAACCCGAAGGTAAACACGCAGACTAGCTGCTTCAGTGTAGATTAGCTGAGCGGGACATTTAAAGATGGTTTTCACTGGCAATCAGAAGGCGGAAAGAAGAGAAGCAGTTCGGGCGAAGCAGGAAGCAGAACCGCAGGTGAAGGCAGACGCACGGGAGCGGACCGTGCTTAAGTAGGCAGGTGCTTTCAAGCTGTTGCTTGTCAGCATTTTGTACTGGAGTGGCAAGAGACCCAGAGGAGTGTGGAAGGCTCCAGGGAAGAACCGCGAAAGAATGGGCAGCAGCGGAGTAGCTGTCAAGGACGCGGTTCAGCCAAAAGCAGTCACTTTACAGACAAGTGAATGCGAGACTGAGGGAAGAGCTAAGGAACAAGTTACTTACCTGTAACTGTTGTTCTCCAGCATGGGTCTGGCATGGATTCACATGCTCATGACTATTCCCTGTCGTCAGGCTGGGAATCCGCGGAAAAGAAAAAATCAGTTTCAGTTTCGTTTCTGAACTGTCTTTCTCCTAATAACCAATCACTGGTTTCTGGGTCATACTGCCCCCAGCCAATGACTGCCCTCTACCTAAGCCCCTCCTCTGGCAGCCATCTTCAGATTTGGTAGCACGTAAAGTGGCAGTAGGACCAAGAGAAGTGCCGCAGAGGGGTAGGAGGGAGGGTTTGCATGTGAATCCATGCCAGACCCATGCTGGAAAACAACAGTTACAGGTTAGTAACTTGTTCCTTCTCCAGCATGGGGTCTGGCATGGATTCACATGCTCATGAATACAAGATTACATAGCAGTACACACATGCACAACCACGGGAGGTGGCAAGGCTCAACATTAAGCATTTACATCAACTCAACATTAAGCATCTTTTACCCCTTCACCAGGCCCACCTTCAGGCGAACAGGTTGCGCAGCACTGCCTGGCCGACTCTGGACTCCTCCCTGGAATCCAGGTCGACGCAGTAGAATCTCGTGAAGGTGTGCGTCGACCCCCACGTAGCAGCCCTGCAGATGTCCAGCAAGGGCACACCAGACAGGAATGCCGTGGTAGCAGCGATCGCTCTGGTTGAATGGGCTCTCGGACGGCCGGGCAACGGTCGGTTTGCCAACCGGTGGCAGTGCATGATGCAGCCGGAGAACCATCTGGAAATGGAAGTCTTCGAGAGGGCCTTCCCTTGGTTCACAGGTCCAAAGTTCACAAACAGCTGTGATGTCCTCTGAAAACTCTTTGTGCGGTCCACGTAGAACTTCAGCGCTCTAGCCACATCCAGTGAGTGCAAAGTCTCTCGGCCGGGGACAAAGGCGACGGGAAGAAACAGGTAAAACCAAGGGCTCGTTGAGATGGAAGTCTGACGGCACCTTGGGCATTAAGGAGGGGTGCGTCCTCAGCACCACCCTCGTCTCGTGGAATGTCAGGTATGGTGGTTTACAGGAGAGGGCCTGGATCTCTCCCACTCGTGCGGAGGTGATGGCCACAAGAAACGCTGTCTTCCACGATAAGAACTTCAACGGTGCCAAATGCAGAGGCTCAAATGGTGGCCCCATGAGCCTGCTCAGCACCACGTTGAGCTCCCACGCCGGGGCCGGAGCCTTCACCGGCGGGAATAAACAGAACAGTTCTTTCATAAACTCCTTCACAAGGCGATGAGACCACAGAGATGATCGCCCCGGAGTTCTGGTGTAGCGGGAAATCACTGCTAGATGTTTCGTGATGGAGGCATGAGCTAGCCCCGCCTTGGAGAGTGACAGCAGGTACGGCGGCACTTGGGGGGGTCGTAATCCGCAGAGGGTTAATCTTACATGCACTGCACCAGACAGAGAACCTCTTCCATTTGTGTCCATAGCACTTGAGAGTTGAGGAAGCCCTGGCCTTCGCAAGCACCTCCTTGCAGTCCGCCGGGATATCGTACCCTCCAAACTCTAGTGCTGCAGGAGCCAGGCCTACAAGTTCAGCAACCCTGGGTCGCAGTGGAGGATGGCGTCTCCTTCTTTGGCGAGGAGATCCGCGTCCGTCGGCAGTTTGACTGGGGGGGACGCTGACATGTCCAGAAGGTCCAGGAACCAGATTTGTCTCGGCCATGCCGGTGCGACGAGGATCATCCTGCACCGGGACCGTCTGAGTTGGTTGATGAGTCGCAGCAGCAACGGCAACGGTGGGAACGCATACAGGAACAGGCTGTTCCTGGGGATTGAGAAGGCATCGCCCATGCTCCACGGCTGGGGAAACCTGCTGGCGAACCTCCGATACTTGGTGTTCATCGCCATCGCGAATAATTCGATCTGGGGAATGCCCCCTCGTTGGAAAAGTAGATCCAATTGAACCTGATGCAGTTCCCACTCGTGGCACGAGCGGAGCTCCCTACTGAGCGAGTCGGCGACGGTGTTCTTTAGATGGAAGGGTACCAGAAACATCCCTTGGGCGACGGCCCAGTGCCACAGATCCTGGGCTTCCTTGGATAGGGCTGGGGATCTGGTGCCTCCCTGCTTCCGGATGTAGAACATCGTGGTGTTGTCAGTGAAGATCCTTACCACCTTGCCTTTGAGGGACGTAAGGAACGACCTGAGGGCCCAGAACATGGCTTGGAGCTCCAGGACATTGATGTGTAGTGACCACTCCTCTGGGAGCCAAAGGCCTCTTGCATGGAGATCTCCGGTGTGCGCTCCGAATCCCTCCAGGGAGGCGCCCGTCGTCACCGCCTCCTGATGTGCCGGGGGGTCTGGAAGTCCATACCCGCCGCCAGATGCGCGCGGGTGCCCCACCAGCGGATCGCTTGGTGGAAGGTCTCGTTGAGCAAGATCTTGTCTTCGAAGTTGCCCGCCGCCTGCATCCAATGGGCATCGAGGAACTCTTGCAGTGGACGCATCCGCAGCCTGCACAGGCACATGAGGTAGATGCACAAGGACATCACGCCGAGCAGGGACTTGATGGACCCCACCCTAGCCACGTCCATGGTCGACAGCTGTTGCACCTTGCCCAGGATGGCCTTTGTCTTTTCCTCCGACGGAGAAGCCATCGCGCTACTGTGTCGAGCCTGGCTCCCAGGAACAGGGCGACTTGCAACGGCACCAAGTGGGATTTCGCGAAGTTGATCAAGAATCCCAGATCTGTAAGCAATTGGACTGTCTTTGCTGTGTGTACGACGGCGAGTTCTCTTGTCTTTGCTCGGATGAGCCCATTGTCCAGGTAGGGGTAGACGTGGATCCTCTGCAGGCACAGCCGCGCCGCCACTGGTGCTAGGCACTTGGTGAATACCCTGGGCGCCGACATCAATCCGAAGGGAAGGGCCTTGAACTGATAGTGTCGCCCATGGACTACGAATCTCAGGAACTTTCGATGTCCTTTTAGAATGCGGATGTGAAAGTCCAGCGACGATAGGAAGTCGCCTTCCTCCAGCTGTCCCAGCACATGCTGGAGGGTGACCAGCCAGAACTTCTGGGACTTGATGTACTTGTTTAGATGACGAAGGTCCAGGATGGGTCACCAGCTGCCGGTCTTCTTTCCTTTCTCTTTGGGACCAGCTCGATGGCTCCTTTCTTCAGCATCGCCCTTACTTCCAGCAGCAGTTGAGGGACGTGGTTTTCCTTCCTGGCCACGGGTGGAATGCAGGGGCACTTCTTTAGAAACTCGAGAGTGTGCCCGCGGGCCAGGGCATCCAGCACCCATCGGTCGGTGGAGATGGACTCCCACACGCTGATGAACTTCACCAGCCGGCCTCCCACCGTGGTGCTCAGGTGGGGGCCCGACGCTACGGCCGGTTCCGTCCTGCTTGGCAGTGGCCTTGCCGCCTTGGCCTCCTTGGCGACGACGAGATCCACCCGACTTGCCACGTCCTCTGTAGGCCTCCTGCGACAAGGAGTGGGCTGCCTGGCGGTACGCCGAGGAGCCGCCGCCGAATCCTTTGGAAACACCTTGCTTGCCTCCGGAGTTCCAAAAGGGCGGCCGTCGTCGTTGCAGAACACCCAAGGCCTGAGCCGTCTCCATGTCGGCCTTGATGGCCTGCAGTGACTCGTCCACGGTCTTGCCAAATAGGTTGTTTCCGTCGAAAGGCATGTCCAGAACTCTGGACTGCACGTCTTGGCGGAAATCGGTTGCCTCAAGCCAACCACGCCGGCGAAGGCAAACGCCCGAGGAGGTGGTGATGGAAGGCCCATCCCGTAGTCACCACTGTCGTCATCCGTGGCCGTCTCCGTTCCCGTGTCATCCCTCGGATCCAGGGAAGGAGAAGAAGGCTGCGAAGGCCTTGAGGGCTGGAAGGGAGGGGGTGGATGAATTCTCCTCTGCTTGCTTGGAGGGCTTCCCGACGGTCCAGGCCCTGCTGGATCGTCCATTGGTGGTAAGGGCAACCTTGTCCTTATCTCTGTACACAAGGCCTGAGTCGCCATCAAGATAGCTCCTGTGTTGTCTTGTGGCTCAGGCACCGGCCGCTTTCTTCGCCCGCCTCGTCGGGATCCCTCCCATGGGACCAGACCTCCTTGGACTTCTTGTTCAGGATTTTAGCGACTCCAGCCAGCTCCTCTTCAGAGGCTGTATCGGTGTCCATGATGACCACCGGGACCCCCACCCCCTTTTTCCACCCGGGGTTTCATGGGGGTCTTATCGATGGGCTGAAAAGAGGATTCCCTCCGCGGTGGCAGGGAAACTCTAGGCCCGAGGTCGTCATCTTCACTGGGGTAGCCTCCACAGGCTTCGCCAGGGCCGCCACGACTCCCCCGATAGAGGCCTTAGCCGGGTGAATCGGGGCCTTCACGACTTCAGGCGCGCCTGAGGCCTTCACCTTGGGGGGAGGGTCACCGTCTCGTTCCCCCTAGGCTGTCTCCATCGGGATCGACCGGGGCTTCTCCCGAAGCTTACCCAGGTTCTCCGATTTCCTCTTCTCCGAGCCAGAGCGTTGGATCGTGGTTGATGGTGTCGGTGAAAGTGCGCCCTGCCTGGTAGCCGAGGAGCCCGACCGATCGGCGCTCCTGGTGCCCGCAGACTCACAGTGCTTTACCTTTTGTTGGGCCCCCGTCGCCGGAGCGCCCTCAAAGGTCTTAGAAGACCGCTCAGACTTCTTCTTTTAACCTACTGCTGGGCTCTTCCCTTCCAGCCAGTTGGTGAGGCAGATACGCCGATCCTTCATAGTCCATTCCGACATGTTCTTGCAAAACACACAGTCCTTCTCCACGTGCGTTTTGTCTTCGTGAAGGCATTAGAGGCATCTGGAATGCTCATCGTCCTTGAAGACATTCTGCAATCCGCATCCAGGGCAGCTCCTGAACAGCTTGGATCCGGGCGTCGTGTTTCCTTTGTCCTGGGCCATGTCCACGCAGGGTAGGCCTCAAAGACCTTCCGGAATCCTCCAAGTGAAACTTGACGAGAACTTCGCCCTTGAGGGGCGTAGAAAATTCCGAAACGGGTCCCCGTTGATCGGAAGTAGAAACGGTGGACCTTGAGGCTCGATTGACTGAAAAAATGAGATTAAACTCTTTGAAAAAAATAGCAAAACGCAGTAAAAGCTCGAGAGCTATAGCACGAGGACTCCCAACACTTGAACGTGCGGTAGAAATCTGAAGATGGCTGCCAGAGGAGGGGCTTAGGTAGAGGGCAGTCATTGGCTGGGGGCAGTATGACCAAGAGACCAGTGATTGGTTATGAGGAGAAAGAAACAAAACTGAAACAGATTTTTTCTTTACAGAGGATTCCCAGCCCGACGACGGGGAATATTCATGAGCATGTGAATCCATGCCAGATCCCATGCTGGAGAAAATAGGGTCTGCCAAGTGGGAGACGCCATTCCTGCATTGGGACTTTGCCGCAGCAACGTGCAGGAGATCTTAAACGCTATGAGACACCAGTGAGTTGGCCCAGTGATCGTGGGAACCCTGTGGCGTACCGACAGGCACAGGGACAATTAAAAGTGCATTTTGAATACCGACCAAGTAAATTTGAAAGACAGAATTTGCACAATTCCTCATGCCTGAGATGCCAATATGGGGACATCTGGAGCAAATGTTTTCACAAGCAGATGAATGTTAATGAAGAAGCTGAAAGACAACAGTTACACAAGTCTCCATATATGAGAAGTTCCAATGGGGACGTTGGAGAAAGCATCACCATAAGCAAATGAGTACTGGTGAAGTTAAAAGGCAGAACTTGAGCAAGTCTCCATATGTGAGAGATCCATATGGGGACGCTTGGGACAAGTAATATCTAAAGTCAATGAAGTATAGCCAGTGCAGGAGTACAACTGTGCTATCCTGCAAAACAAAGAGAACATTGAAAGAAGACCTAACAAATGGGATATATCAGGCAGTGAGCCTTTTGGGGGAAAGAGTACACTGGGGATCTATAGAATCCAGAAGGGGATACCTGGCAAGAGAGTATACCAGGGAATCCACTTAAAGTGTATGAAAGAGAAAGACATTGCAAAAAGAACTACTGAAGAATTCCTGGCATGGGAGTATGCCAGGAAGTCATTTAGAAGTTGTGTAAAAGAGACACTTTTGCCATCCTTGAAACAGTTGCATGTAAAAGACACTTTTTGCTATCCTTGCAAACAACAGTTGTATAAAAGAGATGCGTTTGTTAGCCTTGAGAACTGTCATTTGGAAGAAACATTCTTGCCCTCCTTAAGAATGCATTATTTGGGAAAAGACATTTTCGCCGTCCTACCTGAAATAATCCTGGGGAAGGGAACTACCCTCTGGACCCAAAGACATCTCTTTGGAAGAAACCATTTTGTGTTGGATGTATTTATTTGTTTAAATTTGAACACTTTTGGTTAAACCTAAATCAGAGACATTTTTCCTTACAGTTTGAGGGTCAGATATGTTTTGGACACAAGGACAGTTTACATAATTTTGACAAGACACAGACTGATCTTTAGTAAACTCTCTTTAGGATAGGGACAGAGAGGCCTTTATCCAACCCTTTTCTGTTAATAAAGATGTGTGATGTTGAAAACACTACCGCTTTGTGTCCGTGTCTCATTTCTAATCCCCAACAGTCTGGTCTCTCAGCATCTTCAAGGGAAACCTTTCACTTTCATCAAGAGCCAACCGGGGAGATCCATTAACCGGAGAGACTCTTTGATCACAGCAGACAGGAAGATGGGTGGGATCTAGTAACACAAGGGAGTGAGCACAGAGCTCTTTCTGTTGAGAGGAGGCTTCTGCCATATTAGTTCTGGGACACCCCTTGTTCCCGTTTCACCCCTTCACCTTTTCCTGTTGTAAAGCACTCTGGTTAGGACCTCACGCATACCAAAAATTGTTGGTAGGGTCCCAAGGATTGGTTCACTAAGGTTGGCTTAGCTTACCCCAATCACTGTTGACCACTTGGCATTAAAAGAGGGCTAGAGCCCCTCTTTAGGCAGATCTGACGACTTTGCAAAAAGCAGCAAGAAGAACTCACCCTTAGACCCTGGCTGAAGGTACAGTCGGTCTTACAGCTTCCGCCAGTGAAGGAAGGCCAGGATCTCCAAGAGGGAAGCAATATCCCTTCCCTTAACGTCTCCCAGGGAACAGAGGGAGAAAAGAACTCAGAGGACCCTCCAGCAGCTTCGGAACCAGTACTCAGCAAGCACACAGCTTGCCCTGCTAGGCTCTACAGCAAGCTCCCTGGATAGGAAGTGCCAGAAGGTCTCTGAACCTGAAACCTAGGACAAGGCAGCTCATGCAACACTCCCAAGCTTAGGGACGACTGCCTTAAAGGATGATGCAAGCCCGTTGAAGAAGCTGGGAGAAGTGCAACAGCAAGCATATACTGCGGTTCTCCATAAAGGACATTCTTGAGCCAGTCGAGTTCCTCGATCCGTAATCACCTGCAACTCCGACAACTGTCAAGTCTTAAGTTACTGCAGTCAAGCTGCAGTTGCTGAACGAAACCAGAGATGTCTCGACCAATCCTTCATAACTGCAGATCAGCTCTGAGAGGATTCCTGAGTCGCTGTGAAAGCACGCCGAACCGTCTGGCCACCTGATACCTGCCGCTGACTCCCATCGCAAAGTCTGTCGCAGAGGACAGCAAAGAGCCCTCAAGCCGACTCGACCCTGTCGAGCACCAAGAACTAAAGCAAGAGGTACATTATGGTTCTGTCCCCCTGGTCCTTCCCAATTGGCCCCTAGAAACAATTTAAGACCCTTTCTCCCTTTTTGCTGAAGCCAAGAAGCCTTTTAAAAACTATTCTGGTTATTAACCCTACCAACTACCCCCCTGTCAGTATCCAGAGCACATTCCTTTTCCTTCTCAGAAAATGCCTGTTCCCTGCATTCCTTGAAAGGGTGGGTTGTGTTTAGTAGTGATATTAGATTGTCTGTTGTGATAATAATAAAGTAGATATGTGTATACAACCTTGACTGGACACTCCTTTTATCATTGGGTAATAATTGTATTTTCGCTGTGTTGCAAATAACCAACGAACCATGACCTTTAAAGGAGATAAGACTGCCGTTCTGTTCACGTCACCAAAATTCGACAATGAGGTTTATAATTTTAATTGTATGCTTGTTTAATTGAATCTGTTTGAATATATTCGGGTGTATTAGAGGTGTGGGGCTGGGTCGCCGATAGCCCGGAATTCGATTAGTCACATAGACCCTTCAGGTGTATTCACAATAGTAATTTGGTAAATAACACAGTTCAAAGAAAATAGCCTTGCTTTCTTTTTAATTTTCACAATTCGGTGGTTTCCATTTTCAAATATTTGTTCTGGTAGCTTGTAGCTTTCACACAAGTTGAAGATTATATTTCTTTCTGTTGTTTAAGTTTAAAGTTCCAATATAAATCAGACTTCAGGTTTTACTTGCTTATTCTTCATTTGGAACACAACATGCAGTAGTTTGCTTGATGAGTTAAATTCGCCTTGGAACTCAGCCTGTAATGGTTTGCATGGATTTAGGGTCCCGTTCCCTCTTTAGCTTCAGAAGGATATTGATGCTGGTTGTTTGCAAAGTTTTAATTTAGTTTGGTATTCAATAATTGTGGATTGCACAACTCATTTATACATTGTCTATTGTTCAAGAAGTATTCTGCGGTTAAGTGTTTGTTCGTTTTGCTTTGAACGTTCAATATTGGTTTGTTCCGCTTTAAATGTTTTATGTTTTACTTTAATGTGGTTATGTATGTATGTATGTATGTATGTATGTATGTATGTATGAGTCAAGGGAAGCTCAGGGAGTCTCTTCTTCGTCCCAGTGGGGGCAAGTTGATTAACAGTGGACCAGTTAACGTAACTCTAAACCCATGGAGAGAACTTAAAGAATTGAAAACTGGGTGGAACACTAGGAGAAGGGAGCCATTCTCCTGGTCCAGTGAGATTTGTGGAAACACGAACTGCAAGAGACTGTTACCCAGGAGACGGGAGTCATTCTCTTGGGTCGAAGATAAGAACTCTTCCGTAAGATTAGTGATTTGTGTTGTAGTGACAGGGATAGGGCAGGAGTTTTGGCAAGGACAGTACCATTGCTTTGGACATCACAGAATTTCGGACATGCCTGAGTTTTGTTGAGGTAGGGAAACCACTTCTAGCTTAGTGATAGATAGGTTTGCATTCATTTTTTCACTATTAAAAGTTTGTAGCAACACAGATGCCATCCCTTGGTCAGACTCCTCATTCCAGCTGGGGCCAGAGCCTTCACTGGTGGAAAAGTCATGAAGAGGCCTTTGAGGAGCACCTTGACGAGTCTGTGCGACCACAGGGAAGGCCTACCCGGTGTCCTGGTGTAACGGGATATGGCGTCCAGGTGCACCTTGATAGAGACGTGAGCCAGTCCAGCCTTGGCCAAGGAAAGTAGGTATGGTAGGAGCTGCGGTGCAGTGACATGCAGAGGAGTAATCATCTGAGCCCGGCACCACAGAGAAGCGCCTCCACTTTTGGCTGTAGCACGTTAACGTTGAGGAGGCTCTGGTCAGGATGTGCTTGTACTCTGCTGGCAAAGCATAATGTCCAAATTCTGGGGCTGCAGGAGCCAGGCCCTGAGGATGAGTGACGGCGGATCATGGTGTAGGATCACCCCTCTTTCTCTGGCGAGAAGATTGGGAAGTAGTCGCAGCCTGATGGGAGCGGCCGCCGACAGAGGAAGCAGGTCCATGTACCAGCTTTTTTGCAGCCAAACTGGGGCGACAAGTGTCATCCTTCAGTGACATTGTCTGAGTGTGTTGATCACTCGTAGCAGGAGCAGGAACGCATCCCCCATGCTCTTCGGGTGCATGAACCTGCTGGCGAACCTCTGACACTTGGTATTCGTCGTCGCAAAGAGATCGATTTGGGGTTCACCCCATTCAAGGAATAGATGATCCACCTGGTCCTGATGAGGTTCCCATTCGTGGCAAAAACGTCCCTTTGGAGCAATTCTGCAATGGTGTTCTTGATGCCTGCCAGGTGGAAAGGGACGAGAAACATGTCCTCATGAATGGCCCAGTGCCACAGATCCTGGGCCTCCTTGGAAAGGGCCGGAGAGCGGGTCCCGTCCTGCTTCCGGATGTAGAACATGGTGAGGGTGTATGTGAAGATCCTCACCAGCTTGCCCCATAGCGACGGCAGGAAGGACTAGAGGGCCCAGAAGACAGCCCGAAGTTCCAGGGCGTTGACGTGGAGGACTTTTTCCTCTGACAGCCAGACCCATCTGGCATGCAGCTGCCCGGTGTGGGCTCCCAAACCTTCAAGTGAAGCATCCGTGGTGACCGTCTCCTGGTAAGGAGGAACTTGGAACAGGACCCCTTGCTTGAGATGTGGGCGAACGCCCCACCACTGTATCGCCCATCGTTGAGGGCGATCTTGTCCGTCCAGGCCCCCCGAGACTTGCATCCACGAACTCCTGGAAAGGGATCCCCTGTAGTCTGCAAAGGCGGACGAGGTTGATGCAGGAGGACATCATGCCCAACAGCGACTTGATGGCCCGCACCGTGGCCGTCTGTGCCGACAACAGAGGCTGCACTTCCACTCTCTTCCAAAGGGGATGCCAGACTGTGTTGAGTCAGGCACCCAGAAACAGAGCGTTCTGCGATGGCTCCAAGCAGTACTCGAAACTTCGATGGACGATCCGCAGTGGATGAAGATCTTTGCCGGCAGAGGGTCCCCCGATCCGGTAGCTGTTCTTCGGTCGAAAACAAAAAGTCAAAACGGTCAAAATGTGTTGATTTTCAATGGAATAAACTCAAAAATGCACAAAAATAGCTCCCAACACTGAAGCGTGGGGTAAAAATCTGAAGATGGCCACCAGGGGTGGAGCTTAGGGAGAGAACTACAATTGGATGGGGACAGTATGATCCAGAGGACAGTGATTGGTTAAGAGGAGAAATACAGTTTACAAGCTAAAGTATAACTGTTTTTTCTTTTACTGAGGATTCCCAGCCTGACGACAGGGAATATTCATGAGCATGTGAATCCATGCCAGACCCCATGCTGGAGAAATAAACATTCTCCTCCATAATAATGGGAAAAAGGTATACTATGTAAAGATCAGGGAGAAAATGGCCCAGGGCATATTGGAGTGCGCCCTCTTTCCCAAACCGGTGGTGGTAAGGGAACATGAGATTACTGAGAGGGTTACCAAAGGGTTCGGGGAAGCTGATGAATATCTCTCAGTTGGGCCCACCCCAACCAAAAAATTAGATGTGTCCTTTGGTTCGGAAATGCTTGGACCGGTGGATGAAGACACCAAAGTAGTCCTGGACCTTGCATTCGCACAACAAAACAATTCCATTTTAACAGAGCTGTTCAACCAAGCCGTTACAGAGGTGGAAGGTAGGGAAAAAGGAGGACCCTTCTTTCTAAAAAAAAAAAAAAAAAAAAACGTCTCATCTACCCAAGGAGATCTGACAACAGATTGAGTCCTGAAGACCCAACTGGTGGTTCCTAGAGTCACCGACGGACAGTCTTCGAGATGGCCCAAGCCCACCTAACCTCTGGACACTTGGGGACCCCAAAAACACAGAATCAAATCATACCAAGATTCTGCAGGCCGGGAGTAAATGCTTATGTTAAAAACTTTGTTACCACATGTACACTATGTCAGAACAAAGCCAACGCCTACGTACCACCTGCTCCATTACAACTGCTTCTGATAATCAAAGTTCCTTTTTCAAAATGGGCATGGATATTATTGGACCCTTCGAAGTATCCCTTTTGGGAAAAAGTATGTTTTGGTATTCGTAGATTAAGCAACACGGTACCCAGAAGTGTTTCTGATGAACAAGAATACCTCCCAGCAAATCTTGGAAGTACTTGATCCCTTTCTTGTCCTGGGTTTGATTTTGTCCAAAGAAATCTTAACCGACCAAGGTAGCACATTTATGTCAAAGCTCATAACGGAGTAGCGGCAGAGTAGCAGTCTCAAGCAGTGACTGCCGGCTATTCTACGTTCCAGTCTTCCAGTCTTTCTACAGTGTTTGTTTTTTTTTGGAAGAAAAATAAAATTGTGGCAAAAGTACATCCCGAAAGCGTACAAACTCCCCCAGGAAACTGGCCAGGAGGTAAAGGCTTTGACTTTAACAACGTGGGGAAAAAGAGAAGAAAAAGGTTAATAAGGAGAGCAACAGAAAGTACAACTAGCAAAAGTCAACAAGCAATCACCATATTCTCGCCTCAAAGTATGGCAGACTTCTTTGTGAATCCCAGAAAAAGGAAACTTGACAACATACGAGAAATAACCGACAGCGAAATGCTTTGGGATTAAACATTGGTGTCCTAATATTAGAAAACCCAATAAATCCACTTAGCAGGGCTACAGCTGAGCTAGAAAAATCTGTGCCCAGTCCTCCCCCTATAAAGAAAACTCAGAGGGTTGAAAATCAAGTAAAGACACCAGAAAAGGAGATTGAGAGGGGCAGCACAGAATCGGCAAATTCTGGGTTAGACAAAAATCCAAACAGTGATAACAATGAAAAAGCTACATCGATAAATACTACGGAAAGTGGAGACCCGGAGGATTGGCTTCCAATAGCTGAGGACGCAAACCAAACGGAATACGGGCCAGACTCATTTGTATCAGGCATGCCAAGGAGAGACACAGGAACAAATCCTGGACAAGACTCCTTGATGGTGAATACACCAGAAAAAAATTTGGATATGGTGACAATGATGGCCGCGGTGGCGGTAGCCATGGCTCCTTTCACTAAATTGTACGAGGCTATAAACGACTCATTAAAAGACAATTGTTCCTTACTGGCAAAAATGCACACAATGTTGGCTTATCTGGAGGGGTATGTCACCGCTATGGAAACTGAAAAGCCAAAGGCTGATATATTGAGATCACTGCAGACAGTGATAGGAGAAACGAAAAAGAATGCTACAATTGTATCTACCGAAAAGGGGTCCCAAACTGGGGACAACGTTCCAACAAAAGCTCAAGCTCCTATAAAACCAACAGAAGAAGCGGATGTACTTATCATAGAGCAATTTTCTTCAACTCAGTCGCCAACAAAGAGACTAAAGTCCACAAGTTCATATCTACGATCAAACGTAGCAAGGAAAGATTCTGCTCCAAGTGGACACGAATCAAAAACGATGCAAACCTCTGCTTCGAAAAAAAAACATCTACTTTAAAAAGTTTCCCAAAGAAGAGCATGGAACCCGTTATCAACAAAGACTTTTCCATTTTTTCAGAACGTAAGTCAACCTCGACACCAGCCGCTTCCAAAGAAAAACAACTTGTGTTCTGCTTACCAATCCAGGAAATGAGCTTTAAAGATAGGAAGAAGATACAGACGGCTAAAGCAAGAGTAAACACTGATTCAAGCAGTTCAATTCCAACAAACATAGAGGCAGCCAAAATACCAACATGTTTGAACAAAATGGATACTTCTGATGCCTCTATAAGCTCAAAGTGCACATAAGATCTTCTGATGGAAGAAGTGCTTGAAAACCTAAAGAAACCTTGTAAATCCCCTACCACAGAGAATAAAGTGCAGAACGGCCAAAAGAAATCGGAACCCCAAACAGATGGAGGTCGAGAAGAAACAGAAGATGAAAGTTTATTCTTATCGCTAGAGGACCGCTGTAAGAAGATCTCCTGTTCTGGGAACTGGGGCTCTGCCAAACAGGCCGAAAACGGACTGAACATCGTCAGCCAGGGCCCGCAAAACTCCAACTCCATAAAGAAGTTTGAACTTTTGGATCGGTGGGGTGAAAAGCAACTCCCCAGCACAGCTGACAAAGAGGCAGTGAAACAAGTTAGATGTAAGAACCACTCACAGCAAGAAGATAGAAAAGTGAACAGATACGAAAAAAATTATGAAAGAAACAAAAAAAAAAAAAAATATGAAAGAGAAGATCAAGGACGAGGGGTGATGCCTAAAATGCAATTTAGAGGCGCTCCAGCCTTTAAAATTGAACAAATTGGAAATTGCCGTGACTATGTGATCCTGTATAGGAGAACTGTGATGGAATTGATACATAGCATCCCTAAATTAAGATCAGTGAACTCCAGAGACCTGCAGATAGTCGAGCCCTTTCATGAAGGACGCCAAGCTATGGCCCTTCTATTCATTTCCTCGACATCAGTCAAGCAGAGGCTGTGTGACTCCTTGAATTATTTCCTAAAAATGGGATACGATATAATTGAATTAGGAGAAGAGAGAGGAGTAAAAGGGGCAGACCCAAAAAACCCTTGCGTGAATAATCAGTCGCAGAGGAAAGAAAAAGATGCACCAGGTGACTACAGATCTTGGGAGGACAGGAGTCAAAAGAAAAATCTCCAAACACCCCGAAAAAAAGAAATTCCAGAATCTAGAGCTCAGAAAAGGACGAGTCATTTGTCTACACGAGGTCATCATCAAGAAAGCACAAGAAAATCAGATAGAGGGGTTTCCACCTCAATGTGCACAAATAACAAATCAGAGGTTGAAGTGACGAAATACGACAGAAAGCCAAAGGGGCCACTACTACAGATTAAAAGAACGTGCCCACAGACGACCCAAGCGGCCGCAAATGTCAATGGAACAAAAGAAAATCTGAACCGCCTAAAAAACCTGTGGGCTTGGCTTCCGAAAGCACTAGGCTCCCAAAGCAATAAAATAGCAACTCATTTCCAGTAAAAATTCGGGCGACGACGACTCGAAAGGAGGTCCAAACATAAACCAAGCTAAACTCTGCTCGTGGAATACGCGAGGGTTTATGCACCTTACTGTACAGGGCGATGTGAACTTTGACTCCTTCCACATTATGTGCTTGCAGGAGACTTGGCTTACTTCAAAACCTATCCTAGATGGTTTCGAAATAGCCTTCGCGACTGCTAAAAAGGGACCAAAAGGACGACCTTCCTCTCGCCTGTTGACTGCTGTAAGAGCAGGAAAAGGAATGAAAATGATCAAGGTTCTGACTTTGTCCTTCTTGATGATCTCAGTACAAGTCAAGTGGAACTACTGAGATATACAACAAAAGAAACCAGTGTCAACAACAGCAATTATTATAAACTTGTACTGGAATCCTGAAGTCATCACAAATAAGGATTTCTTGGACATGGTCGAATCAGCAATAGACAAAGCATATATTGACTATTCTGAAACACATCTATTTGTTTGTGGAGATTTGAATGCTGTATATACCCAAAAGCAAATCAAAACCAAAGCCGAAACCAGAGGCAAAGCATGGTCAACTTTGATGAAAGCCAAAGATCTGATAAACGTGAGCTCAACATTCAAGAACACGGACCAGTTGCCAACTTGGGAAGGACGTGGCTCGGTGGCAACAATAGATTACATCTACGCTTCATCAGCCTTATTGCCTATTATTTCATCCTTTGACATCATGAAAACAAAGGTGAGCGACCACAACCTTCTATGTGTGTCCTGGGCTAACGTCTCTCCTGAACAAACATCCTTGACCCCAAAGCTTGAAGTAAATACAAAAGGAAGCCGACTCGCCTTGACCTTAAACAACGTAATCTCCTTGACAAATAACTACACTAAGATAGAGCGGGAAGAGCACGTCCATATCCTTCCAGACTACAGTGCCCTGTTGAATGTTTTTAAGAAACCGAGATTGCAAAATCGAACCAACACGAATAAGTCAATTCACACTTACGACAAACTTTTAGTCGAAAAAAGATGCCAATTTAGGAGGGTCAAAAGAAGACTAATAAGGTGCAGCTCAAATTATAATAAACAACTATGGAAAAGCGAACAAAAAGCCTATAAGTCTTGGCTGAGATCCCATCGTCTTGAGATGTACCAAAAAGATTCTGAAGATATGTTGCGATGCATTACCACTAAGGATCCAAGAACTTTTTGGGCTCTGATAAACGCAACGGAACGGACAAACTGAGATGCTTTAATTAACGGTATTGCTGAAGCTAAATGGACAGCGCACTTTGAAGATCTTTTTTTTTTAACCCAGAGGGCTTGGAAACTACAAACCTCCGGAACACTGAACCCTGGGTTGAGCTTCACGATCCGGAAGACATCTTATTCATCTTAAAAAAACTGAAAAATTCCAGGGCCCCTGGGCCGGATGGCCTTACCAATAGACATCTAAAAGAACATCCTGAGGCATGGGTCAATTTCATAAGTGTGGTCTTCCAAAGACAGCAAAAGTACAACCGAAATCCTGGACCAACGCAGTGGTTGTACCCATTTACAAAAGGGGGTCACGAGATGACCCAAAAAAACTTTCGGCCCATTGCCTTGCTGAACGTGATTGGGAAGGTGTACGGCTCGTTACTTCTACGACATTTCCTAAGATGGGCTAAGGAGGCGCCATGTGAAGATCCTCTTCAATTTGGCTTTAAAAAGAATGTGGGAACAACAATAAACATTCTAACGATTAACATCTTAAAAAACAAAAGCCAGGCGTGAGGCACTAGAACCTATATAGCCTTCATCGACTTAAAACAAGCCTTCGACCAAGTAAACCGACAGAGACTATGGGAGAAATTAAGATCGTGGAAATGTCCCGAACAAATCTTACTTCGAATCATGACATTACACACAGCCACAAAGATACAAGTGAGGCTTGATAACCAGGGTACCCTTTCGGAGGAGATCTCAACCAATCAGGGGGTCAAGCAAGGATGCCCGTTGGCCCCGGCACTCTTCTTGAGTTTCATCGGAGATTACAAAGAAACTGAAGAAAAAATAAGATCTTTCCCCCCGCAAATTGGACAGATGAAGATCTCGAGAATCATGTACGCGGATGACATCTTAATTGCTGATCAAACCGCAATAGGGTTGCAGAGACAACTTAACAACCTTGCGGAATACATAAACGCAAACGGTCTCGAAATAAACAAACCCAAGACCAAAATCATGCTCCTTGGCAAAAGAAGAAACAAAGGTGACTCTTTTGTATGGTCTTTGGAAGGCGAACAGATCGAAACAGTCAACAAATTTAAATACTTGGGCACAATCGTGGATAATTCACCAAAGGAGCTTGCAATGCAAAAACATCTGCTTCAGAAAACGAAAAACCTAACATCGCAGGCAAAAGCGATAGATAGGAAATATGGTCGCTTTTCACTAACTCCAATCGTGGACTTCTATAGGGTAAAGGTTGTTCCCACATTGGTTTATGGAGCAGAAGCGATGCTCGGGATCCCACAAAACATCTGGAACAAGATGGAAAGTCAATATTGGAGACAAGTCCTGAATTTACCGAAGTCAACGCCAATAGCCTTGATTAGACGGGAAATGAGTCAGCTCTCACTCGCCTCTATAGTGGAAAGGAACAGCATGATGTTGTTTAGGAAATTACTGATGGAAAATCGCCCAGAACTTGTGGGGGCTATAAATAAAGAAGCAGAAGAAGGTGGTGTGGCCATTTTGAGTAAATGGTACAGAGAACAAGAAGCAAAACTTGATCATATCCAATGTTCAAAAAAAGAGCTAATGGACAATCCGACGAAAATTCAAAAGAAGCTAAACAAGCTGGATTGGATATGTACGCTGAACAAAGCAGCCTCATATAAGCTAACTTCACATCTGCCACAAACCGTTCACAAACTACACGAACTCCAACCATACGTAAAAAAATATCCAAACAGAAAGCTGAGGAATATTTTTTTAAGAGCCCGCCTCAACTCTTTACACACAAATGAAATCTTAGAGATAAGAGGCCTGGCTATCACAAACACGTGTAGATTTTGTAAAGACCAGAGTACGGTGGAAACAATTCAACATCTGCTGTTAAGATGCCCAGGAGTAGAATCAATAAGAGATCCTTACTTGAAAGAAATTTTAGCCGCGGCTTACACCTTTGATGTAGAGACTTGGTGGCAGAGACTGATTGGAGGCGGACGAACTACTTGAGTAACTGCTAGGGCAAAAATTCTGGACACAATTTTGTCAATGGCAGAAAAAGGAACATAAGTGAGAAATAAAGAAAGAAAGAAGAGAAATGAAATGTACAAACTTTTAAAAACCTTTTGGGTTATAAAAGAAAACAACAGATGTTAAGCAAATCCTCCACATTAAAACCTTGCGTACCTACATGTACCACCCACAGACGGATGGACTGGTGGAGTGATTTAATCAAGCACTAAAGAATATACTAAAGAAGCCTGTCGAGGCCGATGGCCGAAACTGGGATGTAATGTACCTTGGGTCCTCTTTGCTGTCTACAAATCCCCCCAAGCTTTGTTGGGTTTTTCTCCTTTTGAGCTCTTGTATGGTCAGGCCCCAAGGGATGTCCAAAATATGCTCAGAGGAACGTGAGGAGGCTGTCCTTCCATTATCACAGATGGCTCAACGCTTAAAGGAACACATGGCCGTGGTCCGAGACCTAGTATATAAATAACTGGAAAAGGCAAAGGGAACGCAAAATGCCTACTATGATCAGAAAGCAGGGAAAAGATAATTCTCAATAGGTCAAAAGGTTCTGATATTGTTAACCATGTTCAAACATGAGAGGACTTCAAGATGGCATGGTCCGTACGTACTACTAGAACGAACTGGGCCATATAACTATCGAGTGTCCCAACCTGACAGAAAATCTAAGACTCAGATTTTTCATATAAATCTGCCAAAAGAATGGACGCAGGATCCTGTCGAGAATACCTCAGTGGTCATGACTGCTCTCTTGTCGGAGGGGCCCGTAGAGTATAACCTAGTACCTGATGATCTGCAGCCCAAACAACAAGACATACATATTTGATCAGTTCCCTAATGTGGATAAGGAGGAACCGATAAGAGTAAATCATATTCGTACAGCCCCTGGAAAAGTAGTTAATTTATGACTGTACAGCATTCCAGAGTCCAGAAAGGTAATCATTCTCAGGGAGGTAGAGAAGATGTTGGAGGCAGGTATAACAGACCCATCTGAAAGGCCATGGTGCTCACCAACAGTCCTAGTCTCTAGACTGATCAATCATGGAGATTTTGCACAGATTAAAAATAAAAAAAACACGATATCCCAGTTTGACAACTACCCAATGCCTAGGATTGATGACCTTATTGACAGACTGGGATTCGCGGTTTTCATTTCCACGATTTATCTGACTAAGGGCTATTGGAAGGTGCTATTAAGCCCCTCCGGCAAATAATAAACTGCATTCTACACTCCTAGAGGATTATTCCATTGCAAAGTCCTACCCTTTGGACTCCATGGTGCCCCAGCGACTCATGGATAAGATGTTGCAACCCTTTTCTAACTTCTGCGGTGCATATCTTTATGATATCGTAATCCATATTTAAACCTGGGAAAAACATCTACGTCCTCTATATGACATCGTAAGAGCCTAAAGCAGGGTGGATGGACGGCCAACCCAAAGAAATGCCACCTGCCCAGTCAGCCATAAGATACCTGGGTTCTTTTTAGGCAATGGCTTGGTGAGCCATCAGCTTGAGAAGGTCAAGGCTGATAGTGAAACCCCTCCCCCTAGGACCAAGAGGGATTTATTAGCATTCTTGGGCCTTATGGCTATTATAATGGATTCATTCCGAACTACTCTTGACCGATAAGCTAAAGAATGCTGAGCACCAAAAGATAAGTTGGGAAAAACAAGACCAGGCAAGTTTCAACACTCTGAGACACCTCCTATGTAACAAACCGGTGCTTTAAGGTACCCAATTTGAACATAGACTTTGTTTTACAGACGAATGCTTCCAAGGTGGGCCTCGGGGCAGTCTTGTTGCAGTAATACGACGGGTGGAACATCCGGTCCATACACAATTAGGAAACCTTTTCCCCAAGAAAAGAAATGATGCCACCATAGAATTGGAAGCCCTTGCTTTTAAGATGGCCATAGGTCATTTGCGATATTGCCTCACTGGTCACAAATTCAGGCTGGTGACAGACCCCTCTCCTTTAACCTTGCTCAGCCTACGTAAAGACACGAACCCCCGCATTATGCGCTGGTTTTTAGACTTGCAGCTATTTTGTTACCATGTTGAGCATTGGAAGGGTAAGGAACAGGGAAATTCCGACTTCCTATCCACTGGGAGTAGATGGGGAAGCCGAAGCTTTAAGGGAAAGGCTATGCAGCGATACTCCAGGTAGCGTCAACTTTCGCCTAAGAGCCTGTGGTACAGGCTGCCACTCTGGGTGCAATGTCGGCTACTTTCCCAACCTTGCCACAGACAGGGAAATAACAATGTTGGATGCCTTTGCTTCCAAGTTGATTATTTTGGACAGCCTATATTTAAGAGCTGCGAATGCCACCTGCAATCAGTCAGGTACATCCACGCGTTGTGGAATGTGATTTCTGAAGCTGCAGAGAATCACTATGTTCCAGAGAGGAAGTGCTCAAATCCATGTCAAATCCTTCATTCAGGCTTGGACACAGCTGACTGTGTGGCTACAGCCGTGAGTACGGGTGCTGTCCTGCATAGACACTCCTGGATTAGAAGATTGGGTTCAACCTCTCATGTCCAGGCCAAGCTGCTTGGCATGCCATTCGATGAGGAAAAAGGTTGTGGGTCCAAGTCTGATGAGTCCCTGCAGATGTTTAAAGACTTCAAGGACAATTTACTTGGGTTTCCAGCCAACTGTATTCTCTTCCCCTAGTGGTTGCTTATTTCAGAACTATGCATCCTTCGCCCACCATTGCCGGTGTCTAGATCTCTCCGGCAAGCACACGGAGTGGCACTTTCTGATCAGGGTAGAGGCAGAGGTGTACAAACAGGCAGCATTGCCGGAAACTGGCATCCTTCCTGTGACCAGTTATCCTAATAAACCCTTCTGAATTGACATTTACTTATTCTACTTAAGTGAGGTTAGTGCAGGGGCCCTTGTATGTCATGCAGTGGAAGTTCACCTCCAACTCCTAGACTATACAGTTCCTGTCACATAACTACTGCCTCCCATTGATCCAATTCTCACCCGACCACGCTCCTTCACGTCCTTCCCCTTTTGCAGACCTTCGCTTTGTGGTGGAGATTCTGCAACTTCTAGGAAAGAGTAACCAAGAGGTGGTGCATGCAAGAGAGGAAGGGAAGGGCTGCTTCTCCCTTCATTTTCTGCACCACAGTACAGGTTCCTGCATCCCATCATGTATCTACAGCTGCTGGATATGAACCTGTGAAAGGGCAAATTTGAAGATGGATGGCCTGAAGAATCGGGGCCAAGGGGGATCAGCTGCAGGACTGGCTTGTGTCGCTGGATCATCAGGACGCTTACTTCCATGTGGCGATCCAACCAAAGCACCCTTAGCATCTTGGCACTGTTATCATCACTCGTTTGTCACAGACACCTCCCTGCAGGGTTGGAGCACTTACCTGGGTGATCTGAGAAGTGAGCGCACTATGGTCCCCTGCAGAGGTTTGGGGGTAGATCAGTCTAATAGAAATACAGGTCATCCGTTTGGCCCTGATTGCTTTGCTTCTTTCCATTTGGGGGCAGGTCTGTCCTTATGCTGATGGACAAAACAATGTCTGTTTATTATCTAAACAAGCAAAGTGGTGTGGCATCGCTGCCTCTGTGGAGGGAAGTGATGCAGCTTTTGGTCTGTACTCTGGAAAGCGATGTTTCTCTGCTAAATGCCCATCTTCCCAGGACAGGGTGTGTGCTTGTGGTTGCTTCGAACAGGCAGGCATCAGTCTCCCATGTGCGCAGTGCTGCTAGGAATGTCTGAATGAGATCTTCACCTTGGGGGGACTTTTGGGGGACCCATCCGGTGGACCCCTTGGCCCCGAGTGTCAACAGAAAGTGTGAGTTATTCTGCTCTAGTGATTTCCCACGCGGGGAGCTCTGGGATGTGATTATATTGTCAAGTGGTACTTTGCTCTCCTCTATACATTCCCACTAATTTCTATCATTCTTCTTGTTTTCCAGAGATTTGGGTCTGCAATGATTCTGATTGCTCCAGACGGGGCTTGGAAAATATGCTACCCAAAACGTCTGGACTTGTCAATGTGACCTCCTTAGATCCTCCCAGCGAGGGTTGACATGCTCTACCAGTTGGAAGGCCCTGATCCCCCACTCCACCCCCACAGGCCTCAGCTTTCATGCTTGGCTGCCGAGAGCCTCAAGTATAAGGAATGGGATTTGTCAGACAATATCCTGGACATACTCTTTTTGCCCAGGAGTCCTGCATCAAATCTAACCACTCTTCCTGGCTCTTCAACCACTACCTGGCACCTCTTGCCCACAGCATCGCTACTTTCTGCTCCAATTTTCAATGGGATGCGGATGACACTCCACTCTCTTCCAGGCTCCCCTCATCCACCTCTGCTTCTCCTCTCATACCAGACTGTCTGGCCGCAATTCAGGAATGGTGTGCCACCAATGATCTCTGCCTTAATGCCATTAAGACTGAGATCCTCCTCATTGGGACACCTGCTCCTCCTTCTTTCCCCTCCCTCTCTGGCTGCCCACTCTGGGCTCTCTTCCTGTCCTTCCTGTGAGGTGAGGCTAAGAACCTTGGGGTCATCTTCAACTCCGCCCTCTCCTTCTCTCCTCACATCTCTGATGTGTCTAAGCAACTCAAACTACCAGCTGCGCCTCAGAGGTATTCTTACTTTTCTCACTTTCCCCAAGAAGCTCACTATCTCCAGAGTTCTTGTCCTCGCTCTACGCTGGACTATTGCAAACGCCTCTTTCTAAACCTTCCTGCCTCTAGTCTTTGACCTTTACAACTTATCCAGAACAGGACTGCAAGACTTGCCCTTGGCATAAAGCACAGGGATTGTATCTCTCCAGCTCTGAAATCTCTTCACTGGCTCCCCTTGGCTGCAAGGATCAACTTCAAGACCCTCTGCATTATCCACAAGGCTTTCTGGGGCCTGGGACTGCTCTACCTCCAACTTTCTCTTCCAAAACATCTTCCTTCTCGAGCTCTGCGCTCATCCACCTCCAACTCTCTGAGGGTTAGACACTTCTCAAAGCAGAGGGTTGGGGCAGATCCATATCCTCAGCTGGGGCCTCCCTCTGGAACAGCCTCCCTGCCTCTCTCAAACTTGAGCAGAACCACCTCTGGTTCCTGAAGCAACTAAAGACCTTCCTTTTCGCTTCCGCTTTCTCTCTTCCTCTCCCCTGCTGAAGCACCTGACTGCTATGCGCACTGTTCACCCTCTGAACTCGGGCCCAGGCTCCTGCATGTCCAGTTGCCCTTGCGCTGCCTCCGGACTCCCCAGCACTTAAGGGTCTGTATCTGCAACCCTACAGTCCCTTCTCTCTTGCACTTATGAGTCACCTGATGGCTGCACTTGTGAGTTAACTGCACTTACCCCTTCCCCTCTCCCCTGGCACTTCTCCCCTGCGCTCTTCCCCGCACTTGCGCGATCTGACTGACACAAGGCCTAGTAAGATTGTTATTTTGTCCTCCCTTTGTTTGCCCCTCCTTGTCTTGTCGCGCCTAGAAAGACTTGTGTACAGACGTGTCATATCTATACTTGGCGCAGGGAGACATGTCTGGATTCTTTGAACTCTCCACCCTCTGCTGTTCTGGATTTTCTGCTCGCTTTGGCATGGGTGGGCCTGAAGATTGGCACTGTGAAGGGTTATGTGGCAACATTTTAGTCTTTAAGACTAAGCTGTCTTTTCCAACCGTACTGTTATTCAATTTTTGAGGGCATTATTCAACCAGTTTCTGCAACACCCGTTTTTTTCTATGTGGGATTTGAACCCTGTTATTACATTTCTTATGGTGGCTACATTTGACCCTTTACATTCATGTTATTTGAGATTTCTCACCCTTAAGGCGATTTTCCCGGTTACCATCACTTTGGCTTGGCAGATGAGAAAGCGCTACGCTCTGTCTGTCAATCCTCCATGCCTTGTCCTGCATCTCTGTGGTCCCACAGTATATAGGAAAGGTGAATGACTGCGAGACTGACCTTCCTTCACAAGAGCATTTTGGGATTCCATCTCTCATAGAAGAATCATCTTCCTCTTTCCTACCCTGCACCTCATCTATCTAAGGTGGAGGAGAGCTTTCAGGTATAGTGTTAATAACGAAAAAATAAAACAACGAATGAATTTATAATGAAACAAATAATGAAAAATAAAGAATTGTTTAAAGAAACTATCTGTGGGGGTGGGTTAAAGGGTTACATCTTGTGGGAAGTGGGTTGTGTTTTTAGCAAGGGGAAACAGGGGTTTGAGGGGCCCACCCCAAAAAAAGTGGGGAAAACGGTTTGGTATTTTTTTTCGTTATTTTTGAGTCATTATCAATTCATTCGTTTTTTATTTATTCGTTAAAAAGACATGGAACCAGCTTCCACAGCCTGGACCCAAAGAGAGCTCTTGGCTGCAATGTCTCCAGAAGAGAGCCATTAGAAAAGATGTCCAGCTTTCCGATGGTTACTCAGGAGCATGTGTAAGGGAGGACTGTTGCTAAGGAGTCCAGGTGGATTGACGTTTGCATTTTCGAGTTTTGGAATCTAACTGCAAAGGAGGCGCCTCAAGATCTCATTCTATCAGGGGCATGGTTGTTACTGCTTCCCTGCCAAGGATTATCCCTGTTGTGGGCATCTGTCTGGTGGCTGCATTGGCTTTCCAGCTCATGTTCGTCAAGCATTCATCAAGCACTTCTGCCTGTCTTGATCAAGTTGGTTGCAAAGTACTCCAGAGTTTCTGCTTTAGGTGGTGGATTCTCACAATCCTCACTTCTCACACTTCTGTACTGCTTTGGGAGTCAGTCCACGATGTGGAATCTGTGGGAGAAAGGGAACCAGTAGAAAAACAAAGTACATTCCTCTGTCTAATGTTCTTTCTGATGGATTATCCTTAGCTCTACTAATTCCCCATGTCCCTCCCAACCTAGCCGGACTGCTCATTCTCCTCTTACTATTCTGCACCCTCCTCTCCTCCCCCCAGAGGATGCATTCTAGAGAAAAAGGCAGAACAGAGGTCATGCAGCGCTGCTGGTTCTATATGTAATGCCTCCGATGTCATGTTCGGCATCACGCCCCCGCATCAGACTCACACGGGTCCGATGCAGGGTCACAGGCCATCCCCTGGTGACTGGAAAAATGTCCAAGCCCAGATGGTGCTAGACGATATGTATTTCAAGATGAGGAATCTGTGGAAGGATAATCCACCAGAAAGAATCTTACTGAGCGGCAAGTCATTTCTTTGTGTGGCTGGAGTTCCAGAGAATTTGTGAGTTATCAGAGAGAGACTAGCAGGAGGAGAGTGATGCAGGTTGCTGAGTCAGCCAGCCCAGCCCTCCCAACACAGATCATACATCTAAGAAAGTTTGCTGCCAAGAGCCTGCTGGGGCCTGCAACCCGTAAGCTGCCAAAAGCCAGGTTCTTGGCCATGGTGACCTGGAATGAGGAGTCTGACCAAGGGATGGCATGTTTCTTGCAACAAACCTTTATTGGTGAAAAATTAAATGCAAACCTATCCCCTAAACTAGAGGTGGTTGCTCTACCTCAACAAGACGAAAACTTTGACCGATTTCTTTTTTCTTGAACTTATAAAGCGCACGGTCGTTCAAAGGCATCATGGCGCTGAGAGAGAGCGCTGAACCAGACAGGGGAAGGCTAGGCACGAAGGTGTAAGAATAAAAAGGTCTTTAAGGCTCTTCTAAAACTAAGATGATTGGAAGCATTTCTTAGTGCCGGCGGGAGGGTTTTCCAGAGTCTAGCCGCAGCGATCGAGAAAGCTCTACCGTCGACCTTTTCACGATTGTACCCCGGGACCATTAGAAGATTAGTAGTAGCCGAGCGCAGGTCCCGGGTAGGGAGATAGCGAGTGAATTTTGATTGCAAAAACTCAGCTCCTTGGCCATGAACCGCATGGTGCACAATACACAGAGATTTAAAGAGGACCCACTGTCCCACCGGGAGCCAATGGAGTCGGCGGAGAACTGTAGAGATGTGGGCACCATAAGGGGTGCTGGTGGCTAATTTCGCCACCAGGTTTTGCATACGCTGAAGACGCTGTATTAGGCCAATTGGCTGGAACAGGTACAGAGAATTGCAATAATCAAGACGCGAAAGTACCAATGCTGCCACCACCGAGGGACGGAAGGCTTCTGGTATCAAGGGAAGAGCCCTCTTAAGGAGACTAATCTGATGGTGGGTGGCTTGGCACACAGCTGTCACTTGGTTGGACATAGAGAGGGACCCAGAGAGAATAACACCCAGGTACCCCACTTTACTTACGGGGCTAAGGAGAGGACCTAGAGAGGTGGGCCAAAAAGCTGAGGTCCATAGTGAAGAGTCGGGGGGGGCAGCCCACCACCAGAACCTCAGTTCTGTCACCATTGAGTTGCCAGTTCTGGTCCATCCAGTCCCCTACAGCTCTCAGGCAGTTGTGAAGGCACGACGATACCTCAGCCTGATCTTGATCTAAACGGATCAGGATCTGGGTATCGTCGGCATAAGAATAGCAATTGAGGCCATAAGAGCGGATGAGGCAGACCAGTGCCCAGATATAAATATTAAACAAAATTGGGGAAAGTGAAGATCCCTGTGGGACACCGCAGGTGAGGGGACAGGAGGAAGAGAGAAAAGGGGGCATAGCCAGGGTTTGGGAGTGATCTGAAAGAAAAGAAGTAAACCAGGCAAGGACTTGACCAGATATCCCGATCTGGGCCAGACGTGAGAGCAGAATAGGATGATCAACCGTGTCAAACGCGGCTGTAAGTCTAACAAAATCAAAGCACCTACTACGCCTGCGTCAACAAGTCTAGACATATCGTCTTGGACAGACACCAGCACACTTTCCGTGCCTCTCCCAGGCCTAAAACCAGCCTGCGCAGCATTGAAGATTTTAGAGGATTCCAAAAAAGAAGACAAGAGAGGAGTGATGAGAGATTCCACAAGTTTGGACAAAAAAGGAAGTAAAGAGATTGGACGGAAATTGCCGGGAACCGTAGGATCAAGTGTGGGCTTCTTAAGGAGTGGAATGACCCTAGCCGATTTCAGCTCCGTGGGGACCAGAACTATCTGGAAGTCCATGTTGTTCAAAGCAAAGGTACCGTTCTTGTCCAAACTTCTACTCTATCCCTGTCACTACAACACAAATCACTAAGCTAACAGAATAGTTATCTTCTTACCCAGGAGAATGACTCCCTTCTTCTGGGTAACAGTCTCTTGCAGTTCGTCTTTCCACAAATCTCACTTGATTAGGAGAATGGCTCCCTTCTACTAGTGCTCCACCCAGTTTTCAACAGGTTTGCCTTGCGTTACTTAGATTCTTCATCAATTCTTTAAGTTCTCTCCACGGGTTTAGTGCTATCTTAGCTGGTCCACTGTTCTTCAACTTGTCCCCACTGGGAAGAGGAAGAGACTCCCTGAGATCCCTTTGACGCTGACGTTTAACCACTATTCTTCCAACTGCCCTCACTGGGATGAGGAAGAGGCTCCCCAAATCCTTCTTGACTCTTCAATACCACAGTCTTCTGAAAGTGACCAGGGAGTTGGCGCACAAAGTGATCTACTTCTCTCTTGTCACCTTGTTTCACTTTCTCAGGTTTTCCCGCCCCTCTCCCCCCCGGACTGTCTACTGTTAGCTTCTCTCAGGGAACTCTTCACCGGCTTTGCCAGGGTGTGTGGGGTCGTTCTTACTCACTCTTCTTCTGCTCTTCTTCAGCCTGCTTGACTTCACGGACTGTTACTGCTGGCGACCTGGACGCATGCTTCGGACCACACGATCTACCCGTTACAGGTCGCACAACCACTGCAGTTCTTGGTGCTTCCCGTACAATTGCGTACGCGGCTCTACAGTAGGCTAGTGTTGGCGGTCTGTGCATAGTTCTTGGAGGGCACGTTGCACCAACTACTGGTCACAGCACCACCACACTGAATCTCGATCCAGGGTCAGAGTCAGGTAGCTTCTGCCTTTCCCTGGTCACGTGAGGGAATCTTCCCTCCAGGGAATCAGTGACGATGGTGTCAAATTTGTCACAGAACCTTTAATAAGAATGTTTCAGGTCAAACTGAGGTACAAGCGTCATTGGAGCTGACAATTCTATGGTTTTAAAGACTTTGCAAATAGTCTTTTGGAAAGAATCACACGGTTTACCATTAGCGGATATTTGCAGATCAAGGTCGACTCAAAAATCGAAAGTCAGTTCAGCAAGGACTTCATCCTGGCCGTAGGACTCTTCTGAAGAAATCTTCTACATCTCCAGAATCCAAGCACTCCAGTCCATATTTGACAGGATCAACCTCTACATCAAAGAGCTGGGACATTTTGGCAAAATATTGGGCTCTAGACTCTGCAGCAAAATCTAGTGAGGTGTTCTGCCGGTCGGCATAGGAACTGTGGAAGCCAACACCAAGGCTTCTACACTGGAAGGTGAAGTTGTAAATGCTGAAGTGGAGCCGTCTTCATAGTCAGGGACCGAACTGAGCCAACTGGCGTGTGGTTTTGGGCCGAAGAGCTGTCTCTCCCAGTTTATTCAAGGGAGGATCTACTATCTTGCCCTACTAGGACCAAAGCCTCTAGCACTGGGGACGTCCATCCTCTGCTGCCTCGATTCCTCCCGCAGAACCTAGTGGTGAGGTAGTGGGAAGTGCTCCAAGGTGTTGTCTTCAGTTCCAAGTCAAAATCCTGCACATAGAAGGCCCGATTCAAAAAAAGCAATTTGGACAGGCCTTCACCATGAGGTAAAGAATGATACCCCCAAAACCCCTCTTTGAAGCGCTCATCCACTCACCATCCGCCTCATGCATCCACTTTGTTCCTGTGTTGGCTGGAATGTCTTCTTTTGGGGAAGGTTCACAGCTGGAACCCCCTTAATCTCCCCCAATCCCTTACTCCGCTTCACAATCATTACCTCCCTGTTGCTAAACACATGCAAGCACAGACATACATCCACACACCTGCTCTGTTATGCTCACCTGATATCCACGGGGACACCACCAAGCCCTAGTTGGATGATTTGCACTCTCGAACCCGCTGGATTCAATACCAGATTGTCTTTATGTTTTCCCACCTCCCTTGGCATCAACTCCTTCCTCCCCCTTGGGCCCTCTCCTCACCTTAATATTGTAAAAGGTGGATTCTCCGTCCTGCTCCTCATGGCAGGGGCGCGTAGATGTGGGGGGGCGAGCAGCGACCAAGTTACTTCACTGGTGCAAGACCCCTGTGGGAATGCAGGCCTGCTGCGACTCCGTAGGTTTGCTGCTTTACAGTCTTTATATGCAGTTCTTATGTTCCTCTTAGTTCGAATAATAATGTCTTTCTTCTTTCCTTTTAGGTATGGAAAGGTATTTTGGTGTTGTCATGCAGTTTGAAGATGAGCATGGGCCAGTAGGCGAAAGCGCGGTGTGCGCGATGCTGTCCGGTGAGTAATGCGCGATGCGCGGCGCTGTTTCGCCTTTTATATTGCTAATCTGTGTCTTTTCTCTCCTTGCAGGTTGCGATGTTCCTCGCCGAGCGCCGTAATGTTCCAGCAATGATACTGACCAGGAGATGACTAACCAGGTAAGAATTGTGTGGCTTTCTTCATTCGGGAGGAAACGTGAGTAAACGCTTACTAATGCTGTCTTTCTTTCTCCTCTTTTCAGGTTATGGTATTCCAGGATGCATGCGGTGCCGGATGATGGAGTTCGTACCTTCAGGCGAGTGGAACTGAAGTCGGCGATGGATTGAAGACGGGATAATGTTCCAGGTAAGTTTTGTAGTGTTCTTTCTCTCTCTGCAGGTCCTTGGTTTCAGGTAAACTGACATTAAAGAACTGGACACAGTGAGCATTACGCTGCCCACAGCAGAATAACACAAAGCATGTTCTGCTGTTTGGGTGCGGTTTAAATAGTCCCAGGTAAAGTAGTCCAGGTAAAATAGTCCCAGGCCTGCCACACCCAAAAGACTAGACCGCATAGCTCAGTTCCTTGTAACTGAGCTATGTGTGTGCCTTCATGTTGGATGAACCCCCCCCCCCCCAAGTTAAATAATCCCAAGTAAATAGTCCCATTTTAATGTTGGTCTTCATGATGGTTATGAGCACCAGGACTGACTCCAAGAGAGTCTTGGATGAAGTTTCAGGCCTTTGACCTGGCCCTAACTGGAAGGCTGACTTGCCAGTGAGGGCCAGGGGCGAGGGTCATGACATGCCCTCCCCAAATACATGCAAACAGATTCAAACATGCATAGAGACACCCACGCCACAAACACTGCGTCCCCACTCCCAAAACAATACACACAGACACACACAAACACACTTACCTGTTCTCCTGATCTTCAATCTTCCAAGCTGCTGAAGAAGAGCCTGTCAGTCACCTGGGCATAGTCGTGGACAGAGTGGGGCGGGGCGGAGTTCTGCCTATGTGGCCCGGATGAATGCAGCCAACGGTATGCAGTCTTTTTTTCCCGCGATCAATAGGGTAGGCGTGACATTCTCTCGTTTCTAGATGAAGAAGAAGAGTGCCACTTTGCTATGTGGCTGGGTGAGTGGGACCACTTGCAGTGTTTCTTCTTTCTCTCTTTATGGCCTCCATCACAAAAGCAGAGCCTACTCTTCGGTCTCCATGACACTGGTCTTTTTGGAGAGAGGTTCCAGATCTGCAGACTTCGATGCAGTGCATTTCCTATCCTTAAGAAGAAAAGGGTAGAGTTTTGCAACACACTTCCCAAGGGCATTAGAGTGCATGGATTGGATCCAACTGCAGTTATCAGCAACTTGCTGCGCCTTAAGGCAATATAGAAATTAATAAATCAGGTGCCAAAATGGCGACTTGCGGTGCAGAACCCCTGCAGTGCTTGAAGCTCACTATTGAGGGATTCGGCACAGCGCGGTAGATAATTCAAGTAAACGTTAGTGGCACTCCTGATCACTGCATTGAGGGCACAGAACAAAGGAACAGAGGTCATGGGGCACTGCCAGCTCCATATATACAGTCTCAAAGGTCACTTCTGGGGTCATGGGCACCCAACAGAGTCACTCAGAGCCGCATGGCAACCAATGGTGGCTGAAACGCTTCAGACAACAGCTGGCGCTGTAAGATATACATCTATCTAAAATGAGGAATCTGTGGGAGCAAGGAATGTATTAGAATGCCACATTTCTGCTCTCCTTTTGCCCCTTTCATATAGTGGGCCAGATGCCGATTACCCCAATATTCACTAGGATTGGATGGTCCGTTTCTTAATCAACCTTGTGCCACGGAATCGGTTACTCCGTCATGGGTCCACCTCCTGACCACTCTTTTCTCCTCTCGTCCATGCTCATTTCAGGTGCTGCATTTTACATACCTGCATGTGTTCTTCGCAGGTTGCACTGATGGAGTCTTCAGAGGCCTACAGCTTAAATACGCTGGCCGAGGCGAGCCAGGCAAGATGATCATGGCGGTCATGTGTTCCTGCTCCCTGCTCTGCTATTAACCGTGTTTATGTGGCGGGTCAGAGGCAGGACGCCGACTCTTCTGAGACATACCAATGGTATTTTATTAAAGAAAAGGATAATGCTTATCTCCCCCTACTTCTATGGGGTGTTCCCTAGCAAAACTAGCTACAGGGCTCGTCTGTGGGTCAGCAAATGTCTCAAAAGAACCTGTCCACAGTCCAAACTGACCCTACGACTATCCTAACAACGAAAGGCAGAAGAATGACGCCCCTCTCCTGGGCTTTGCTTCTCGCAATCTTCTGTTCAATATCTGATTTTCAAATAGTCTCTGGTGACATCTTTGATCAGTTCAGATAGTTATTTCAGTACGTTACTAGGGTTTTGTTTCTCCTTTAACAAGGTCCCTTTGACCTTAGACTGATCTCGCCCTTGTTAATGCCATCTGGTTCTTTGTTACTCTCCTTTATTCTTTTTCTACAAAGTATTATTCTTCGCTCTTCCCAGGGTACGTTTATCCAGGTCTTTGAGTCTCTATTCCCTTGTGGGCAATTCATGAACTTTATTCTTTTTGGGATAACTGACTTTGGACATATATATCAGTCTGTCCTGATCTTCAGACTTTTTTCTGCTCACTTTGCTTTCCTTCAATTCACCTCCTTTACTTTGACTGGGACTAGTGTAAGGTACTCGTATAGCAACGCTCATCCAACTCCACTTTCAGTGAAATAGTCGAATTATCTTGACTGGGACGAATAGGTATAGGCTCTAAACAATTCTTATTCGCTACTCTTGCCTTCAAAGTTATACTCTTGTTCTCTTGACTAGGGCGAGCATTACGATACTCATTCACTTCACTGGCTCTCATGGTTATACTCTCGTTATCTTGACTGGGACGAGTATGAGTAGTCCCATAAGGAAACTCTGTACCCCTACCAGGAAACTCCCCTTGTCCCTGCTTCCTGCTGCTCTCAGGGATTACATCACGGTTCTACGTTATTTCGCCAAATGATTTTACATCATGGGACTTTTCATCGCCACCCTTTCATCGCCAAAAACTCTTTTTTTAAATGTTTTTATTTATGGGGGGGCTTCGCACCCCAAACCTCCCCTTACTTAAATAATCATACCCCAAACCGAACCAAACACCCCCCCCATAAAAAAGTAACAACAAAAAAAAAAGTTTTTGCCGATGAAAGGGTTGGCGATGAAAAAGTCCCACGATGTAAAATCATTCGACAAAATGCGTGTATACCTACATCACTGGGGTTTCCTTTCGTTCAGGTTGGTTTTCCCCTTCGGTTGTTATTCCTTCAAGGTCCTGACACTATAGCATTACACGGCTCCAAACACATAGTGGTTTGGCCATAGTTGCAGGGACCGCCAGCCCACCACGAGATCTCCGTGGTTACGCCACCACTCCTTGCTTCTCACTCTCAGGATGCCCCACATCCAGCTCTCGAATTTTGGAACGGACGCAGTTTCATGACGTGCAGGCTTTTCCAAGTTCAGTCTCCTCCTCTCTCAGGTATCACGTAGCCGTGGGCCTCTCGCTCAGACTGCGTCGGCTTCTCTTCTTGTCCTTCCCTCCTCATCACAGTTAAATGAAGTTTTCCACTTAAAGGGACACTCGCAGTTTCTTGTTGGCAATAATGCATACTTGTTCTTTCTTTATATAAATCGTTATAGGATATGCTTTAAAGAGGAATTATTGGGATGTTCTTTAGGGAGTTCCTCACAGGAACGGGAGTCCTTGTCCCCACAGGGGGAACCCACTTGCCTTGACCCCTAGGGAGGGTGGTGCAGAGTGGGCTCACCTCCCTAGCCACACAGGGTGGGCTCCCCCTTGGGGAAAGGACTAATTTCTGTAAGGGGTCACATTTCCCACCAACGATTCACTCACTCTGCGAGCAAGCACTATGCCTGGTGTCCCAGGTTCGTGAGGAGTTGCTACTCTCTGTACTCTGATATGAGGATCCTGCTTCTGCCTCTCAAATAATTCATATCCTGCTGGGCTACCAAGAGATGGTTATCCTGTAGGGTTCGCTGCGGGGCTTCCCTGTGGGTCTGGAGTGGGAAGGAGGCCCAATGCACCACAAGAAGCAGTCGCGTTACATAGCGGCTGGCTTCCCCTGCTCCCAGAGTCCCTCTCCATGGCACTCTCAGAAGTGACCCTCAACCATGCCCTGCATAGCTTCTCTACCACACTCCGCACAACAAGCCATGCTAAACAAACCAAGCAGTGGTAATTATACTGTCCTCAATCCCATTCTGTGCAGCTTAAGCCACATCATGCACACCCCCTCACCGCCCAACCATCCTCTGCACATTATGCACCATCCACTCTGTGAACACATGTTCTGGTAGTACACACCCTGAGCCACACTTAGCATTGCATGGGCCATGTTGAGAACACCCTCAAACAAACTAGGTACGCCAATACACACTGCACACCTCAACCACACTTTCACTCCTTGGAAAAAGGCTTTTCAAACTTTAAAACATTCTGCATGGCCAAAAGACCCTCAACCACAATACACACTCTCTGAGAAGTGTACTCGAGCATCCTTACAGCCACGCGTGTGACGCCCTCATCCATGCTATAAACTTGCTGAACATCTGCCCACCCTAAATTACCCCTCAAATACTGTTAGCCATAACTTTTCATGGTCTCAAACACTGCACACCCTCGGTCACATGCTGCACACCGTCCACCACACCCTGCACATCATCCGCCAAACACTGTACAGCTTCAGCCGTGCTCTGAGAATTCGGATCCCCCAGACAACACAGCCCTTTGCACCCGTATATTCATTGAGACGCTTCTTTTGGTGCAGGGTGCACCATTCCCACAGTTGCTGATCTCAGCATTAGGTCTTGGGACGCTGGAAGCAGTGCAGCGAAGTCAGAAGAAGCAACGATCCGCACCTTCTACGTGTCTGCCCTCCACTAGGGTTTGGGATCAAATCTCAGTTTTAAGCATCTTAACGCCCTGTATGTCCCTGAACCAGCGGGTCTCTGGGGCTACAGAGAGTAGGGCACTGTGCCAGACAGTGTCTGGCCTGTAAGTAGGGAGGCATCGCGAGTCTCTGGGGTATAGAGAGTAGGGCACTGTGCCAGCGGGTCTCCGGGGCTACAGAGAGTAGGGCACTGTGCCAGACAGTGTCTGGCATCTAAGTAGGGAGGCATCATCGGTCTCCAGGGCTACAGATAGTAGGACACTGTGCCAGACAGTGGCTGGCCTGTAAGTAGGGAGGCATCGCGAGTCTCTGGGGTATAGAGAGTAGGGCACTGTGCCAGCGGGTCTCCGGGGCTACAGAGAGTAGGGCACTGTGCCAGACAGTGTCTGGCCTGTAAGTAGGGAGGCATCGCGAGTCTCCGGGGCATAGAGAGTAGGGCACTGTGCCAGTGGGTTTCCGGGGCTACAGATGGTAGGGCACTGTGCCAGAGAGTGTATGGCATCTAAGTAGCGAGGCATCGTGGGTCTCCAGGGCTAGAGAGAGTAGGGCACTGTGCCAGACAGTGTCTGGCATGAAAGTAGGGAAGCATTGCGGTCTCCAGGGCTACAGATGATAGGCCACTGTGCCAGGCAGTGTCTGGCCTGTAAATAGGGTGGCATCGCGGGTCTCCAGGGCTACAGATAGTAGGGAACTGTGCCAGACAGTGTCTGGCCTGTAAGTAGGGAGGCATCGCGAGTCTCTGGGGTATAGAGAGTAGAGCACTGTGCCAGCGGGTCTCCGGGGCTACAGAGAGTAGGGCACTGTGCCAGACAGTGTCTGGCATCTAAGTAGGGAGGCATCATCGGTCTCCAGGGCTACAGATAGTAGGGCACTGTGCCAGACAGTGTCTGGCCTGTAAGTAGGGAGGCATCGCGAGTCTCTGGGGTATAGAGAGTAGGGCACTGTGCCAGCGGGTCTCCGGGGCTACAGAGAGTAGGGCACTGTGTCAGACAGTGTCTGGCATGTAAGTAGGGAGGCATCGTGGGTCTCTAGGGCTACATATGATAGGCCACTGTGCCAGACAGTGTCTGGCATGTAAGTAGGGAGGCATCGTGGGTCTCTAGGGCTACATATGATAGGCCACTGTGCCAGACAGTGTCTGGCCTAAGTACCTGTAAGTAGGGAGGCATTGCGAGTCTCCGGGGCATAGAGAGTAGGGCACTGTGCCAGTGGGTTTCTGGGGCTACAGATGGTAGGGCACTGTGCCAGAGAGTGTATGGCATCTAAGTAGCGAGGCATCGTGGGTCTCCAGGGCTAGAGAGAGTAGGGCACTGTGCCAGACAGTGTCTGGCATGAAAATAGGGTGGCATCGCGGTTCTCCAGGGCTTTAGAAAATAGGGCACAGTGCCAGACAGTGTCAGGCTGCTCAGCAGGGAGGCATTGCGGGTCTTCTGGGCTACAGATTGTAGGGCACTCTGCCAGACAGTGTCTGGCCTGTAAATAGGGTGGCATTGCGGGTCTCCAGGGCTACAGATAGTAGGGCACTGTGTCAGACAGTTGCCATGGATGTCCTAGCAAATCTTTTGCTCCCTAGAACTCTAGGGCACTAGGCAACTGCACACAATGGCAGAACCTCTCCTTGCGCCACTAGCTACCCGACGCAAGACTTGCATCTCTGTGGTTTGCTGGCCCACCACCAAAATGCACATACCCACACACACGCACTCTGACTGACCCTGACTGGCACTGCACCTAGGATGACGTCTCGCCAGAGACAGGGTCGCTGGTGAGAGACTCCCCCTGGAGGTGCACCCTTTCAAAATGAACAAGGTTGCATGTTTTCGGTTCAGGCTGCTAGAACCTGGAAAAGCGACCTTTTAGAATGCACAATACACCCCCACCCCACCCCCCGTAGTTCATTTGTCAGTTTTATACTGGTGAATGTCCTAACCTCTTCAAAAACTGGTCACTCATTCGTATTCCTATTTTTCCATGGCTGCCGGGCTCAAAGTTACCCCGGTTCTCCAGGCATATGTTGTATGTGTTCCTGTTCGAGGCACAACACTTTCCAAATCAGCCAAAACAATAAATGAATTCAAAACATGCTCCCACTGTCAGCTTTAGAACCAATCTGAAGGCTTGTGTTCGAGTAACTGCGCCAGAGACCTTTCAAAGGTATAAAAAGGCCAACAATCAAACTACGCAAGCGGAGACGTTCGAAGTGCGTCATCATTAAATACAGGACTTTAATTTTGAAAACACTGGTTGATGAACAATTCGGTTCTTTACTAAGATCACAAGTTAATACAATTTTTTCCAAACAAAAAAATAAATTAGTTGGAGGATATGCATTGAACTCCCCTGAACTCTGCTGGTGACGGTTAGCAAAGCGACACATGCCATCACAGCTGGCTACTGTGCCAGGCCATGCCATGAGGTTATCAATGGCAGGAATCTTGAGCTTGATTCTCCTGTAGGATTCCATAGGCAGGGCTGCCGGCCATGCCCGCTAGATCTATGGGCAGAAGAGGCACCCTTTGGGCAGCCCCGATGCACAGAGCAGTGCCTCTGACCATTCACTTTTGGAGAATGGATATTGACCAGATCATGTGTGGCAGACCCACAGTCCATGCCAGATGGCACGTGGGCAGTGGCACTGAGCTTGGCCTAATTAAATAGAGCGCAGCTGCAAAACTAGACTTGTGATAAAATGCACCCGCACTCTGGCGCGAGAGCGGGGCACATTTTGGTTCAACAGAGTTCCACTGCGCCAGCTCGTGGGAGCCCTTGAAAGTCTCCCTTTAAAGACTCCCCGAAGCTGGCGTGGCGGGGGGCTAATGGCGCCCCAGGCGGTCGCTCGGGTGCCCCTGTCCTAAGGCCAGCCCTGCACACCTAGAAGCATGCCAGCACACAAAGCCTGGTTCCTTCCAGTCTACATGCATCAAGACAACACAGAGCAATGTTGCACTGCTCCTTCTGCTCCCACTAACCAACCCCATTATCTGCCACAATGTCAATAGACCATGCAAATGGCAGACGTGTGATCTACAAAACCTAGCATGGCATGGGGGTACCTTGCCAGCGTGACGAGTACGTGTTACCAAAAGAGAGCCTTTTCCTTCTGACTCAATGACAACATCACTGTTGTAATTGGCAATCTCCTTTGCAGTGTGATCATTGATGTCATGTATTTGATCACCAGTGAGGTCAAGTGAGGTCACGAGCAGTGCAAGGTGGGGAGAAGATAAGGATCTGTAAATAATCAGAGGCGTATTTCACTGTTTTTAGGATTTGCATCGCAACCATAACTTCCCTTATACTGATGTTTTTGCTGCGATTATACAAGTGTGCACCTAGACACGTTGGTACTCAAAGGAAAGGCAGTGACAATGAAACGCAAGCAGTTTGAAATCCCACCAAACAGCATGCGGACAAGCTCACAGGGACGTGTGAAATGCTTACCGATAAGCGACTAAGTGGCATCGTGCCCTCTCACGATAGTTACTAATACATAAATATATGCTTCAAGTTAAACAGTCGCGAAGCGCTGTTTTCTCAGTAAAGGCAAATGTATTTATAGCGTCAAGCAGTTTTCAGGCAGACGCTCTCCTGGCCAATAATAATGTCACCTTCCTGACCCCAACACCCTTCCTCGTGATAGTCATTACTTTCATGAAGGCTACTCTTCCATTCCACCAGAACATGGAACATAAAACATTGTGACAGCTATACCAACCCACATTTAGAATGGTTTTGAGCAGAGCTTTACAAAGTAAAGAAACGTGTTGTTTTGTAGTTAAAGTTTAAAATCAACATTCAACACTAGGTGGCGGTGCTGGACCACAGATGGCTAGACAGATGCCTGGATTGTAGTAGGAGGCATCTAGTTCTTTAGCCGTTCTTTCATCTTCTCGCCGTTGTAGGAGATAAACACAGACACAGTTCAAGACCCCAGAACTTTCATGCTGTACTGCCTCAATCCTTTAAAACAATCTAAGAACTATAGCGGATGAAGTTGCTTAGCAAGAACACATTGTTTGGAGTTGAAGCACATCTTTTTAAGCGTCAAATTGTGCGCTGTAAGGGTTCCAAAACGTTATTCCAGAAGTTAATATAATAACACAGACCCAGAGTATTCATGAGTCTAACCTCAGGGCCGTTACCTCACCACTGAGCTTCCCGTCAAAAAAAGAAACGGCGCCTTATTTTTCAACACAGAAAGACATAAAGATGTCAGCGCAAACTGTTTACTAATTAACACTTAAAAAAGACACAAATTAGCTATGCGTGGCTAAGAGCAATTATAATCAAGACGAATTTCCCTAGCCTTTTGGGAGCAGAAAACTGCCTAATTGCTGGAACCAATGTTTTAGGAACTGAAATCATGCCAGCTAGCAAATATGTTCATTTAAAGAACATTTCACTGGAATGCACTCTGGAGAATTGACTGTAAACAGGAACGGTGCATACAGAGATCCGGGTGCTGTACATAGACTTACTGACAGACCTAGTGTTACTGCAGAAACAGCTTTGTTTTCCACACTTATAGTAAACAGAATTAGTATCCGGTGAGGGGGTGTGGTGGAGTCTACCTGCCTATGAGGAGGCAGACCCCACTCTGAGCCTCCTCAGATTGGGACGCCTCAATCTTCCCTCCCCGGGAATCAGGTAAGTGTGCTCACTTGCGTCCTGTTCCCCACCCTCCTTTTCCACACATCGAATTCCCCCCACCCCACTTACCTTGCGCTGCCTTGACCCTCACCAACTAGTGTTCCCAGCGCGTCCCCGTCACGGCAATGGTCGCCATGGAAAGGGAGAAGGGACTACATGTAGTTCCTTCTCCTGATCCATGGCGGCCATCTTGATTTGTAGTTTTATCTCAAGCTCAGAAACGGCAAACACACTTTCTCAACTTGAGAAGGGTCAATGAGCTTATAAAACGCAAGCTCATTGGGCGTCGCCCGGGCCTTTCCTGCCCTAGAAGGCTCCGAGCTCTGCATGGCCCGGAGTTCTTCCCGCGACTGGCCGCCACGTAAAGGGAAAACTGACTAGGTTTTCTGTCTGCGGCAGCAATTTTTCTCACTTCCCCCACCCCCGCCGCGAAACACAACGTGTCTCGCAGCCAGGGGAAAAAAAAAAAAAAACATTAGTACCCCGGTCTAATGGGCCGGAGTACTAATGGCAATATGCCTCTCGACTGCGGGCCATTACCGCATAAGGTAATGCCCCGCAGTCAAGGGGCATATTGCCTGATTAGTAGCCTGGTACCATGTGCCGGGGTACTAAAAGCAATATAATCCTTGCAGGGGGGGTCATTACGGGTTAGGTAATGTCCTGGGGCGAACGTTAAAGCCCTTGCTTCACTCTGGCTTGTAACTTATGCCCCAGGGCATTACCTTACCCATAATGCCCCCCCCCCCCCCGTAACTCCTGCAAGGATTATATTGCTTAAATAATTGTATACCTGGATGTTACTTCCCATAGTTAATGGGCATGGTCTTCTTTTTCTAACCTTTGGACTGAGAGTTTGTACTTTAACATAAGACTTAGTACCTAAACACGGCAGAGAGACAGCCTTGATCGATCTCAAGACACAAATGGGCAACCTCAAAGACAACGGCAAACTAGCCCTTCTTCTCCTCGACTTGTCAGCCGCCTTTGACTTGGTAAATCATGACATTCTCTGCAAACATCTAGCCTCAGCAGCCAAAATCTCCGACAAGGCCAATGCCTAGATTCAGTCCTTCCTGAATAACAGATCCATGAGGGTCTTTGCTCCCACAGCCTCTGCCGAACCAGCCCCTGTTACATGTGGCGCCCCCCCAGGGCTCCTGTGTTTCCTCCACACTATACAATGTGTTTACAAAACCCCTGTTCGACATACTGGACCACTTCGGTGTCATCTACACGAATTACGCAGATGACACTCAAATACTCATCCCACCAACAGGCGACTACTCCACAGACAACACAGTAATCAACAACATTTATTCCATTATCCAAGAATGGATGGCCAAACACGGCCTCTCCCTCAACGACAAGACAGAGCTTCTTCTCCTAGGCTCCCAATCCAGACTCAATAAACTCGACAAACTTTATCAGACATTCACCATTGACGGCAACAACATTTCTGTCTCTAACAGCGTCAAAACTCTTGGTATTTACCTTGACTCCTCCCTTACACTGACAAGACAAATCAACGCTATCTCATCCGCCACCGCTTACACAGGTAAGCTCATCAATGCCAGTAGACCTTACCTCTCAACCTCCAACTGCACCACCCTAGCCAGAGCACTAGTACTCTCCAAAGTCGACTATTGCAACACTCTCTACCTGGTCACCAGCCAAAAGAACATCAACAAGCTTCAAATTATCCAAAATAACGCACTAAGAGCAGCTATTGACATACCCAAACACAAGCACATCTCTGACGCCAGACGCGACTGTCAATGGCTATCTATACCTTAGAGTATCGAATATAAAACACTCTCTCTCACACACAAATGCTTATCCAACCAAGCACCTAGTTACCTCTCGGACAACTTCACGCACCACACCCCATCTCGATCAACTAGATCAGCCCAAACACATTGCTTAAATATCCCCAGATTTAAGCTCCAAAATGCAGGTGGCAAAAAGCATTGTAGCCATCTTGATTTGTAGTTTTATCTCAAGCTGAGAAACTGCAAACACACTTTCTCAACATGAGAGATAAAAACAGTATTAGTACCCAGTGAGGGTCAATGAGCTTACAAAAGCGTCGCCCGGGCCTTTCCTTCCCTGTGTTTGCCGCTAAACTTTGGAATTCACTACCAAACGATCTCAGATCCGAACCATCCTTTCACCGATTCAGACACAGCGCCAAAACTTGGCTACTGGCCAAAGAAGCATAACACGCCATCTTATCACCACACAAATGCACATACTGTATAATCTACACAATTTCAAACCTTGTACAAACGTTATAATCTGTATATTATTAGTAACTGTGTTACAATGTCTATACTACATGTAACGTTTACCTACGCTCTCCATGCCTGTAATACTTTGACTACTTTGTAACCATGTCAAGTGCCTGGATGCCCCAGGGCCAGGCGGCGCTATATAAATAATAAACTAAACTAAACATTGGCAAGTAGCTTTCAAAAATTGCCCCCCCTCGATTTCCTCTTTTTTATGTCTGTGTGTGGATTCATACAGTGCCTATTCTTTGTGCATACGTGCAGTGCTTTGAGGGGGGTGAAAAATCGAGGGGGCTCTTACAGGGGGCGTAGCATAAGCACAGAGTTGGTGGGTTGTTGCCTTTGTGCAGATGCAAATGGGAGAGGAGGGTGCACTGCTATCATTAATTTGCTGTGGCCGCAAATCCTTTTGTTAATTGTTCTGTGGCGCCGACCCCTACAGGTAGACCTTTAACGACGTGGCTGCAAGTATATCCATCAGACCCCTTCCAACACAACAGAGACGGTTGTTGCTGCCTTGTGAAAGGGCTGCCGGCTGGGGTCGGGCCACACATTAACCAACAAAAGGAGAGGCGGGCACAGCAAAAGGAATGATAACAATACTCCCGCCTATCCATCTGAGCTTAGAGCTGCTCACAAATGCTCGGGCCAAGTCTGCCCAGTGGAGGTGCCCAAGCAGAGGCCCCGCTCAAGACCAGCTTTTGGAGACTGCGGGGCTCTGCCCAGTCTAACCCTGGCTCACTTAAAGTCCTGCCTATGTGTATCCTGAGCGTATCGTCTGTGTTTCTGCTCATTCTGAGCACATTGTATGTGCATACTGCATAATGTGTTTGCACACAACAAGTGTATTTTCTGTGTGCATTCAAATTCTGTGTTTATAAAGATACTGAACATAGTGTGTGTGTGTGTGTGTGTTTTGCAAACTGCTTTTGTGTTTTCATATTCCAAGCCCATTATCGGCTCTCCGTTATGTTCAGCGCGTGCATGGTGTGCCAGTATACATTCCGAGCATACTACCTGTGCGCAACCGAGCATATTATATGTCCATACGACTAGCCCAGGCGATTCTTTTCTGCGTGTGTGGGGGGAGCAGGGCTATTCATTATGCACTTGTTCTACTTCTGCTTCCTTGATTTCCGGAAGCATAAGATTCATGCATTGTGATTGGTGTGCATCCGTGTGCCATTCGCTGTGCAAGCACAGCTATCACCAGTGCATTACTTCCCTGTGCTTATGCGTGTCCGCCGCGTAGGCTTGGAAGGTGCCATGTCCATGTGTTGATTCAAATGCCTGACCCACAGACATGCATATTTACATACGTTTCAGGTCCGGATTATAGACCTGTTTTAATTTTAAAAAGAGGATATGTGATCAAATTTTGGAAAATGTCTGTGTCGTGCCATCGAAGCAGACCCAGTTGTGTTTCCGGAAAGACCTTTTTGGTTCTAGTGAAAAACTATTGCAAACAAACAGCCTTTTCTGCACACACATTTCGCTATGAGAACGCCCCTGCGAGTTCATCAGGTTTGGCATGTGCTTAATGTGGCCAGATCAATTTCGCGCCAAACGTGGTCATTTCCCAGGGACCACATCAACAGTGAGAGGGAGAGGGACGTGTCATTTTCAGGGCCCTACCTGACAAGGGCCATTCGAAAGCACACACATTTGGGACAGGACCAATGATGCATATTTGTATATGACAATAAAATGAATCTGAATTAAAAGTGCGACATTTATTGATATATTTAAAAAGATAAATGTGTAAGAAGGGCCATTCCCTATCCCCTGGGTCCATTATTGTTTGTTCTCGAAGAGCCATGTGTTGCATGTCACCCCTGTAAGGGGACATGGTCTCGTCCAGTGTGTTAGTCTTGGTCACGTGGGGAACCACGTGACCAAGCTAATAAAAAGAACAAGCCGTTTCCGGGCTCGTCAGTCGAGACCAACGAGACTCCGTGGTGTGTGTGTGCTTTTGTGTTAGCGCCATGGTGGTGCCTCACCACGTGTGCTGGGCACAGGGACGGGGCCCAGCTCCAGGACGGTGCCCCTGCCGGGCAACGCCGTCCGGACGGTGCCCCTGCCGGGCAACACCGTCCCTGTGTGTTTCCCTGGCCCTGTGAGTCGGGCCAGGGTGGCAACCCCGGCCTGGGTGCCCCCAGAGCCGGGGCCACGGTGAGCCGGTTGCCAGCCGGCCATGTGTGGAGCTCTGGTGTCCCCGGAGCGGGTGGGATGAACCCCCACCCCCAATCTACTGGCGTGATCGCCGCACCTACGAGTGCCCTGTCGGGTGCCACCCGAGTATGGGGCTGCCCGGTGATCCGGAGAAGCCCCCAACACCATGGAGCCTGGAAACGCGGGGAGTCCTGGAGATGCGGGGAGCCCTGGAGACGCAGGGAGCCTATCGAACTCTACATTTTAAATTCACCATCTGGTACGAAAAGACCTGAGAGATTTGACCTTTTTTGGGATTCTGGACAAACCTCTGAGGCAAATCTGATAAGAATATTAACTTGTAAACGTAGCTATGCCGTTTTCAGGTTTGTAGTCCTAGTCCCTCTGGACTCTCTTTCTAGTTTAACATTTTATAAATTTTGCTTCTTCTAATAAATCACTTTGACCCCTTGTGAGGCAGATAATGGGAACGCGAAAAGCTTGATCTGCCCTCTGCCTCCCTCACAGGATCCCAAAAACGTTGCTACTCTGACCAGGGATGCATTAATACCTGTTTGAACATTGATTTCATTACTGACCTTCTCCCAGCCAATCAGAATGCTCAGATTGCAGTCAGTAACTTCTGGCGCGTTAAATACTTCTAAATACTCTCCGAAAAACAACAAAGGCACAGCAAATAAATCGGCACTAAAAATAAAAACAAATACAATTCAACACTTAACCACACAATCATATTCCACTTGGGTGGGAATACAAGAAAATCCTATCGCCAACCCCATACAGACTGTGCAACAGAACCCGCAGCGCGTGCTTCGTGAAAACTTGTCTGGCAAACCTTCAACTCACCTGCCTGCCAAGCAAGCCAAGCAAGACACTCCCCTTTCAGGGAGATCTCTCGCCTGCCTGCAAAGCAAGACACTCCCCCTTCAGGGAGATCTCTCGCCTGCCTGCAAAGCAAGTCACTCCCCTTTCAGGGAGATCTCTCGCCTGCCTGCAAAGCAAGTCACTCCTGCTTCAGGGAGATCTCTCGCCTGCCTGCAAAGCAAGTCACTCCTGCTTCAGGGAGATCTCTCACTTGCCTGCAAAGCAAGACACTCCCCCTTCAGGGAGATCTCTCGCCTGCCTGCAAAGCAAGACACTCCCCCTTCAGGGAGATCTCTCGCCTGCCTGCAAAGCAAGTCACTCCCCTTTCAGGGAGATCTCTCGCCTGCCTGCAAAGCAAGTCACTCCTGCTTCAGGGAGATCTCTCACTTGCCTGCAAAGCAAGACACTCCCCCTTCAGGGAGATCTCTCGCCTGCCTGCAAAGCAAGTCACTCCCCTTTCAGGGAGATCTCTCGCCTGCCTGCAAAGCAAGTCACTCCCCTTTCAGGGAGATCTCTCACCTGCCTGCAAAGCAAGTCACTCCCCTTTCAGGGAGATCTCTCGCTTGCTTGCAAAGCAAGACACTCCCCCTTCAGGGAGATCTCTCGCCTGCCTGCAAAGCAAGACACTCCCCCTTCAGGGAGATCTCTCGCCTGCCTGCAAAGCAAGACACTCCCGCTTCAGTGAGATCGCTCGCCTGCCTGCAAAGCAAGATACTTCCCCTTCAGGGAGATCTTTTTGGCACTGCACCAACAAAGAGACAGGCAACATCCTATGCATGATCCCAAAGTGAAATGGAAAACCAGGAAAGGGCGCTTTCAGTTTCCAAGGGAGAAACCCTTCCCTTTTACATCACACCTAATGCATGCAAGAAACCCTTCCCTTTTATATCACACCTAATGCATGCAAGAAACCCTTCCCTTTTACATCACACCTAATGCATGCAAGAAACCCTTCCCTTTTACATCACACCTAATGCATGCAAGAAACCCTTCCCTTTTACATCACACCTAATGCATGCAAGAAACCCTTCCCTTTTACATCACAACTAATGCATGCAAGAAACCCTTCCCTTTTACATCACACCTAATGCATGCAAGAAACCATTCCCTTTTACATCACACCTAATGCATGCAAGAACCCCTTCCCTTTTACATCACACCTAATGCATGCAAGAAACCCTTCCCTTTTACATCACACCTAATGCATGCAAGAAACCCTTCCCTTTTACATCACACCTAATCTGCATGCAAGAAACCCTTCCCTTTTACATCACACCTAATCTGCATGCTCAAGTTAAAAACGAGCCCAGTTCAACCTAGTGTTCAATGCAAATACTTGGGTCCAGCATTGCATTGGGTCCAGCTCAACCTCGTGTTCAATGCAAATGCTTGGCACACTTGTTACTTAACTACTACAAAATAAAACAACATACTTTGTCCATTTACTAAACTCGTTATTATACTAAGAGAAGGACTCCAAAATCAATAACGCTATTAGCACTATTCACTAACACCATTACAGACCTGCGAAGGGATCTTTACTTGGCTCGGATAACGACTTGTCCTCAAATAATGGACCGAGGTGAAACTTCAAGTGAGGTCATTACTCCACAATAGTGACCCCTTGATGGGGAAAATAAAATAATCGGGGAAATAGAAGTGCTCCTTTTTCAGGCAAAAAGAACGTGAAAAGGCGCGTTCACGTGAGAAAAGTAAAAACCACCCCAGCCAGAATGGAAAAGTAGACGGGCTCTAATAAGCGTGTTAACAGCCCGATGAAGCAAGCCAAGGTCTATGGCGTCACCCATCTGGCACACAATGACATCTGCTACCAGAAAATCATGTGTGTTGCTAGGAGATTTGCAGCATTTTTGATGTACTACCACTCAATAGTACAGTCTCCCGTCAGCCCAAGGCAAGGGCGCAAAGTGAGTGTGTAGACCTCAGGACTCAAGAATACATCTGAAAGAAAACACCTTTTTGCATTTAGAATGAAAGACTAATGATCAGCAGGGTCGGAAAAAGATTCATGCAATACAGACGCTCACCATCGGAATCTGAGTGTTTACCATTGAGTCAAGTTATTCATTCAAAGGCTTCCCCAAAACTCCTGTTATGACCCAAACGAAAACTCTGCACCCAGATGCGACTTCGCCTCAAGCCTATGTGTGAATGTGCAAATTAAGATACTTCAAGAGGAAAAGAAAAGTACCGACATCACCCCCAAACGAACCTGAGCAAACACTATACAGCAACTGGTCGTTCACCAAAGGCATTAATAGTAGCTGACAAAAAGGGTCTTCTTATCAAGGAAAGACTGCGTTCAAAAATATCCATCTGTAGAAGCATGGTCATGTTAACAATGTGGGAGGACATAATGGCCCAAAACATTAAGCGTATTAGTACCCAGCACAGGTTTTCTTCAATAAAACAAACTCACTGATTGGTGCATTTCCGAGCCTTACCTCACAGTAAGCCGTACATGTGCCTGCGCGTCCCTCGCGCCAGTCTTCGGTGTTGATTTTTTTTCTTTTAGGCCATTTTTTTCAGTTTACTTATCATTTCCTTGAATGGCCGCCATGGAAGGGGAGAAGGGACTACATGCGAGGGGGGATGAGGAATACGTGGGAGGAACATCTAGTCTAAAGAAGGTTACCATGAGTAAGTAACTTGTTCTTTGAATGGATTGTGTCATTACCCATACTTCCCCCACATTCCTCATCTTATGATAAACTCCCAAAGCAGAGTATATATTCCTGGAGGAGGGAGTCATTTTCAGACTCCTGATAATTTAGGAGTTCTTTTATAGGCCTGTGCGCACAGAATGTAGCACTAGATATCCAAATAAACCTTACTGACTTGAGGAAGAGTCCACATTATAGTGTGTGGTAAATGTGTGTACGGATGACCATGTGGCTGCCGCACAATTATCTTTGATAAAGTTTGTTTCGAAATTGCGTTACCCAATTTGTAGCCCGTGTAGCCTACAAAAAGCTGGTCATCCTGTCTTAGTTTAGACATCCTGGAGATGTAGCAATGAAGTGCATGCCTTGGAACCTCTCCTCTTCCTTTCCAGGATGAGGAGGAGGATAAAATGATGTTCCGAGTTAAATGGAAGACAGAAACAATTTAGGCAAGAAGGTAGGTTAACGTTAAGAACCTGTCCTTATAGAAGAGAGTATAAGTTCACTCACCCTTCGGGCTGATGTGATGGCCACTAAAAGGATGGTCTTTAAAGTTAATATCGAAACCAGAAAAATTGTTCAGAGAAAGTATTTATGATAATGTATACAAATGTATTTGGGATGATACAAAAATTGGAAAAATAGTAAATTAATCACAAATTATTAAACACTGTTATAAATTCTAAACACAGCAGGACAGCAGCATAGTGTGCCTACAATAGGCTAAACAATCAGACTCATTTTCCATTCATGGTGCCAACATTCAAACACTTCAACATTCAGTGGCATTCACCCAAATTACTAAAAGACTAAAAGACAATACTAAAAACATATGAGGAGACAAAATCATAACTACTCCCCACAAAAACATTCATTATTTTTGTATTTGTAAAGCACACAATAGAATTTATTAGAACACAATCTATTGTAAAGGTGGATCACGAAGGAAAAATACAAGGATCGCATCCCTTTAAGGTTTTCGACGTAGGGTGTTGGTTTAAACAACGTCTTCATCAGGAGAAAGATGTAACCATACTGGTATGCAAACAACTGCTGTATTCGACAAATGGAGGAAGTGGGGTGACCACCCCACGAGGCTTCACACTGTATCCTGAACAATAACAGTATCTTGTGGGAGCTCTATTTGACCCGAAAATGTCCAAAGCATCAACTGCTTGGTGGAAAGTAGACCGAGCAGAGTCCGTCAGTGTGTCCGAAACAGTGGGCTGTATGGTCAGATTGGCTATACTTCATCCTGATGATATTAGCTCTGTTATTCTTTCAATTCAAGGCAATTTTGGTCCTTGATTGTCATAGAGACAAGAGATCACGCTCCGTCTCTGTCTAATATTTTCTCTGGACAATTTTTCTGGTTTTGATGTTATAATAATACTCTGGTCCAGAGGCTAGAGTTTTCCTGCATTTTTCAGTTTTTGCTTTAAAGTTAATAACCTTAAAGGACAGTAATAGATAGGCTCAAAAGGAACACACATTAGAAATGTCTACACCAAGTTGAGGTCCCAAATTGGGACTTGAAACTGGACTGGAGTATTGTTCAATCCTTTTTCTTTCTTTTTTTTTTTTTACACTGCCAGTATTTATCTCGAAATAACTTATTATTCCCTCTTGCATATCCTCCCTAAATACACTGTCTTAAGAATTGCATCACTAGTGAGATCTCTCTCTCTCTCTCTCTCGTACCTCGTCCTCCTGGCCCAATCCGGAGCAATTAGTATCATGGATTTCCTGAACCTCCTCGACCACATGATGACTTGAACTCTATGAACGCGACCGCTAGAGTTCCTCTTGGTGGATATTCCCTAAAGCAGTAGCGCTCACACTTCCGGTAGACACCTGTCGCAAACAGATCCACTTGAGGGGATACCCAAAGGTTGTAGGACTTCATGAGCTAGTTCACACTCGTGGGAGACAGTGATCTGCCTGCTCAGAACGTCCACCACCATATTCTCAACTCCCGTTAGGTGAACTGCATATCAGGAGATTCCTTCTTGAATTGCCCAGAAGCAGAGCAGCATTGCCCCTCTGAACAGTGGTAGTGACCATAGACAACCTCTCTTGTTGAGGTAATTAATGGCCACTGTGCTGTCCGTCATCATCAGGACATTCTTCCCCCGAATAGAGGGCAGAAAAGCCTTCAGCACAAGTCCGATTGCCCTCAGCTCCAAAAGATTGCTATGTAGTTTTGACTCTGATGGAGACCAATGACTACTGATTTTCAGATCGTTAGCATGTACTCCCCACTCTGTGGGAAGGGTGTCCGTTACTACCGGTGTCTCTGGCCATGGCTGCCAAAAAGGTTCTCTATTCAGAATGTTCTCCTCGCAGGCCCACCACAGGAGATCCTGTGCAACCCTGCCTCGATCCTGAAGGAGATCTGACATCCTGCCTGAGAATTGAGACCATTGACTCCTGAGAGCCCACTGGAGAGATCTCATTCTCAGGCGCGCCTCTGGCACCAGAAAAATGCAGGATGCCATGAGGCCTAGCAACCTCCGAAAGTCGATGGCCGGGAGATGCTGGGCACTTTGGAATTTGGTGACCATCTGCAGAATGTCTTGAGCCCTCACTGCTGGTGGCGAGGCATTTCCCAGAGATGTATCAGGACTGCTCCAATGAATTGGAGATTTTGAGATGGTATCATGTGGGACTTCTTCAAGTTGAGGGAAAAGCCCAGTCTGTGGAGAGAGTGACAGGTGTAGCGGAGATGTTTCAGGGCCTGTTCGAGGGAACTGGCCCTGATTAGCCAATTGTCCAGGTAGGGGTAGATGTGAATCCCCCCTCTTCTAAGACTCGCTGACACCACCGCCATTAACTTGGTGAAAACCTCAGTCGGAGGTCAGCCGAAATGCCAGAACTCGAAATCGATCATGAGAACTGCCAACAGCGAACGTCAGGTACTGCCTGTGCTTGTGATGGATTGGCACAAGAAAGTAAGCATCCTGAAGGTCCAATGATAGCATCCAGTCCTGAAGCTGGAGGGCCTGAAGGATCTGAGAAAGGGTAACCATTTTGAACTTGTCCTTCCTGAGGAATTTATTTAAGTCTCTTAAGTCCAAAATGGGTCTCAATCCTCCGTCCTTTTTGGAAATGAGGAAGTACGGGGTGTACCAACCCTTGTTCCTCTCTGCTACATGTACTGGTTCTATAGCACCTTTCTCTAGCAGGGTCAAGATTTCCTGCATAAGGAGCGGATCTGGAACTTTGAAAGAGCTGTTCGTGGGTGGATGACTGAGGCTTTTTTAGAAAGGGAAGGCAGTAACCTTGGGCAGCTATTTCCAATGCCCATCCATCTGAAGTAATGCCTCCCCATTTTTCCAGATGCAGAGAACGTCAGCTTTCCACCGGGGTCCTGTTAGCTAAGGCCTCAGAGAGGTTTTGAGGAGGCTGGAGCAGTGGCTGATGGTAAAGTAGCCGCTGCCTGGGCGGTCTTATTACCTCTTCCCCGTCCACCACGGGGAAATCTTTTTTGACCTCTTTGATTCAACAGTCCTCTCCCCCTTACAACTGAGGAGTAAAAGTAAAAGCACCTGCCCCTCCAAGGGGTCCCGGTGGGGCGGTTTTGTGGCTGTCTAATAGCAGCACCAAGGGATTTGGCTGCTGCTTTGGAGGTATACAGCTTCTTCAGGCTCCCACCAGCCTTGTTACCAAATAAATGTGTGTAGTCAAAGGGCATGTTAAGAAGTCTGGATTGCACATATGGAGCAAAACCGGACTTTAACCAAGCAAATCTGTGCATTACTGCACTAGCCGCCACTGACCTGCTGATACCGTCAGCAGTGTCGAGACCTGCCTTGAGGGATTCGCACAACGCGTCCTTCCCATCCTTGACTAGATTTAAAAATCCTCTCTTTTGTCCCCTTTGGGGATATGCTCAGCCGCCATTGCTATAAGTTACCAAATTGTGAAAGTGAACCTGGCCAGGGTGTACATAGCATTCAAAGACTTTAGGGCCATACTCACTGCAGAGAAAACATTCTTGGCCAAAGGGTCATAACGCTCGTCATCTCTGTCTGGGGGAATAGTTGGTTATGCATTTTGTTTTGAGGTGGACGTGGCAGCCTGCACTACCAAACTTTCAGGAGTCAGATGTTTCGTCAGATAACTGGGGTCACTACTGGACGTCCTGTATTTGGATGTTAGTTTTCTATTTACTGACGGAATTAATTCTGGCGTCTCCCAATTGGTATTCAGCCGCCTCTGCAGAGCCACATGAAAGGGAAGAATAGGATCCTCCGGGGTTCCTTAATCCGGGATATCTGTAAGATCATCCTGCTCATATATTGATGTGGGTCTTTTCCACCCCATTTATTCCACAACCCTGGACATTAAATGTCTGTAAGACCCATCTTCATGGTCAGTAGGATCAGGTCTAACAAATTAGAATTCTGGGGACATATCTAGTCCACTTGCATTTTGCAGGGACTCCTATAGATTTTTAATCCTGGATTCCTCTGAGATCAAGGGTTCAGGGATCCCAGGTGTTCCATATTGTAGGCCAAGAATCATCAAAGGAATGTTCTACCTCCTCATAAATAGAAGAGATGAAAAAATAAATCCTTTCTTCGTAGTGGTGTGTATAACGTTTCAGTAATCCTCAATGGCATTGATGGTGGCGGCAAGAGTTTGACTCCATCGACGTCAAAGGTTTCGACGGTTGCAGCATCAAGAACTTTTTTGGACCCGATGAGTCTTTCGGCACCGATGGCATCGATTACCTTTTCCTCAAAGGAGATTTGAGGAAAACTTGAGGGATCCTGAGACTGCTCTTGAGTAGATTTTTCCTTGCCTGCAAGGCCCAAGTGCACACAGGTTTGGCCCTTATTCTTTTCCTTGTGGAGTTTTTTTACCTGGGCATGGCTTTCATGAGTCTTTGAGGGGGTCAAGGCCGCATTCTCAAATACTTTAATAATTTTTACTGTGAAATTTTCCCATTCAGCCAGAGAGGCTGATTTCGTCGGGCATTTGACCCGTGCTGGGGAGAAACTCGACGACAAAGAAGACCTATGGTGCCTTTTCTTCAAACGTCGCGAAGATGAGTGGTGAGAACCACTGCGTGATCTTAATATTTTTGCCTTCTTTCGACGAGGAGAAATATTTCATAACTCGTCTGAAGATTGTCTTTTCGACAGAGTCACCAATGGGGATTTAGACCTACCTGCCGCTAGTTTTCCTCTTTGCTCTTTCAGGGCTTTCGCCATCCTCGATAGGCAGGCCTTGCAGGCAAAGGTAGCGTGTGAGGAACCCAGGCACCACAGACACACCCGATGGGGGGTCCGTAAAGGACATCTTTGCCCCACAGTCCTGGCACTTCTTAAACCTCAATCTCGGAGTTGATGACGCTGATGACGATGCCGTTTGTTAAGATTTTATCGGAGATTTTCGTAGGGAACGGAAGGGCACCATTGATGACGTTGACATCGCAACGGATGCGGCCGAGGGACATCAAGTCGACTGGCATCCACGCGCAGCAACCTCTGCTGGAAAGAATTTCAGAAGCAGCTGAAGCTGGATGTGGACATATCATAAGATGAGAACTACGTGGGAGGACACAATCCATTCAAAAGAGCTGTTATTAACTCATCCTCTGATATCCCCAAAAAACGACTCCACATAGGGGGGGGAGAAAACTGAGTTCTCCCTACAGAATGTGGTTAGCACTGTCATTGCATTAAGAGCCCGAAGCTGGAATCCATTCCCAAGAATGTACTGAAACATATTAGGGCTCTTTAGACTCCTATTCTGATAAGAGCTTTAAATGCCAACTGGGTCACTGGCTTAATGCCCACAAGCTGGCATCATGCATTGATTGGGCCCATCGATAAGAGGGTCAATAGGTAGAGGCCAAAGGCGTATCATTCCACCTGTTGACTCGATACTACAGCTAAAATATTAAGCAAGCTATTTCACCCCAGACTGGAGAAATGAGTCCAAACTAAGAACATCCTGACCGAGACACAAGGGAGCTTTGGGGAAGGAGTGGGAACTAATGTTCGGTCATAAACATCTACCTACTAATTGGCAAGTATTTGTACTGCAAATCCTCACCTGTTAACATGGCTTGTAGGGCCGTTCACACAGTGAATAGGTCATGTTTATAGAGACTACTGGAGGAGCTGAACACGCCCAAGCTCATGTGAACACCGTAATCCTACTCCCCTGCGATACAGAAGCCAGAATCAGATTTGGGCAAGATGTGGAGTTCACTATGAGATTTTCGCCATGACCATGGGTGTCAAACAGGACCGTGAGCTGTTCCCTTCCTCCTCAACCTCTATACCAACTCCTTACAAGTGCATTCAGGAAAGGCAGGTCAAGACGTTCCAACTGTAGGAGAGGTGCGAGTGTTGCTGTTGAGTTGTGATAAGAAGTTGCCAGCATTTGCTTCACACTCCAGGAAGTTTTAGCTAAGGATGCTGACATTATGACGAAAAGAGCCCTTCCTGCTAAGCTTGCTAAACCCAAAATCATGATAAAAAGGGGTGAATAGACACTACACATGTCATTTCTATCCAAATGGGATCAAGTCAAAGAATATTTGTACATAGGAGTCTCTTTTACAGAAAGGTTCAGGGGAATAGCCCCAATCAAAAAGAGGATGACTGCTGTGACTCAGGAAAGGGTGCACAGATGCATTTTGGCAAATATTCAGGTACACAATCATTGGAGTCCCTGATGTGAGGCTACCCGGCTAAATTTCAGGCACTTGCTCTGGATGGCTCAGTGCTCCAGGCCTAAGAAAACACTGCTCTCCTCCTCCAGAAGAGAGAGAGAGACAGCGACAGAGAGAGATAGAGAGAGAGAGAGGCAGAGAGAGAGGCAGAGAGAGACAGCGAGAGAGACAGAGACACAGAGAGAGACAGACACAGAGCGAGAAAGAGAGAGAGAGACACAGAGAGAGAGAGACACAGAGACAGAGAGAGAGACAGAGACAGAGACAGAGAGAGAGAGAGAATGAATTCCTGAAGAGGGCACTAGTGCAAAGAAATAAACGATCTTAAGTCAAGTCCAAAAGCAGCCTGGATGTCTTTCTGGAGTAATCCTCATGCTGGTTTCTCCCGAAAAAAATGTGTTCCAGAGAGTTTGCTATAAATATTCCAGGACTGGCATATATTAGTTGAACATTAATATCTATTAACCTCAGTAAGCAGATCGATTCTTGTAATGATATTACCAGGAAGCACAGGAAAACTGTCAAGTGTTTCTTCCTTCTAAATGCTTGACTAGGAATGTAAGCTTGCTGAACTAGCTAACAAGAGACACTGCCTCCATTACACGTTTAATACCAAAGAGCAAATGGAGAAATATTCATATTGAATTTCAAATTGTACTGTAAGTACCTAAACCGATTCTCGTTCAAGTTGCTGCCTTTCAGGGGGTGCATAGGTCGGTGGATCCATTCGGTAGCAATTTCATTTCTGCCCCATCTGCCATGATTCAGAAGAAACTGAAATTCATTATCTCAAGGTTTTAAACAGGATAGGCCGGCCCTTCTGTATCCGCAGCTCATTCCTGAAGTTGGAGCTGCATGGATTCTGCCAAAGATGTTACCCAGAGCCTTAAGACCGAGAGGGCATGTCTTGTAACATTATTGAATGAAATATTTCCAGGCTAACGTGTTCTGCCATTGAACCCATTGGAATTCTGTTACTGATAACTTAGAATTTCTGAAGTAAAAAGAGTACAGAGCCTTGCACCTGCACTTTCAGAGGCAATTGTGGCCCCCACATGATTCTCTCTAAGCACAACAATGCTATTAACACCCCCAGAATCCATGCTCTTCCACCAAGCCATGCCCTGTATAACTAATCTGGGGAACACCCCAGAAGAAACCCTGATCACATCTGCTGCACGCTCTACTACCCGGTCACTCGCCTTCCCACCCTGACATGCTGCCTCCTGTGCTGCCCAGGGTCATGCTGTCTTTTGTCACTCTGCATAAACTCTGGAGGGAGAAATAATTGCAGGCAATGTTCTTTCTATGGATTGTTCTTGCAGATTCCTCATCAGAAATATATCCCCTCCAGCATCAGATGAGGAATCTGTGGGAGAATGCAATCCATGTTTCGCACTGGATTACGTGCGAAACGTCCTCTTCGGAATACATTGTCTCAGGAGGATAGCTCATGGGCAGACGACACGGAGCACCACAGGTTCGATCCCCAGGTCCGCACCTAGAAACCTCTGGGTATTAAGCACGTTATAAATAACCTATCATATCATATCATATGGTGTGAGCCTGTATTATGCTACTGGAAATTGTCATGCACTTTTCTAGCACATAGAAAGCGACCCAGTGTTGAGTTGGAGAATGTCCTGCATCTCTTTGATGAACCACGGATGGGTATCTTCTTTTAGATGTACTAATCGAGATATTGTAGGTGACACAATGTTCACTTTTTTAATGGTTGTAGCTCTTCAATTGTATCCCATTTCAAGATGTAATAATTATGTTACTTTTAATGTTTCCGCATGTAGTTGTGCTTTAAGTCTATGCCAAAATAAATCCCTTTGACTGGAAAACAAAATAAAATGGAATATCCAACTAGGGGGCTTAGTTCAAATGAAGAGGGACCGTTCAGAAGAAGAAACTACATCAGAGAAACTAAGTGGGTTGCGAAAGATTCTACAGGAGGAAGTACCCTTCAAGAGAGAATGAGAAAGCATTGAAGAACACCAACATGAACCCCGTGACAAGCACCGAAGGTGTCCGCTACTTATAAGAGGGCAAGATTGCGGAAAGATATATTATCTGGCCATTTTAAGACAAACCCAAAAGAGTAAGTAATGCGAGCACAAACTGATCGTTATTGTTAATGCAGGTTTTAGAAAAGTTATTAATTGTAATGCCTGCAAGTATGGTGTTAACATGAAAGAATAGAATACCCACAGATTAATAAAACATATAAAAGTAAATGTCGCATTATATCAGAGACTACTTATTTGTGATATGTACTCAGATGTATAGGCAATTTTTGGTATTTAGGGAGTAAAAAAATGCACACTCGAAAGAAGGTCACTTCAAAATACCAATACATTTAAGAATAAAGATTTCAATTACATTATTGCAAAAATACTAGATGAAAACTTTAGTGGGAAATTAGAAGATTTCAATTACTTTAGCGTTGATCATGTTCATGAATCCCTGGGTGGCGATAACCGAGAGTTGAAAAACGAGAGTTAAAAGTGGATTGCGATTCCAAATATGAGATCTCCTTTCAGTCTCAACCAAAAACGAAGTACTCCATATGCTGGTAGGGCTATCGTGATGAATACCCAAGTTTTGTTATTATATGACAACAATCGCTTTAATTATGGCATTGATGTAACCTGCCTAATACTTAAAAGGAGTGTTAAGGTTGGTTTTCTAGTGGCATGGAGTGAATGTTTCTAGTTGTAGTTTTGTGGTTGAATTTGTAGTGGTATGTTGTGTGTGTTTAATGGTTTACTTTTGTGGTTGCATTTGTAGCGCTGTGTTTAACCTTAACCCTTCCACTGTTTGTAGACTTTACTTTTTGCTAGAGTAGCTAATTTATGTACTAATTGTAGTGGTACATCCTAAATGTTTGTACCTTACCTTGTTTATGTTAGATTAAACTTAACTCTTTTATAAAAACGTTTTTATAATAGCCAATTTAATTTGTCTTTTTACAGCATTCGACGCCAAGTGCATGAGTATTCCCTGAACCTATTTTTTGTATTACGGTATAGAGTAACAATGCATAACGTATGACTGTGGTGGCCTAAGAGTGTGTGTCGTAAAAGGTTTCATATGATGTATGTGAACATGTGAATGTACATTTACATGTACAGTTTGTATGGAACAAGTTACTTACCTATAACTATTGTTCTCCAGCATGGGTCTGTCATGGATTCACATGCTCATGAATGTTCCCCGTCGTCAGGCTGGGAATTCTCGGTAAAAGAAAAACAGTTTCACTCTCACTTGCAAACTGTATTTCTTTTATAAACCAATCACCTTCCTTTTGGTCATACTGCCCCCAGCCAATAACAGTCTCCCTAAGCCTCTCCTCCGGAGCCATCTTCAGATTTGGTAAGCACGTAAAGTGGCAGTATGAGAAGAGCCACAGAGGGGAAAGAGAGAGGGTTTGCATGTGAAGAACAAGTTACTCTCTTACCTGGTAACGTTCTTTCGATGGGATGGTCCGACGACGTATTTCATATCTATGACATGTAATGACATGTAATCACCACAGCTGTGCTGCTTCGGAAAATCTGGGGCGTCTGCGTCCTGCGTCGATGACGTTGATACGCCGCCCTCGAGGACCTCTTCCGACAGCCGACGTCACTGGATTTTATAAGTAGGACGCACGATGCCCGTAGCCTCAGTTGTAGTTTTTTCCCAGAACATGTGGCACCAGTCTTCTGCCAGTCTGACACACAAAGCCTTGCGAAAACGTAAGCTGCAATCGCATAAGAAATTCTGTAGCGGGGAAGGCAGGGAGGGAGCGATATGGAATACGTCATCGGACCATCCCATCGGAAGAACGTTACCAGGTAAGAGAGTAACTTGTTCTTCGAGGGGATTGGGTCCTCTGACGTATTCCATATCTATGACAGACTCCCAAAGCAGTACCAATGCAAGGAGGTGGGAAAATAATTTAGAAAACAGAAATTCAGAATGCCCAATCAAACTGCGGAGTAAAGGACCGCCTTGCCAAAGGCCAAATCCTGCCCATGGATGGAATCGAGGGAGTAGTGACGTACAAAAGTATGGATCGAAGCCCAGGTGACTGCATCACAGATGTTACGAAAAGGAACACCCCTCTGTAGGGCAGTAGAGGCAGCCATACCCCTGGTAGAATGGGCCCGCAAGCCGACCGGTGGGTCCTTACCCGCCAAGCGGTAACACTCAGAAATAGCCAGAATAATCCAGCGAGACACAGTCTGCTTAGTCACAGCTTGTCCCAAACGCTTTCCAGCGTAACCAATAAAGAGTTGATTTTTCCGCTCTGACCTGGGACATGCGTGAAATATAAAAGCTTAACGCTCTCCTATGATCAAGCCTATGGAGCCTCTCCTCTTCCTTACCAGGATGAGGAGGAGGATAAAACGCCGGAAGAACAACCTTCTGGCCTAAATGAAATTCCGACACCACCTTCAGAAGAAAGGAAGGACGAACTCTAAGGACAACCCTGTCCTTATGAAACACAGTGAAGGATGGCTTAACTGAAAGTGCCTGTAACTCACTCACTCTGCGAGCGGAAGGGACCGTAACCAAAAATACAGTTTTAAGAGTCAACAGTCTCAAAGGGTATGAATGCAAAGGCTCAAACGGAGCACCCATCAGAAACTTGAGAACAAGGTTCAAATCCCAACCGGGCACCTGGAAAGGTGACGGAGGGAACTCATTAGTGAGCCCTTTCAGAAACTGAGAAATTAAAGGAATTTTAAAATAGGAACACTCTTCAGACGAACGCTTAAATATGGACAGCGCCGCCAGGTAACCTTTAACGGTACCCACTTGCAAGCCCCTGTGGGCCAAAGAAAGCAAAAAAGACAGAACCATGGGAATGTCACATGCAAAAGTATCCACATTCTTAACCCTGCACCAGTCGCAGAATTTACGCCAACGGCAATGGTACAGGGACTTTGTTGAGGGCCGTCTGGCCGAGAGCAACACCTCCATCACGTCTTCAGGGAGGTCCCAATCCTTATACCTCAAACTTTCAGAAACCAAGCGTGAAGGTTGAGGGATCTGACCTCTGGATGGATAACCTGACCCCCCTCCCATGAGAGTAGATCGTCTTGGTAGGGAAGACGACGTGGAGGGCAGATGGTCAAGTCGAGAAGTTCCGGGTACCACGTCGTAGGGGCCCACGCCGAAGCAATGAGGATCATCCGGGAACCGAACCTCTGTATCCTCCGCAGTACTTGCGGGATGACGGGGACTGGAGGAAACACGTACAGCAGTGGGAATGACCACTCCACCACAAACGCGTCTCCTAAGGCTCCTTTTGGAGGAAATTCCCGCAAGCAGAACCTCTCGCACTTCTGGTTGACACTGGAGGCAAAGAGATCCACTTGAGGGGTCCCCCAAAGGGCGAAGATCTCCAGAAGAATCTCCTGAGCCAACTCCCACTTGTGAGAGATCGCGCTCTGCCTGCTCAGAGCATCCGCCGTCTCGTTTTCGTCTCCGGCCAGATGAACTGCCGAGATCGAAACTTCCTGCTGGATTACCCAGAACCAGAGCTGCATCGCCTCCCTGCATAGAGGAAGTGACCCTGCCCCCCCCTTTTGTTGAGGTAGTGCATGGCCACCGTGTTGTCGGTCAGGATCAGGACATTCTTCCCTCGCACAGTTGGCAGAAAAGCCTTCAGGGCTAGCCTGACGGCCCTCAGCTCCAACAGATTGATATGGAGTCTGGACTCCGACGGAGACGAACGACCGCTGTCAACTCGTTGGCATGAGCTCCCCATCCCATGAGGCCATGGTAGCCAAAATGGAGCCCCCTTCATCAGATTGTCTTCGACGGCCCACCAAAGAAGGTCCTGGGTGACCGAGGACGGCACCTGAACAAGGTCCGACATCCTGCTGGAGGACCGAGACCACTGGAGCTTGAGTGCCCATTGCAAAGATCTCATCCGCAACCTGGCCTCTGGCACCAGAAGAATGCAGGATGCCATGAGGCCGAGCAATCTCAAGAACTCGAACGCTGGGAGACTCTGGGCAAGCTGAAACTTGTGCACCATCTGCTGAATGTGATGAGCCCTCACCTGGGGAGGAAAACACTACCCAAGGAACGTGTCGAGCACTGCTCCGATGTACTGGAGCCTCTGAGTTGGTGTCAAATGGAACTTCTTTAAGTTGAGGGAGAAGCCCAGCTTGTGGAGGGAGAGGCAGGTGACTGACAGATGATCCAGGACTTGCTCGGGAGAGCGCGCCCTGATCAACCAATCGTCCAGGTAGGGGTAGACGTGAATCCCCACTTTCCTGAGGTGCGCTGCCACCACTACCATGAGCTTGGCGAAGACCCTCGGGCGGAGGTCAATCCGAACGGCAGGACCCGAAACTGAAAGTGCGAGTCGCCAACCGCGAACCTCAGGTACTTCTTGTGCTTTGGATGTATCGGCACATGAAAATAAGCGTCCTTGAGGTCGAGAGAGACCAACCCGACCTGAAGTTGAAGGGCCTGGAGGACTTGAGAGAGAGTAAACAACTTGAACTTGTCCTTCCTGAGGAGTTTGTTCAAACCGCACAAGTCCATGATGGGTCTCAAACCCCCGTCTTTCTTGGAAATCAAAAAATAAGGGGAATACCATCCCTTGTTCCTCTCCGCTACAGGCACCAGTTCTATGGCGCCTTTCTCCAGCAGGGATTGAATTTCCTGCGCAAGGAGCAGATCCGGACTCTTCAAAGAGAGATTCCCGGTGGATTGTCTTGAGGCCTCTGCCGGAAAGACAGTAGCCGTGGGTTATGATCTCCAGAACCCACACATCTGAAGTAATGGCGCGCCACTCTGCAAGATGCTGCGCCAGCCTTCCCCCAACCAGCGAACCATGGGACATGGCCTCATGACTGAGCTGAAGCGGCTGCAGCGTTGCCTGAGGGCAAAGAGGCAACAGCCCGAGCGGCCTTGGCACCTCGAGTACCTTGTGTTCCACCTCTGGCACTCCTACGCTGGCCCCTTGGACTGGCAGCTCCTCTCGCTGTACCAAAGGATGAGTAATAACGAAAGGAACCTCCCCTCCATTGCTCTCCCCTAGGACGAAAAGTCGGAGGTTGGCGAACTGCAACACCCAACGACTTTGCTGCAGCTTTGCAGGTCTGCAACTTCTCAAGGCTCTCGTCAGCCTTGCTGCCAAAAAGATGTTCCCCGTCAAAGGGCATGTTGAGGAGCCGGGCCTGCACATCAGGAGCAAACCCCGACTTCCGCAACCACGCAAACCTGCCTATCATGGTGCTCGCCGCCATGGACCGGCTGACGCAATCTGCCATGTCCAAACCCGACTGAACGGCCTCACACATGGCATCCTTGCCACCCTGAACCATGGCAAGGAAACCATCCCGTTCATCCCCTTCGGGAATATGTTCAGCCACTAAGGAAACACAGTTCCACAGAGTGTGCGTGAAACGTGACAAGACACATACAGAGTTGGCCGCCTGAAGCGCCATACCCCCTGAAGAAAACACTTTCTTCGCCCAGCCGTCAAAACGCTTGTCGTCCCTATCAGGAGGCATGGTAGGATACAACGCCTGCTTTGCCGGGGCCGTAGCCGCCTGCACCACCAAACTCTCCGGAGTGGGGTGCTTGGTCAAGTAGCAGGGGTCGCTACTGACTGGGCAGTATTTTCGCGGCAAAGACTTGCCCACTGCCGGGAGACTCTCCAGAGCAGTCCAAGCCACCGCCACCCTCCTCTGTAGAGCCATATGGAATGGCAGTACCGGGTCAGTTGGTGGACCTTGATCGAGGATATCCGTAAGGTCATCCGGAAGAAAATCCCTTGGGGGAGCAGACCATTCCAAGTACTCGGTGACCCTAGACATAAGGCGCCGGTACGAGGAGTCGGCATGAGTGTCAGGCTCAGGCCTACAAAACTCTACCTCCGGAGAGGTGCCCAGCCCACTGGCATCGTGCAGGGACTGCCGCAGGTCCTCAATCTGGCTATGGCCCGAGAGAATCTCGTCAGGCACCGTATCAGGAACCATACAATCATCAGAGCCCTCATCCACCTCTGAAATAAACTCAAGATGGCGGTAAGAAGGCACAGAATGTGGAACAAAGCCATACTTGACCTTGGCCAGAGCCTTTCTAGGGGGTTCCACCTAGCCCCGGGGTACCCATGTCTAAACAGCCTCGAAAGGTGTCAAGGGTGTCGACAGCATTGATGGCGTTGGCACAGGCCTCGAGGCCAGAGCCCAGAGCGTGTCCCGGCGACTTCTTCAGAGGCGGGGCCTCGAAAGAGTCAGTCGACAACCTCGGCGCCACTGGCGTCGACGTCTTCCTCGAAGACACCACAGGTGCACACGGTCTCGAGTGCGTCGAGGAGCGGGACCTGGACCGGGCATGATGAGAACGGTTCCCCTTGTCCGAGCGGGACCTCTCCCGCAAATCGTGCCGACCACCCGAGCCCGAAGGCGTGCGAGCGGTGTCTCTCAACCGATCACGACTGACCCCACTCGGAGGCGCGGATGGCCCAGTGCCCTGCGATTCGAGAATCGCTAACATTTTCTTTCCGAAGGAAGCCCATTCCTCCGGCGTTGCATGCTTGGTGGGATAAGCGACCCGCCGACGGGTGGAGTCCTCGGATGAGGAAGGTGACCGATGACGGCGCTTCCGGGAGTCCCTCGAAGAGGCAGAGGAGTGGCGGAACTGACTCTGGGACCGAGACCCACTGGACTTCTGACGACGATGCGGAGAGTCACCCCTCGAATCGTCTGTCGAAAGCCCCGCAGACCTCGACTTCCTCGACTGTACCTCATGGTGGAAATTCATGGCCTTCATCCAGCCTTGGTGACGAAGGCAGACACTGTTCCATATCTGCCAGAACCCCGTGTCGGCAACATCCAGCGCCACTGTGATGTCGTGATCCAACGCTACCTCCTCCTCCTGGAAGAGGGCCATCGCCTCCATCCTCTTGTAATTGTAATCGGGGAGGAACTCCAAAATCAGACCCAGCTTGTACCACACCTACCGGTCATACCTGGCTAGGATCACCAGTGCATTGGCCCCTTGATGGTGGACACTGCGTTGTAAATCACCTCCACCCCCCCATGGCTACCAACCTCTAACCCTCGCTGTGCGGAGAGACTGAAGACGGTGAGGACAGGTTAGATGACCGCTTCTTCGCTGTCGCCAAAACCAATGAATTTGGTGATGGTTGCGACCTCAGACTCTTAAGCGCCGACACCGGTACTTCTTCTCCAGCCTATCCATCTTGGCTGGAGCTGTGAAAGGGTTTTTCAAGAGGGCTAGGCCCTTCTCCCACACATCATCTAGGAGGGGCACCACCATGATTGTCTTCCTCTTGGCCTCACGTCTCTGGTACAGGAAACCCTCTTTCCTGGTTTTTTCGGGCATGAGCTGGAACAGCTTGGAGGTTCTGGCGATCATAGAGTGGAACGATCGCACCTCGTCCGGTGGGGACACCCCAGGCTGAGTGACCCGCTGCCAGCTCCAACGATATCGTCGTTGTGGCCGTATCTGTCCACATACCAGTGTCTGGGTATGCTGGGGGACATGGGACCCAACGTGGATGTGGAAAAGTGCGAGATGTGCTGCAGATTCTCCAAGAAGACGACAAAGGACAGGCACAGTAGACGAGCAGCGTGGGTGAACACTAAGGCCTCTGCCCTGTGCCCCGAGCAGGGGCATACCTCACCGAAGGCGCGGCGGTCCAAGAAGAGGGCTTCTAAGTCCTGCGAGGGCGCCTCATCCCCGGGGGTCGCAGATAAGGCCAAACACCACAAATCCGGGTCAACCGGGGTCGCAGCGGAAGCCAGTCCTATGGCGGACAGTGCACGATCGACATCACCCTCCGCCTCCATTGCCAGCCGGCAATTGAGCTCCTCCACAAAGAGGAAGTCATCTAACCCGGCTAAGCTGCGGGAGATGCCAGAGATACCACGGACGGAGGAGACGAAAACTGAGCGGCCCAAGAAGGCCCAGGAAAAGTCTGCCATTATGCCATTAGCCCCCGTGCAAATCTGACACTGGTTCATGTTGTGAACTGGGGAATGCATGGAGCAGCTGCAAAACAAGTGGTCCAATCTATCTGCATAATCAGCAACTCTGAACCGAAATAATTAACCCTCTCTGGTCAATCTGCAGCTACCAACTGGGAAAGTTAACAAACATTGTGGATACTTTGGAAACGGAATAAGTCTCTGGATCAAATCTAGGTCTATAGATATATATAGACCGAACAGGTTTAAAAACTGCACTTTCGAAATGGGAAACGTCTTCCGTTTTCCCACCCACTGAAAAACAAATGAGATGTATCGTATATGTTGTTCACTTTGATCCAAGAACTCGGCGGCAGCATTATCCAACTTCCAGCTTTTCATTATTTTCCCGGGTGAATTTAATGTGTTCCATATTAAAATATGTACTACTATTCAAATTACATTTCAAGATCTTGAGCATGGCACAATATTAGCATACATCTGTAGCCATCATTAAACATTTCAAATATTTATTTTTAAATGTTATATAAAAAATACATAAGGTGCAGCAAGTATTTCGATCCAACAATACCCTCTCAGCGCTTGGGTGACATTTAACACCACAAAGGCATTAATGTTCCATAATATACGGTTACTCATTGTGTGTCCTCTCCTTCACTCCCCCTCTCTCTGTCTGTAAATGCACACAAACGGAGACATACATATATAAATACAGAATAAAAAATGCCCCAAAACACACAATCTTCTCATACAAACTAACTCTTAAGGATTTCACGGATTGTATTTAATATTTTCAGGCAAGAGAATTTGCAATTAGGCGGCTAAATTAAATGCCTCCGTTGTCTCTCCGGCGGGTGATTAATACTCCACGCAGCCGTTCCTAATTAGGCCCTTCTTAGCCTCTGCGCTGAAGGGAGCACCAAGACAAAACCCTGCATTTTCCTGCTGAAACTGTACACGTGTAGCAGACAGTTTGGGTTAAAGCATGGCATTTTTTTTCTTCAAATAAAGAGAGCCTCAGGCCTTTGGTAACGATCCGGCTTTAATTATTTAGAGAGGAGTGACGGATCCGCGCATCATTAGGATTCTTCTATGTGCTTTGGTAATTCTACATCTTGCCAGTTTGTAAATTAAAAAAAGAAGACTTTCCTTGCTTGGGATTCATTAGCGAGCGGAATGGTAACAGAATGGCATTTGATGGGTTGGAGGCTTTCTGCGCTTCCGGGATCTGACATCTGGCTTCTAAGACTTCAGTGGGTTAAACCAGTACTTCTTGTGGCCACCTTAAGGGACCAAATGCGCCCAACCGGATCCGCCCCTTGCCGCAAAATACGACACATCACTGTAGCAGCGCTAGTTGAAGACGCGACGATTAAAGCTTCTTCGATACAAAATAATGCAGAAAAATCAATGTCCATACCAAGAAAAGGCATCGCCACAGACTTGCTTGGTGACTAAAGCCCAGCTCGCGTTTCACACTGTGCAGGTTGTGTCAATGCAAATCTACACACACAGACACACACACTCTGCACAGAGGAAAGGTAAGTTAAAAAAGGCACAATGGCAAAGCTGATATATTGTGTCAGGGTGTTTCCGGTGCATATCTAGCCTCTTTAAAAACACGGCACTGTGTGTGTATTGCTATAAACACTCATCGCCAGCCACACGTAAGTACCCCAGTTCGTTGCTCTCTCCTCCTGGGTTCAGTCATCTTTACTCAGCATAGTGACTCTTGTACTAATAGTCCGTCTGTGGCAGCCAGTACAATACATCTAAAAGCAAGGGGGACTCTAGTGCGCCTTCGCTGTGTCACCCATGCCCAGGACACACTCCTTTCTCACCCATTGGGTTCTCTTAGCCAGTCCTTTTTCGGTTTGCCCTAGCCGACGCGATGGGCTACCACTGCAAGAGCCAGTGTGGTGAGCAACTCCTACATAATAGTGCGTCCGGACCCCTTTCCTCCAGGAATCGTGAAACAGATTATCCAAGAATTCTACGATAGTGAGATTCCGGCAGAAGTATGGAAACACTATTGCATCCGGGACTTTTCAGATGTAGTCCATTGAGAATCCTGACTATGCAGTCAGTTTTGATACCAAATTGAATGTGGAATGAGCAGCAAGGAAAATATGTTTGAAGGCATTATCAAAACATTTCAAGCACCACGTGGAGGGGCGGCCCTACTTTGCATCTGCCTCTTGAAATGTGTCAGGACTATACGGGCAGTGGGGGTAGATGGCTTAATCACAGAGCCTTGTGCTCTCCCTTGAAGATATTACCATTACTAGAGGGCCAATAAGCCGTGGAGATGTGCAACTTTGCGGCCCAGAGCCACATTAACCAGAATCCTTGGTCAGACTTGGCATGCCGGGGTTTCTATTTAAGGCTCGTCCCGCCCATGCGCAGTGCAGTTAATTGAGCATTTGAGGCACGACACGGGTGAGGCTCAACCAGCATCCGCCTGCAGTCTAGCGCTCCTGCGCCGGTTCTCAGGCGCGCCTGCATCTGCTTGCAGACTAGCGCTTCTGCGCCGGTTCTCAGGCGCGCCTGCATCTGCTTGCAGTCTAGCACTTCTGCGCCGGTTCTCAGGCGCGCCTGCATCTGCTTGCATTCTGGTGCTCCAGTGTCTGCTTCCCATTTGACGCTTCATATCTTCAGGGTCTGCTTGTTTCGCATACAATCACGGTAGGTTACTAGGCCAGTTCGCTACCACGATCATAGAAAAAGGCACAGAATCTGCGCCCTGAAAACTATCTTGCATCCTACTACAAGACCAGGAATACCTGATCGAGATGCTGCATGGCCAGAGATTAGTAAACTGCTAGTATAAAACATCTATGCATCTGTCTGGAAAAATGCAGTGACCATTCAAAAAGTTTGTTCCCGCCTAAATCTATGTTCAGAAAGTCAGCCTACGATGTAACAGGTTCTGCAAGATTCCACAGGAGTACACTACATATCCAAGGACTTTTCTGCCATCCCTGTCTTGCCTCTCCAAAGAGGAGCAGCTTTTGTTATTGATGGCTATGTCTACGAAAAACGGCATGCCATTCTTGCTTGATGTCCCTTCCTTATGCACTGCTGTGTTGCTTGCCTTTATTGAATGTTATGCGGGCAAAGTCACTGTGCAGACAACAACGGCTCAAACATCCAAGAAGGTTCCTTGTAGTGACAAGAGTATGTTCTGTTATCCTAGAAATCCCCAGCCCTATCCACCACCTACTCCTCTTTCCAGCTTTCCTAATACCCCTTCCTCCCTAACCCTCTTCCCCGCTCACCCCATTGGCTGCCTTGTCACGACTGGTTGGATATATTCAGGCCCACGTGCCAACCAAGGTAGGAAGATTGCGTTGTTTTGGCATCTATGGTTAATGTGGGGAGTGTGGAGATGACGCTTAATCTTTTGCACTTCTTGGGTAAAGGTAATTAACTCGAAGCAGAAATGACAGATATGTATCTTGACCCACATGTGCCTGATGAGGACACTGGGATTGTTGAGACCTGTTAAAAGATCTCTGGTAGGCCATGTCCTCCTTCCCCAACACACAATGACTGACATCAGGCACAGTCGCAATAATGGACTAGGAGACATGAAAGGGACATGACTGCTCAAGGCAGTAAATGCAGCCACTAACAATGGTTGGATGTATGGTGAGGCTCCAAATGCTGGGTCATGTCCGTGGTGAAACTAACATGATAGCAGGCATGATACAAGCTCTCCCCAGAGGCATGTACACAAGAGAGCCTCAGGCAGAGCATGTCGTTTGTACTGTTAGACGGAATTATCTCGCGTGACCTGAAGGTTAGCCTGGCAACTGGGAGGACGCCAACTCCGTGAAGAACAAATGCCGGGAAAGATGGGTGTGCATGATTCAAATACTTACTAATAATGGGACAGGAAAAGGCACATCTGCAGGGACTGCATTCAATCGGGCGGATATGTTCCTACCTGATTAACATTTCGTAAATCCATGGCCACACCGGGACTATCCAACATCCTCATACATCTTTGAGGCATTATTGAGGCAATCGCTGAGGCATTATTTACTGCCAGTTGACATGATCTGCCTCAAAGCATTCATATGAGCCAACATTACTTGTTTGTGTGTGTGTGTGTGTGTGTGTGTGTGTGTGTGTGTCATGTTTAAGGAGTGAGCAGCATTTATGATCTTATGCTGCAAAGCTGTCGCTTTCGGGAAAAACAAATTCCATTGCAGCATTGAACTCACCTCTTTTTCGATATCCGCCAGAGATTTGATAGGAATTCCGAGGAGATCGACTTGCTGCAGCTGGAAGCAGAAATGCACACTTGTCATTAAATGCACCAGTCTGTTCACTTCACAATTATACATACAGTCACCTTGTAGTAATCATCGTGTAGCCGGCTGAGGCTAGGGGCGCTACTGAGGATAACACTGGCTTGATGGTAATGGGCGTGAGACTAGAGGCGTCGCTGCATATTCACTGAGCTCCCACAGTACCGAAGTTCAGCTCTGCACAGAAAGAACACTGTAAAAGCTCGCCCAGGCACCCTGGAGTCAAGCTTGTTGGTATAGTTAAAGAAAATAAAGGCTTAATACTGAAACAATAATATTGCCATTTGTATACAGCTCTGCTTCCTCTGCCTTCTAAGGGCTGTACTAATGTATATGTTGCTATAGTACTCAATATATCAGTCAGTCTATATCACTACCTCTATCAAATGATCAGATCACGTGACAAGCATAGTGAGGTTGAAAATAGTTAAACTAGGGAAAGGTTGGGATAAATGCTTACTGGGATTCAATAAGTATCACTAACAAAACAAGGATGCTCTACTTGAGACAGGCTTAAACAAATAATGCTGTGGCCTCGTGTAGGTTTTTTGTGTGCTTTACCCCCACCCAAAGGTCCCTTATGAATAAACAGAATCGGGGATGCAACGCCCAGCCACAAGACTGCCCATCTGTTTCTTGGCTCAAACCACATTTGCAAGGATATAGCACCCAGCCACTTTGATGCCACAAGGCAGTGTGGGTATAGCACCCTGCTCACTATTTGTAGTTCACACGAGAAGGACAGTGTCTGGAACACGGCTTCCTAATCCAGGGACATAGTACCCCAAGTCACTGCGAACGTCAGTGGGTCCCATATCATATATATGACACACACACACACACACACACACACCCCCCCTCACGCCATACTTACACACTTAAAGGCTATAGTGTCCTATTCAGTTACAGAGCATGCTCGCCACCTTACACGTAAGGGATATAGTGCAATTCCCACTAGGATAGGCTTGCCCTTCACCTTTCTCTTTCAAGAATTATAATGCCCTGATCACACAGAGATATGGTGGCTTTCACACCGGGGATGGCGCAAGGTTTAAGATGAAGGGGGGGTCGGTGGAGGGTGGCTAGGTGCTGAAGTCTCTGGGAGGGGTGGTGCCCCAGGAACTCCAGGGTTCTCTGCACTTGGCCACTGATAGACCACCCCCCTACAACTCCATCAAGTGAATTAGTCCTATGGAGGGTGCAGCCTCCACGAGATACCCCCTCCAGCTGCTTTACATGACCTCTGGACACATGACTATTTCCAGGCTACACGCCGTCTCTGCACGCGTCTCGTGCATCCTCGCCTGCCCTCCGTTCACCCTTGCGATCACCCTTCCTTCTGTGGATCCTGCCCATACTTCGGTTCTCTATGCCGAATTCACGTTATCTAGATGCTCCATGTGAAACAGGTTTGTGTATTGGCCAATTACAACCAGGGCTTCTCCTTGTTGCCTGCACGGCGCCAAATCCATAAAATGGCCATCAGCCATCTTGGAATTTGGCATTCGCCGCTTCCTTTGTGCATTATGGTTTCTCCTGGGAGTGTATGTCTCGTTCCCTCATTGTGCTACTTCAACCCTTGCTCACGGTAAGTGCTCAATGCAAATGTAATCCGTTTACTACCCAGGTCCGTGGTGGTACTCTGTTGTCGTTTCTCTTTCACTGTGCATACTTACCATTAGTCAATGGTCAATATCTCTGGGGCTCTCATTAGGTCATTGCTTGCTTTTTCAGAGTTAATAGATCTGGATTTTGCAATAGCACTGGCTCCAACGACGACTGTGCTCCTTACATGGCAGAGATCTCGGAACAGCACTGGCTGCAACAGATCTCGGAACAGCACTGGCTGCAACGACGACTGTGCTCCTTACATAGCAGAGATCTCGGAACAGCACTGGCTGCAACGACGACTGTGCTCCTTACATAGCAGAGATAACGACGATTGTGCTCCTTACATGGCAGAGATCTCGGAACAGCACTGGCTGCAACGACGACTGTGCTCCTGACATGGAAGAGATCTGTTGACTGTGCTCCCAACATGGCAGAGATCTCGCAATAGCACTGGCTGCAACAACGACTGTGCTCCTGACATGGCAGAGGTCCCGGAACAACACTGGCTGCAACAACGACTGCTCCTGACGTGGCAGAGATCTCGGAACAGTACTAGCTGCAATAATGACTGTGCTCCTGACATGGTGGAGATCTCGCAATGGCACTGGCTGCAACGACAACTGTGCTCCTGACATAGCAGAGATCTCGCAACAGCACTGGCTGCGATAACGACTGTGCTCCTGACATAGCAGAGATCTCGCAACAGCACTGGCTGCGATGAAGACTGTGCTCCTGACATGGCAGAGATCTCGGAACGGCACTGGCTGCAATGATGACTGTGCCCATGACATGGCAGAGATCTCGCAACAGCACTGGCTGCAATTTCTGTGCTCCTGACATGGCAGAGGTCCCGGAACAACACTGGCTGGAATGATGACTGTGCTCCTGACATGGTGCTGATCTCACAAAAGCACTGGCTGCAACAACGACTGTGCTCCTGACGTGGCAGAGATCTCGAAACAGTACTAGCTGCAATAATGACTGTGCTCATGACATGGTGGAGATTTCACAACAGCACTGGATGCAATTTCTGTGCTCCTGACATGGGAGAGATCTCGCAACAGCACTGGCTGCAACGACGACTGTGCTCCTGACATGGCAGAGATCTCGCAACAGCACTGGCTGCAACGACGACTGTGTTCCTTACATGGCAGAGATCTCGGAACAGCACTGGCTGCAACGACGACTGTGCTCCTGACATGGAAGAGATCTGATGACTGTGCTCCCAACATGGCAGCGATCTTGCAACGGCACTGGCTGCAACAACGACTGTGCTACTGACATGGCAGAGATCTCGCAACAGCACTGGCTGCAACAACGACTCTGCTCCTTACATGGCGAAGATCTGATGAATGTGCTCCTGAGATGGCAGAGGTCCCGGAACAACACTGGCTGCAACAACGACTGTGCTCCTGACGTGGCAGAGATCTCGGAACAGTACTGGCTGCAATAATGACTGTGTTCCTGACATGGTGGAGATCTTGCAACGGCACTGGCTGCAACGACGACTGTGCTCCTTACATGGCAGAGATCTCGGAACAGCACTGGCTGCAACGACGACTGTGCTCCTGACATGGAAGAGATCTGATGACTGTGCTCCCAACATGGCAGAGATCTTGCAACGGCACTGGCTGCAACAACGACTGTGCTCCTGACATGGCAGAGATCTCGCAACAGCACTGGCTGCGATGACGACTGTGCTCCTGACATGGCAGAGATCTCGCAACAGCACTGGCTGCGATGAAGCCTGTGCTCAGGACATGGCAGAGATCTCGGAACGGCACTGGCTGCAATGATGACTGTGCCCATGACATGGCAGAGATCTTGCAACAGCACTGGCTGCAATTTCTGTGCTCCTGTCATGGCAGAGGTCCCGGAACAACACTGGCTGTAATGATGACTGTGCTCTTGACACGGTGCTGATCTCACAACAGCACTGGCTGCAACAACGACTGTGCTCCTGATGTGGCAGAGATCTCGGAACAGTACTAGCTGCAATAATGACAGTGCACCTGACATGGTGGAGATCTCGCAACGGCACTGGCGGCAACGACGACTGTGCTCCTGACATGGCAGAGATCTCGCAACAGCACTGGCTGCAACAACGACTGTGCTCCTGACGTGGCAGAGATCTCGGAACAGTACTGGCTGCAATAATGACTGTGCTCCTGACATGGTGGAGATCTCGCAACGGCCCTGGCTGCAACGACGACTGTGTTCCTGACATGGCAGAGATCTCGCAACAGCACTGGCTGCAACAACGACTGTGCTCCTGACGTGGCAGAAATCTCGGAACAGTACTGGCTGCAATAATGACTGTGCTCCTGACATGGTGGAGATCTCGCAACGGCACTGGCTGCAACGATGACTGTGCTTCTGACGTGGCAGAGATCTCGCAACAGCACTGGCTGCAACAACGACTGTGCTCCTGACATGGCAGAGATCTCGGAACAGCACTGGCTGCAACAACGACTGTGCTCCTGACATGGCAGAGATCTCGGAACAGCACTGGCTGCAACGACTGTGCTCCTGACGTGGCAAAGATCCCGGAACAGCACTGGGTGAAATGACTGTGCTCCTGACATGGCAGAGGTCTCGGAACAGGACTGGCTGCAATGACTGTGCTCCTGAGATGGCAAAGATCTTGCAATGGCACTGGCTGCAATTACTGTGCTCCCGACATGGCAGAGATCTCGATACAGCACTGGCTGCAATGATGACTGTGCTCCTGACATGGTGCTGATCTCAACAGCACTGGCTGCAATGACTGTGCTCCTGGCATGGCAGAGGTCCCGGAACAGCACTGGCTGCAATGACTGTGCTCCTGACATGGCAGAGATCTCGGAACAGCACTGGCTGCAATGATGACTGTGCTCCCAACATGGGTGCTCCCAACATGGTGAAGATCTCGCAAAAGCACTGGCTGCAATGACGACTGTGCCCCTGACATGGCAGAGATCTCAAAACGGCACTGGCTGCAAGGATGACTGAGCTCCTGATATGGCGGAGATCTCGGAACAGCACTGGCTGCAATGATGACTGTGCTCCTGACATGGCAGAGATCTCGCAACAGCACTGGCTGCAACAACGACTGTGCTCCTGATGTGGCAGACATTTCGCAACAGCACTGGCTGCGATGAAGACACTGCTCCTGACATGGCAGAGATCTCGGAACGGCACTGGCTGCAATGATGACTGTGCCCATGACATGGCAGAGATCTCGCAACAGCACTGGCTGCAATTTCTGTGCTCCTGACATGGCAGAGGTCCGGGAACAACACTGGCTGAAATGATGACTGCTCCTGACATGGTGCTGATCTCACAACGGCACTGGCTGCAACAACGACTGTCCTCCTGACGTGGCAGAGATCTCGGAACAGTACTAGCTGCAATAATGACTGTGCTCATGACATGGTGGAGATCTCGCAACAGCACTGGATGCAATTTCTGTGCTCCTGACACGGCAGAGGTCCCGGAACAACACTGACTGGAATTATGACTGTGCTCCTGACATGGTGCTGATCTCAACAGTACTGGCTGCAATAATGACTGTGCTCCTGACATGGTGGAGATCTCGCAACGGCGCTGGCTGCAACGACGACTGTGCTCCTGACATGGCAGAGATCTCGCAACGGCACTGGCTGAAATGACTGTGCCCCTGACATGGCGGAGATCTCGCAACAGCACTGGCTGCAATGATCACTGTGCCCCTGACATGGCGGAGATCTTGCAACAGCACTGGCTGCAATGATCACTGTGCCCCTGACATGGCAGAGATCTCGCAATAGCACTGGCTGCAATGATGACTGTGACCCTGACATGGCAGAGATCTCGCAACGGCGCTGGCTGCAGTGACGACTGTGCTCCTGACATGGCAGAGATCTCGCAACAGCACTGGCTGCTATAACGACTGTGCTCCTGACATGGCAGAGATCTCGGAACAGCACTGGCTGCAATGATGACTGTGCCCCTGACATGGCAGCGATCTCGCAACAGCACTGGCTGTAATGATGACTGTGCCCCTGACATGGCAGAGATCTCGCAACAGCACTGGCTGCAATGATGACTGTGCCCCTGACATGGCAGAGATCTCGCAACATCGCTGGCTGCGATGAAGACTGTGCTCCTGACATGGCGGAGATCTTGGAACGGCACTGGCTGCAATGATGACTGTGCCCATGACATGGCAGAGATCTCGCAACAGCACTGGCTGCGATGAAGACTGTGATCCTGACATGGCAGAGATCTCGGAACGGCACTGGCTGCAATGATGACTGTTACCATGACATGGCAGAGATCTCGCAACAGCACTGGCTGCAACAACGACTGTGCTCCTGACGTGGCAGACATTTCGCAACAGCACTGGCTGCGATGAAGACACTGCTCCTGACATGGCAGAGATCTCGGAACGGCACTGGCTGCAATGATGACTGTGCCCATGACATGGCAGAGATCTCGCAACAGCACTGGCTGCAATTTCTGTGCTCCTGACATGGCAGAGGTCCCGGAACACTCGCTGAAATGATGACTGTGCTCCTGACATGGTGCTGATCTCACAACGGCACTGGCTGCAAAAACGACTGTCCTCCTGACGTGGCAGAGATCTCGGAACAGTACTAGCTGCAATAATGACTGTGCTCATGACATGGTGGAGATCTCGCAACAGCACTGGATGCAATTTCTGTGCTCCTGACACGGCAGAGGTCCCGGAACAACACTGACTGGAATGATGACTGTGCTCCTGACATGGTGCTGATCTCAACAGTACTGGCTGCAATAATGACTGTGCTCCTGACATGGTGGAGATCTCGCAACGGCGCTGGCTGCAACGACGACTGTGCTCCTGACATGGCAGAGATCTCGCAACGGCACTGGCTGCAATGACTGTGCCCCTAACATGGTGGAGATCTCAGAACAACACTGGCTGCAATGATGACTGTGCCCCTGACATGGCAGAGATCTCGCAACGGCACTGGCTGCAGTGACGACTGTGCTCCTGACATGGCAAAGATCTCGCAACAGCACTGGCTGCGATGACAACTGTGCTCCTGACATGGCAGAGATCTCGGAACAGCACTGGCTGCAGTGACGACTGTGCCCCTGACATGGCAGCAATCTCACAACAGCACTGGCTGTAATGATGACTGTGCCCCCGACATGGCAGAGATCTCGCAACAGCACTGGCTGCGATGAAGACTGTGCTCCTGACATGGCAGAGATCTCGGAACGGCACTGGCTGCAATGATGACTGTGCCCCTGACATGGCAGAGATCTCGCAACAGCACTGGCTGCGATGAAGACTGTGCTCCTGACATGGTGGAGATCTCGGAACGGCACTGGCTGCAATGATGACTGTGCTCCTGACATGGTGCTGATCTCACAACAGTACTGGCTGGAAAGACTTTGCTTCTGACATGGCAGAGATCTCGCAACAGCACTGGCTGTGATGACAACTGTGCTCCTGACATGGCAGAGATCTCGGAAAAGCACTGGCTGCAATGATGACTGTGCCCCTGACATGGCAGAGATCTCACAACAGCACTGGCTGTGACTGTGCTCCTGACATGGCAGAGATCTCGGAAAAACACTGGCTGCAATGATGACTGTGCTCCTGACATGGTGCTGATCTCACAAAAGCACTGGCTGGAAAGACTTTGCTTCTGACATGGCAGAGATCTCGCAACAGCACTGGCTGTGATGACAACTGTGCTCCTGACATGGCAGAGATCTCGGAAAAGCACTGGCTGCAATGATGACTGTGCCCCTGACATGGCAGAGATCTCACAACAGCACTGGCTGCGACTGTGCTCCTGACATGGCAGAGATCTCGGAAAAACACTGGCTGCAATGATGACTGTGCTCCTGACATGGTGCTGATCTCACAAAAGCACTGGCTGGAAAGACTTTGCTCCCAACATGGCGGAGATCTCACAACGGCACTGGCTGCAATGATGACTGTGCTCCGAACATGGCGGAGATCTCGCGACGCCACTAGCTGCAATGACTGTGCCCCTGACATGGCGGAGATCTCGCAACAGCACTGGCTGCAATGATCACTGTGCCCCTGACATGGCGGAGATCTTGCAACAGCACTGGCTGCAATGATCACTGTGCCCCTGACATGGCAGAGATCTCGCAACAGCACTGGCTGCAATGATGACTGTGTTCCTGACATGACGGAGATCTGGGAACGGCACTGGCTGCAATGATGACTGAGCTCCCAACATGGCTGAGATCTCGCAAAAGCACTGGCTGCAGTGACGACTGTGCTCCTGACATGGCAGAGATCTCGCAACAGCACTGGCTGCTATAACGACTGTGCTCCTGACATGGGAGAGATCTCGGAACAGCACTGGCTGCAATGATGACTGTGCCCCTGACATGGCAGAGATCTCGCAACATCGCTGGCTGCGATGAAGACTGTGCTCCTGACATGGCGGAGATCTTGGAACGGCACTGGCTGCAATGATGACTGTGCCCATGACATGGCAGAGATCTCGCAACAGCACTGGCTGCGATGAAGACTGTGATCCTGACATGGCAGAGATCTCGGAACGGCACTGGCTGCAATGATGACTGTGCCCATGACATGGCAGAGATCTCGCAACAGCACTGGCTGCAATTTCTGTGCTCCTGACATGGCAGAGATCTCGGAAAAGCTCTGGCTGCAATGATGACTGTGCTCCTGACATAGTGTTGATCTCACAACAGTACTGGCTGGAAAGACTTTGCTCCTGACATGGCACAGATCTCGCAACAGCACTGTCTGCAAAGACTGTGCTCCCAACATGGCGGAGATCTCACAACACCACTAGCTACAATGATCACTGTGCCCCTGACATGGTGGAGATCTGGGAACGGCACTGGCTGCAATTATGACTGAGCTCCCAACATGGCGGAGATCTTGCAACAGCACTGGCTGCAATGATGACTGTGCCCCCGACATGGCGGACATCTCGTTACAGCACTGGCTGCAATGATCACTGTGCCCCTGACATGGCGGAGAACTCAGAACAGCACTGGCTGCGATGACGACTGTGCTCCTGACATGGCAGAGATCTCGGAACAGCACTGGCTGCAATGATGACTGTGCTCCTGACATGGCAGAGGTACCGGAACAGCACTGGCTGCAGTGACTGTGCTCCTGACATGGCAAAGATATCGCAACAGCACTGGCTGCAATTTCTGTGCTCCTGACATGGCAGAGGTCCCGGAACAGCACTGGCTGCAATGATGACTGTGCTCCTGACATGGTGCTGATCTCACAACAGCACTGGCTGCAAAGACGTTGCTCCTGACATGGCACAGATCTCGCAACAGCACTGTCTGCTATGACTGTGCTCCCAACATGGCGGAGATCTCGCAACGGCCCTAGCTGCAATGATCACTGTGCCCCTGACATGGCGGAGATCTCGCAACAGCACTGGCTGCAATGATCACTGTGCCCCTGACATGGCGGAGATCTGGGAACGGCACTGGCTGCAATGATGACTGAGCTCCCAACATGGCGGAGATCTTGCAATGGCACTGGCTGCAATGATGACTGTGCCCCTGACATGGCGGACATCTTGCAAAAGCACTGGCAGCAATGATCACTGTGCCCCCGACATGGCGGAGATCTCGCAACAACATTGGCTGCAATGATGACTGTGCTCCTGACATGGCAAAGATCTCGCAAAAGCACTGGCTGCAATGACGACTGTGCCCTTGACATGGCAGAGATCTCGCAACAGCACTGGCTGCAGTGACGACTGTGCTCCTGACATGGCAGAGATCTCGCAACAGCACTGGCTGCGATGACGGCTGTGCTCCCGACATGGCAGAGATCTCGGAACAGCACTGGCTGCGATGATGACTGTGCCCCTGACATGGCAGAGGTACCGGAACAGCACTGGCTGCAATGACTGTGCTCCTGACATGGCAAAGATATCGCAACAGCACTGGCTGCAATTTCTGTGCTCCTGACATGGCAGAGGTCCCGGAACAGCACTGGCTGCAATGATGACTGTGCTCCTGACATGGTGCTGATCTCATAACAGCACTGTCTGCAACTGGGCTCCTGACATGGCAGAGATCTCGGAACAGCACTGGCTGCAATGATGACTGTGCTCCCGACATGGCGAAGATCTCGCAAAAGCACTGGCTGCAATGACGACTGTGCCCCTGACATGGCAGAGATCTCGCAACAGCACTGGCTGCAGTGACGACTGTGCTCCTGACATGGCAGAGATCTCGCAACAGCACTGGCTGCGATGACGGCTGTGCTCCCGACATGGCAGAGATCTCGGAACAGCACTGGCTGCGATGATGACTGTGCCCCTGACATGGCAGAGGTACCGGAACAGCACTGGCTGCAATGACTGTGCTCCTGACATGGCAAAGATATCGCAACAGCACTGGCTGCAATTTCTGTGCTCCTGACATGGCAGAGGTCCCGGAACAGCACTGGCTGCAATGATGACTGTGCTCCTGACATGGTGCTGATCTCATAACAGCACTGTCTGCAACTGGGCTCCTGACATGGCAGAGATCTCGGAACAGCACTGGCTGCAATGATGACTGTGCTCCCGACATGGTGCTGATCTCACAACAGCAATGGCTGCAAAGACGTTGCTCCTGACATGGCACAGATCTGGCAACAGCACTGTCTGCTATGACTGTGCTCCCAACATGGCGGAGATCTCGCAACGGCACTGGCTGCAATGATGACTGTGCCCCTGACATGGCGGAGATCTCGCAACGGCCCTGGCTGCAATGATCACTGTGCCCCTGACATGGCGGAGATCTCGCAACAGCACTGGCTGCAATGATGACTGTGCCCCTGACATGGCGGAGATCTCGCAACAGCACTGGCTGCAATGATGACTGTGCCCCTGACATGGCGGAGATCTCGCAACGGCCCTGGCTGCAATGATCACTGTGCCCCTGACATGGCGGAGATCTCGCAACGGCACTGGCTGCAATGATGACTGTGCTCCTGACATGGCAGAGATCTGGGAACGGCACTGGGTGCAAAGATGACTGTGCCCCAGGCATGGCGGAGATCTGGGAACGGCACTGGCTGCAATGATGACTGTGCCACTGACATGGCGGAGATCTCGCAACGGCACTGGCTGCAATGATGACTGTGCTCCTGACATGGCGGAGATCTCGCGACGCCACTAGCTGCAATGACTGTGCCCCTGACATGGCGGAGATCTCGCAACAGCACTGGCTGCAATGATCACTGTGCCCCTGACATGGCGGAGATCTTGCAACAGCACTGGCTGCAATGATCACTGTGCCCCTGACATGGCAGAGATCTCGCAACAGCACTGGCTGCAATGATCACTGTGCCCCTGACATGGCAGAGATCTCGCAACAGCACTGGCTGCAATGATGACTGTGTTCCTGACATGACGGAGATCTGGGAACGGCACTGGCTGCAATGATGACTGAGCTCCCAACATGGCTGAGATCTCGCAACAGCACTGGCTGCTATAACGACTGTGCTCCTGACATGGGAGAGATCTCGGAACAGCACTGGCTGCAATGATGACTGTGCCCCTGACATGGCAGAGATCTCGCAACATCGCTGGCTGCGATGAAGACTGTGCTCCTGACATGGCGGAGATCTTGGAACGGCACTGGCTGCAATGATGACTGTGCCCATGACATGGCAGAGATCTCGCAACAGCACTGGCTGCGATGAAGACTGTGATCCTGACATGGCAGAGATCTCGGAACGGCACTGGCTGCAATGATGACTGTGCCCATGACATGGCAGAGATCTCGCAACAGCACTGGCTGCAATTTCTGTGCTCCTGACATGGCAGAGATCTCGGAAAAGCTCTGGCTGCAATGATGACTGTGCTCCTGACATAGTGTTGATCTCACAACAGTACTGGCTGGAAAGACTTTGCTCCTGACATGGCACAGATCTCGCAACAGCACTGTCTGCAAAGACTGTGCTCCCAACATGGCGGAGATCTCACAACACCACTAGCTACAATGATCACTGTGCCCCTGACATGGTGGAGATCTGGGAACGGCACTGGCTGCAATTATGACTGAGCTCCCAACATGGCGGAGATCTTGCAACAGCACTGGCTGCAATGATGACTGTGCCCCCGACATGGCGGACATCTCGTTACAGCACTGGCTGCAATGATCACTGTGCCCCTGACATGGCGGAGAACTCAGAACAGCACTGGCTGCGATGACGACTGTGCTCCTGACATGGCAGAGATCTCGGAACAGCACTGGCTGCAATGATGACTGTGCTCCTGACATGGCAGAGGTACCGGAACAGCACTGGCTGCAGTGACTGTGCTCCTGACATGGCAAAGATATCGCAACAGCATTGGCTGCAATTTCTGTGCTCCTGACATGGCAGAGGTCCCGGAACAGCACTGGCTGCAATGATGACTGTGCTCCTGACATGGTGCTGATCTCACAACAGCACTGGCTGCAAAGACGTTGCTCCTGACATGGCACAGATCTCGCAACAGCACTGTCTGCTATGACTGTGCTCCCAACATGGCGGAGATCTCGCAACGGCCCTAGCTGCAATGATCACTGTGCCCCTGACATGGCGGAGATCTCGCAACAGCACTGGCTGCAATGATCACTGTGCCCCTGACATGGCGGAGATCTGGGAACGGCACTGGCTGCAATGATGACTGAGCTCCCAACATGGCGGAGATCTTGCAATGGCACTGGCTGCAATGATGACTGTGCCCCTGACATGGCGGACATCTCGCAAAAGCACTGGCAGCAATGATCACTGTGCCCCCGACATGGCGGAGATCTCGCAACAGCACTGGCTGCAGTGACGACTGTGCTCCTGACATGGCAGAGATCTCGCAACAGCACTGGCTGCAATTTCTGTGCTCCTGACATGGCAGAGGTCCCGGAAAAGCACTGGCTGCAATGATGACTGTGCTCCTGACATGGTGCTGATCTCATAACAGCACTGTCTGCAACTGGGCTCCTGACATGGCAGAGATCTCGGAAGAGCACTGGCTGCAATGATGACTGTGCTCCCGACATGGCGAAGATCTCGCAAAAGCACTGGCTGCAATGACGACTGTGCCCCTGACATGGCAGAGATCTCGCAACAGCACTGGCTGCAGTGACGACTGTGCTCCTGACATGGCAGAGATCTCGCAACAGCACTGGCTGCGATGACGGCTGTGCTCCCGACATGGCAGAGATCTCGGAACAGCACTGGCTGTGATGATGACTGTGCCCCTGACATGGCAGAGGTACCGGAACAGCACTGGCTGCAATGACTGTGCTCCTGACATGGCAAAGATATCGCAACAGCACTGGCTGCAATTTCTGTGCTCCTGACATGGCAGAGGTCCCGGAACAGCACTGGCTGCAATGATGACTGTGCTCCTGACATGGTGCTGATCTCATAACAGCACTGTCTGCAACTGGGCTCCTGACATGGCAGAGATCTCGGAACAGCACTGGCTGCAATGATGACTGTGCTCCCGACATGGTGCTGATCTCACAACAGCAATGGCTGCAAAGACGTTGCTCCTGACATGGCACAGATCTCGCAACAGCACTGTCTGCTATGACTGTGCTCCCAACATGGCGGAGATCTCGCAACGGCACTGGCTGCAATGATGACTGTGCCCCTGACATGGCGGAGATCTCGCAACGGCCCTGGCTGCAATGATCACTGTGCCCCTGACATGGCGGAGATCTCGCAACAGCACTGGCTGCAATGATGACTGTGCCCCTGACATGGCGGAGATCTCGCAACGGCCCTGGCTGCAATGATCACTGTGCCCCTGACATGGCGGAGATCTCGCAACGGCACTGGCTGCAATGATGACTGTGCTCCTGACATGGCAGAGATCTGGGAACGGCACTGGGTGCAAAGATGACTGTGCCCCAGGCATGGCGGAGATCTGGGAACGGCACTGGCTGCAATGATGACTGTGCCACTGACATGGCGGAGATCTCGCAACGGCACTGGCTGCAATGATGACTGTGCTCCTGACATGGCGGAGATCTCGCAACGGCACTGGCTGCAATGATGACTGTGCTCCTGACATGGCGGAGATCTCGCAACGGCAATGGCTGCAATGATGACTGTGCTCCTGACATGGGGGAGATCTGGGAACAGCACTGGCTGCAATGATGACTGTGCCCCTGACATGGCGGAGATCTCGCAACAGCACTGGCTGCAATGATCACTATGCCCCTGACATGGCGGAGATCTCGCAACAGCACTGGCTGCAATGATGACTGTGCTCCTGACATGGCGGAGATCTGGGAACGACACTGGCTGCAATGATGACTGTGCCAACAGCACTGGCTGCTAGGAGGACTGTGCTCCTGACATGGCGGAGATCTGGGAATGGCACTGGCTGCAATGATGACTGTGCTCCCAACATGGCAGAGATCTCGCATCAGCACTGGCTGCAATGACGACTGTGCCCCTGACTTGGCAGAGATCTCGCAACAGCACTTGCTGCGATGACGACTGTGCTCCTGACATGGCGGAGATCTCGCAACAGCACTGGCGGCAATGATGACTGTGCTCCTGACATGGCGGAGATCTGGGAACGGCACTGGCTGCAAAGATGACTGTGCTCCAGGCATGGCGCACATCGCGCAACAGCACTGGCTGCAATGATGACTGTGCCCCTGACATGGCGGAGATCTCGCAACAGCACTGGCTGCAATGATCACTGTGCCCCTGACATGGCGGAGATCTCGCAACGGCACTGGCTGCAATGATGACTGTGCTCCTGACATGGCAAAGATCTGGGAATAGCACTGGCTGCAATGATGACTGTGCCCCTGACATGGCGGAGATCTCGCAACAGCACTGGCTGCAATGATGACTGTGCTCCTGACATGGCGGAGATCTGGGAACGGCACTGGCTGCAATGATGACTGTGCCCCAGACATGGCGGACATCTCACAATGGCACTGGCTGCAATGATGACTGTGCTCCTTACAGGGCGGAGATCTGGGAACGGCACTTGCTGCAATGATGACTGTGCTCCTGACATGCCGGAGATCTGGGAACGGCACTGGCTGCAATGATGACTGTGCCCCAGACATGGCGGACATCTCACAACGGCACTGGCTGCAATGATGACTGTGCTCCTGACAGGGCAGAGATCTGGGAACGGCACTGGCTGCAATGATGACTGTGCTCCTGACATGGCGGAGATCTGGGAACGGCACTGGCTGCAATGATGACTGTGCCCCAGACATGGCGGACATCTTACAACGGCACTGGCTGCAATGATGACTGCTCCTGACATGGGGGAGATCTCAGAACAGCACTGGCTGCAATCATGATCATGTTCCTGCCATGTTTCCTACTGCACCCGCACATAGTTGCACAAAGGCAGAGCATGAATATCCCACACGTGCAGGTATTGACAGGTTCCTTACCTGTGGACAGGATGCCACTCGGGATATGTTGGGGGAGGGGTTCTTTGCAGCATCCCCCGTATACCGCCTGCACTAAGTTCACAGCTCAGCCCTGGGACTCTCGCAGGCCTGTTACTCTGGCGTGCAGAACCCCCTCAGGGCCTAGTGAGGAGGGTGCTTACACAATTTCATCACACATCTTGCATAAAGGTGGCAGAAAATGCAGGACATTAAAAATGATGTAAAAACTCCAAAATATTTTGTGTGTCTTCTGAGAGGGAACCAGAAGAGGTGTCCCAATGACTCAGGCATGCAATTGGTGGGTTGTCCCACTTGCTCGCAGCAACGTTCTCCAGTGGCGACGTCTTCCAGACGTCTTCCAGATGCAGCCAAGCTACGTTCAGGATGGTCAAATCAGGCGGTGTGTGTTGCTGCCAAAGAAGAGCTGTGAGAAGAAGCGGCCAGAGTTGGAAGACGGATGAACGCTCCTCGATAGGGTCTTTGCTGGTAGGTTTTTCAAAAGGCATGTAATGTTATGTTAAAGATACTTATATAGCGCACCGTCACCAACGGAATATGCCCCCAGGCGCTCTGGCGGATCTGTAAACAGGAAGGAGGGCGGGTAGGGTTATTCGGGAGTAGGTGAGAAGGAGAGTGGGAGAAGTGGTGTGCTGTTGGCAGAACTCTGCCCCTGGTCTTCCTGTGGCTTCTAGGCACAGAACTTTCAGCAGAAAGAGCACCGCCATGGCTCAAACAAGACTGAAAGTTCACACTGTTGCGTAACGTGTCAGGACAGAGTCAAATCCATTCACAGCCCAGAAATTCCATGCACAGCACGAAAAACACCATAGTCGAACCCATGCACAAAGTTCTTAGCCCAGAAAATCCCTGCATGGCAAGGCAAATCACGGCACAGTCAAATCCATTCACAAAGCTGTTCATAACCCAGAGAATCCCTGCATGGCATGGAAATCATGGCACAGTCAAATCCATTCACAAGGCTCCTGTTAACCCAGAAAATCCCTTCATGGCACGGCAAATCACGGCACAGTCAAATCCATTCACAAAGCTGTTCATAACCCAGAGAATCCCTGCATGGCATGGAAATCATGGCACAGTCAAATCCATTCACAAAGCTGTTCATAACCCAGAGAATCCCTGCATGGCATGGAAATCATGGCATAGTCAAATCCATTCACAAGGCTCTTGTTAACCCAGAGAATCCCTGCATGGTACGGAAAATCACGGCACAGTCAAATCCATTCACAAAGCTCTTCTTAACCCAGAAAATCCCTTCATGGCACGGCAAATCATGGCACAGTCAAATCCATTCACAAGGCTCTTGTTAACCCAGAAAATCCCTTCATGGCACGGCAAATCACGGCACAGTCAAATCCATTCACAAAGCTGTTCATAACCCAGAGAATCCCTGCATGGCATGGAAATCATGGCATAGTCAAATCCATTCACAAGGCTCCTGTTAACCCAGAGAATCCCTGGCAAGTTAAGTTTTTAATGCAAAAAACGTACTCTTTATTCCAAAGATAGTTAAACATTGGGCCCAAAGTTGGGTGGCCTATAGGAAAATATGGGTATACGAGATTATTTATGCTGTCAAGCTTCTGAGAGAACACATTGCAAGACTCCGGCTCGGTGAAAAAACATTTTGGTACTGCAATGCGACACCTCTGCCATTCTATCCAGGGTGTGGAATTTGGGGTTAAGGCCCACAAAGGCGTTTCTGGTTGGGCAGAATTCCACCCAACCATAGAAGCAGGAAAGCCAGGGCAATAAAGGCAAATAGACATTTCAACCAATTAGAGGGCCGGAAAGCACCATGAGCTCCAACTACCTGTTACGTCATTCAGGTTGCCAGAAGGCATCGGGCATTCTCACTGGCTGGAATGACAAACATTCCAGCCCATTACGATAAAGTTTGCCCCAGCATCTGGGCCAAAGGAAAGTGAATTGGAATTTCAAGAATTATGCTCCAAGGGTCAGGCTGCAACCGTGTGGGGATTCTGTTAATTCTACTCCACTGGCTAAAACTTCCCCCACCCATATCCCATGGCATGGATCAAACTAAGACGCAGACACAGGGAGGCAAAAGTAATTCATTTATGAAGTGCATCTGACGAATTATTAATTATTGGTGAGGCCCTTTTGACTTCCTAGGGGGAGAAAGACGTATAAGCACTCTTTCGTAAGAAAAGTAGAGCAGCTAAAGTCGTTCCTGCCCACTAAGAAGAAAAAAAGCTGCACTCACCTACTTCAAAAACAAACGTCACACAGGCGTCTTGCCGTTTTAGCTTAATAAAATATTTAAAAGGATGTTGGCTGCCTTCTGCCAAAGCTCCCAGCTTGCCCAGTTAATTATAGTAGCCATGTACAGGGCTAGCACTGCAGAAACGCAGAGCTGACTATTCACAAGTTCTGCTGGCACGTTAATGTTTTTTTTCTGTCGGCCTACTCGGTTTGGCCGGGTACCCTCTTCAGCCTGTGCTGGCCTTGCCTTTCATTGAGTGCCATGTCGGTCTGTGCTGGCTCAGCCTGCACTGGCCACCCTGAATCATTTCTGTTTTCCTGTAACTATGCTGCCATCTAGTGGTGAAACAATGCGCGTGTAACCACTTTCCACAGACATCCTTAGCCTTTTATACATCTACAGCAGTTTACTTGCCGAAAGTTTTCATTCAGGAGTATTAGTAGTTTTGGGAAACCTTTAGTGCCCATACCTCACTGCCACCATAAGAAAACAACACGTTTTTAAGTGGTGTGCTGCTTTGAAGCTTGGCCTGTAGATGCCGGCTTCATGCACTTTGTATGATAGCACAACAGCACTTCCTTTAACATCAATGGGTCTAGGCTATAATCACCCCATCAAGGATATCCTGAGTAATTTACTTGGCATGTAAACCTGCCTTTCAAATGAAACACCCCCCCCCCCCTGGTGGCGCAGATCCTAATGTTGTTCCATTCTGGGTGTTAGCAGTGCATGGCGGTGGCACGAGTTATGGTTGCATAGCTTAATAACTTACAAGTAAAATAAAAAAAGCAAATACATTTGCCAACCATACCATCCCTTTAACAAAGTTTATTCCATGAATTACATACGTTTTTATTAGTGCATTTTAACCATCATGTCTCTTTCACAAAGTTGTTTCCCTGAATTTGATAGGTTTTTATTGTCCATTTAACAAAGTGTCACTGAATTTGATAGTTTTTTTTTAGTGCATATTAACCATAATGTCCCTTTAACCAAGTTTTCCCCCTGAATTTCATAGGTTTTTATGAGTGCATTTTACCATAATGTCCCTTTAACAATGTTTTCTCACTGAATATTATATATGTGTGATGCTTTTACAAAAGATATCACTCCTGATATTTCAGCATATCATCGCTCAAAAAAACAGCTACTGAAGTTAAATTGATGTACTGTTCAGCTCTGGCACAACTAGCTGTGGGTACGATAAGTCAATATTTGATTTTGTATTTTATTGCATATAGCACCAAACTAGCCTGAAAGCAGCGACGTGCTAAGCAATGAGAGTGTGCCATTATTGGGGTTGGCATTTTATAGAGTGAGGCAGTAGTGTTTTGGGAGGGAGGTAGTGATTTTTTATCATGTTAAAAGCTCCCTGCCAAGCTCTGTGTGTATGCAGGGCACAGGTTCCAACCTTGGTGGGCCAGAATCTATTTTATTCTTTTGAGATAAATTAATACATTTCTACTAAGGTTTCTATGTGTTATGTAAAGAGCATATATAAAGAGCAATATATGCTCAAAAGCATCTATTTGCTGTAGTAGACCATCCTCTAACGGCCAGGGTGAGAAAATGGTAGCTATGTTATGTTATAGTGCATTTGTATAGCGCCTTATGTACCATTGGTATGATCTCAAAGCGCTATGGGATGAACGCCCTCGGGGACCGTGGTCTGTATCAGTTGAGAGAGTAGTGGAGCATATAGTGCTTGGATACACTTGGTATGTGGGCAGCCAGAGTGGTTTGCGCGGGTTGGCTTCATTCTAATGCTAAGTGTGACGCAGTGGATGTGCGAGCTCAGTGTAATGTGCACAGGGTGGACTCTGAGTGTGTATTCTGGCTGCCGTGGGGCATGTGTAGGAGATTATGTGTGCTGCTAGGCCGATACTTGTGTGGGGTATCGATGCGTTCTACCATGCTGTTCAGGTGTTCTATGAGCGAAGTAATTATTTGTGTAGCTTGGCCGAATTGATTGAGGGGTGTAGCTGTGTTATATTGTTTGTTGAGGTAAAGTGGAGAGTGAGAATATTGGTAGGAATGAGTGTCTGGTTATCGGTGGGTGGCCCCCCCAGTTTAGGATGCTTTCAGAGCTCAGTGCACCGGCTGAGTCCGTCTAGCTGTTTTGTGGTAGTGGAGAGGTAAATAGGCTGATGAGGGTATGTTGTGTTGTCTCAGTCGAGCAGTCCTTTTCCCGACGCTCTGTAGTGGGACTCGGAGGGCCCATTTTCCGGGTCCCTGGTGGAATTTTAAGATTGGTTACTGGGTGTTTCTTGGGCTATTTCATGATTCTCCAGAGAGTTTAGCCAAGCATAGTTATGTCTGAGCCTCCGGTGCAGGGTTCTAGATTCTCAGTCCAAGGCAGGTAAGGGTCGCCTCTATTGATCATATAACACCAGCTATGCTTTGGTGGTTGAGCTAGGAGCATGCAGCCTGCAGTTGCACAGGTCGACTTCCGTGCCCCGATTGTTCCTTTCTTTTCGGGGGGTGAGGGAATTTATTAATTGGCCAGTCGTCTTCCGTGGCTCTTCCGTTTAAGAAAGTGGAAGAGACATGTTTTTGTGGCCTCCTGGAAAATAAAAGAGTAATTTAACTGACAGATGTGACTGAGAAAGTAGTTCCAGAGTCTCGGGAAATGGAAGGAGAAGCAGTGGCCAGCTAGATGGATCAACAGAAGTCGAGAGTCAGCAGATCGGAGCTGCCCGGCAGGAATGCACCAATGAAGCCTTTACTTCTAGAAGCAGTGGCCCCTTCCATTTGAAAGTAACCCCCTACTCTACAAAACCTCATAGATAATATTGATACAATAATCTCAGCAACAATAATCCTGACGCACCAGTGTAAAATATAGGCAATCGAAAATGTGGCAGTCAGAGCCAAAAAACACTACACAAATTCTGGGACATATTTTAGGCCTGGGTTAAGGTCTAACATTTATCCTCTCCTTTTTGTGGGTGACTGCTGAATGAGTCTTTTCCAAAATTTGGCGTGGAGATATTTTGCTCTGGGCTTCTGTTCCCCGTGAAGGCATCGTGAAGAACAACACAGACACAATATTTTATTAACTTAAATGTCAGGATGGAAAAAGACTTAACTTGCCCAAGTCAAAGGTGGGATTTCCCGACCTAAAGAAAACTAGGGAACGTCTGAGTCCAAGAGTTCAACTGAAGAATCTGTGTCCAAAACCTATACCTGCCTTTACAAGCAACTCTATACAATGTGTAGGGATATCAGCAACCAAATGAAAACAGTGTTTAACCCAAAGTTCTGCTCCTTCCAAAATTGTGAAAGTTTCATAACATTTCATAACACAGTCTTAAAATTATCCTCCGTCGACAAAAAGGGAAAATTGTTTGAATCGGCAACCAGAGCTCCTTCCCCAGGTTTAAGGCAGTTCACAAAGGACGCACTGGAGTTCCCCCTTCCCCAAGTTCAAAATAGTTCACAGAAGAGGCACTGGGTTCCCTTCCCCAAGTTCAAAATAGTTCACAATAGAAGTACCAGAGTTCCCTTCCCCAAGTTAAAAAAAAATCACAGTAGACGTAGGCTCAAAAGACTCATAATTGTTGGGTTTCACCTTCTGGTGGTTGACCTGTATTCAATCCAGTATTTAGAGAAGAAGAGCCATCTTTTTTTAATGCAGTTCAATGTTCAAATCGGTTTCTATATTTTATAAAGTTCAGCGATAAGACGACTTCTTGTTTACACCATTGACATGTCTATTTCGCATATTGGTATCTGTAAGGACTGCCCCTTCCTTTTCCTCAAGGTGCACGGTTCCTTTAACACTTTACGGGATTGTTAATTCAATAACAATTCAGACGGGCACTTTCGAGAATGTGTACCGCTCCTTTCAGACTCATGCGACCACTCGGCTACATTGTATACTTGCACAATCACTGGTTCCTTCACAGCGCTTGCAGTCAGTTTCACAGCGGGTTTCCTGTCCTCTGAAACTCAGCTGCTTTCTTTGCAGGCTTCTTGCATCTCACGCTGGACTCACTTCAGCTTGGTTGCCTGCAGGCCTTTCCCTTCTGGCCCCAAGACACTCCCATGCTCTGGCAGCACCAGGGGGGAACAAACACTCTGCCTCTTCGTTAGAAGGCCGGCCCCTCAGCATGCAGCCTTCTCTTGCCTTGCAGTTACGCCAGAGAACTCCTGTTCTCACACTGTCCCAGTTCGGACTGCCAGCCTCTACAGTCCCTGGTATTCCAACCCTCATCACATGGCCGCGATGCATCCAACAGCTCACAGCAGTGTCTTGCCTTTCTCTCCCTCCTCCCTGTGCTCTTTTGGATTCCCACCTTTTATACATCTGTGGTGTGTGGATGAGCCGCAGGTGTGAGTCCTCTCTGTCAATTGCCTGACTATAGTTAGGCCTATTAGTGAGACATGCCTGACCTTTGTAGTGGTATTCCTATAAGGCTCTCTTCCTCGTCTCAGTACCAGAGTGGTGTGGTTGTATGTTGGTATGTATGACTCCTAGTCATTTCTTCCTCGTCTCAGTACTAGAGTGGCATGACAAACAAAATAAGGGAAGCTGATTTACAATAACCCATAAAGGTTGGAGAAGGATTAGATGGGTTGTTACCATATCTCGCCCGAGGCCCCCCAACCCCCAGTCCCCCAAGGACCCTCCACCCAGGTGATCCTCCCTTGTTTGTCCACCCCCAGGGTCAGGATCAAAAGCAATGGCCTTTCCCTGGCCACCTGCGCAGAGGATCCATGGGGAGCAGGAGTGAGAATACCCTCATGTTACTCACATCCCATGCTAATATTTATGTGGCCCTGGATGTTTATAACACACATATTTCACTGTTATGTTATTTTGATTAATACCACGCACCGCTACCACCCAAGGGCAGTCTCCAGGCGCTCCTGTGGCTCTTCAAGCGAAGAGGGCGAGGTGTGTTAGTGAGGATAGTATGATAGGATAGGTTCAGAACCAGGAGAAACTGGAGTCTGTCTGTGTGCGTTGTCTTGCGCATGGAAGTTTGTTGAGAGGCCCGGCTTGTTGTAACCATAATGGTGGGGCTCAGTGCCTCGGCTGTGCGCCAGTGTTTTATGTTGGGTGTGTGGGTCATATGAGGTTAGCGTGAAGTTACGGTTGCACGCACCGGTTAGTTGTATCCATAAAGGGGTCCACGGTCCACTAGCTATCCCATTAGGTGCGGAAACAGTAAGACCTGCAATGAAACTTAATTTTATTGCATGTTTCTTGGCAGGCACTCCCCTGAGCCAAAAGCAGGAGCAGAACAGTGAGCAATAACTATTAACATCACAATTAGCACTTTACGTACAGCTTACTACAATGTACGAGAAGCTTGCGCTCCCATTCTAAACTTGAAAGCACAAAAAAAGCATAAGATATATAGGGATTCCATTATTTCCAAACATTTTTAACAAATCTCGAGAGATATCGAAGATCCTTTATTCACGAAAAACGTTTGCTTTCCATTAAGCACCTCCATTTCACCCTTAAAGTAGTGGCACATAGTAAGAACAGGTATATGAAAAAGGAATAACCTAACAAAGACTAATGTTAAATGGTCTTGTACCGCACACAGAGGAATTGGGGGAGGGGTTTGTTAATGGGATTGAGCGGGAGAAGAGTGTTTTGATGTGCCATTGGCAGCTTTGCTTCGGAAAAACGTGTCACTGATCGTTGGTGCGTTTTCGGTTTGTAGCCGTCATGTGGTGTTGAGGTATGATTGTGTGTGGTTTGGTATCATGTTGGGTTTTGTGAAGTGCGTGCAGTTTGCTATGCTGTAGCGGTATGGTTGTGTTTAATTCAGAGTTTTGAGACTGAGTATGCAGAATGGTGAGTTTTTAGTACGGTTAGATAGGAGCCAACACATTTCCTTACCTCAGCAAACCATCTAAGTTTGATAAATTTCCTGCCCCCGACAATCCATCTCAGTGAACGACCCCAATCCAATCCAATACAGATGTTAAAAAATGCCCATCTCAGGGAGCAATGAGTAACCTATAAATTAGGCCAGATGCATAACATTGCTTACATGCACAAATAGGCTAAGTGCCAACAAGATGCCAAACCCATGCAAATATGCCAGATGCAGAAGACAGCCAGTTTACACAATTAGGCTAAATGCAGATAAGTATATGATAGTAGGTAATGAAAGTAGTGGGGGTTAACTGGAGTACAGTAATGGATGTGGAACCCGCCCACACCACACTTACCTTTTCTGTTGCTGTAGGCTTTTTGTGCCAGGCGTCCGAGGCGAACACGGACAAACACGAACTGGAGCTTCTTAGTAGGGAGCTGCCCTTAGTCGATGGCTGCCCTGGCATGGTGTCCTGACTGAGCCACTGAAGAGGGCGAGTTCCGGTCACGTGCAGGAGCACAGACCCAATCAGGGCACCCAGTGGGCGGGATGGGAGCAGGGAGAAAGGAGGGTCAGGGAAGGGTCTGGAGAGGGACCCACAGCGGCAGAGGGAAAACACAAGAAGGAGAAAACAAACAAAGACGTGCAAAATAGGGAGGAACTAACGAAAAATGGCCACTTGGTGGCAGTAATGCCCCAGAAATGAAAACATTTTTTGATACTCACGCAATTGCAAATATAAATAGGGGTTACTTTCCTTTTTCAGGATTTATTTTATTCCTTGAATATTTATAGGGTGCACTATACAGCATAATGGTGTTAACAGGTGCCATAAGACAAAAAGTGTGGGGGGGAGGAAGGGGGCAGGGGAGATCAACAATAAGAACGGTCCTGCCAGGCGTTGAGACATTCAGATCGTGCAAGTGCAGTAACAAGAAGTGCAGGGGGGAAGGGAGGAGGTAAGTGAACGGTCAGGGGAGGGGGCATTTACAATGCAGGGGGGAGGGCAAGAAGGAAGGAAGGAAGGGCCCAGGTACTAGGAAAGTGCTGAGGGGATCCCGGGGGGCGAACCACCATCTAAGTGCGAGGAAGGGGGGTGGACAGACTCCCGAGAGATGTCCAACCCGCCAGACTAGTCAGGGAAGCGGGCTCAGAAGGGCAGTGATGGTTATGGGGGTGGGGGGGGGGCTGGTATAGACTGGTCAAGGACGGCCTGGTGCCCTGTAAGACTCTTAAGGAACCAAGCCACCAGGCCCAGCAGCAGATGGGGGGGGGGGGTATTAGCAAGGGAGGGCGAGAGGGAAGGACGTAGAGAAGAGCAGGGTCTTGAGAAGTTTCCAGAACTTAAGGAGCTGCGGCTCAAGTTTAAGGGGGGCATAGAGGCCATTATAGAGGGAGGCACCTGCCAAAGAGAGAGATGTACCCCCACTCTCTGCTTGGAAAAATATCTGATCTGCAGAGAGTTGGAGCTAGAAGACTGAAAGGCTCTAGCAGGGAGGTATTTAGGGAGAGAGGGAGAGAGAGTTGTATGTAGCAGGGTCCAATGCCCCAAAAAGCCTTGTGGGTGATGCAGAGGGTCTTGAATTTGATCTTTGAACCCACCAGGAGCCAGTGGGGCGATTTTAGGGGTGGAGAGATGCGGTCCCTGGGCTTGATGCCATGGATAAGTCTTGCAGTCCTATTCTGGATTAGTTGAAGGGGGCGAAGAGCGCAAAGAGGAAGATTGAGGAAGAGGCTGCTGCAGTAATCCAGCCTAGAGAGAAGGAACAAGTTACTTACCTGTAACTGTTGTTCTCCAGCATGGGTCTGGCATGGATTCACATGCTCATGAATATTCCCCGTCGTCAGGCTGGGAATCCTCGGTAAAGAAAAAACCAGTATCAGTTTCGTTTCTGATCTGTCTTTCGTAGTAATAACCAATCACTGGTCTCTGCGTCATACTGACCACAGCCAATGACTGCCCTCTACCTAAGCACCGCCTCTGGCAGCCATCTTCAGATTTGGAAGCACGTGAAGTGGCAGTATGACCAAGTGAAGAGCCGCAGAGGGGTAGGCGGGAGGGTTCGCATGTGAATCCATGCCAGACCCATGCTGGAGAACAACAGTTACAGGTAAGTAACTTGTTCCTTCTCCAGCATGGGGTCTGGCATGGATTCACATGCTCATGAATAAAGAATACATAGCAGTACACACATGCACAACCACGGGAGGTGGCAAAGGCTCAACATTAAGCATCACATAAACTCAACATTAAGCATCTTACCTCCTCACCAGGCTCACCTCAGGCGAACAGGTTGCGCAGCACTGCTTGGCCGACCCTGGACTCCTCCCTGGAATCCCGGTCGACGCAGTAGAATTTCGTGAAGGTGTGCGTCGACCTCCACGTAGCAGCCCTGCATATGTCCAGCAGGGGCACACCAGATAGGAACGCCGTGGTAGCTGCGATCGCTCTGGTGGAATGGGCTCTCGGACGGCCAGGCAGCGGTCGGTTTGCCAACCGATGACAGTACATGATACAGCCGGAGAGCCATCTGGAAATGGAAGCCTTCGAGAGAGCCTTCCCCTGAGTGACAGGTCCAAAGTTCACAAAGAGTTGTGACGTCTTCCGAAAACACTTCGTGCGGTCTACGTAGAACTTCAGCGCTCTAGCCACATCCAGCGAGTGCAAAGTCCTCTCAGCCGGCGACGAAGGCGACGGGAAGAACACAGGCAACACCAAGGGTTCGTTGAGATGGAAGTCCGACGGCACCTTGGGCATGAAGGAGGGGTGCGTCCTGAGCACTACCCTCGTGTCGTGGAAAGTCAAGTACGGGGCCTTGCAGGAAAGGGCCTGGATCTCTCCCACTCGTCGTGCGGAGGTGATGGCCACAAGAAAAGCTGTTTTCCACGATAGAAACTTCAACGGGGCCGAGTGCAGAGGCTCGAACGGAGGTCCCATGAGCTTGGTCAGCACCACGTTGAGCTCCCACGCCGGGGCCGGGGCCTTCACCGGCGGGAACGATCTGAACAGTCCCTTCATGAACTCTTTCACCAGACGATGAGACCACAAGGACGTCCGCCCCGTGGTTCTGGTGTATCGGGAGATCGCAGCAAGATGAATCTTGATGGACGCGTGTGCCAGACCAGCTTTGGCCAGCGTCAGCAGGTACGGCAGTACTTGGGGAGCCGTAATCCGTAGAGGGTTAATCTTCTGTGCGTGGCACCAGACAGAGAACCTCTTCCATTTGTGTCCGTAGCATTTAAGAGTCGAGGACGCCCTGGCCTTTGCAAGAACCTCTCTGCAATCGGCCGGTATGTCGTATCCTCCAAACTCTAGCGCTGCAGGAGCCAGGCCTGCAAGTTCAGCGACTTCGGGTCGTGGTGGAGGATGGCGCCTCCTTCCCTGGAGAGTAGATCCGCGTCCGCCGGCAGCTTGATCGGCGGGGACGCTGACAAGTCCAGAAGGTCCGGGAACCATATCTGCCTCGGCCACGCCGGTGCGATGAGGATCATCCTGCACCGTGACCTCTTGAGCTGGTTGACGAGCCGGATTAGCAGAGGCAAGGGAGGGAAAGCGTAGAGGAACAGGCCCTCCCAGGGGAACGAGAAAGCATCGCCCATGCTCCTCGTCTGGGGAAACCTGCTGGCGAACCTCCGGCACTTGGTGTTCGTTGCCGTCGCGAACAGGTCGATCTGGGGTGTGCCCCATCGTCGGAAGAGGCGATCCACCAGATCCTGCCGTAGTTCCCACTCGTGGCACGAGCGCAGCTCCCTGCTGAGTGAGTCGGCGATGGTGTTTTTTATCCCTGCCAGATGAAACGGCACCAGAAAAATCCCTTGGGCGACGGCCCAATGCCACAGGTCCTGCGCCTCCTTGGACAGTGCTGGGGACCTGGTTCCGCCCTGTTTCCTGATGTAAAACATGGTGGTGGTGTTGTCGGTGAAGATCCTCACCACCTTGCCCTTGAGGGACGGAAGGAAGGACCTGAGGGCCCAAAACACTGCACGGAGCTCCAGGACGTTGATATGCAGGGACTTCTCCGTCGGGAGCCAGAGTCCCCTTGCATGCAGATTTTCGGTGTGCGCTCCCCACCCTTCCAGGGAGGCATCCGTGGTCACAGTCTCCTGGTGGGCTGGGGTCTGGAAGTCCATGCCCGCCGTCAGATGCGCGCGGGTGCCCCACCACCTTATCGCTCGTCGGAAACTCTCGTCGAGCTTGATCCTTTCCTCGAAGCTGCCCGTCGTCTGGATCCAGCGCGCATCCAGGAATTCTTGCAACGGGCGCATCCGGAGCCTGCACATGGGAATGAGGTAGATGCAGGAAGACATCATCCCGAGGAGGGACTTGATGGACCTCACCTTGGCCGCGTCGGCCACCAACATCCGTTGCACCTTGCCCAAGATGGTCCTGGTCCTCTCCTCCGACGGGGAGGCCAGAAGGGACACTGTGTCGAGCCTCGCTCCCAGAAACAGTGCGACTTGCGCGGGCACCAGGTGGGATTTGGCGTAGTTCACGGAGAATCCCAGGTCCGTGAGGAGTTGGACGGTCCTTGCCGTGTGGACCACGGCGAGCTCCCTCGTCTTGGCGCGGATGAGCCAGTCGTCCAGGTAGGGGTAGACGTGAATCCCCTCGCGGCGCAGCTGCGCCGCCACCGGTGCGAGGCACTTGGTGAATACCCTGGGTGCCGACCGTAGTCCGAAGGGAAGGGCTTTGAACTGGTAATGACGCCCTTGGACCACGAATCTGAGGAATTTTCGGTGCCCCTTTAGGATGGGAATGTGGAAGTAGGCATCCTCCAAATCCAACGACGATAGGAAGTCTCCTTCCTCCAGCTGACCCAGGACGTGCTGGAGGGTGACCATCCGGAACTTCTGCGCCTTGATGAACTTGTTCAGACGTCGCAGGTCTAGGATGGGGCGCCATCCTCCCGTCTTCTTCTTCACGAGGAAGTATCGCGAGTAGACTCCGGAGCCCCGAAGCCTCTTTGGGACGAGTTCGAAGGCGCCCTTTCTGAGCATCGCCTTTACCTCCAGGAGAAGTTGAGGGACGTGAAGTTCTTTCCTGGCCACGGGGGGGACGTGCGGGCACCTTCTTTGAAACTCGAGCGCGTGGCCCCGGGCCAGGGCGTCCAGCACCCAACGGTCGGTGGAGATGGACTCCCACACGCTGACGAAGCCCGCCAGCCGGCCTCCCACCGGGGTGCTTCGGTGGGGGCCCGACCCCACGGCCGGTTCAATCCTGCTTGGACGCGGCCTTGCCGCCTTGACCTCCTTGGCGACGACGGCGGGGTCCGCTAGACTTGCCTCGTCCTCTGTAGGCCTCTTGCGACGACGAGCGGGCCGCTTGACGGTAGGAAGCGAAACCGCCGCCGGAACCTTTGGAGGCGCCCTTGCCTCCGCCGCTCCGAAAGGGCGTTCGTCGTTGCTGCAGGACTCCAAGGGCCCTGGCCGTCTCAGTATCCGCCTTGATGGCCTGAAGGGAATCGTCCACTGTCTTCCCAAACAGGTTGTTCCCGTCGAAGGGCATGTCCAGGACTCTGGTCTGGACGTCCTGCCGAAAGTCTGTAGCTTTGAGCCATCCACGACGTCGAAGGCAAACGCCGTTGCCCAGCTGGCGGAACCCAGTGTCGGCGATGTCCGTCGCCACGGTGATGGCGTGGTCCGACGCCACCTCACCTTCCTGCAGGATCTCAAGGGCCTCCGCCCTCTTGTCGTCCGGCAGAAAATCCAGCAGGGGAGCTATCTTGTACCAGAGCTCCCTGTCGTAGCGGGCCACGATAGCCAAGGCGTTGGCCGCTTTAATCGTCGTCGCTGCCGACGAGATGACTCTACGTCCCATAGCATCCAATTTCTTTCCCTCGCCGTCCGGCGGGGAAGTTGATGTGGAGGCCGCACCCCCCCCCGCTTTCTTCCTGGCTGCCGCGGAGACGACGGAGTCCGGGGTAGGCTGCGCCCGGAGGCATAGGGGGGCCGTGTCCGGGACCCGGTACTTTTTCTCGTACCGGTCTCTTCTAGCTGGCGTCGTGGAAGGGTTCTTGAGGAGGGAAAGGCCCTCATCCCAAATGTCGTCCAACAGAGGCACTGCGAGGACCGTCTTCCTCTTAGCCTCGCGCCGCTGATAAAGGAAGCCTTCCTTTTTCTTCTCCTCAGGGCAGAGTTGGAAAAGCTCGGAAGCCCTGGAGATCATGGAGTGGAAAGATCCGATCTCGTCGGGCGGAGAAGCCCTGGTGGGAGGCGACGACGGAAAATCCTCGTCGTATGCCTCGTCGTCCGTAACCGTCGCTGCCGTGTCAGTCCCCGTATCATCCCCTCGGGTGGACGGGGAGGAGGGCTGGACGGGGCGCGACGGTTGAAAAGGAGGTGGTGGATGGATCCTTCTTTTCTTGGTAGGGGGAACACCAGAAGGTCCCGGTTCTGGATCCCCCGACGGGAGAGGTTCCTCCGTCGGTAACGGTAGCCTCGTCCTTATCTCGGAGCATAAGGACTGTATGGCCAACAAAATGGCCGCCGAGTTGTCTTGCGGCGCTGGCAGAGGGGAATCCGACGGGCGAGCAGGGGCCCCGTCGGTATCCTCGACGATGTCGTCGTCGTCACCTGCGTCGGGGTCCATCCCGGCGGGCTGGCCTTCTTCCACGCCTAGGCCGTGGCTTAAGACCTCGATCAGCTCCTCTTCTGAGGTTGAGGCCGAATCTACGACGACGCCCTGCCCCCCCTTCTTCTTCCCCACGGAGGGTTTCACGGGGGTCCTATCGATGGGCACAAAGGAAGACTCCCTCCGCGGAGGCAGGGAGATTCTGGGCCCTGAGGTCGCCACCACTGGTGTAGCCACCACAGGCTGAGCCAGGGCCGCCGCGACCGTTTCGATAGAGGGCTTGGTCGGATGGATCAAGGCCTTCACCACCTTAGGTGCGCTCACCGCCTTATCCTTGAGGGAGGGGGCACTGCCACGCTCCTCCTCTGCCTTAGAGCTCGACCGGGGCCTCTCCAGGAGCTTCGCCGGGTGCTCGGCCTTCCTCTTACCGACCCAGAGCGTTGGCTCGTGGTTGATGGTGCCGGGGAGGGTGCGCCCTGCCTGGCGCCCGTAGAGCCCAACCGTTCGGCGCTCCCGGTGCCAGCGGACTCGCGGTGCTTGGCCTTATGTTGGGCCCCCGTCGCCGGGGCGCCCTCAAAGGTCTTAGAAGACCGCTCGGATTTCTTCTTCTTCTCGCCAGACGGGCTCTTACCCTCCAGCCAGTTGGCGAGACGTTGATGGCGGTCCTTCATGGTCCGTTCCGACATGTTGCCGCAAAACGCACAGTCCTTCTCCACGTGCGTCTTGTCCTCATGAAGGCAGTAAAGGCAGAAAGAGTGTTCGTCCTCCTTGAAGACGTTCTGCAGCTGGCATCCAGGGCAGACCCTGAACAGCTTTCCGGGCGTCGAGCTTCCCTTCTCCTGGGCCATCTCCGAGACCGGGCCTGAGAAGCTTCTGGAGTCCTCCGAAGCGTAGCTCGACGAAATCTTCACCCTTGAGGGGCACAGATGAATCCGACACGGGTCCCCGTTGATCGGATGTAGGATCGGTGGAGCTTGAGGCTCTTTTGACCGAAAGAATCGAAGTTTTTTTGTGAAAAAGCGCGAAAAAAGCACTAACGCTCGAGAGCAATAGCACGAGGATCCCAACACATGAACGTGCGGTAAAAATCTGAAGATGGCTGCCAGAGGCGGTGCTTAGGTAGAGGGCAGTCATTGGCTGTGGTCAGTATGACGCAGAGACCAGTGATTGGTTATTACTACGAAAGACAGATCAGAAACGAAACTGATACTGGTTTTTTCTTTACCGAGGATTCCCAGCCTGACGACGGGGAATATTCATGAGCATGTGAATCCATGCCAGACCCCATGCTGGAGAACCAGAGCTCTGGAGACATGAGTTTCTGGGGGAAGGTGAGGAAGGGGAGAATGCCTCTTAGGAGGTGAAGCTGAAAGTGGGCCTTCTTGGCAAGGTCTGTGATGTGAGGGGAGAAGGAGAGAAGGGAGTCAAAGATTGCAAGTTTTTTAGCCTCACACAATGGTGAGGAGAGGGGATCCAAGGACGGAATCTCATAATTACTGGCATTAAGACAGAGATCATTAGCTGTGCACCATGCCTGAATAGCAGCCAGAAACTCAGGAATGATAGAGGAAGAAGGAGAGGTAATGGAGGGAAGATTAAAGGAGAGCTGTGTGTCATCAGCATAACACTGAAAACGGGGAGAGGAGGAGGAAATCAGGTGGGTCAGAGGGGCAAGGTAGATGGTGAAGAGCCATGGCGATAGGATAGATACCTGAGGGACGCCGCAGCTAGAGAGTGAGGAGGAGGAGAGAAAATGGCCCAGTTGCTCCTGGCAAGGTCAATTAGAAAGGAAGGAGGTCACCCAATCCAGTGCCAGGTCTGTGATACGTAGGTTATAACAGAGTCGCTTTATGAGGGGGACTTTATTGGCCATGTCAAAGGGAGAGGACAAATCAAGGCGGATGAGAACAGAAGGAGAGTTAGAATCACGGCTTGAGATCAGATCTTCACTGGTTTTCAGGAGAGCAGTTTCTGTGCCTCTGGATGCACTGAAGACAGACTTGTGGTCATGGAGACAACCAACAGATTCAGTGTGGTGGGTCAGATTGGGGATGACCAACTCTCCAAGAGTTTGCCCAGTAATGGGGTAATGGATATAGGGTGGTAGTTATCCGGGAAGGAGGGGTTGGCAGATGGCTTTTTTAGGAGGGGATGTACAAGGGAGTGCTTGAGGGATAGTGGGAAGGAGCCCGTGGCAAAGGAGTGGTTGTAGAAATCGGCCAAGGCAGGAGCGAGAGAGGGAAATGTTATCCTTGATAGTTCTGGAGGAGCAGGAGAACACCTGGAGGAGACCTTCATAGAGCGGACAGCTTTAGGGACCTCATCCGGTGCTATGGGCGAGGAGGAGGAGTCTATGGGGGAGGTAGAGAGGGGGGGCTAAGGGAAGCCTCAGAGCAGGTAGTGAACTAGGGGGTAGAGGAGAGTGAGGACAGAATGTCCTGGGTTTTGGTAGTGAAGTGAGAGGCCAGTGCAGTACGGAGGGCCTGGGATGGAAGAGAAGGATGCTGCAACGTTAGAATTCAGGGGAGTACCCAGGATGACCAATTCTGACTTTTTGACATCATTTCCATTGCTATTGGAATATGATTTACTTCTGCAAACATAGCCGCTGCAATGGATATATAAAATATTGTATAATTAAAATGAGTGACTTCAGTCAGCAGGATTCACACAATATAAAACAAATGAAATATAAAAAAAACACAATGGAATTTTGGAAAAAGAGGGGAACATAATGAAATATTTGAAGTGAAAAAGGGGGTATCATAATATTGGAAGATATTCCGACATTCCAATTCTGTAACTGCGTTTGACAATCCTCAGATGCCTTTAACATCCGCAAACCCAAACTAATACCCTCCACATTTTTCTGGCGTGCGCTCCTTGCCTGGAACCTAGCGGTGGCCCAGCTGTTCTATGATTTGTAAATAAGCACCTCTCTAAACTTTCATGCCAGGACCTGCTCAGCTGGACCAGGGCCCAGGATCTAGAGGGACGCTGGAAGGCAGCCAGCATATCCTTGGCACTGCAGTCACCCATGTTGCCTGTGCACTCTTGCGCCCGCGCCTCCAGGTGAAGAGATCATCAGAACCTTGCAGAGTTAATTTCATAATAAAATGGCTCTTGTGGGCATACAACACATGAGTCTTCCCAGTGGCGTACTAAGTAGACCGGGACATTGGCAGGACAACGAGGGTGCAGAGCAGGAGCTCCTGCTCAGCACCTTCATTGTTCTGGCAACAGGACACCTCCCGTTCAGCACCCTCACGATTCGAGCTCTGGGCAGCAGAGTGGCTCCGACTTGCATGAAGGAATTCATTTATGCTTTGACATATCGTCATTAGGGTATGTAGTTATCCTTTTTTTGACCTTTTCACACCTTTGGATGTACTTTTCACTATTTAGACGTTTATGCCTTCCTCTTCATGTCTCCTTTTAGATTTTTTGTCTTCTTCACTCTGGGAACGCTCGAGGGGCTACCCGGACTGTCTCCCATCGACGTGTTTAGATTTAAACACTTTATTAGTAAATGACCGAGTACTCATCCAATTTTTGGAGCAGCGTAATCTATGTTTAGACTCTTTATAATATAATACTATATCTTTTCTTCCTCCTTTCAAGGCTTTCTTTTTCTCATAGTCTGTAGTTTCTGTTACAATTCATTGCCTACTCTGTAGACTTACCGATCGCTCTGTACACATTATGTCCTCTTGGGACCATTCCACCGCTATTAAGATTGTGGTGGTATCCATCATATTTATGATTCTACTAGATAACTTTTCTGTCACCTTCATTCGGAGTGCATGTTTGAGTCCTACTATTGTATACACGGTTATTGGTGCTCTTTAATTGCTTTATTTAGATACTTGGTGCTTTATTTGGCTTGAATAACACATCTATCATGGAGTTTCAGATTGTAGGTACCGTATGGTGACCACTGGTTCTTCCATGGTAACTTTGTCTTTCAATACTTTGCTTTAAATAATATTGACTTTTCAACCTTAACCCATATTTCACAGATTTAGCTGTCCTCTAATACTACATTCATATTTGAAAATTGGTTCAACTCGGCTGATCTTCAGCTTTCACTTTGAAATTGCACTTTCCAGAATCTACACGCACACCGATCTGTGATGGTGTTAGCCTTGCACTTCTCCATTTCAGCGCCATCAGGTAACTCCTACCTTTTTAACTCAATGACCGTTAAGTTTGAACTCTAGTTGGACTGTCTGGGTGTTCACGGAACTCCTTCCCATTTATGTTAACGTCCTTTTGGGCAGTATACAATTACCCACATTAGAATACTAAGTTGACTCAATTTCCCTATCAAAAATATGATTGTAATTATGTTTTACGAGCTGAGTAATTAGTTTGGAGGAGCAATACTAGAACTAGCTTTGTATATAAATTTAAAGGCCAAAACCTTGTTTGTTTTAAATGATATATATATATAACTTTCCTTCCCACTAACACCGTAATCCCGAGCAAAGAATGGTGCACTACCATTCAAGGCGCCCTATCCTCCAAAGTGTCCATGCTCCAAAATAAAATAGCAGCGCAAAAACTACTACAGCTCAACCCTATGCCCCCACCTTCTAACCACGACTACTAGCTCAAATACACCAGAATTCCACTTTACACAAGTGACTACAGAGCAAGTCCTCAAAACCATAGCTTCACTTAAACCATCCAATTGTAAAGGTGACAGCACCCCAGCCAAAGTCATTAAAAACTGTGCCGCAATACTAGCGCCCACCATCAGCAGCTTTGTAAATGAGTCCTTCAACCTCAGCCACATACCAGCATCTATCAAAGTAGCCTGGGTCACACCCCTACTCAAAAAACCATCACTATACCCCACCATCCCCACCAATTACAGGCCAATAACAGTGCCATTCCTCCTCAAAATCGTTGATAAAATAGCTTATACACAAGTACAAGCACACCTCGAACAAAACCACTTCCTAGGGGAAAGACAATCAGGCTTTCGGCCCAACCACAGTACCGAACCGGCCCTCCTGGATTAAAAAAACCAGATGGACGCGTTCAGAGATTCTGGTAAACTAGGCATCCTACTACTCCTAGACCTCTCAGCGGCGTTCGATTTGGTTGACCACAACAAACTATGCCAAACACTCGCCACCAATTTCCACTTCTCCCAGAAGGCCACTAACTGGATAAAATCTTTCCTTTCAGACCACACCTCAAGAGTCACACTAGGAGAAGTAGCAGCAGACCCCATCCCTGTACCACTAGGGGTACCACAAGGCTCTTGCCTCTCCCCCACCCTATACAATGCCTACACCAAATTACTCTTCGCTGCACTAGATGCCATGGGAGTAATTTATACAAACTTTGCCGACGACACACAGATCCTGATCCCCATCACAGGCAACCTGGAACAAGACACAGCCACCATCAACACTATCTAGTCCCATATTCAAAACTGGATGGCAAATAACAGTCTCTGCCTCAATGGAGAAAAAACGGAGATCCTCATAATCGGTTCTCCGGCCAGACTCTGCAAACTCCACCCAGATTACACTTCCATCCTGATCGATGGCACTCCCATTACCATCTCCCACGAAGTCAAAACACTGGGAGTACACCTCGACTCCAACCTCACCATGAATTCTCACATCAGTGCGCTCGCCTCCTCAACATCCTACACCGCCAAACTCATTACCCTAAGCAGGCCCCTCCTCTCTACAGGCAACTGCCTAACCCTTGCTAGAGCCCTCGTCCTAACTAAAATAGATTACTGCAACATCTTACTACTAGGTACCACAAAAAACAACCTTACCAAACTCCAACTCCTACAAAACAAAGCCCTCAGAGCAGCACTGGGCATTAAAAGAAGAGAACACATCACACAACACAGAAGAGATGCCTACTGGCTCCCAGTACATGCAAGAATCCTCCACTTAACACTTACCACTACCCACAAATGCATATTTGATGCTGCTCCTAGCTATCTTAATAGCTGCATCACTCGCAAAACCTCACCCAGATTAGTCCAATCCAGTGCCAACACCCAGCTCCTCATCCCACGCTTCACATCCTCCAGAGCAGGCAACGCCAGCTTCCCCTTTGCAGCTCCCCACATTTGGAATTCACCCCCGCCCCCCCACCTGTCCATTGAAGTCTCCTTACCCAAGTTCAAAAAGCTACTCAAAACTTGGCTATTTAACAAATTCCAATAATTTGTCACCAGTTCCTCAGCGGGCTGGGTCACCCTCTCAGCAACCTAGACTACTCACTGCAAAGAACAATGACACCCATGCTGTACATATCTCCCAGCCTACTAAATGCTTGCAATTTTGAAAGTAGACTGTGGCTACTATATGTATGTAAAACTGGAAACGATAACGAAGATATATGCAACTTACGCCGTGACACCCAAGGGTTTGGGCGTGTAACCAAACGTAATAAATAAATAAATACATAAAAATATATTAGTGTTTAGGCACTATTGTACAACAAAATTTGACAGTTTTTGTAATACATATTCTTTTACAGTCTGTTTAGGCCTATGAAGAAGAGGTTTTTCTCCTCGAAACACGTCGCCATTTGAAAACGGACTTCTGTCATCATCTCCTCAATTTATCTTTTTCTGTAAAAACATTGTCGTTGTTTTTGTATGCAATTTGTACTTTGTAAAAAATATATACGCATAATTTTGCCTTACAAAACTCTGTGTTTGAAAATTATTATTAACACTTGAACTTTCTGAATCATTCTCTTTAGACTACAGTAGTTGGTTTGTCCAATACAGAATAGCATGCAGGGGACGGGAGGATTCAAAGTTTGAATCTTCTCTTCTTTCCGAGCAGAGTGGCTCCCCCAGGGGCATGATACGTTGCTCTATGTCAACAGAGCATTACACTGAGAGCCATTTGGCACTGATGGGAGGGAGGGGGTATCAGAAGTGAGAAGGGTGCATAATGCTGCATGCTTTATGAAAAATGACTATTGCTTTAAAACCCAAGGGAGATTTGTTAGGCTCACATTAATCTGCATGATGCTATTGTAATTTTGCATGCAGGATGGGGAGAATAAAACTAAAGCCATACTCTTATTGCTCAACATATTTATATGATGATGTATATAGTGTAAAATTAGTTTATTATGAAAGGCGAGTTTACTATGTGATGTGGTTTGCTTCCAAGACATTGCTATAAATAAAGTATTATTTAAGCATATGAAATGCAAAGCAAAACCTTAATATCGATACCAGCTATACCTGGGAAGATGTGTTTGGTTGCTTAAATTGCCAAGATCCCGGTTTCGCCATTCAACCAAAGTGTGTGATCCAGGACAAATCATTTAATCGCACTGTGTCTTATCTGCAGTGGGTAAGTGATTCACTTCATAGCTTATGGTAATATATCATGCTATTATTTTTTTTAAAGCCTAATGACTATAGAATTGCTCAATATATAATAATATGACATTTAGGTATTTTGCACCACAAAGTTATTTGCCACTTAGCTTACTTAAACCAACTAATTCTAAAGTCATTTCCATGGTGCCTCCAAGTATCAACGACTGATGATGCTCCTTGCAAGGTCAATTTCTGTGAAGTCACTTCTGTTGGTGCAATCCATATGCAAATTAGGGGTTTGCATGAATCTTGCCACAAAGAGCCTGGACAGGCCCTAATAGATGGGTTCCTGCATTTGTAATGGTCCTTCAGTTGTATTTTTGTTGTTATGTGTATGTGTTAAAATTCCACCTGCCACTAATGTTACCAAAAATGTTAATTGGGTAAGGGGGTGCAAATGATACCGTACGTTATCCTGTCACTCACTACAAGGTGCTTCTGAGTCGCTACAATGCACAAAGTGTCCTGCAAAACCTTTTTGTAAAGTTGGCCACCCCAACAATGAGAGTGCTGCCATTCGAGCAGGAGCACACGGCAAACAGGTGTCCATGTCCCACCCCACTCTGGGCCACTGCAGCAGCTGCAGCCTGCAGCAGTGCGGAACACGGACAAAAGACAGTGATGTGTGCTCTGCCTTCAGCTCCAGTCCTGCGCACATTCACTAGTTTGATTTCAGAAAGACGTCAGGGAATTTATTTCTGGATTCAGAGTGCATCCGACTCCAGAAAGAAATGATCCGACACCTTTCTGAAGTCGGACTAGTGAATGCGCTAAGGGACTTAAGAAAGTAACGTTCTAGTTGCAGCGCAGGCGCTGCCCTGCATCATATGGCGGACAGGAACAAATGTAGGTCAAGTTTAGAATTCATTTTCCCAGGTGCATTTGGGGGGAAAAGTAGCAGGACTTTTTACGTGGCTCACACTCCCACTCTTGCAATGCTGGGATACTCCCCTGGGCCTTCCATAAGTGTTCTCCCACTTGCACCCCGGGGGTGGGGGTACTCTGCACCCCGGGTCATAGCACAGGCAAAGTTTAACATGTTTGAAAACTGATGTAAGACGAGTAAACAAAAAGCGCTGGAGATATATTAGTCCTTTACCCCCATGTATTCTGGGAGGGTATACATGGATTTATTTAATTTATATATATGGGTGGAACAATGCTCTTTAGATCACAAAAGAGAGTACAAAAGATAAGAAATCTGATTGCCATGAAGCAGTGAGCTTCTTACAATGGAGTGAGTTTGAGGGACATTCTGAGCACGTTGTGGAGGGGAGTAAATAGAAAAGTTACCGGGGACAAGACATAAGCAGACATACATAGATTAAGGACAACCAACATTGGACATTTTGTAACTGCCGGTAGGCAGTATGGTTTGTGGGGTGAAATATAGCCACTGAATGCCATAAATAAAGAGACCAGAGTGATTTGGTAAGTCCCATTGAAGCAGTATAAGGCCAGCACAGAAATGCCAGACATGAGGCCTATTGAACCAAAAACAGGCCTAAATCTCAAAGGACAGAAAGTGGGCTTGAATCTCAAAAGTGCAAAGATATGCGCAGTGCATTTCAGCAAGAAAAAGAAAGACATGTGGCTGACAATGTGGTTTTACTAAATCCATGGAAAGCTGTACTTTTAAAGAGACAGATAGCAGTGTGTACATTATCTTCAATGTAATACCAGATTGTGCTCCAGTCATCTCAATTGAAACCGAGCTCATTGCAATTATAAGAAATAAAATAACTTTCTTTTTCCTCATTCAAATGACAGTATGCTAAGAGAAGTGCTCAATAGACTGAGTTTGAACATGGATTTCCCATATAACTGCCCTATGCATGCAAACAATCCAGAAGTGATATTTGTGTATTTTGCAACTGTGAGATTAAAGAAGTATGTTACGCATGGATATAAAGATGAAACTTAACCTCCAAGACCTCTGCTGATCCTGGAGAGGGAGTTCTGGTTGTCAACCATCAATCAGGGCCATTGCTTAAAAATATAGAAAGAAATACACTGCCTAGATTTAAACCACAGTGAAAACAGATAAGGCCATGCCTGTTCTTTCAGCAGAAGTGACCTTGAGGTCACAATTCCCATAGAAATGTCCATTAGAGTTGCAGCCAGGGCCATTACAGGCCATGAATGGAGAGGCGGATATAAACATGATCCAGCCTCTGGCTGATCACACGCTTAAGGGAAAATGAAACAAAGCTAATAAAGATTAAAAAACTGTAGTTTAGTTAATAGAGAAATACATATTATTGCATAAAAGGGGCAGCATATATGCCACAATGGTCATTCCAGACTTATTAAAGGTGGCAGTAACCCCTTTGAACCATGCTAAACTGATTTTTGGTGATAAACTTAACTAAAGTTATTAATGAAAATTTGATTTGGACCTTCCCTGGATTCCGAGAGATTTCAAAGTTGGTGTGAGGGTGAAGGACAAAATTAACATGGGAAGTATGAAGTGGCAGATTTTATGGAGAAATGGAGAAAAACCGTATCTGTGCATGGGAATGGCATGCCGACTTCAGATTAGCATCATCTGATTTGCCTTAAAATGTAGTCCTTCAAAATATATTCATACATGTAAAGATGTAAAAAATTGGGGTACTTGCCATGTTGATAGATTGTCTGAGTTTTGAACATGCCAAGCACACGTCAGTTTTAGCATGACAAAGCTTTCTCCTCCCACAGCTTTCTTAACTCACACCCCTCATCTCCTTGTCCTATTAGCTCACAGGTGAAAGGTGGGTAGAGAAAACCAACCACTCCCTTCCGCTGCAATCATGGCAAGTTTGTGATATCATTTGCCCTATAAGTAAACCAGTTTGCATCAGAACTGGTCGTTTTCAACTGGTTCTGGGAGGTAACCTGCTGCTGCACCTTTGTGAGAAACATCCAAGCAGAGAGGCCCCAAATCTTGCATTGGAGGCAGGGACTAGGAGACATAGAAGCTGACTGGGATCCCTTGGAGGAACCAGAGGGGACTATCCTGGACTGACACCGTTGCTGTCCCAGAGGTGCCATGCTATTCCCTGATGCTCATGACAAGGCCTCTTTGCCAAGTAAAACTATCCCAAAGCCACAGATTGTGTAGGCCCTGTATTTTTCAAGTATTGGTCTAGTTATTTCCCCACAGCAACATATCCTGTTTGTCTGTGTAGATCCTTAGCATATTTAAAGTAAATCAATTAATTCCCCTACAGAAATCACGGGATATATTTTGTTGGCATTCAAAACTAAAAAGCTCTTCCCAGTGTGTTTTGAGCCGGTATAGACACAGATTTGCCAAAAGAATGAATCCCAAAACCCTGTTTCCATGTCAGTGTGCAGGGTGCAAAGCGAAATTGCCCCTTTGTTCCCATTGTGCTCTTACCCAAACCACAAAGCCCTGCCTGTTCTTTTTAGGTGTGGGGCAAAACACATTTTCCCATTGCTTTTCTTTCCCTCATATTGCATCTGTGGTAATAAGTCAAAAAACGATTTTGCCCCTTGAATCCCTTTTCCAAAGAGTGCATTTTATCAGAATCCCAAGACAATATTCCCATTGTGTTCCCACTCTCCGCCACTGGCCTTCAATTCAGAGGGGTCAAGTCTAATTGATGTTTGGAGGGTGGGGGTTGCTGGGAGAAACTTGTCATAACCAAATCAGTAATCCCTGTGTGTTTTGAATTTGTCTTTTTCTGCATTGGTGGGTGATTTGAAAAGACAGCTGCAGGAAATTGTGACTGCATATCTCAGTATTATCTCTGTGTTGGTGCCATTACAGAAGTTCTTGTGTTGTCAAAGCATTGGTGAATGATGTTATTCTATGTGTCAAATTTGGTTTAAATAAATTAATAAATCTATATTCTTACTACACGCCGGCCTGGTTCCTAGTCCATTGTGGCACCAGGTATTTGTTGGGGTCGGGTGCGAGACGGGTTGGAGGCCTTATCAAAGGGAACCTTAACAAACTAAAAGTGCTTTATTGCGCAACACAATCATTGGGGGGAAAGGAACTCCCCGAGTTGAGTGCGACCGCGTCGTAAAACGCGACAGACCCGCTGTGCTCAGCATGTGACCATGATGTGTGAAGTGCTAGAATGGAGGCAGAGGAAGTGAGCAACAGAGGCAGGTTAGAGGTGAGGGAAACATGTTAGCTTGGAGACAGACAAGAGGTAGGCTTAGAGGGTAGCTCGTAGGAGAGGAGGTAGGCTTTTAATTTGGCTTTCAACAAATCGCTGTGGACTGTTTCTCGGATGTCCGGAGGAAGAGAATTCCATGCAAGTGGAGCAAGAAGAGAGAAAGATCGAGAGGAAGCACAGGGGTGTGACAAGGAGGCACAAGGGGACGAGAAGGCTTGTAGAGTTGGATGCCTTACCGGGGCTAGATTTGTGAACCAGGAGTAGAAATGTAAATCTGTCCCTGTTTTGCATTGTCACACATCCAGCGTGGTGATGGTACGAGGAAGTAGGTGTGAAGTGAGGGAATTTACTATTCCAACTCCAGTCCTAGAACACATTTGGGCAAAGATTTGGAGTGTGGAAGGTGGAGGGGCTTTGAAGGATTATGCCATTATTGTTTTGCCTAAGTCGTTTATTTGAAGCATTCCTATATATTGCTAGGTTAATTTACCTTGTGATTTAATGATTTTAATGTAGCTTTATTGAACAGAGGAAAGCTTTTGAAAAATAGGTATGCAGTAATGAACGTTGATGGACAACTAAAGACGGGATAGAATGAAACTACAGCTTAAATTGAAACATTTGTAACTAATAAACATAGGCCCTGCTTCCTTAGTTGAGCGAAGAACTTGATTCTGGGGAAACCACTCAACATTGCTCTGCCTTATTTCCCTATGCTGGAAAAGGGAGGCCCCCCGGGAAGTGATTTTCTGAAGTGTGATTTATAGAAAGAGATTCACTTACACATAGTTTAATAATATTCGAAAACTGACCGTTATACAACACGCCAAATTGTCTCTTCACTCTCTCTCCTGGAACGTCCCTAACCATGACTCGGTCCCCACTTAGATAGATACATGAATGAAATGGCGCTACAATGTTTGGTGGGTGGTGGGAGGAAGCTTGGAGCAATGGAAGACATGAAGGCAGGGCACTCACAGCAGGATAGTTATTGTTTCATTGAAAACTCGTGCTATTCTTTTCAGTTGGGTGGACCCTCTAACTTGCTGGGAAGCCCCTCCAACATTACAAATTAAGCTAGGCCCCAGTCTCCAGCCCCCTAATGACCTGTCTGAAAGCTTCCATGCAGCCCCCCCACTCACCAGCAAAACCCCCTACTAGATCATAACTACTAGCCAGCTAGAGCCCCCCTACTAGATCACACCTACTAGCCAGCTAGATCCCCCACTAGATCAGACCTACTAGCCAGCCCCCACTAGATCACACCTACTAGCCAACCCCCACTAGATCACACCTACTCACCAGCTAGACCCCCCCACTAGATCACACCTACTAGCCAACCCCCACTAGATCACACCTACTAGCCAGCCCCCACGAAATCACACCTACTAGCCAGCCCCCACGAAATCACACCTACTTGCCGGCCCCCACGAAATCACACCTACTTGCCGGCCCCCACGAAATCACACCTACTAGCCAGCCCCTACGACATCACACCTACTAGTTAGCCCCCACGACATCACACCTACCATCTTGACCCCCCCACTAGACCACACCTATCCAACCCCCACTACATCCCACCGAGCAGCCAGCCCCCCCCACGAGATCCCCCCAGAAGCCAGCCATCCATTAGATCCCACCTGCCAGTCAAACCCTCACTAGATTGCATCAGCCAGCCAGACCCCCACTAGATCCCACCTACTGCCCAGCCCTCCCCACTAGATCCCACCTGCCAGCTGGACCCCACTAGATCACACCTACTAGCTGCCCCCCACTGCCAGATCACACCTGCCAGCCCCCACTAGATCCCATCCAGCAGCCAGCCCCCCACTAGATCACACCCACCAGTTAAACCCTCACTAGATCCCACCTGTCAGTCAAACCCTCACTAGATCACATCTGCCAGTCGGACCCCCACTAGATCACACCTGCCAGCTGGACCCCACTAGATCACACCTACTAGCCAGCCCCCCCACTAGATCACACCTACTAGCCAGCCTCCCCCACTAGATCACACCTACTGCCCAGCCGCCTCCCCCCCACTAGATCACACCTGCCAGCTGGACCCCCACTAGATCACACCTATTAGCCACACCCCAACTAGATCCCACCTGCAGCCCTGCACTAGATCACACCCGCAGCCCCCCACTAGATCCCCACCCACCAGCAGCCCCCACTAGATCCCCACCCACCAGCAGCCCCCACTAGATCCCACCTATCCATCCCCCACTAGATGACGCCTATGAGCCAGTCCCCCACTAGATCCCACCTACGAGCCAGCCCCCACTAGATCCCACCTACGAGCCAGCCCCCACTAGATCACACCTACGAGCCAGCCCCCACTAGATCACACCTACTAGCCAGCCCCCACTAGATCACACCCACTACCTCTGCTTCCACTAGATCACCTACTACCCAGCCCCCACTAGATCCGACCTACTAGCCAGCCCCCACTAGATCCGACCTACTAGCCAGCCCCCACTAGATCCGACCTACTAGCCAGCCCCACTACAGCAAACCTACTAGCGAGCCCCCACTTGATCATAACTAGCCATCCCGCAGTAGATCACACCTATCCAGCCCCCAGTAGATCCCACCTACTAGCCAGCCCCCACTATATCACACCTACTAGCTACTTAAGGTGTTAGTGCTGTAAGGAAGACATGGTAAAATTAGTGATGACAGACACAAGTGACGCACAGTTCAAGGGTATTTATTGAACAACATGAGGGTTGTGAGAACGCCTATCTAGCCATATATCCAAGGACGGGCGCACACTCTACCATCAAATAATAAATAAAGCAGTCCTAGTAGTGTCTGTCAAATCAAATCAAAATGGCCTACACTAACAAAACCCTTTGCCTGCCCTTACACTATAACACATATGTGTGGGAAAATGGTGCATGCAAAGAGAAATAGTGTTCAAAAGTAATGTATCATCATGACTGAAATGGAAGGTTCCCTTCCCACATTTTCAGCACGGGAAAAGGTGGCACATTCAAGCTTTGAACACACTCTGGATTCTCTGGCACGAGGGTGTAGTTTGGGACATGAGTCAGGGCCTTCAGTGATAAAGGCCCTGCTCCATTCATAAGTCTCTCTTTCGTAGAATGCCTTGGACACACAACAGCCAAGTTCCTTTCTCTTTAGGGGTTTCACGTTCATACATTTTTGGGTTCACTATTCACCATGGGCCTCCCTCTGTCGGGCTTGGACCTCTCAATAAATCACAGTTCAACAAAAGGTTCACGTAAGTCTCCCTCTGTAGGGGTAAGACTACTCTAAGTAAAAGTTCACAATAGGTCTCCCTCAATCAGGCTGGGACCTCTCAGGGTATCACAAGTTCACATAGGTCCCCCTCAAAAGTACCGGATTCAACATAGGTCTCCCTCCACCGGGCTAGGACCCCGCAATCGCAGCACTTGTAGGGGATGCCTTCCTCAAGTTTCAAATTACATTAATTCACAGGTCTCCCACTGTTGGGCTCGGACCTCTCAAGCTTTCCCGCTGCCTTGCAACTGCACAACCTTTCTCAGAGACTTTCGATTGGTCATACGTCCTCTGCCGGATCACTCTGATACTTAGCATTTGTGATTTACAGTTCACAAAAAGGGGCTCTCTTTCTCTCACGTCTTATTATCTTACGCCTTCACTTCTTGGTAGCTGTTGCAAGCACTCCAACACACAGACCAGACTTTCATTGTGCTCACTTGACTCACCGGTCATGTCAGGAGGCTCCTTGCCATCGTGTCTTTTGATGTGATGTAGAAATCAAGGCTATCAGTCTTGTTGCATCCGCGCCTCCCCAAACTCTGCCGTTCAACGGGAGAGTGGCTTGCATTTTTGTAGCACTTCAGACGCTCTTCTCTCTTTACAGCTGGGTTAGAATGTGTAGCCTTCGCGGCATCTGAGACACACCGGTTTCTCGCAAAAGGGATCTCTGGCCTGTAGATTCTTGGCCCTAGCCCAGTGGCCTGTTGCTCTCCTCTTCCTGGCATGCCACTGGTCTGGAAGAGCTGTTCCTTCTTGTGCATTGCCTTGTTCTGTTATTATCAAAAAGAAATGTCCCTGGACTTCAGGTCCCAAAATACAACAATATTTTTCACTCCCACTTTGCTAGCTCCTCTTTATAGCACTCTGGCGATTTTGGGAGTTGCTGTGGACCTTAATGAGATGTCCATGAGGTCAGGGTCTCACCACCTGCCCCTCATAGACCTGGGTTTTAGTTCTGTGCCCAGCAGAGGATCTCTGGGTTGGCTGCTGCCAGGCATTCTCCAGCTGCCCCTGGTTTGGCTGCCTGGAGTCACAGCTTCCTCTCCATACTGCAGCCTTCCCTGTACTCACAGGCCCAACAAGTAGGCAGTCCTCCTTCCTATAGGCCACCCAGGGTCTCTCCTGCTTGAATGCTCTCCCTCTGTCCTCTGTGCACCATCCAGCATCCCCAGCTCACTCAGAGGGCCTGTGTGCTCTGCCTTTTATATTGACTGGGAAGTTTAACAGATTTCATCTGGGGACGATTGTAAAGAGAAGCCTGACCTTGCCTGGCCTCATTAACGGGCCAAAATGGAGACTGCCCATAGGAACTTATGGTACATTGGTTCCTATGGGTAATCTTCATGGCTCTGGTTTGCCTCTTCCTCGTCCCAGTGGTTTTAGGAAAAAGCAGCGTGGAGGTATTGCGGGAGTTGTAGTTTTTCCAAGGGATCGTGGAAAAACCATGTGTGTTTTTGTCAGGGTGAAGGGGGTAAGTGTAGTGTTGTGGACAAATGAGGTTTTAGCAATAATATCCCATAATGACAGAGGGGATGTCGGGTAAGGATGTTGTTGTAAAGTGCTTATCTGTGAATGCATGAGCTGTGAGAATGTTGGAGTCCTGTTGTAGAATGTTGTTCTGTGAGCGTGCAAGAAGGTTCTAGCTTAGGTCAGTTGGAGCTGAGCCTACCTGGGTGATGGGACGGAGTCGTGTCTCTAATGTAAGATATTGATGTAACTAAGAATAAACCTTAAGCGTTTCACCTGCAAAGCGTACCAAGGCTGCTTTACATCAAATGTACTGCAACAGGGGGAATACAGTGTGTGGCCCAGTGGCGTTCCTCCCAGTCTTCAAGGGTCCCCTTCCCAGGTGATGCTCCATTGCTTGGCCGACCCCAGGGTTGGGATCCAAGAGCGATGGCCCTTCTCTGGCCACCTGAGTCAGGAATCCCTGGGAATAGCATGGGAGAACGCCTCAGGTGTCTCAAGAGTGCCTGGATCATTTTCAATCCAACATAAAAAAGTCAAGCTTTCCTTAATCCCCTTTCAGAGAAAATATAAACAACCAACCACTTTAAACGATAGAACCCCCTAGTTTTCCCTTTGGTAAAATAGATCTGATTGGCTGGCAAAGTCCATCCAATCAAGCCTGCAGTATTTCTTGTATGCCTTCCTGCAGTGTCACAGTTCTCTGCAGTGTCAGCAGTCTAGCAGGGCCTCTCTAGCGAGTCCATGCAGAAGGCAGCAGATTGTTGCAATGAGAGGGTACAGGCACATGCTCTACTCTGCACAATAGCCATGATCAGCATAACAAGTTCTGAGCATGTGGACTAGAAAATGACCCAATAGGCACAGATGCTACTCCTCAGCACAGAGTGTCGCGGTGTTGTGAAACCCAGTGTTGGCATTTTGCATAAGACGCGGGTATCCAAACAGTGTACGGCACTCAGGGTTCCACTTTTTCATTTCAGACAAAAACAAAAAACAGGATTAGCGATTCGTCGCTTCCCAGGGGGCCGACAGAGCTGCACGCTTTTGGAAAGAGTGCGAGTATTATGGAGTGGCGATCTGAGACCGGCTACAACCTCAACCTCTTCCGGATGTGCAACTCCCATGGCACGGTGTTGATAGGTCTGCATTTTTCATGTCACGCAAGATACCTGATAAAGGTCTAACAGCGAGTGCATAATGAAAGGACATACTCTAAACTAGTGGGTCTAAAAGCTGTGGGGCTGTGCCCCTCAAGTGGCCCGGTGGATGTCCGGGGGGCGGGGGCATGGGGGCTGTGACTTTCCAAAAGAGAACAGTGACTGCTTTTAATAGGAAATATAAGCAGATGTGATATTTTGGGAACGTGAGGGCAGACGTTTATAGTATTTTTTAAACATGAGGTGCTCAGCATAATAAGGTTTGGAGACCATTGCTAGTCTAAGCAGACACCACTGAATATTTGAGGATGTGTGCCCCGGATCAAAAGAGCTATTATTTGGATTTCATACCGTTAATGCAGGATTTACTTAATTATGTTAAATGTCTTCCTTGCTGCAGCATTCAATGTAGACTGTCACTTGCGCCACATGCCCTGATTGCAATGTAGAAGCTAACAAGCAACCTGCCATCACGCGTGTTCTGATGTCACATTGGTTTTGCGCCAGGTGAACTGTTCTTCTGCCTTTCTGTGGTGGTCAGACTTCTGTTGTGCCTGTGTGAGTGCAAGAGGTGTATGTTTTGTGAGAGGCAGATTCTTGTTGCTAGCCTTGCACAGTCTATCGCTGTGGCTACAGGAACCTGCCTGCTTATAGCCCACTGAGTACACCTGTGAAGCCAAACCCCGCCCTCCCTCACATCCAAGTGGCCCACTTTATATATATGATAGGTTATTTATAACGCACTGAATACCCAGAGGTTTCGAAGCACAGACCCGGGGATCAAACCTGTGTTGCTCCATGTCGTCTTGCTTCCAAGGCGAGCAAGTTGCCCCTGAGCTATCCTCCCGAGACTAATAGGACAACTGCATAACTTCCTCCTTTCGGACAAATGCATGCAGTGTAGAACTGAGTTTTGTTCCCAGAAAAGCAGTCTAAATATACTCTTCATTTGTACCTGCTAATTAATCTATGTTAGGACGAGAATCAAGTATTCGGATGACCGAGGACAAGAAAAGTCTAATTTACTAAAAAGGGTAGGTACCTGCAGTACATTTTCTTTTCATCTATGGAAAAAGCAAATCAGCTTTGTATGCCAATGCATATTTTGGGAACGGCGCTTGCCACAAACTGCGATTTCAGAGCCAGCCTCCAAATGGTCCTTTGCAGCCTGCTGAGCCGTGCAGAATGTCTACAGCGGAGGCCGCGTGAATCAAAGAAGCTCTAGAGGGTGGGGAAGATGATGGCCCTAGAACACGGCGTGAACACAGGTGCATCTCCAGACCGAAATATGTAGTGCCTACAAAGGGGAGAAGATCAATTCCAAGAGATACTGAGCAATTTCCTCCAACTCTTGGACTGGTGACATAAGTATACTCCGCTCCAAACCATTGGAAAAATCCTAGCGTACCGGGAAATGGGATTTGTTCAAAGCCTATAAGTATTTGGGAATTTATCTTGATTGTTCAAAGCTTATAGGTATTTAGGGAGTTATGTCGATTGCTTGGTATTGTTGGGTTACACCATAAAGAAGGTTAAACAAGAAAACAAAAAAAATGACCTAAAAAACATTCCTGCCATTCACGTATTTGCTCAAAACCGATGTATTTGGTGTTTGACTAAACACTATCTTGTCACTTTAGCAACTCTGGTAAAAAAAATAAGAAAAAGTGTATTGAGCAGTTTGTGCAAAATCTTTTCAATAAAAGAGTAACGGATGAGCCATCAGTGTGAATGTAAAAGGTCACAACAAGTACTTTGAAGCACAATTCTTCTGCCTTCATATCTGTGTATGCAAATGTCAAAATAATATTACATTTAGCATTTTTTATTTTCACTGCATGTCATTATAACCAAAATCTGATACCCATCTCATACATTGGCCAGAAAGACGCCTCTATTGGTATCAGACCTAATATAGTTCACTGAAGATGTAAAGTTTTATCTAGCCTAATACTGGCATTAGACTCCTACCTAAGCGCTCCACATTTCTGGCACTTAACAAGATGAATGGGACACAAGGAGACACATTGATTTGGGCATTCTCACAGTTGGTGTCACTGGGGGTAGAATTTAAGCAAATATCGCATTTATCACACAGTGCCGTGTACAGGACTAGAGTGTTTAACATGAATGTGCTACATGGAATAAGGTCTATGACCATATGCCATAAGTAGAGCATTAAGAGCCACTCAATGTGTACTAATTAAGGCAAACTCAGTAGATTGACGATGTAAGTGCGCATGGAAATATTTCATCTGTACAAACTACTTTTATGCATGGTTGGGTGATGGAGGGCGCTTGACTTCAGTTTCAGAGCAGTCATAGGGCTTCTTACCCACAATGTCTTCAGGACTTTCAAATCCCAGCTCCCAGCATCTCAGGGTTCTTGGCCCCTCCGTGTGTTTTGCAAAACGTTCAGTGTCAAGCCCCACAAGGTAATGGGGCACCAGTGGGGAGTTCTCAGTGACTCTTGGGACCTTGGGCTTCATGCATGCCCCACTGTATTACATTTCTCTTAGTAGCCACTTAATTCAAGGTCTCTTGGGAACCTGGTCTCCAGCTCCCACTGGGTAAAGTTTCTTTTCTTGGATCTAAAAACCTTGCACATCAGGACCCAGTATGAAGCATCCATAGTTCAGTTTCTGTAATGGCGCTAGGAACCTAGTACATCAAGCTCCATACCTGCAGCCCTCCTTATCAAAGTGCTGATCTCTGGGCAACAGAATCCTAGGCTCGCATTCGCCCTTCAGTGTGTAGTCCCCTGGCAGGCTTCCTACTCTTCCTGCCATTCGGCGGCTCTTTGTACCTAGGGGTAGGAGAACATTTTCAATTCTGTTCCATGGGAAAATTGGCATAAGCAGGCAACATTTGGCCAACATGCCAATTTCACCTGAAGAGATAACGTGACAGTTTGGTGCTTTTTAACACACAAAATGTTATCTTTCATTGTTTCGTTTTTGAAAAACGAAATATTGGGCAGGAAAATTGCCATTTTGCCCATTTGCATTTCGTTTTCGCTGTGATTTTAAATTCTGCTACAAACAATACAAATAAATAATAAAAATGAAGAAAAAAAAAAAGCCAAAACTGTGGCAGAAAAGGTGATAAACCGCCCAGCTGGCAGATTTAGCCAATTCAGTTTTGCAGGCGGTCATTTTGCCCACTCCAAATCCTACCCAGTACAATTTATTTATTTATTTATTGTGCATTTGTTAGGCGCTTATACAACAGGTAGCTTGTGTTTGAAAGCACCCACAGGGCAGCAGGAGGGAACATGGGATAGAAACAATGAATAAATACACTGGAGGATAAAGACGAACCTGCTAGGCCTTGTGAGCATTCAGAGCGTGCAAGTGCAGAGAGAGAGGAGGGGGAGAGGTGGGAGTGGCAGCTAAGTCCTAGGAGTGCCCGTGCTCGCGAGTGGGCAGCAGAGGTAAGTGCCCAGTGGAGCAAGTGCTCAGCAGAGGACAGCTGCAATAAACAGTTAAGTGCAGGCCTACAGTGGACATAGGCCAGTGGGTGCAAAGGCAAGTGCTTAGGGAGGGCAGAGGCTGAAGGCGATTGGGTGTGGGAGGCCATGGCCCCGAAGGACACATAAGGGCCCTGGTCACCAATCGCAGTGACAAGGGGATTAGCAGGGGAGGGAGGAAGGGAAGGAGAAGGTGAAAATGAAAGTATTGAGGACCTTCTTGAATTTGAGACGATCCGGCTCAAGACAAAGAGGAAGTGGGAGGCTGTTCCAGAGGAGGGAGCCAGCCGAGGAGAAGCATCTGCTCGTATCCGTCACACCTCTTCTCTTGCAGGTCTTAGGGTATAGAGCGCGGGGCTCCACTGGGCTACCACACATGGAGTTTCCCCCTTAGGTTGCATCTCCAGGTCTCCTCTGAAGTCTTGCAGTCTGCTGTCCCTAGCGCCTCCAAGAGTCATCCGCGCTTCTGCCAAGAGGTTTAGTGTCAGGCCTCTGGTGCTTCTCCCCACCACGGGGGTCTTGTCTCCCATGCACTTCTGCCATCTTTAGGACCTCTCCACTGCTGCCGCACTTCACCTTCAGGTCCCTTGGTTCCTCTCTCGCACTCAAAGTAGTCGTTCCTCCTGTAGAACACAGCCCCTCCTATCCATGGCAAGGGCAGAGCACTACAGAATGGGTCATGTTTCTCGTTGTGCCACATGCACTTGATAACAAAACAGTAGTCGATTTCGTAAAAAGGCGTTTCGTGTTATTTAGCCATTTGCAAAGTACTGTCAGTACTGACGGGCAATGGAACTCGGATGCATGGGTAACATGATCCGTCCAAAATGCCGCCAAGCGGGGGACTGAAAATTACAGCTCTGGTCAAAGTAAGACCACAGTCACCAACTTAGTTACTAAATGACATCTCCTCACAAGAAGCAGAGACGTACTGGTCTGGAGTGAAAGCAGTACGATATCCAAAAATGTGAACGGTCATGGGGGATCGGGCAGAGGCAGTCACATGTGCCCCAAAATACTGCAGTCCGACTGGCCCCTTATACGAGTCGAATCAGCCACATGGGCATAAATATAGGGGGAGGACAGGGGGTTTTGTCCCCCCCAACTTCTGTGGCATGCCTTTCTGTACCCCCCAACTTTTGGAGGGAGGGCAGGGGGGCTGTAATCATCAATGACGTAATTGGACAGCGCAGGCCCGGCTGGGGTGCCCAGCAAGGCTTGCGCTGTCTCATTACATAATTCTGAGATGTCTGGCAGCAGCGCTGCAACACATTCAGGGCTGGGATGCCCTGCATGGCTCAGTCCCTCATCCTGGCTGGCCTGACTCAAAGTCAGCAGCCAGGGTGCTGAACTGGGTGTTGCAGGACCTGGCGCCTGTGCTGCCAAGCTAGCAGCAGCACTTCCAGGGGCTGCAGCGCAGAGAATCGCTTTCCGGCTTTGTATTCGTGCGACACACAGACAGGAACCAGGTAGCTCATTCAGCTTGCTGGTTTCTGTCTGGAGGTGCATGCGTGCGAAGAGGTTAGGTCTGTGTAACATGAGACGTGGCCCGGGTGGTGTTCGAAAGCAGAGCAGAGTTTTGTTTTTTTTTAAATACTTTTTTATTGTGTTTGTGTATGTTGGTTGGGGGGCTGGGATGCGGGCTGACCCTAGTGAGGGATGTGTCACATTTGTACAATGTGAGCAGAGCTCACAGTACACATTAAGGCCCCAGGTATGAAGACACACTAACAATAACAAACATATTGTCTGGTGCAAGCCACATCTCTGCAACGCCTCTAAAATTAGTCTTGCCACTTTTCAGATGCTACTAAAGCACCACCATCCTAATTTCAAAAAAGAAGTTGGCGGAAGGTGTGCCCTCCCCGAATAGAGTGTAAACAGTCAAACTGAGAAAACCTGTGACCCAAAACTGTCATACTCTACAAATTCTGTGAAATTAATTTGAGTGCTATACGCATTCCAAACATGATGAACTTTTGTTGATCAGTTTTTGCTCTAGGTGCGCAGAAGGAACCGCATGGAATTTTGTGTTAAAAGCACACTTTTAGGAGCCCTGTATAACTGCGCCCCCTGCTGCCAAAAATAATCTTCACCAAACTGGCAAAAAGTATTTCAAGTTTTTCAGACACTTTTTCAGGACGGTTTGGTGCAAATTAATAAATAGGTGTCATGATTCAGGTTACAGGCCACCAAAAACTGCTTCATTTACCAAACTAAGCAGGGGAGTATCCAGCATTGTAAAAGTGGTCGGTGAGGGTGGCGGTGGGGGTGGGGGAGGGGGTTATAAGCAACAAAATGCAATGTGTGGAATTCGACATGGCCTCATTGGCGACCCCAAACCACCCATCCCTGCCCCAATCTACTTTTTTGGTAACATTAGTGGAAGGTGGCATTTTAACACACAACAACAAAAGTAAAACTGCAGTATCATTCCAGATGCAGGAAACTCACCTATTAGAGCTCTGTCTAAGGAAGCCCTCTGAGGCAAAATACATGCAAACTTCCTAACTATTATATGGATTGCACCAACAGAAGTGACTTCACAGAAAAGGACATTGCAAGGCGCATCATCAGTCCTCGATACTTGGAGGCACCATGGAAGTGACTTTATAATAAGTGGCCACGAATAAGCCAAGTGACAAATAACTTTGTGGTGCAAGCTACCTAAATTGCACTTTTGTAATAAGTGGAGAAACTCTATAGTCATTAGGCTTTTCCATTATAATACCATGATACATTAACATAAGCTCTGAAGTGATTCAGAGTCACTTTCAGAGCTGCAGATAAGGCACAATGTGATTAAATGATTTGCTCATTATCACACACTTGGTTAAATGGTGACACTGGGATGTGGACAATTTAAGCGACCACACACATCTTTCCAGGTTTAGTTGATATAGATATTTATTAAGGGTTTGCTTTACATTTCATGTGCTTAAATAATTATTTATAGCAATGCCTTGGAGGCAAACCACATTACATAATAAACTAGCCTTTCATAGTACACTAACCATACACTATTATACATTGTCATAGAAATATGTTGAGCAATGGGAGTATGACTTTAGTTTGATTCTCCCCATACTGCATCCAAAAGTCACAATAGCATCATGTAGATTAATGTGAGCCTAACAAATCCCCTTTGGGTTTTAAAGCCATAGTCATTATTTCATAAAGCATGCAACATTATGCACACTTCTCACTTCTGATCACTCCATTCCATTCACATTTCTAAAGGCACAAAAATCCCTGCATAGTACCCCACTCCCTTCCATCAGTGCCTAATCGCTCACATTGTAATGCTCTGTTGATACAGAGCAATGTGAGGACCCTCTGCTGTCCGGAGCTACTTGGGACATTGTCCTGGCAGCAGGACACTGCGACCATTCGGAACGGGTGAGGTGTCCTGCTGCCAGGACAATGAGCGTGCTGAGCAGGAATTGCTCACCACACATGTCCTGTCAGCAACACCTTTGCCGTTGGGCGCCCTCTTTGATGTGCTGAACGGGAGAGGTGTCCTAATGACAAATGTCCAGGTCTGGCTCTTAAAAGATCTATGGGGGCAGCTTCCCCTTGCCCCCCTCCTCTCCCGCTTGGTACTCCACTGCTTGGAGCCATTTGAACAGAGGAAAACATACCTTCATTTTAATCTGTCAGAATCTTGTAGAAAGTATCTATCAGCACATACACATATAATGTGCTGTGCAGAACTCAAGTTTGGAGATATATGACGCTTAAAAAATTGATACCAAGTATACTTGGTCACCCACTGCACTGCATTAACCGATGGCTTCTGCCTTTGAATGAAAGGAAAAATCAAGGGAATTGATGACATTCCAGTGAATCTGTTCCTTTGGGCCATGGCTTTAGAGTTCAGCTAGGACAAGTCAACTTAGCCCTAAATTCCAGGGATCAGGGGGTGATAAAGTCTGCTCTGCTCAATGAACGTTGCGCCACTGTTTCCATGTGTTATTGTATATGTACATATAAAGGTTGTGTGCACACAGTGTATGTCAGTGGAGATGCTGGGTGCATTTGTGTGTGAGTGTATGCAAGCATATGTGTGTTGATTTGTGTGTCTGAATGAATGATAAATAATGCATTGTTTGTATGTTCTATTGGAATTAAGTTTGTGAATGTTATGTTGTGTCACTGGGTGCATGGCAGGCCAGCTGGAGAAGTGCGAGGGCCAAATTGATTTTTAAAGATAGGCCAACAGTCTTATGAAAGTTATAACAGAGCATCAGCAATGGACTCTTGAGGTGTAGTAGTCTAGTGTTAGCCCTCAGGGATTTAAGTTGTTTGACCGAGGTACAAAATCACGGCAAAATTGACCGTAGTCATTTAGCTGCAAATACGTTTTACCTTGGTACAAAAAAACAAACCCATGTCCTCCCCAAAGCGCCAGTACACCCATAAACCCCACTACTTACCTTTTCTCTATCGACCGCTCTCCTGTACCCTGCAGCGTCCGATCCATCCCTCTAACGCGGGTCAGTTCTGACGCTGCAGGGTCCCTTTTTCTTCTTTTTTTTTGTTGGGTCCCCTGCCACCAATGCTGAGGAAGCGGGGGACACCCCTGCAACGGCCGAAGTAAAAAATAAAGGACATGAGGGGTGGGGGACCCCCCCGACAACCCCAGCTCTTCATGTTTGGTATGCTTCAAACTAATCATAGTGACCGAATTTAGTCACTATCATTCAACCAAATTCGATCTAACAATTTGCCCAAAACGATCCCTAAGAGCCAGCATCCGCCCTCCCGCCACCCCACCCCTGACCCCCCCAACATTTTCAGCAAAGTTACTCCACTGGTCAGCCATATGAATACACCGCAAAAAAGTGACTGTGCAACAGCCAGTGGACTATTGGTGGATATGTCTATCCGTCGGGTAGCTATAGACATGATTTGGGGTTTACTACCAGCGTTTAGCACCAGGACGATGCCCTTGAATACGCCATGCAGGAAATTGGCTATATTGACACGGCAAAGGGACTTCTAAAGGGGCACAGACACTGGACCTCCTAACTGAAACAGCTCTGATTCTACCGCTCTCTTATAATTTACTTGGCATTTAGTCAATTCCCAAGACTTCTGAAAAAATAGATGCAGAGGGGCGTGGGGTGGCATAAACAGATGTGGCCAAGGTTGCAAAACGTGTCCACATGCTGCGCTGGCATTACAACCCTGGCAACTTAAGACCAACTCATAAGGCCATATCTGCTCGCAAACAGCTCGCAGACCTCTCTGAAAGGTAAGGAGGGCTGGGATAGAGCCAGTCATATGCCCTCCAACCGTAGCTGCTTTTCAACATGATACATAGGATTACGGCCGGTAAGAAAGCTCAGCAGGTTGAGCGCTCACTGCTGCGATCTATGTGTGAACTGTAGGTAGCAGGTTCAAATCCCGGCAAGGCCAACTCAGCCTTTCATCCATCCAAGGTCGATAAATGAGTACCAACGTCAGTTGGGATGATTAATGTATGTAAATATGTTCTATGTACAGCGCTTAGGCGTAAGCGCTATGCAAATAACAAATCATCATCCAGTGGGTCGATGGACAGTGGAATTAGGGCCAGCGAGTGAAAATAAGCAGAATACTTGGAGCACTTGCGTTAAATGGGTTTTATAAAAGTTATTTGGCGGGCTATTTAATATGAACACAACTTGAAGAACCTGGGATGTAAGCATACAACAACTGTAATAAAACGAAATAAATGAAATCGCTCTCTTTCTGGGATCGATCACCTCCGGCTCATTTCCGTGCACTGTGCGTTTTTATCAATAATAGCTCAATTGTCCTTTTGAAAAATAAAACATTGCATGTGGCAAAAATCTCTGAATTATTTTAGCCACAAAACATAGCAAAATCCAAACCCCAGGACGCCATTAGCCCCCTGCCACCTCAGGGGAGTCTTTCAAGGGCTCCCTCGAGAGCTGGCGTAGTGGGAGAAGGCGCAGCAGGCGCCCTTTTGTTATGAAATGCGCCCGGGGCAGCAGGATGCATTTAATAAGAATAGGGTGTTGACCCAATTGCGATGATTACCTCCCTGCTTAGACGAGGGAGCGGGCGGTTTTCATTAGAATAGGGCGCTCATGCTTTAGAATGAGCACCCTATTCTAGTAATGAACTCCCTGCTCAGGCACCGGAGCGGGGAGTAAAAAAAAAAAAAAATGGCACCCCTCCAACCCTTCCCCTGGCATTGACCAGGGGCGGGAGTGGGGCACCACATTTTTCTTAAACCGCTGGGGCGCTGCCACCGCTAAGGCTGGCACTGCTATAGTGTACTTAGAAAAGCGAGTGTGTGGTTTCGCTGAAGATGTTGCCTCTTTTGTCGGAGTTTGGCTCGCTGAGGGAGGAGTGAAAGGAACTGTGTCAAGTTGGGGGGCGATCCAGACGACAACATGCGCCTCTTCAGACCACTTTTTTGTGAATCAAGCTGTACTTCCCGCTACTTTCTGATCAGAGGGTATTTGGAAAGGATTACTGCGAGATCTCTGGGGATCTGGTATTAATAGCCGAATAAGAAGTTCACAATGGATTGGAATTCAGACACATAATGCACACAGAGGGTCATTAACACCTTTACAACCAAAACCAAAAAATGCAAAATACAGAAGAGTCGAGGTGTACTTACCGCTTCAGATGCACATGCAAACTTCTCGGACACCATGAACGGCACACCATCCATCGCTACAAAGGAAACACACATTCACATTAACAGAGTACAGGATAGTGTACAGCTCCTCTGAAAACATGCTCTATAAAGACCGATCTTATTCACAATACACCAATGGACAACACAAGAGCTTTGGTGAGCCTCAAGTGCCCAGCCATCCTGAGAATAGTGGGCATCTTCTGTGATGCCAACCAAGCAACAGAAAGCGGTATAGAGTACAGAGGGTTCCTAGTGATTGCATCGACAGTCAAAGCATTGATAAACCATACCATTGACACCAAAGCATCTAAAAAAAAAAACATTGAATGCATTTTAATTATTATTATTTTTTTTTAATGGGGGGGTTGCTCCCAACCCCTCTTTTTAATGATTTAAAACACATTTTTACTAAACGAAACCCTTTACCATTGAAAAAATGCATTTGATGCTTTTTTCGATGCTTTTTTTCAATGGTTTGCTTTGTTGATGCTTTGTTTTAGATGCAATGACCGGATACCAGTGCAGAGGGCTTCCAGCAAGACTGACAAGCACCAAGTCTACACGTGCTTGTCTAGACCTCTAGAGGAGGTCCAACAAAATGCGAATCTTAAGCGGTCTCAGAATGGACGACCACAAGGCACATTAAGGAATCCAAGCTACAGAAACACGTCCAGCACACGCAAACCCTCTAAAGCAATGACAAGTGTGACACGATTGGGAGTCTGGGAAGATTTCCGGACACTTGGGCATTTGCGTTACTGCAACTTGGCCAAACAACGATTAGGGAAGTATGCAAACTCAGATTCACACTGGTTGAGTTGATTTGTAAATGCAGGCCTAGACTACATATCTTCACTCTGTGCAAAAGTAGCCAGCCAATCCGCTCCCTCGAAAAGCAGGCGGACTCCGCCAATGCAGGGCCACGGATCGCATGCCGAATTGTTTTTAATTGATGGAACATAACTCTCATTAGTAATTCGGAATACAGGAATTCAAATTAGGATGAAGAGACCCATGCACTAGTAAACATGCTAGTGTATATACACTAACAAAAGATGTGCATGTATATAGATCACTAATAACATACCAGATACACACTCGCCCTTGACCATCACATCCATGTAAATGACAGCAAATTATCAGCTCTAACAATACACATAGCCAATGGTGCTGCACAGAACCACGCCACCCTCACCAACTACCCCCCATTCCCGTCAGTTCTGAGCAATGGACACTGGCAAAAAGAAGTCTCTGATCCAAAGTAGGTGGTTTAGGGAAGGAATTGAAGAGATAAAGAACACTAGAGCTTGGAAGAGAGAAAAGTAACCCCGATTAGCAAGTGTATAACGAATGGGAGGATATGGCATGGAAGGTCAATGGCAAAGCATTGTCACCAAAGCGCTATACAAGGGTAAGAATCCAGAATAGAACAATGTAAATGACTAATCAAAAAGAGTAACCTATGAGGAAAAGACGTGGGTTTCATGGTAGAAAGGAACATAGGGAAGGCAAGAATGAATAGTGAGAGGTAGAGAGTTCCAGGTCTTTGGGGAAAGTTAAGAAATAGAATGGAAACGTGGTTATGGGAAATCTGGTTTAGGGACTCTCAGAAGAAAGACACTAAGAACTTAGAGAACGAGCAGGAACATGCAAAGAGGCGAGGGAAAGATAAGGAGTGAGGCCATGTAACCCTCTGGAGACAATGCAGAGAAAATGAAAGATAAGCCAGGATTTCAAAAAAAGACAATAAATACACTGAACAGAGTCAGACATACGAGTACGATGTGAGAGGGGGAAATAAATAAGAGTATGGATTGAGTAGTTGAAGATCAGGCGTAAATGAGAGTCAATAGGCAGGGAGACGTACGAGTAAAGAAGAGCAGTAGTCAAATTATAAAAGAACAAGAGTAGAAATAAGAAGCTTTATAGCTTGAAGCAATGCAGCGGGTGGGCTTTCTGAATATTATAAAGTTGTAGACAACAAGAGCGAGTGGTATTGGAAACATATGTAGTAAATGAGTGTAGAGTCGAAGGTAATACCAAGGTTGAGTGAGGATTGTGAAAGAGGGATAAAAGAAGGGGAAAATAAATATCTTAGCTGAGGGGGAGAAGGAGCAGAGGTAGCAAAGAACAGCGTCTCAGTTTTAGCGGTTGAGATGCAGAACCCTAGAGGGCATGCAGGGTTGAAAAGAAAATGGGCAAGCAGTAATCATCAATTGAGTAGTATCAGAGAAAGAGGAGAAAGAAAGAAAAATCTGAGTTAATTTCAGCAAGGGATGAAATATAAAGAGAGAAAAGAAGAGGACCAAGAACCGACCCTTGAGGGACACCATGTCGCAGAGGAAAAGCGGGCAAGCATTTCCCAGCCCAGGAAATAGAAAATGGGTGATCAGAGAGATAGTACTGAAAGCATGTAAGTAGAGTGCCAGAGAGGTGGCAGGATGCAAGAGAAGACATGAGTAAGTGATGATCTACAGTGTCAAAGGTGGCTGATAGATCTAATAGATCCAGGATAGAAGATTGTTTAGTGTGACGGGCAAAGAGCAGTTTCAGTAAAATGGAGCATAACATTATCCAGATTGAAGCGAGAAAGCAAAAACTGATTATCAAGATAGGTAGACATGTGGGTGTAGACAGTACATTCTAGAGGTTTAGAGAGTTAGGGAAGAATAGAGGATGAGAATTAGCAGGAACAGATGAATCGCAAGGAATTTGACTATCCTCACGGTGGGTGTGCACTCACCTAGGCTTTTTTTGGACATTTTATATGAAATTGAATGATGGTAGATCAACCTCTGGAAAATGTGTGGGGCTAATCTGCACACACTTTCTTATGCTCACTGCACGACATACACATAGACCCGTGTACTCTGGGTGGACACAGTCTACAGGCAGTCCTCTCTGTCATATTTAGTTGGGATCTAACAGGTGGAGTACACGATGCATCTCGGAAGGGGGAGGGCCAAACCTTTCCTCCTGCCATGGCCAGCCTAAAAACTATCAAAGGCTCCATGGATCCGATCTGTCTGTTTACCCTCTGCAGATGGTGGCTGCAATTAATATTATTAACAAACTATCAGAGTATACTTCAAACCGGGCCCACATGGGGCCTGGCTGCAGAGGGTAAAACAAAGGATACAGGAAACCTCAACACCTCTTTCAATGCACTGTGCCAACGTGAAGGCAGCGCCTGCCCTAAAGTATCAATGACAGTGAGCTGTCATGTCTGGCATGTGTTTACAGAATGCAACCCACGGAGGGGGACCTCATTCAGAGGGTAGGAGTATGTGATTTGTTGGAGACAAAGTCTGTTCTCGCCACAGCTTCAAGGGAGACCTGCCGCTTTAATCAGGATCCACAGAGAGCTCAATTAACCAGAGAGACCCTTTGATCCACAACAGACAGGAAGATGGGTGGGACTTAGTATTACATGTTTTCACCCCTTTACCTTTTGTGCTGCAATGCACTCTGGTTATGACCTCATGCATACAGGAGATTGTTGGTGGGGACCCAGTTGGTGCAATAAGGTAGGCTTAGCCTACACCAATCAGTGGGGCCCATTTGGCTTTCAAAGAGGGTCATTGCAGTTCATCGCAAGGAGTAATAAGAGCAACTCATTTGGACCTTGGCTGAAGGTACAGTCTGCCTTACAGCCTTCGCCAGTTAAGGAAGGGCAGGATTTCCAAAGAGGGAAGCAAGATCCCTCCCTTAAACATATCACAGGGAAAAGAGGGAGATACTGAATCCAGAGATCCCTCCAGCAGCTCCAGATCCGGTACCTAGCCAGCACACAGCGTGCCCTGCTAAGCTCTGCAGCAAGTTTCCTAGGTGGAAAGTGCGAGAGAGTCTCTGAACCAAACCAAGGACAAGGCAGTTGCCTTCAACACTTTCCTCCGCTTTGGGCAGTCAGCCTTAAAGGACGACACAAGCCCAATGACGAAGCTAGGAGGAGTACATCGACAAGCATCTAGCAGCGTTCGGCTCAAAGGACATTATCGAGCCAGTTGAGCTGCAACTGACTGCACCGCTGTTGTCACGCCGCAGTCACAAACGACATCAGAGATGCCTCAACCAGTGCTTTAGACCCACCAACCATGAGACAATGATTCCTCACCTAGAGCCGCCATGTAGCTCAGCCTGCAGCCGTCCGTCGCCTGATACCCGCAGCTGTCTCCCATCTTGAACTCTGTCGCAGGAGCTGCAAAGCACCCTGAAACCGACTCGACCCTCTCCAGGACCAATAACTTCTACAAGCACAAGGTACATTGTGGTTCTGTACCCCTGGTCTTTCGCCGAAGGCCCCTAGTGACATTTTACGACCCACTGCTCCCTTCGTACTGAAACCAAGTATCCTTGAACTATTGCGATTAATTACGTTACAGACTACCATCTTGTCAGTATCCAGAGTGCATCCCTCTTCCTTCTTTGAAACTGCCTACCCGCTGCATTTCTTTAAAGGGTGGGTTGTATTTTGTAGTGTGCTAGTACTGTCTGTTGAATAATAATAAAGTAGATATTTTTATAAGACCTTGACTGGACACTCCTTTTATCATTGGGTAATAATTGAAATTTCACTGTGTTGCAACTTGCCAACGATCCACGACCTTGCGGATATAAGCCTGCCGTTCTGTACATGTTAGGACAAGGAGGTTTATAATGTGCTTGCGTTTCCAATCTGTTCAGATACCTTCTGGTGTATTAGAGGTGTGGGGTTGATTGACGGTTTAGAAACCGATATTTATCCCTGAACCACACGTGCCCCGGAAGTTGATTCGTCACAGGAATGCAGTGAAAGTTTTTTTTTTTTTTTAGGGTAGGCACGACCCCTGCATGTCTAAACCAAGAGGAAGGTTACAAAAAGTGCAAAGAGAAAGATTGAGGAGAGAAAGGCGAGAAGAGCAAGAAAAACCTTAAGAAGAAGAGGAAATGGGTGTCGAGCGGAAAGACAGTGGGGTGTTCACGAGCAAATAGACACAGATTGAGTTGGAGTGTATTTATCAGGTGCACATCTGCTGGCAAGGCAGGCAACTAGTCAGAATAACCTGCATCTGGGCGCAGATGTTACTAAATTTAGATCATATGTCAAATCAAGCATTAAAAACAACAGACTGGATCCAGTTATTGTAAGTTTTGAGATTTTTCCAAAATAAGAGATAGTAGTCTATCAAAATCAATCTGAGGCCAATGGCAAGTGAATTCAAATGTCGAGGGCACAGAACCCAGAAACGCTGGTCACCTCTATGAACAAAGTGGGACGCAGATACCAATAACAAGTGATCATTGAAAGATCAAAGAGATATCGGGCCAGGAGATAGGGTTGGATTGTTGCAGTTACATATGCGGGAGCACGTTTATCAAGACATCTGAACATTGGATTGGATGGAAGAATGCAGGAGCAGACCTTTGTCAATGAAGACATGAGCAAAGTATGTAGGGGTAAGGGATGAAGAGAGGGGGGTCAGGTATAGAGATGGAGTGTATGCCACAATCTCAGCAACCTAGTGTGCCACTCTGCAGTTTCCAGGGATGAATTCTGGAAGAAGGCAACCGGGGAAGCTTGCATGTCTATCCTAGAAAGCTTGGCGGTGTACAATTCTAGAATAAGACAAATGCAGTCTTTTTTCTAGTTTAATAAACATGAGCATGTTGGGAAGGAAATTGACCTATCCCACCCCCCTAGGCGCTTTAGGGTGAGGTGAATTCCATGAAGACACCTGTGATATGCCAAGGGGGCATGCCAAGAGACCCTGCACGGACATAATATTACGCGAACTGCAGATGTTTAGACTTAGTGCAATGGGCAATGGAAGCTAGGGGTGCCTTTTTGCCGAAGAATATACCGCAACATTGTGCACACCTCCATGGATCGTTAAAGCAGAAACCTGAAGCTCTCTTACCCAGATTGGGAGAGATTTCCATCAGGATGAAAAGTAGAGCTCAGGAAAAAATATAGAGAGAACAAGTTCACAGTTGAAAAGGAACTCAAAGTAAAGCTGTGAAAACCATATTGAGTTTAGAACAACAAAAGCACCTGGAGTTCCCCAACTCACCTTGTGGAGATCAGGTTTTCCTAGAAAGTATTCAAGTCTAAAGCTTCAAATGGCAAGAAGTCGCTGCATCGGCGGCAACTGAAGCACACTTGTGTGAAATTGGTATGCACGCGAGGATGTGACTCCCTAAAAAAATGTTATCCGTGAAACAGCGCCTTTCTACAGTGATGTTAGACAATGTAATTCTTTCTTTATTTATACGTATATACGGGAGGAACAATGCTCTTTTGATCACAAATGAACGCACAATAGATCAGATTTGAAGCGAAGCAGTGAGCTTCTTACAATGGGGTGAGTTTGAGGGACATTCTCACCAGGTTATGGAGGGGAGTAAATGGAACAATCACCGGAGACAATTCATAAGTGGACATAAATAGGTTAAGGACAACCAACATTGGGCACTTTAAGTGCAGATAGGTGGTACGGGCAGCTGTGCTCGGGATGTGTGTATGATGGGTGAAGTGCTACACTGGAGGCAGATGAAGTGAGGGACAGAGGCAGGTTAGAGGCAAGGGAGACATTTTAGCAAGCAGGCAGATGAGAGGTAGGTTAAGACGGTAACTCAGAGGCATGAAGGTAGGCTTTTAGTTTGGTTTTGAACAAATACATGTGGACTGTTTCTCAGATTTTCGGGGGAAGAGAATTCCATGCAACTGGAGCGAGAAGGAGCGGAAGTGAGAGGAAGCACAGGGAGGGCGAGGAGCCACAAGGGTAGTCGCGGTGGTAAAGCAGAGATTACGAGAAGGTTTATAGAGTTGGATAGAGGAGGATAGATAGAATGGTTCCTTACCGTAGATAGATTTGTAAACCAGGAGAATAAATGTAAATCTGGCCCTGTTTTGCATCATCAGCCATCCAGCCTGATGGTACGAGGAAGCAGGTGTGATGTGAGAGAGTTCAAAGAGTCCTGATAATTATTCTTTTATTACGTGCTTAATACCAACAAGTGTTTTCTAAGCGCGGGATCGGGATTCAAACCTGTGTTGTGTTGTCTTTCTTCCAAGATAAATGCGTTTCCCCTGAGCGATCCTTCCTCCCCAAGCGAAGTTAATGTTCTTGTAGAGCGGACAGAATGCATAGTTGGAAAGACCAAAGACGATGTTGGCCCAGTAGTCCAGTTAAGAGAAGACAAGAGTGGTTAAGAAATGCTTGGTGGTGCTGAAAGGAAGGAGGTGCCTGATTTTCCTAATATTTAGGAGTTTGAGGTGAGCTGATGTTACAGTTCTGGAGATGAAAGTATAGAAGGTGTGAGAAGGGTCATAGATTTAGAGTAGAGGAGAGTGTCAGGTGGGAACTGGCTAGGCAAAGGAAGAGACAAGAACGTTTTTGGCAGGGAAGAAGTGCACCTCTGTGTTGGTTGAGTTTAAAATCAGAGAATGCAAATCCATCCAATTTTTAATGGCAGAGAGAAAGTTTGAAATTTTGATAGAGAGATCAGAGGAGAGTTCAGGAAAAGAGAAGATTTGGGTGCTGTCCGCGAAGAGTTGGTACGAGGACCCAAAGGAGGAGATTAGTGCCTCAAGAGCAGAAGTGTAGAGTGTTAAGACAGAGCCTTGTAGAAAACCAACAGTTAGAGGAGTGAGTTGAGAGGTGTTGCTGCTCCAGGAGACTGAGAATTGTCGGGGTGGAAGGCAGGATTCAATCCAGCCAAGGGGTCAATCGCAAATCCCAAGAAGAAAGAGTATTAAGGAGATCAGAGTGATCGTCAGTGTCAAAGGCAGCAGAGATGTCAAGGAGAATTAGGATAGAGGATTGGTTGGGGTTCTTAGTAGAGGCGATGAAGTTTGAGAAATTCATGAGAGCAGTTTCCTTAGAGTGACAGGAGCCAAAACCAGCTTGTTGCATGTCTCAAAGGATGTGGCTCTTTAAGAAATTGGTAAGATGGTTGAACATAACCCTATCAAGCACTTGGTACAAGGGGGGTTAGCTTTCATCAGTAGAGATAGCACTTTGGCTGTATTAATGTGACTAAAGTGGGAGCTGGAGGCAGAGGAAGATGGTAGAGTGGGCAGAGTGTAGAATGTAGGAGGAGAGAGTGTGTGGAAGGTCAGGAGAGAGTCCCTAATTTTGGAAATGTTTGGAGCAAAGTATTCAGCTAGGTCATTAGCTGTGAGAGTGGAGTGAATAGTTATAGACTTAGGAGTGAGGAGTGAGCTTACGGTGACCTGTAGCCGGCAAGGATGGTTGGATTGAGAGTCAGTGAGGGTTAGGTAGAATTCCCTTTTCTCTCCATCAAGAGTGGACTTGAGAGAGTTCAGGGCAGAGAGGTAGAGTTGCAGGTCCTTATGCCAGTGGGTACGCCTCCCTTTGCGCAGCAGCAAATGCACGTCTGTGTGTAGAGAGCGTATGTGAGGGGTGACCTGTGGTTGAGAATGCTGAGACCTAGGGGTGAAAGTAAGCAGTGGGAAGTGAGGGGAGAATGAGTCATATGGTAGGGTTTGGAAGCTGGAGACGGCAGTGTTGGTGGAATAGGCATCAGGTCTGAAGGAGGAGAGTGAGAACTGTAGGTCAGAGAGAAAGGGGGGAAATGGCAGAAGGTTTACATTTCCTTTTAGTAATAGGTGAAGAAAGTGGTGAGGAAAGGTCAGAGGGTGGGAAGGTGATGGAAACAATTGAGTGATCATATATGGATGGTGTGAAAGTAGAATTAGTGGCTGAGGAGAGCTGGAGATAAATAAGAGATCCAAAGAGTTACCCCTTGTGCGGGTAGGTAGGTTATGGATAGTGGAGCACGTCCCGTGCCTGTGGCATCCCCAAGAGCATCAGTTGCGATCAAATTGCTCTCACGTCCCTTAACATGTCCGTTTTAGTTAAATAATGTGTACAGGACAACACAGCAACTGAGACAATGAAGTTGCCCTTTTAGCAACATGTAACATTGTCTGCGATAAAAATGAAACTTTGATGAATATCATTTATCAAGAAGGTAGGATTCACCTCTTTCAATGAAACCCACTTGTAACTAAGGCCAAGTTCGCTTTAGAGTTTGTGTCACTGCTCAGCATCATTCACACACCTCCTTGAAGCCTACTTCGGTTGCTGGATAATACAAATACCTACTATTTATGCAACTAGAAACATTTCACTTTGTGATGTGGCTGTATATGTGTTTCCATCTTTATTGTTATTAAAGAATGACTTCTGCAGGGATGCATGGTACAGCAGGGACTGTGCTAACTTACATAGAGCTACACCAGACAGACACTAAAGCCGCCACGGTTACAAGGGGGTAGCCCACTCGCCAGGGTGAAAAAGTACTTCCCAGAGCTACGGCTCCATTTTACAGACATTCTGCGCCCCACACAAGATATTTCCACAAAAGGAGGAACCACGCTCATAGCAAATGCTTCACAGTGGCAAAGACCACCCACGCGTCTCACTTGGGTAGAATTGTGAAAATTACCCATGCACCACACCTAGATAGAATTGTGAAAATTAGCCACGTGTCACACCTAGATACATTTGTGAAAATTAGCCACGCGTTGCACCTAGATAGAATTGTGAAGATTTGCCAAGTGTCACATTAAATAGAACTGTGTAAATGAGCCAAATAGAAGAACTTGGAGAGTAACCAATGTACCTACCACCGCGCTCCTGCCATAGCACCAGGCAATATACATGCCCACAGGGCTAGCCAACCTATATACTAACACACAAGAAACACAAGCATACAACAACAAACGTGGACACTAGGCCATACCAATACGGATACAACAAGCCAGTGCGCACAACCTGAAATACCATCCAATCTACACACAGACACACCCCTACATAACAAGCAGTCACATAAAAACAATACAGTCATTGGACCGTACCCATACGGATACAATAAGCCAGTGCACGTAACCAACCATCCGCAAGCCAAGACACGCAGACGCCAGTTTCGCCTGGTTCTGGAACTATCCCGTCACTCTTCCCTCACTAAGCAACCATGTCCACTTTCTTGCAGAGCCATGTGAGCACCTGGAGACTGCCCTAGGGCGGTAGCGCTGCGCGGTATAAATCAGCATAACAATCATACACATACCCCCTTTCTCCTATCAACATCTCTCTCGTTCACATCATGTCTTTTCTTCTCACTCAGCACTGAAGAGCAGTATGGCTGGAACATGATGTTAAGTAGACTGAAGGGCACTCCGATGCCCCACATAACGGAGCATAAGAATAGATGCTCAGTCTAACACTGCTAGCATTTTACAAGTCAATTCTAAGGTCACTACCAAAGAAGCAATTATGAGGGAGAGATGACCGATAGTTAAGCGCAAATTGTTACACAATAATAAGTCGCTTTAACCATGAACAGTAATTCTCATGAAAACACATTTTTCCGACTTCCCTGCAGGCCTGTGGCAGGCAATTAAAACCTTTTGAAAAATGTTAGCGCATCAGCAAAGTATTTCTGTGCAGAAAAATATGGACTAACCGACACTAGTCCACAGGAGCTTGGAACAGGGGTTGTGAGCATTAGCACAAAGTTCTTCTCATTAAGTTCTTGTTATATAGTTAAAGAGCCAGTCTAGTTAAAAGAGTAATGTTCTAACTGGAAATCCTCTAGAGAAGACTACCAAGCTTCAGAGATTTCAGCATTAGCCTCATGCATGGAAATCCTCTAGAGAAGACGACCAAGCTTCAGAGGTTTCAGCATTAGCCTCATGCATGGAAATCCTCTAGAGAAGACGACCAAGCTTCAGAGGTTTCAGCATTAGCCTCATGCATAGAAATCCTCTAGAGAAGACGACCAAGCTCCAGAGGTTTCAGCATTAGCCTCATGCATGGAAATCCTCTAGAGAAGACGATCAAGCTTCAGAGGTTTCAGCATTAGCCTCATGCATGGAAATCCTCTAGAGAAGACTACCAAGCTTCAGAGGTTTCAGCATTAGCCTCATGCATGGAAATCCTCTAGAGAAGACGACCAAGCTTCAGAGGTTTCAGCATTAGTCACATTCACTGACATCTCCAGCGAAGACAACCAAGCTTCAGGAGGTTTCACTATTGGTCTCATGCGTCCAAATTCCCTGGAGAAGACTACCAGGCTTCAGATGTTTCAGCATTCATCTCATGCATGTGAATCCTGCTGTTACGCTCCGGCAGCTCAGTTCTCGCCAGCCTCCCTCGCCAGTTACACCAGCTCACACCGTCCGGGGAAAGACATTGCTGTGGCAGCGTTATCAGTTTCCATGGAGACTGTATGGACGTCGGTATCAGTATCGACCGCGTCAGCTGACATGCGCATTACGCACTACACGTACACCGATGCCCCGGCCTTTGCCTTCTTAATCCGGTTCCTCTCAGGGCTCGGTGCTGCTAATTGTAGTCTACACGTACTCTTACGTGTTTAGCCCTCAAGCTAAATTCCTTCTTCAAACCTTCCAACCTAGATTTCCTGGTTTTCGACCTTACCTTCCACTGGGATTGTTCACGGATTGCCCAGCTGATTTTGGTTCTACACGCTGTTACGGCTCGTAACATTTCCTGGATTGCTGACGGCTGTTAGAAGTCATTTTCCTATGCTCTGTAGCTTTTTGGTTCCTTCCACAAGGGCTGCATTAAAACAATCATCGCCTGACACTAATTGCTTTCAGTAAGTGTGTCTTCATTGTCATAACTTCCTGTGATTTGCTTCTTGGATAAACACTGCCTACTCCCGCTGTGAAGAAAAATTACTTTCCTTGGACATTGTGCTGGATTAGTATTCTTACATTGCAAGTGCAGTTCAGGACGCTTTCCAGTTACCTGCACCAACCCGTACCTAGTGCGTCCCTCGTGCCGTTCGGGTGTTTCCTCCCTCACTAACCTTCCTGTTTATTATTTTCTCCTGTCGTCGTGTCCTTTTGAACTGGATTTCCCTCTTGGCTCCTCAACCATCTCCTTCCAGGTCAGTTGTGCGTTCCCTAGGGGTTTAAGGGGATTCGTTAACTCAGTAGTTAGTTCCTTTTTGTACTTTGCATTGTTCTTTTAGGCTCTGTATCTGCTCTGCTATTCCAACCAACTTATTATTCAGGTATTCATGGATAGTTGATTGTCTTACAATTATTATTCTTATCCTTGCCGTTTATAACCCTTTCTGTGGTTTCTTTTCAGCTGTTGGTCTAGCGGTGTATGTGTCTACCCCGCTCTTTTATTTGATTGATACCTCTGTCTGTCTTATCAACACAGCAGAGGGATACATCATAGAAAAGAGCCCTCTTTTGAGGAAGCCTGATTTATTAAAATCAGGGTAGCCGAGGTCGAGACTGGTTGATCTGAGAGTTCCACCACTTCTGTCTTCGAGGTCCGGTTTCAATCTTCCGAATCTTGGTGTGGTGAGTAACACCTGCAGGGATTACCAGGCTTCAGAGGTTGCAACAGTTTACACATGCATAGAACCGTTCCAGAGAGGAATACGCAGCTTAAGAGGTGACTTCTATAGCCTCATGCATGTAAATCCCTCAGAGAAGATTATCATTCACCACAGGTTGCAACAGTTGTCTCGTGCATAGAAATATTCTAGCGACAACTACCATACCTCAAAGGTTTAAGCATTGGTCTCATGCATGGAAATCCGTCGGAGAATCTTTGCAGGCTTTACAGGTTGCAACAGTGGCCTCATGCCTGGAAACACTCAAAAGAAACCTACCAAGCTTCAGAGGTTTCAGCACTAGATGCATGCATGGGAATCCTCCAGAGAGGAATAGCAGGCTCCAGAGGTTTCAACAGTGTTCCCATGCCTGGAAATTCTCAAGCGAAGACTACCAAACTTCAGAGATTTCAGTACTAGTCGCATGCTTAGAAATCCTCCATAAAATACTACCCAGCATGAGAGGTTTAAACAGTGGTCTCATGCATTGAAATCCTCCCGAGAAGACTTCCACTCTTCAAAGGTTTCAGCATTGGTCACATGCACAAACATCTCCTGGGAAGGCTACTAATCTTGAGAAGTTACAGCATTTGTCGCATGCATGAAAATGACCCAGAGAAGATTACCAGGTTTCAGAGATTTCAGCACGGGTCTCATATATGGAAATCACCCCGAGAAGACTACCAAGCTTCAGAGGTTTCAGCATTAGCCTTGTGCATATAAATCCTCTAGAGAAGACAACCAAGCTTCAGAGGTTTCAGCATTAGCCTCGTGCATATAAATCCTCTAGAGAAGACAACCAAGCTTCAGAGGTTTCAGCATTAGCCTCGTGCATATAAATCCTCTAGAGAAGACTACCAAGCTTCAGAGGTTTCACCATTAGCCTTGTGCATATAAATCCTCTAGAGAAGACGACCAAGCTTCAGAGGTTTCAGCATTAAACCTGTGCATATAAATCCTCTAGAGAAGACTACCAAGCTTCAGAGGTTTCAGCATTAGACTCGTGCATGGAAATCCTCTAGAGAGGACGACCAAGCTTCAGAGGTTTCAGCATTAGCCTTGTGCATATAAATCCTCTAGAGAAGACTACCAACCTTCAGAGGTTTCAGCATTGAGCTCATGCATGGAATTCCTCTAGAGAAGACTACCAAGCTTCAGAGGTTTCAGCATTGGGCTCATGCATGGAATTCCTCTAGAGAAGACTACCAGGCTTTATGGAGGGTGTTCAACTCTGGTTCTATGTCCGCAAATCATTCTCAGGGGACTAGAAGCAGTTTTCCTCATGGGTGTCATTCCTGGAAATACCCCAAAGAAGATTTCTAGGATCCATAGCTTACATCAAAATCAGGAGGAGGAGGAGAATAAAAAGGCGGTGAGGGGAAATATTGAGAGGAGCAGGTGAAGGAAAGTACTGGGGAGGAGGTTGAACAGATCATCTCGGAGGAGGCAGAAGGCCTTAAGGAGGAAGAGAAGAGCACAATCATAAAGTAGACGCAGAGACAGTTGAGTGGAGAAAAGGAGCAGCAATTGTTGGAACAGAGGATATAGAGTTAATCAGATACTAAGAGGAGGTGTGGAGAAGAGGGAACAGTAATCTTAATGGCTGTGACAAGAAAGTTAACATTGGGAGGCGGTACAAGAATGTGGAAAGATATCCAGGAGGCTCACAAACTGGAGAAGGAAATACAAAGTGGAGAGTACCGAATAGAAAGTACATGAGGTCCCACTAGGCGTAGAATTGCTGCAAATGGTTGAGGAATTAGACTACGACAGGGTGTCAGGGTGTCAGGGGCAAGAGAGAAAGTGAGATTTCCTGTCTTTTGGTGGAGTTTGTTATGGGTCCCCCGCTCACAGACACAACACTTAACCAAATCTATTGTGCCTTCTTCTGAAACCCTGGGGAGTTCTCCCTAAAAATGAGGATAAAAAGCAGAGGATCTGAGACCACAATGCAAGGAAACAAGAAAGAAGTGCAGAGACACAAACTCCCATAAAGGGATCTCTGGATTGAGGAATAAGAACACCAGAGTTTTTTGTTGAATTGAGAGACTGCTTTAAGCACACAGACTGTAATTATTTGGACTTCAAGTAAATGATATCCTAATGCAGAGTTGCCATACATCTCAAGTGCTTGTCTCATACTGACCCACTCAGCTTTGCGACAGCACTTACCCAATCAGCACCCATGACCACCGCCAAATTCTGACAATCGACACGTCTAAAGAAGCCCCTTTAAATGTTTTTTCTTACATTTGACCTCCCCGTTCCTGCCTCTCCCAATTGCTGACCTATAGAGGTGCTGGACTAGTTCATTTCCCCCAGCATTTGCTTCTCCACCTCTGCCTACATTGCACAGCTCACCATGCCAGGCAGACCGCGATCAAGTCCCACCCAATGCACAGTGCTAGCGCACACCGCTGGGTTTGCCCTTCTCCCCAGTAACATCTCAAGGCCATCTAGGTTGTAGGTCTAGTTGCCAAGCAGCACTTCACACCTATCTACTGCCCCCCTTTCCCAATCTTCCACCGCAGTGGAATCAGGTGGGCAGGTGTTCCTGTGGCCCTCACCCATAGGCCTTTTCTTGCTGCTTTATAGTTTTGTCTTATGGCCCAGTTTGCACCACTTCAACCCCATCATTGTGCCTCGGTCGGGGTGATGGCCTGCAACGAAAGCCAAAACTGTTGGCCAATTCTTGGTTCTGTAGGCACCCATATATCTGCAGAACTAAACCTGCTGTTAGATTTGTGTGCAGAATACATTTATGGGGTCGCCCGAAAAGCTGTCTCAATCAGGGAGAAGAGGGGGCAGCAGGCATCCATTTGCTCAGTTTTTGATCGCTTTGTCTTTCACACAACCATGATACCCCAAGGACCTACTGTCCTCCTCCCATCGATCGCTCCGATAGCGCAGTTGTAACAATGAGCCGAGGCACTGTACAAAGCAGCCGATGAAAACAAGGATGTGCCAAAAGGCACAGTCATGTAATTAGCATTCTCCCAAACAAACGAGCTTCAACAGAGCTGTAATTAGGCGGGCCTGTAATTAAGTGCATGCCCTCTCTCATACTGATCATGCTTAAAGATGGCATGATGCATGGAAGAGTGTTATTAACGCTGTAACCCCAAAGTGAAGCGAGGCGGCCTGCATGGGAATCAGGGTGTCAGGGCTGTCAGAAACCTATTCGTAAAAATATGTTAAATGGACAAAGAAAATCATAAAACAATGCGCCTAATCAAGTGTTCGCAGAAGAAATCTGGGAGGTGTCATGCAATAGGGTGAGGGTACACAAATGGCAACAAAGACAGACATTGTGCCGGTTAGCAAGCGCTCCTTGGGGCCGCCTCCTGTCTATTTGAGGGGTGCCTCAATGAGAGATAAACAGTGCAATAGCAGGATTGCATAGAAGGGGAACACATTGTATTCATCACACTTTAATGCTTTGGGGCTCGCGTGACACCTCCGCAGTGGTGAAAATAACCACCCACAGAAACAACAATTGTTATTCTCCCCCCCTAATAAAGAAAAGCTGAGAAAGACAGGTTTGAACAGTAGCCAGAAGGTGGTTCTAAATTGAAACAGATTTGTATTATTTCTAAATTATTGTTCTTGATAAACAGCGCTGGGCAAACCTTTAGAAGAAAGTTTCTACAGCTCTTTGCAGCAAAGAAGAAATCAGACTTAAAATGACATCGTTAAAAAATAATAGTTTGGGAGGCAGAAGTTCTCTGGCTGCGCCGCAAACAACTGGAACTTTTTCCTTCTGCAACTGCAATGACCACAATCACCAAACATTAGAAATCCCTGTTTTTTAAGACATACTGCATGGGCAGAAGTCGAGACCTCAAAGATCCTGGTCCAGGAGATCCAATACGGATCTGTTCAACGCTTGGGGGTATCATCCTCCCTCCCATCCCTGGATCTCGCTGGTGAGATATGGTGCCGATCATGCGGGCGTACGAGTCAAGTGGAGTTTACCACCGTGGCTATCCAATTCTTTAATGCCTCCTGTTTCCTGCGCACCTTGTTACTTGCATCTGCCTCTCAACCCAACGCTCTGAGACTCTGCTATTGCCCTGGCAGCACCACTGCTTCAGCTGGTCACCCACCTTTAAACAGCAGTGGTTTAGTCGGGACCTCCTTCCGTTCTCTAGCCCACACTGCAGGCGAGACCCAGTCCTGTTCAATGAGACAACTCAACCCATCGGGCTTACCATCAAGGCTATCTGTCAAATAAATTCTGCCCCTCATGGTAACCTTGCAGCCTCACATATCCTCATTCTTGCTCACTAGCCTTTTCCCTCATCTTTGTCATCCTCTTCTGCCCCCCCTTAACCCTTTCATCGTTTGATGGAACCATTAACCTTGGATTACTCCTCGCGCGCAGCCATGACTATCCCGCCACCTTCTATACTTCGTTATTCCACTTCAAAGGGCAGCTGGCAGCAGGGCTCGCTCTCATCTCAGCCACACAGATCCTTATGCCTTCTATAGTTACCCTAAATAACCTCAAATGTTTAGACTCCGGTGCTCTTTTTCTAGGCTGTACTGGTAATAGAGAATTGCTTTCTTTGTTGCCTAGATAGCACACAAGGAGCTCATTATGCACTTAACATATATTCCTCTGCTGCTACCTTATGCAAGTACATCGCTCACTGCACAATGCTCCAACGCCCTTCGAGGGCTAATCCGCGCTACATCGATCTGCATAAGGCACACACACTTAATTTCTATCTACTTAACGCTGGGCAGAAAATTGACAGGATTAAAAACAACATATGACCCCCAAGGGCTGACATAGTTAGGGCCACTCATGGTAAGCCGTAGACTAAGCAGGGCCACTAATATCTTATAACAGTCTATATCAGGTTTGGGTCGGTCTGGTGGAGATCTTCTGATGTCATGGTAAGCCAGAGACTAAGCAGGGCCACTAATATCTTATAACAGTCTATATCAGGTTTGGGTCGGTCTGGTGGAGATCTTCTGATGTCATGGTAAGCCAGAGACTAAGCAGGGCCACTAATATCTTATAACAGTCTATATCAGGTTTGGGTTGGTTTGGTGGTGACCTTCTGATGTCATGGTTGTCAGCAAAACGGTCAAAAGGCGGGATCCTTATTGTACGTAGATCAATGGAGTCAACCTCATGTTATGTGTGAATGTAGCCCTTTAGATATGACAGGAAAAGTGAAGTTCGCCTAAGCGTCGTGGCTTGCTGGGTCACGTGGTAAGGGAGACTGGCAGGTCTGTGGGGAGCCACGTCTTGCTAAATCTGCACATATGCAGAAGGGTCGGACAGGTCAAACACAGTGAAGTAAAGACCGCAACATGCAAAAAAGCACACATAACACACACGCGCGCGCGCGCGCACACACACACACACACACATCTTCTGTTAGGTTTCAGAACGGTGTGAAAAAGAAAACCAAAAAGGATGAATATACCATGCAATGCCCGAAAACATTGAAAGACCCCATAGCGCGCACGCACGCACGCACCCTCACCCACACACCATACACATGATCATCTGCTGCATGGAAGAAAAAAAACATGCCTTACATCAGCAAAATTCAAATTGCTTGCACTCTTTTCACAAAATATTCCACACATACCAAGAAACCAATTAAAGGAACATGTGCACGTACATAAAACACATCGGTCAACATGCCTCACATACAAATAAGTATACTATTTCCTTAAAACAAAACAGAAACAGTGGGAAACATTTTCTTTGAACAAGTTAAGGTTCATGTCAATACAACTGTAAAGACTAAAAACATTGGAAATTCCCATGTTAAGGTATGATCCATTATTAAACACTAAACGTTAAAACTACATGGCAACATCATAGACGCACTTTCGCAAAGAATTCAAAAAGCAAGATCAGCACATTTAGATCTTTACATGTTTATCGTTACACGATGCACCAACAACATTCGTAGAAACCATACAACACATTCTAAAAACACACATGACTTGAAACAATAATCCTAAATGATCCCGATAAACATATACGCTCACTACCAATATCATACATTTCCCATGAAGCGATAAGTAATATTCCCATGTTAAGTGCAAACAAGAGCACATAAAAAGCAATGCAGCAAAAAGAACTGCAACCAAAAGGGCGAGCAGAGGTTTGATTGCATGATTTGTGTTTAATATAGGATACACATTAGTATCAGCATTGCCAAGGTTGGTAAATCAACTTTTTAGTAACTAACATGGACCATGCCAGCATGAGAGTAATATTCGTGGCATTGCAGCGCCTGTAGCAGGGTACCTGCAAAGTGGGACAATTGCTCCTGCTGTGAATGGTTACTTCATGCATGGTGTTCAGGCCAACTCCCAACTCTAGACACAGGTGCCAAATTCGGTGAAATTCCATGCACTTTTCTAACAGGAATTCGAAAATAAAACTTTTTTCATTTTTTGCAGTATGCAGTTTTCCAGAGACCCCAAAAACAGACTTTCCGCAGCATCTTGAAATTGCGGCCACACACCTTGCCCTTGTAGAGGCCACAATATCAGCGAAATTGGATCCATAATTCGGGCACAGACAAAAAGAAAAAGTTAGCAATTTTGTATTATGGGAGGGCACAGAACATGCATAAAGACTAAGAAAACTGATCATATTCAACAATTTGTCCAAGATATGTAAGGCTACAACAGACATGCATACTAAGCACACTGCAAGCATCCAACATATCAAAATCATATGACAGGGAAACACGCACACCAGATATCTAGCACTACCGCGCGCGCACACTCTCATACCACACCTAGAAACCCCATACATAAATCACACACACACACAAATCATGCGGAATAAGAACACACATGTAACATGCATGGGAAACTGGTAAGCACAATATACAAACACAATGCGCTGGGACTGTAAGAAAGTAAGGAAAACATGGGTAGAATGTGCACACTTACAAACAGAATGCCCTGAACCTACCTACCTACATACATACATACATATACACTCTCGTCACTGGCAGGTGGCCCAGAATCTATACTACAAAATTAATTCGCTATCAACCAGCGAGAGCATTTCCATCCAGCAACGGTGCCAACCCTCAACCAGAAACACACTAGTCTTTGCAATTCTTCACCCAAGCACAAAGCAAGACCACCTCAGCTCCAGGAAACACCCTCAAACAGAATACGAAAATACCACGAACGCTCAACTCCCCAGCAAAGGTTTTTGGGAGCTCAAGTTAATTCAGGCTGGGTTCTTCCCAGCGTCCTTTCAAGCTGAATCGGCCAATGCGGAGGACAGGAGGCCAGAGGCACCCCCAACAGCTATTCCAATCCAACTCATGACAGATGAAAGCATGATTAACAGTGGCCACAGCCAAATACTCAGCCATTGGATAACCCTTCCAGGAGCCGCCCCTTCCAAGTGAATCACATCCGCACCTCTTTCCACCTTAGACAACCAACACAAAAAACCTCCCCACACAGCAGTAACAGCAACATTGCTGCTCGCCAATCCAGCCCACCCTCCACTCCACAGTTAAAAGGTATTTACACTTTCTTTATGCGACTAATGCAGACACAAACAAGAGGACTCCATTCCAGCAATATTACATTGGGAGTTTGCAAAGCAAAACCATACAAAGCTGCATCAACCAGCAAGTTGCGGCTTCTGGGGAATGAAGGCGCCGGTCCTTGTTACCAAAGGGCTGAGTCATTCCGCACAGTGGCTGGCATGAGCAGCAGTGGCAGCTCCTCGACAGGGGGCGCTAGGGTGCCTGGGACAGGGCAGCACCTGTGCTATCAGTGCAGTGGGTGGGGGCTGGTTAAGGGCTGAAGCAGTGCCTCCATTGCAGGAGCAACATCTGAATGTCTTCAGGGACAGAATGGCACTGTTGGACAGAGCCAATTAGCGCGCGTTCTTTAAGTGTCTACAACATACTTCGGCACAGTCAACCTGCCATGGTCTTCTTACATTGATAATATGGCCTCACTGATCATAGCAACATGAGTGTGTCCGTAAAACTGGCATGCTTTGGCCCACCCAGCATGAACTAGGGTGGCAGAATTGGCATGAAGCACAGGCTACCTCGGTGTTCTTACTGTGGCAAGATTGTATGTAGTGGGACGCCCTGCATGATGTGTTCTTAAATAGGCAACACTGGCATTGTTGGGGATAGCCAACAATATTCCGTTCTTACAGTGGCAATACAGTTTCACATTATGGCCACAGGAATCATGCAAGTGCGTTGGATGATGCTCCTGTGCACTGTTGGTCACTTGGCACCTATTCTATGTATTTCATGTGTTAACCTACAGAACCAATTATACATTGTATTTCTGTTTACAAAACAAAGTTGCTATAAAATACTCAATTTGAAAGCATTATCAAAAATAAAAAAATAAAAAGAAATTCCAATGCAGAATCCCCCTGAACCACCCTGGATATATTCGGGTTTCCATGCCACAGTGGGTTGTTAGCTTATTACTGGGGCACTGATATGCCCCTGCAGGTGAGAAATTAACCACCCACCACTAGTGAGCTCCCATTTCAGAGCTCCACTATCGTCCCCTTTGCACACCAGCATGGTAGCGCATGACAGGCACATCACATTATGTAGATGGGCCCATGTAATGTGTGTCCTGCCTCCACCTGAGCTGGCATGTAGGCCAACATCTGATCACACAAGCGCTGGAAGTTGGGCCAACGCCGCCAGGAATCAAATCCGACCTGGTTGCATCCAATTTCTGACAACACTAGAAGAGGGCTCCCACAGAGCTCCTCCTTGGTGTAGTGGCTTCCTCTGGGTCCAGCTACCACCCAGCTCCGCCCCTTCCACTAAGGACGAGGGTAAAAACCTGCAGCACTTAACATGTGTTGGTCCACAACCCCCATGACCTGTCAGTAATCACTATACTGGACGGGGCTGATGCAAATTACAGCCCACAATGGCTTGAGAGCTCCAAATTGTCAAACCTTCTGTCAGACAGTTAGTGCGCAGAGTCAGGAACACAATAGAGACACCACAAGTACCGCTACCTAGGTTGCCCACACTCCAATCACTCTGGAGCTGCCGAAAACATGTATGTTAATGCGATGCGGATATATAGTTATTGATTGGATCACGATTCCGAGGTTGAGGACAAGTGTGGGATGATGTATACTCACTGCATTACAGCCTTGCACTAAAAAGACGACAGAGGTCAGAGGTGGGATTACAAACATAATGCAAGTACACATACCACAAGATAGAACAGAAGTTACCTTGCATGGTTACCCAAGAAGGACCATCAACAATGTATCAAACTGTGAGCACTGGCCAACCGCCGGGAACAGACACATGGTCAGCCAGAGCCACCAGATCAAACTGAACACTGGCCAACTGCCGGGAACGGACACATGGTCAACCAGAGCCACCAGATCAAACTGTGAACACTGGCCTGCCGCCGGGGACAGACACACGGACAGCCAGAGCCACCAGATCAAACTGTGAACACTGGCCGAGCGCCGGGAACAGACACATGGTCAGCCAGATCCACCAGATCAAACTGTGAACACTGGCCGAGTGCCGGGAACAGACACATGGTCAACCAGAACAACCAGATCAAACTGTGAACACTGGCCGGCCGCCAGGAACAGACACATAGTCAATCAGAGCCACCAGATCAAACTGTGAACACTGGCCGGCCGCCGGGGACAGACACATGGTCAGCCAGAGCCACCAGATCAAATTATGAACACTGGCCTCCCGCCAGGAATAGACACATGGTCAGCCAGAGCCACCAGATCAAACTGTGAACACTGGCCGGCCGCCAGGAACAGACACATAGTCAACCAGAGCCACCAGATCAAACTGTGAAAACTGGCCGGCCGCCGGGGACAGACACATGGTCAGCCAGAGCCACCAGATCAAATTATGAACACTGGCCGCCCGCCAGGAATAGACATATGGTCAGCCAGAGCCACCAGATCAAACTGTGAACACTGGCCGGCCGCCGGGAACAGACACATGGTCAGCCAGAACCACCAGATCAAACTGTGAACACTGGCCGACCGCCGGGAACAGTCACATGGTCAGCCAGAGCCACCAGATCAAACTGTGAACACTGGCCGACCGCCAGGAATAGACATATGGTCAGCCAGAGCCACCAGATCAAACTGTGAACACTGGCCGACCGGGATCCACCGGGAACAGACACACGGTAAGCCAGAGCCACCAGATCAGACTGTGAACACTGGCTGACTGTCGGGAACAGACACATGGTCAGCCAGAGTCACCATAGTGGAAGTGTGGAGAGAAGTCATGTGCTGAGGGACAATAATGCCGAGAGTCGCAGACCGGGTGAGACTGAGGTTCATACTCCCTTATTGTATGAAGGCTTGAAGCAAGGTGTATTGATGTTTTGGAAATGCAATTTCTAACTTCTGTATCTTTTCTCTCTCCCTAAAGGAACACATTGCTCTCCTATTATGGGACCACCTTGAGCCAGAGCTGCCGAGGAGCGAGCGATGTGCACAGATAAGTGGCACGTTGGGAGGCTATCAAGTCCAGTTGAACTTCTTGACATCTCAGTTTGCAATGTGGTCTACATCCCGGGGAGGATACAGCGCTCTTCAAGGCCATCTCTTAAACATGCAATTGATGCCTTTTGTACATCCGGAATGGTATGATTTTCAACGTCTGTGTGTGTCAAAGTCAACATTTGTGCAAACCTTGCTCAATAAGACTATTTTTCCCAAATCAAGGCGGATTGAATAAATACCTTGGTTGAGACTGACAATGCAATCGCTAATGTACAGCTCGGCAACGAGGAAAGGTACTCCTTTGTGACGCTGAAACGTTCCATTCTTCCAAAATGATAGGATCATAGTTTATACTCGCCCTCCTTGTCGCAGAAATCATTTGTCATACAAAAGGAATCAATTGGAAGCAGCCAACAATTTAATGGCCGTCCCTTCCTCAGGTTATGCGCAAATACAGAGCGAAACTGACAACTAATCAATGTTTTCAACAATCTACTAAAGAAGTCCATTGTTGAAGCAAGACACAGACAGTCATGCACACAGAGACTGCTCAGCAAACAGTGCATTTCTGAAGCCTGTTTTGAGAGTGGGGTCGTTCGTGTATAGAAGAAATGCCCAATGAAGTTCTAGGATGGCAGGCTTTTAGACCTCACCCCCACAAGCATATCTACTAGACAGAAATCAAAAGTGAAGTACAACTGCACTGTTAATAAACCCGATGCCAGTTATAGCGCAACCTTTGTGCGAGTACACAATATCTTCGGCTAGCACACTCACTACATCTGCCTATTCACTGGTACAAAGAATGACCACAGAAGTTCCCAACTAAGAGCAAACGGCTTTGAAACCCTGGATAAATAAACTCCACTAGAAAGAACTCAATTAATAAATAAAGAAGAACGTCCTGATGAATACCTCTCAGAACAGTCTACGGGCCGAAACATTGTCACCACTTCCTATTCAACTTTAAGACCGGTAAAATATGAACTTCAGAAAACACTGTCAAACTGGATCATCCATTCCTCACGCTACATAATTGCCAATTTTTATACTCACACATTACAGAATGTGCACTTACAACACTGAGTTATCTAACATTATGCCATTTAAAAACTAAATTATAAGTTTAACACACGCAAAAAGCTTTGCTTGGGAACGCAAATACATTTTACTGAATAAACACACAACATCACACTCCTGCATTATATGTTCAACATGATACCATTACCACAATCTCAGTAAATGATGTAGAAAGACACAGCTTTACCCAACACAATTATTAAAATTGAGCCTGGGCCATCCTCCCAGAATGCAACTAGTGTTGAGATGGAAGTGAGTCTGTCCCGCCCCCATAGGCGCTTTAGAGTGAGGGGAATCCCATAAACAGTCGCGCAATGTGTTGGGGGGGGGGGGAGACTGTGCTAACGAACCCCGACACAGACACATTATCACAGGCATTATAGGTGCATAGACTTAGTGCGTGCATATAAAGAGATGCCATTTTATAGTTTTGAGAGAGAAATGCAGTTCTCCATGACTCTGCGGTAAACGTAGGCCCGACAGAGAAACCTGAAGAGGCCCAAGCGCTGAGGGCGGATGAGCTTGCGCTGGCAATTCTCATAGAAACTTCCTTTTGTCCCCCGACTGTTGCAATTATTTAGTTTTGCAGAAAGCAATCTGCCCTGCAAGGCCATGAGACAAGGCTCCTTGCATTGCCCATGTATCACGGCCCAGCCTACAGCAAACCTCTAGCCCCCACAAAGCCCACCAGGAGTAATGGCACCCACCACCGGGCCAGTCCAAGACCCTGCATTCCACGATAGTCAGTGACCCCAGCCCACCAGCAATAAAACCAATGGTCATAAAAGATCTGAACACACATGGTCATGCCACCTCTTCCCATAAAAACCCCTTTTGTAGTACGAGGTACAGGGAGGAATAAATTATAGATCAAAACGAGGGTGGAAGCCTTGGGTGCGAGGAGTGCGATATAGGCAGAGCACAGGATGTGTGGGCCAGCATGATTGTATTCCTTCCCTCCCCCCTGGTGCCAGTCCATGAGCCTCCCAGGTGCATGCCATCATGATCTAGCAGTAGCATTAGCTCACAATAGTAGCCTTGGAAAAGCAACATGTGGAGCGCCTGACCATCAGTCCATGGAGAGATGACCCATGTGGAGACCGACAGACAGCTGAGACAGGAACCAATCATAGGCTGGCACACCCTAATGAGCAGGAACTTGTATATGGTCTCACCAATCAGCTGTGTGGGTTTAGACCCTATGGATGACGTCCTCAGTGATGCTATGGACTCTTATTATGCACTGATGATGATCATTCAAGCAGAACGTTCTCGAGCAGCAGAGTCCTCTGCTGACCCCTTTACTTTTTGTACAGTTAAACCTGGTTATCCTTGCAAGCAATCTCTTGGCCTTTTTCCCTAGAGGGCTGTATTCTTTCTGCCGCGAGCGTAAGGGGACTTGCCTTCAGTAGCTCAATTGAAAGTTTGTAAACCGTTTTCTCCTGTATACATGAACCAAGTAATTGACTTAGCAGACGTCAATTTCGAAGTTTGGAACACTATTATAGCTTTGAGTGAAAGAACCTGACAAAGGGTCATATTTTCAAAACAGGGCACAATTTCAAAATGTTATTCCTTCTCACATTCTATTTACTAGTGCTTAGAGCTTCTCTGAAAAATACATGGCTGCTTGAATAGTTTTTTGCTGTTTGGTTTGTCATTGTGGCTTCATGTTCTGGTCTCGATTGTCGATGGCAACAATTTTCAGGTCATCAACAAAGCATGCAGCGCAACCATGTTTGGGTCTCTTAATGGTTCATAAACCTAATATAACAAATATAACCATAGTCCTACAAAAGTGCGCTCACAAAAAGTAACAAGCAAGCTACTTTATCATTAGTAATGTTCAAGCGGATGGATACAGAATCACTACTGCAGATTCCTCATTTTCTGAAGTAGCCCCAGGACCAGATTGCAAGCACAATCTTTCCCACTACACAAATTGGGGTGCAGCTGGCTCTTCCCAGCATCACGGTAGCGGCACTGGTGCAGGGGGGTTATGTCACGAGTAAGGAACAAGTTACTTACCTGTAACTGTTGTTCTCCAGCATGGGTCTGGCATGGATTCACAGGCCGGGAATCCTCGGTAAAGAAAAAATCAGTATCAGTTTCGTTTCTGAGCTGTTTTTCTTAGTAGTAACCAATCACTGGTCTCTGGGTCATACTGCCCCCCAGCCAATGACTGCCCTCTCCCTAAGCCCCGCCCCTGGCAGTCATCCTCAGATTTGGTAGCACGTAAAGTGGCAGTATGACCAAGTGAAGAGCCGCAGCGGGGAAGGAGGGATGGTTCGCATGTGAATCCATGTCAGACCCATACCCATGCTGGAGAACAACAGTTACAGGTAAGTAACTTGTTCCTTCTCCAGCATGGGGTCTGGCACACATGCACAAGCACAGGAGGTGGCAAAAGGCTCAACATTAAGCATTACATAAACTCAACATTAGGCAACTCTTACCTCCCCACCAGGCCCACCTTCAGGCGAACAGGTTGCGCAGCACTGCTTGGCCGACTCTGGACTCCTCCCTGGAATCCCGGTCGATGCAGTAGAATCTCGTGAAGGTGTGCGTCGACCTCCACGTAGCAGCCCTGCAGATGTCCAGCAGGGGCACACCAGACAAGAACGCCGTAGCAGCAGCGATCACTCTGGTCGAATGGGCTCTTGGACGGCCAGGCAACGGTCGGTTAGCCAACCGGTGACAGTGCATGATGCAGCCGGAGTGCATCTGGAAATGGAAGCCTTCGAGAGAGCCTTCCCCTGGTTCACAGGTCCAAAGTTCACAAACAGCGGTGATGTCTTCCGAAAACTCTTCGTTCGGTCCACGTAGAACTTAAGCGCTCTGGCTACATCCAGCGAGTGCAAAGTCCTCTCGGCCGGCGACGAAGGCGACGGGGAGAAAACTGGTAACACCAAGGGCTCGTTAAGATGGAAGTCCGACGGCACCTTGGGCATGAAGGAGGGGTGCGTCCTCAGCACCACCCTCGTATCGTGAAAAGTCAAGTATGGGGGCTTGCAGGATAGGGCCTGAATCTCTCCCACATGTCGTGCAGAGGTGATGGCCACCAGGAACGCTGTCTTTCACGACAGGAACTTCAAAGGAGCCAAATGCAAAGGCTCGAATGGCGGCCCCATGAACCTGGTCAGCACCACGTTGAACTCACACGCCGGGACTGGAGCCTTCACCGGCAGGAACGATCGGAACAGTCCTTTCATAAATTCCTTCACCAGTCGATGAGACCACAAGGACAGCCGTCCTGTAGTTCTGGTGTATCGGGAGATCGCTGCCAGATGTATCTTGATGGAAGCGTGAGCTAGTCCAGCCTTGGCCAGCGACAGTAGGTATGGTAGCACTTGAGGTGCCGTAATCCGTAGAGGGTTGATCTTCTGTGCACGGCACCAGACAGAGAACCTCTTCCACTTATGTCCGTAGCACTTAAGAGTTGAGGACGCCCTGGCCTTTGCAAGAACCTCTCTGCAGTCAGCTGGGATATCGTACCCTCCAAACTCTAGTGCTGCAGGATCCAGTCCTGCAAGTTCAGCGACTCCAGGTCGTGATGAAGGATGGTGCCTCCTTCTCTGGCAAGAAGATCTGCGTCCGTCGGCAGCTTGACCGGTGTGGACGCTGACAAGTCCAGAAGGTCCGGGAACCAGATCTGCCTCGGCCATGCCGGTGCGATGAGGATCATCTTGCACCGGGACCTCTTGAGCTGGTTGATGAGTCGGAGCATCAACGGCAACGGAGGGAACGCATATAGGAACAGGCCGTCCCAGGGGAACGAGAAGGCATCGCCCATGCTCCTCAGCTGGGGAAACCTGCTGGCGAACCTCTGGCATTTGGAGTTTGTCACCGTCGCAAACAGGTTGATCTGGGGTTTGCCCCAAAACTGAAAGAGTCGATCCACTTGATCCTGGCATAGTTCCCAGTCGTGGTACAAGCGCAGCTCTCTGCTGAGTGAGTCGGCGATGGTGTTTTTTATCCCTGCAAGATGAAACGGCACCAGAAACATCCCTTGGGCAACGGCCCAATGTCACAGATCCTGGGCGTCCTTGAATAGGGCAGGGGATCTGGTTCCGCCCTGCTTCCGAATGTAGATCATCGTGATGGTGTTGTCGGTGAAGATCCTCACCACCTGGCCCTTGAGGGATGGGAGAAAGGACCTGAGGGCCCAAAACACTGCACGGAGCTCCAGGATGTTGATGTGGAGCGGCTTCTCCTCCGGGAGCCAGAGGCCTCTCGCGTGAAGATCTCCGGTGTGCGCTCCCCACCCCTCAAGGGAGGCATCTGTCGTCACCGTTACCTGGCGGGCCGGGGTCTGAAAGTCTGTCCCCGCCGCCAGATGAGCGTGGGTGCCCCACCACAGGAACGCTTGTCGGAAGGTCTCGTTTAGAGGGATCCTGTCCTCGAAGCTCCCCGTCGCTTGGATCCAGCGGGCGCCGAGGAACTCCTGTAGAGGGCGCATCCGAAGCCTGCACAGGCGCACGAGATATATGCATAAGGACATCATCCCGAGGAGGGACTTGATGGACCTCACCCTGGCCATGTGCGTGGCCAGCAGACGCTGCACCTTGCCCAGGATGGCCTTTGTCCTTTCCTCCGATGGCGAGGCCAGACGCGCCACTGTGTCGAGCTTGGCTCCCAGAAACAGTGCGACTTGCGAGGGGACCAAGTGGGATTTCGGGAAGTTGATGGAGAACCCCAGGTCCGTGAGAAGCTGGACGGTCGTCGCTGTGTGTTCTACGGCGAGCTCCTTTGTCCCTGCACGGATGAGCCAATCGTCCAGGTAGGGGTAGACATGGATCCACTGCAGGCGCAGCCGCGCTGCCACTGGTGCGAGGCACTTGGTGAAAACCCTGGGTGCCGACTTCAATCCGAACGGGAGGGCCTTGAACTGGTAGTGCCGTCCTTGGACCACGAACCTGAGGAACTTTCGGTGTCCTTTTAGAATGGGGATGTGGAAGTATGCATCCTCCAAATCCAACGACGACAGGAAATCTCCCTCCTCCAGCTGTCCCAGCACGTGCTGGAGGGTGACCATTCAGAACTTCTGTGCCTTGATGTACTTGTTCAGTCGTCGCAGGTCCAGGATGGGCCGCCATCCTCCTGTCTTCTTTTCCACGAGGAAGTACCTTGAGTATACTCCGGAGCCCCGGAGCCTCTTCGGGACGAGCTCGATGGCACCATTCTTGAGCATCGCCCTTACCTCCAGTAGTAGTTGAGGGACATGGTTTTCCTTCCTGGCCATGGGGGGGAATGCGGGGGCAATTTCTTTAGAACCTTGAGGGCATGCCCCTGGGCCAGGGCATCCAGCACCCAATGGTCGGTGGAGATGGACTCCCACACGCTGACGAAATTCACCAGCCGGCCTCCCACCGGGGTGCTTCGGTGGGGGCACGACACCACGGTCGGTTCAGTCTTGCTTGGAGGATGCCTTGCCGCCTTGGCCTCCCTGGCAACGACGGCGGGATCCACCAGACTTGCCACGTCCCCTATAGGCTTCTTGTGACGAGGAGCTTGCCTACCTCCGGAGTTCCGAAAGGACGGCCGTCGTTGCTGGAGAACTCCTAGGGCCTGAGCCGTCTTCGCCTTGATGGCTTGGAGGGACTCATCCACTGTTTTCCCAAACAGGTTGTTCCCGTCGAAGGGCATGTCCAACACCCTGGTTTGTACGTCCTGGTGGAAATCCGTCGCCTTGAGCCACCCACGCTGTCTAAGGCAAACACTGTTGCCTAGCTGGCAGAAACCGGTGTCGGCAATGTCCGTTGCCACCATTATGGCGTGGTCCGACGCCACCTCACCTTCCTGCAAGATCTCCAGGGCCTTCGCCCTCTTGTCGTCCGGTAGGAAGTCCAACAGGGGGGGCAATCTTGTACCACAATTCCCTGTTGTAGCGGGCCATGTTCGCAAGGGCGTTGGCCGCCTTAATCGTTGTTGCCGCCGACGAGATGACTCGTCGTCCCATCGCATCCAGCTTCTTTCCTTCGCTGTCCGGCGGGGAAGTTGATGTTGAGGCCGATGCCCCCCCGCTTTCTTCTTGGCCGCCGCTGAGACGACCGAGTCAGGGGTCGGTTGCACCGTAAGGCACAGGGGGGCCACGTCGGGGACCCGGTACTTCTTCTCGTACCGGTCCCTGTTAGCAGGCGTTGTAGACGGGTTCTTGAGAAGGGAGAATCCCTCGTCCCAGATGTCATCCAGCAGAGGCACGGTTAAGGACAGTCTTCCTCTTGGCCATGCGCCATTGATAAAGGAACCGCTCCTTCTTCTCTTCGGGGCAGAGCTGGAAAAGCTCGGATGCCCTGGCAATCCTAGCGTGGAAGGACGCAATCTCGTTGGGTGGAGAGGCACGAGTCGGAGGCGATGGGAGATCCGTCCCATCATCGCCGCTGTCGTCTACCGTGTCCGTCGTGGCCGTGTCCGTCCCCGTGTCATCCCCAGGGACGGGGGATGGGGGCAAAGGTTGAGCAGGCCGAGAGGGCTGAAAAGGCAGGGGTGGATGAGTCTGTCTCCTCTTGCTTGGGGGACTTCCCGATGGGCCTGGTTCTGGCTCCTCCGTCGGGCCTGGCTCCGGCTCCTCTGTCGGTGGTAGGGGCAATCTCGTCCTTATCTCCATACATAAGGATTGTATTGCCAACAAAATGGCCGCCGAGTTGTCCTGCGGCTCTGGAAACGACGGGCGCGACGGTTGACTTGGAACCTCGCCGGCGCTCTCGTCGTCCTCTTTGTCGGGATCCTTCCCGTGGGACCGGGCCTCCTCAACGCCCTCGTCGAGGCCCTCCAAGACTTCAACCAGCTCCTCCTCGGAGGCTGTGTCCGTATCCACGATGGCCACCGCCCCCCCCCCTTCTTTTTCTGCCGGGGTCTTCACGGGGGTCTTCTTGATGGGCCTGAAAGAGGCTTCCCTCCACGGTGGCAGGGAAACTCTGGGCCCCGATGTCACCTCCACTGATGTAGCCTCCAAAGGCTGAGTCAGGGCCGCCGCAACTTCCTCGATAGAGGCCTTAGCCGGGTGAATCGAGGCCTTCACCACCTTCTGTGGGCTTGTGGCCTTCACATTGGGGGGAGGGTCACCGCCTCGCTCCTCCTCGGCTGGATCCTTCGAGCCCGACCGGGGCCTCTCCAGAAGCTTTGCCGGGTTCTCGGCTTTCCTCTTCCCCGAGCCAGAGCGTTGGCTCGTGGTTGATGGCACCGGAGAGGATGTGCCCTGCCTGGCAGCCGAGGAGCCCGACCGTTCGGCGCTCCTGGTGCCCGCGGACTGCTGTGCTTTGCCTTCTGTTGGGCCCCCGTCGCCGGGGTGCCCTCACAGGACTTAGAAGACCGCTCGGACTTCTTCTTCTTCTCACCTGACGGGCTCTTTCCTTCCAGCCAGTTGGTGAGGCAAAGATGTCGATCCTTCATGGTCCGCTCCGACATGTTCCCGCAAAACGCACAGTCCTTCTCCATGTCCTCATGAAGGCAGTAGAGGCATTCCGAATGCTCGTCCTCCTTGAACACATTTTGTAGCTGGCATCCAGGACAAACCCTGAACAGCTTTCTGGGCGTCGAGCTTCCTTTCTCCTGGGCCATGTCCGGGTAGGCCTCAAACTTCTGGACTCCTCCAAGAAGCGTAACTCGACGAAAACTTCACCCTTGAGGGGCGTAGAAAAATCCAAAACGGGTCCCCGTTGATCGGATGGAGAAACGGTGGAGCTTGAGGCTCTGTTTAACCGAAAAATGAGAAAATCTCTTTGAAAAAAGCCCGAAAACGCAGCAAAGCTCGAGAGCTAAAGCACGAGGACTCCCAACACTTGAACGTGCAGTAAAAATCTGAGGATGGCTGCCAGGGGAGGGGCTTAGGGAGAGGACAGTCATTGGCTGTGGCCAGTATGACCAAGAGATCAGTGATTGGTTACTACTAAGAAAGCCATATCAGAAACGAAACTGACACCGATTTCTTCTTTACCGAGGATTCCCAGCCTGACGACGGGGAATAGTCATGAGCATGTGAATCCATGCCAGACCCCATGCTGGAGAAGTAAGCAGAGCTCATGAGACACAGATCTCCGTTCCATACCTTTCCACTAATTTCAAAAACACTGGGTCAGTAGAACTGTTACTAGGTTACAAACCATCCTATTTGAGGTTACTGAAGGGGGGTCAATGAAAATCTGTGCGAGAAATACTGTAGCCTACAAAATAACATTACCACACTCTAGCTCCCCCTGCTCCCTTGCGTAACTGCTTCTCTCACTATGTCCTTCCCCCTATGACTTGTAAAGCGCTCCGCTGCTTCCCGAAGCTAGGTCCGCGTTCCATAAACACCATAATAATAATAAGTAATATCTTGTTCTACTAAGGGGCATCTTCCTCTCACAGATTCCTCATATTTTGGAATCCTTACAAAGCAGAAATACGTTTGTGCGGCGGGCAGACTGACAGGATCCGCAACCTACAGGCGGAAGTGCTGAAGGACAGACTGCAAGAAGTGCTTACACCGCCATCGGCCCGAGAATTCTGGCAGTCGTGCCAGGAGAAAGTATGCAAAGAAACCCCGGTCCCTTCTCGCTAAGGCCGAACACTAGCACACGCCTCTGCAGAGCTGAACTTGCCTCCTGAGTCCTAGTGCAATGTGAGTGGAGACAGTACTATTTTTCTGGTCAGCTTATTTGGCCAAGAGATTTGAACTCTGATATCTCACCTAGGCATGCATGCATGAAGGTTCACAGTTTTCACATTCTGATAATGGTCTCTGATGCAAGCCTACAAAAAGGGAGGTTCTCTCAGCAAAAACATTTACAGTGGACAAATCATAAGGCAAAGAATCTCTGGATACCAGATCGGACTCAGTCAGTCTGGAGCCACAAGGCTCGCCCTGATAAAGAGCATTCTCATTGTCCTAACCATCCACGTTCTGAGTGGAACTGGAGGCTGTGCACAAATGAGACTGACCTCCCAATGCACTACCGGGACATCCCTCGGTGCCCCCCCTGAGTGGGAGACTCAGTTAGGTGGACTTCTTTTTCTTGCAGGAGGCAAAGATGGTAAAATGTGTGTCCACCACCATCTGATGCAACTCCCATTTGTGAGATGTTACCTTCTGCTAAGGAAATTTGCTCGAATGTTCTTAATGCCCTCTTAATGTGTGGCAGAGAAACACGCAAGGTACTTTCAAACCCCAGAATCAGATCATCATTGACACTTGTTCCCATGGTGTAGGTTGCGCCTGCTCCGAAGTAGCTGCTTTAGCTGGACCTGGAAGATTTGGCCATAGCAAGAGGCAGACTGCCATGGTACTGCAGAGTGAAGTATGGCCGTGCCATATTTTTTGTGCAGGACTTTATATACTTCTGCTGATAGGTTTCAGCGGCAAGGATTTTCACACAGTGTTGCGGTCAGTTTCACAATGAGCCCCTACGCCCCAGAACCTCTCCTTGTGGATGCAAAAATACATTTGTGCTTTCAGTGTTCAAAGGATTGAAACCCTGGGATTTTTCAGGTGGTTCACTGGGGGGAAATGATGTGTTAAAGTGTGGATTAGCTGTACCAGTGCTGGATTCTATGCGGGTGTAAAACACAAGCTGATTTCAAGGGGCTTGTGTGGCAGTTCCGGTGCCAGCTTGGAGCCAATGCTGAGCTGTGTCACGCCCTCTTGCAGCAGTCGAGATGGTTCAGGGTGCAGTCTGGCCCAGGGGCCAGGGCCATCTTAAGAAATCTTGGGGCCCAGGGCACAGACTCTGAGCCAAAGAAATTACAGGATACAAAATCCCTGGTCGCCGGCCCCACATCGCGATCAAAATCCCCCAGGTTGATTTTCTGTCCTGCAGCAATGAAAATATGCCTGGGGCTCCCTACCTGTCTTCCTTACCCTTTTCAGACTAGCTGGAATCGGAATAAACAAGCAGCATTTGAAGGGCAACATTGTCAGTCCAGGACAAGGTTAGTTGTGGTCGAGCATAGGTACAGGAACATTTTTAGAAATAGCAGCCACGAGAAAGGTGTAGTTCAAATGCAGGGCACAGATAAGTAGCTGTATGAAAAAGGCACACACACCCCAGCATAGAGAGATGCCTCCGGTTGGCAGTCTCATTAAAAGTAAAAGTGCCCAACCATGCAGACAGATCACGTAGATTGTGGATATAAATTAGAAGCTATGGTTTTCAAGAGGTTTTGCTATTATTCCGCAAAGAACAAATTACTTTGTGGTGTGCAATATAGCAATGGTCACGATTATTATATACAATTCAACACTGTAGCCAGTAAAAACATGAGTGAGACTTTTTTTGAAGAGCATACCATTAGAACTAAATGGCTCGTAGAGACCAAACTCGCGATCCTCGGCTATGTGTAAATTGCAGAAAATGTCGGATTATGTTTTAACGACATGTTCGGTAATTAACACCTATTCTGATGGTCTCGGGTTTCACTGAGGGAGCACACAATGCACCTGTTGAGGAACCTATATGCCTGTTGCCAGCATTGGCTTGAATCCAACCTGGCAATCACCAGTTCCGTAAGCAGGTCATTTGCATGTGGATTCTGGTGTTACTGCTCCACTTTAGTGACAGTGTAAACATGTAAGACACACACACTACCTCCTTTGGTGGGTTCCATGTGTTAATATCGCAGCAAAAATGTCACCATACAAGAATGCCGATTTTTTTTTTGCTGTGATATTAGCCCATGGAACCTGCGGGGGACACCCCCCGCAACCCTCATCTTTTTTTAAAGGTAGCAGGAGACACCCCTTTAACCCCGGCTCCCATTAAAACCTAATATTAACCCGATCAAGTGTCACCTATGCTGTTTCCCGACGACTATACATATGGCCACATTATTGGTGGGGATATTACGTGATACCCTTTGGTGGTGGTCCGCTTGTTGCACTTTCACTATTGTGAAGGCGTGTTACCAGAGAAAAGACGAAAGGTCATCCCCCCTTTCCCAGTTACAACCTACCGTACACATCGAACTAGACATGTGCATTTGCACGGGGGTAAACCAACAGATTAAAGTGCTTCTCAACAAAAACAAAAAATCTCACAAGTATGGCTGATCCTAATTGTGCTGGTTTAAGTAGATATTTTGCACATGATTGAAAATAACTCTGCAACGGTCCTATAATGAATGGATTGTTTTTTGGGGTGTTGGAGGGATGGGTTGGTGAGAGTTGTCCCACAGTGCTACAGAAAACTTAGAAATAAACTGAATGCAAAAAGGGGTGTTTTAGGCAGTGCTTTTGTTAAATTGCGAATGTTGTGCAACTATACGAAACTGCTGCCGAAAACTTGCAACCCGCTCATTAATTAAAAAAACGTGGAAATGCAGACCGTTTGTGACACAGCAGTATCGTCTTCTGCGCCGACGCCCAGGACCCATAGAGAATGAGCACAGTACCTGGGAATCATAAAAAGGCGCAATGAAGCATGTTTTTTTTACAGAATCGAGCCCTGAGAATTTTCAACAGCTTACAGACTGGAAATGTGGACAAGTTAGGCAAAGCAAGATTAAATGAGTTGCCCTGGACCACGCATGTTGGTTAAGAGGTGAAGCTGAGATTTGAGACGAATCTGCAATTTCTGTACTTGACCACATTGTTTTCCAGTTCTTATCATAGATCAAGATGCAATTATTTGTGTGTCACTTTCATGAACTAAAATAATACCTTATTGTTTTAAGCACTGACTTGGAAAGTATGCAATTCACATAATAACCCAATATGAAGTATGTTAGGCAAAAGGACAATGATTCTAGCTTCATTTTCACTATCGCCGAGGCAAGTACATTAGCAACACAATACTAATTGATGTGAGCTTTAAGGGCTTCGTCTGGGATTTTCAATTGTATTTTAAAGCTTTACATGCACCCGAAAGACAGAATTGAAGATTGTTATTTGGTAGGTGCAGAAGTACCTTTCAAATTGCATAATAAAGCAGACTGTTTTTTGCCAAATGAGAAAACTAGATAAAATGTTTGGCAGAGGTCTGACATTTGGTTGGCTTGCTTCGGTCTAGAACCCCTTGCACTCAAATGACCTACATGAAAAGAATGATCAAGCACTAGGCTAGACAACGCCACCCGTAAGTAAGAAGGCAAACCTTTTCACAGGAGACAGCATAGCAGCACAATACAGTGGCATAAGAAGATTTGTCCAGGATCAGTGTATCTTCCGCTGGAAAAGCCGGGATATGAGCCTCAACACTTTGGTTCCAGTGTCTCAAATTTGACAATCTAATCACTTCGCCCTACTAACACTTCATGCTTCTCGTTGGGAAGTGGTTGCAAGTTTTAACAACCCTCATTTGGAAGAACAAAGCTCTAGACCTACACCAGATGGATGCTACGTCACTTTCTATAGCTGTAACACGTGTAGTGTTACTATCACAAAAGTATATATGAATGTGGTTTTATCAACCTCACACATAGGAAAGGCTGAGTCGGCTTTGCTGGAATTTAGTAATGTGATTTGGCATATGAACACAAATCTCTGTAACCAGTACCTAACAACCTGAGCTATCGTCTGATCAATCATGGCACTCAAAATATATTAATATGCGTTCAGTATGGCACATGATCTATATATAACCCACAGAAGGGTGAGAAAATTACCGGAGTTGTGCTATAATGACAAACTGTGCACTACAGTGAACACAAAAAGCATTATAGGATTGACAACCAAATGCAGTGGTCGGCAACAGTCTGGCTGCACGCTAGGCACCTCAGCAGCGCACCATACATGGTATGGGTTATTTTAGTTTTGTAAAACAAATGGACACTGACTGATTTCAAATCAGGCAGCCATGTGGGGGCCCCCTCCAGGGTGGTGGCCCGGGACACGTGCCCCTGTTGCCCTCTCATAAAAAGGTCTCTGCCAGGGATGATGCATTCTGTGGGAGAAGGTATCCACTAGAATTGCCAAGCGGTGTCTTGTATTTGAATATTCAAAGCCTGCAACAGTAGTGGGCATTTTTCCCGGTTTAAGTGCTGTGAACTTTTCTGGCCATAATGGCGACCGAGGACGCGACACCTGAAATGGCCAGGTGCACACAGGCCGATGTGCATAAGAAACAATGATTTATAATGATATGCCTCTATTTGGAGAGAAGCAAGGACAACCAAAACATTGCATCACCCCAGACATTACATAATGTAAGAAATTAGGAACATTAAACAATTGCTGCGTGAGTTACATTGTACGATCACTACAATACCAGCCATTATCACACAACCAGTCTATCTAACTTTTCCTGCTCTTTTTTATTAACCTGTGGGGTAATAGTCTGTAGACAAAACCTATATGTTGCTGTGATAACTTGCACCATTGTTGTACCTTCGCATGACACAATAGACAATCACAATCTAGAATATGTTAGCTTAACTGTTATAATGCAGCAGCGGTCACTATTGCCGGATAATTGCCTGCCTATGTTATGGCCGTGAGTGGAAGGCGTGAGCCATGTCAAGGAGGGCGACTATCCAGTATGGTATTGGCAGCACCCAAGGGCTATTATGTTATTACCAGATTATAATCAACGCACACGGTCAAAGCAATGTGTTAAATGGCGGTGAGGGGCATTTGCCACTCTGTCACTGCATTCTCCTGCCCTTTCCACTGTCGCTCTCCCTCTTCAGTCATCGATGACGCGACGCAAGGTGTGAGGCCTGTGTGAAACACACACACACAAACACACACACACACACACACAATAACCAACCTTTTCTGCATCACATGCTTTTCAGAATATCATTTTTGAAATATCTACCGGTTGAGGGGTCATTGACAGCCGTCCAAAAGGAGACTGGAGCTATGTCCCCCCAACCCACAGGTCACTGTGCAAGGACTTCTGAGCCGCCATCCCCTGCGAATGCCAGCTGCCTGCCCCCGGCATGGCATTACAGGCCTCCTGACTGCAAGGAGACAAAAACAACCGAGGCATGGCTGAGGCTCATGGCAGAAGAGGATGCAAGTTGACAACGCTGCTAACAAATACCCGTGCCTTTTGCCTTTTCTGGGTTTACTGATGCGGTCTTTGCCAGAGCCAACATTAAGTTCAATATCTCCAAAGTGGAGTCCCTGCTGTTGCTCCCAATGAGGCCGCCTCACTGAACCAGCCCCGCTAGACCTATCCAATCGAGGCAAAGTACCCTCTCCGAGCAAGTCTGCTCGTTATTTGGGCTTTTTACTGCATTCCAATCTGCCATTTCCAGAGCAAGTGGCAAAGGCGGCCGAACTGGCCGAATTGAATCCTCTCTCACGAAAACGGAAAAACTCCCTTCCTGCTGAGCTACACGGACCAATGGTTCAAAGCCTTGCATTGCCCCACGTGGAAGGGTGACAAGCACTGCTGGCTGACATCTCTAACGAAGCCTTGTGGTCTTTCCATGTGGGCGTCCATCTGATTACAGGGAGGAAGTACTTTGGCTAGAATTCCCCAGCTCTGGCCACTCTTCATTGGCACCCCTTGAAATCAAGGATTTCGTCTAAGTCGGTCGGGATGCTTGACTTGTAAAGCACTGGTTCTTTGCCAAGCCCAACATTTCTGCTGCTGGGTCAATCCTAGAATGATGAAAGAAGAATTCAGCTGGCTATGTCCATCCCCAAAGTCACAAAGCCTAGACACTGCTGCAGGCCTTTAAGGCTGTAGGGCGATTTTTAACACTCCCCCTTTCGCTTATAGATTGGGCCCAGGCTGCTATCTTTCCAGTGAGGTTTAAACACTTTTTCCTAGAGCTGCATTTAGCTTTGTGTTCCGTGCTTTTATCAATTAATTTCAGTTATGTTGTAGATATCCGTTATTAGCACATGGAAATCTCTATTGACCTCCTCTCAGCCAATCAGAATGATCCGACTGCAGTCGATAACTACTGGTATTGACTACACTGTGAACATTCTGTCTCCAGAAGCAGACAGGGAATCAACAATGAAATGTTCAAGCAAGATTTTATTTCCACAATACTCTTCCTCTCTGGCAGTTTTTGTTGTTGCTGCAACTTCCCATTTCAAACGAGAAAGAGAAAGAAATTGGAGAATACATTTCTTATAGAGAAACCCTCTACTTTTACATGATACCTGGTGCAGCTCATGTTAAACCCGTTCCAGTTCAACCAGGTTGCAATAAAAATGCTTAATTTATGAAGAAAACCAGGTTAATCAAAAACGACTAAATATAAACACATTTAATTTACCAATAGTCCGTTTACTCCCTGTTGAAGCACAATTTTTTACACTACCACGAAAATCCCAAACCACGTGCTAATATAGCTTTCTAGACCTCGGAAGGGGGTCACTGGCATAATGACAGAGTCCTTATCCCGCAATAACGACCCTCGCTCAGTGTATAAAGTTATAATATGGATCATCACATTATTTGGCTTTGAGCCAATGTTTGCACTTCCTAAATACAAACAGAGACGATCATATCGACATCTTATAACGGTACTCGAGTCAAATCAATGCCTCCTTTAGTTCTGGTGATTTGGTTCCATGTCATTTCATCTCGGTATGTTTTTTTAGCTGGGGTTTTTACCGCTGATTTTTTAACGAAAAAAAACGCAGATAAACATACCGCGATTAAAGAACGTTGTGCCGATTTACATACATCCAGCATTCGTAATGAATCCGAGCTTTCGGCTTCAAGTTTGCATGCGTACAGTGATGAATCTACACAAAGAAACCGCGATAGCTTCCACTTAATGACGTCAGCATAGACTTGCTCTCTCTGGAACACCTTGCTGTCCTATCACTCCAACAGGTATAGCAATTATGCAGCGGCGTAAGCCCAAACCTCTGTCTATGAAGAACCGATTCTTGCCTTGCCTCTCACAGCAGCCCCGATGCACGAGTTGCCTGGTACCTTCTCCAAGGTCAGGTGGCGCATCTCCAAGATCGTGTGGCGTACCCCGTGGCCCTCTGTAGGTGGTCATGCAGAGTGCTGGACCACTGCTCTGCCAAGATGGTCCTTCAATTGCATCCCAGAGAGCATGGGCTGGGTGGCACTTTAGCAGACACTTCTGCACTTTAGGACTGCAGGAAGAGTAATTCCATGTGTTCGGAAATTATCAGCCTATCCCAGACTGCTACCTGCTGCAGTGTTTTGCATAAACACCATGTGAGGGGGTCTGATCTCTGGTCTGCCATTCCCGTGCACTGACCTACAAATTGCAGCGGTTGCTCGTGCCTGCTGTGGCGGGAACCAATTGTTGGAACCATCTAGAGTATTTTGAGACATAACCGCCGACGAGACGAGGAAGCAACCAAAGCAGCACTCTAATTTAAAACAAATGGATGTCAGCTATTGGGGAACACTAGTACCAAGAAAGCATGGGTCAAAGGTGGGGTCCGAGTGCTGTCAGTAGAAAAACAAAGGAGCTGTGTTAGGAGTCGGGTAAGGATCCTGCACCTACCGTCAAGTTCAATGATTAGAAAAAGGGCATCTTCATGGTCATATGCAACTTCGCCATAATCATCGGGCTTCATGTCAATGAAAGATTTTTATGAATGAATCTTAACCCTAACACTGTATTGAATATTTATTTTACCATATACTAAAGAGCCACACCTCTACACCTACCCCCCTACCTCTCCCATCCCCTCATTTTTCGTGTTTGTCAAATGTTAGTCTTGTGTTCGTCCTCCCCCTACTTAAAACATCATAATGCAGAAATCGTTCAGCACTAAATCGTGCGCAACACTGTGTCACAATGGTTTCGTTTATGTTTCAATTATTATTGTAAGTTGTTCATCAAATGCTTAACCTCATAAAGTATGTAGTGCACCCTATTAATAGATCCTCTGGATCACTACTATTTTACCATAGATTATTCTCAAGTACATGTAATTGGTTAACTGCATTATGTTTTGGATATTATGACGTTACAAATGTATTCTACATACCTTAATAAAAATTATTAAAATGAAAGTAAGTTACAGGAAGTGGTATTCATTAAAAGGGACACATTTGTAGCAGATAATCCAGATTATAACTTGTGCCCATAAACTTGCATAGCGATCCCTCAAGCTGCTACAACAACCCCTCGATAATTTGGACGGCACTGTCCCACTGAATAGCCAATGATGCTGGCTCACATGAAAGTCTTCCATTTACCGATGCATACAATAAACCAGACTCCACAAAGCCTCCACCACTTGCCATGTGCTGGTGTTCAGCAGCACCATAACCAAAAGCAATACAGCAAGTACTGCATGCAAATAGATGTAACGTTGCATTCCTTTTTACATGTGTAGAGTAGGTACATTTTAGACAGAAGAGGTTTGGAGGACAGATAACCAACTAAACTTAGTAAAGTTGCCATTTGGCCAGAAACTTGGAAGAGTATTCCAAGAGAGACCACAGCTCAATGAAAGCTTTGCAAAAAAAGCGGAGTACAATGCTCTTTCAGGCATCGCAGGAGGTGAAGAAGAAACAATCTACCTGCACGCAAGCAAACCTACGAAGCGATCAAGAAGTAGACACGTCTCAATTCAGTACATCAACAATACAGTGGCTACATTTGGTCTTGGTATCATTACACCATTTATTTTTTAGTCAGGAAAATTGAAGTAAGGAATATTCAACAAGTGGGAAAGTAAAATTGATAAACTGTTGGGTTAAAATGATGACAAGTTGGATTAGAAGACTGGGGAAAAAGGTGGCACACTATTTTAAGATGAGAATGATAAAGCGAATATCTAATAAGACAAATCTTGTATGTAATGAAATGATCACGTGACTACTGATGTTTTCATAATTAATTTTAAAGTTGAAACTATTTAATTTGTTTTCTCTTTTGTGATATCTGCATTTAGGAATATTTTTTCATGGTTTTAAAAGACCAATAATGAATAAAATTAGTGATTATACAACGCTAAAAGGAAAAATCACATTTTCTTGTCACAGGAGGGTTTCCAGTTTTATGATAGAAATGTGACGGAAATGGAGTTGTTACTCTGGGAAGCACCTCTCGGAAGCAAGTGACGAGTTACTTTGCATGCAATGACACAGACATTGACAATCCTCGCACTGAAGAGCACTTCACAATCGCTATCTGGATGTATGAGCAGAACGCCGCTTTTTACTGTCCAATTCGCGAACCCGAATCATCGTCCTCACGATACTCAAGAAAACAAGAAACAGCCATTTTACAAAAAGAGCATTACGACTTTGGTAGTCTTTTAAACATTTGTTTCATTTTTTTTCCATCTGCCTGAAGGACGTGAATATTCAGGTTTGTGTGCTGGGCCCTCTTATCACTGTCTCGAATATCTGACAAAAAGACATCCGCTTATCCAAGGATTGCATTTTGCTTCAAAAGCTGCCTTTATATTGGCTCAAAACGGGGACCAATTTATTCGTAAATTATCTGCGGTTGTTTTCCAGGAACAATTCTGCGCAGAAGCGCATTGTTCTCGGTGACATTTGCTGCACCGGCTTCTCCTTGCTCTTGTGTTCACTGCTGTCATAACTGCCCAATTTAATGATAGTGTAGCTCTAAAGACTAACATACCCCTGAGTTGTGTACAGAGTCGTCGGTCCATTTGAGATTTCTCTGCCTTACTACTAAACAATTGACATGAAGACAGCAAATGACGTCAAAAAAAGTGCCATGATGCCGGCAGACACGTCTTGTTTCCCTTTACCACTGGAAGCCGCCCGTTTCCACAGTCGAGATGTTCATGTGTATTTTGCCTCTTTTTCGAAGGCGAGGGAGACCTAAATTTAGGGCCTACCAAACACTCAAATAACTGACTGCCAACCGGAAAGAAAATAGCTGGAAAACAAACCATGCATTCTTTCATTGGTTTGGGGTAATGTTAATGATACAATCAGCCACATATAGCAAGGTACCCAGGTACCCTTGTGAGCATGCTTTCTCCTAGCCCTTTCCCAGTTACCCTCGTGAGCATGCTTTCTCCTAGCTCTTCCCAGGTATCCTCGTGAGCCAGCTTTCTCCTAGCTCTTTCCCAGGTACCCTCGTGAGCATGCTTTACCCTGGCTGTTTCCCAGGTACCCTCTTGAGCATGCTTTCTCCTAGCTCTTTCCCAGGCACCCTATTGAGCATGCTTTCTCTGGGTCTTTCCCAGGTACCCTCTTGAGCATGCTTTCTCCTAGCTCTTTCCCAGGTACCCTCTTGAGCATGCTTTCTCCTAGCTCTTTCCCAGGTACCCTCGTGAGCATGCTTTCTTCTAACTCTTTTCCCAGGTACCCTCTTGAGCATGCTTTCTCCTAGCTCTTTCCCAGGTACCCTCTTGAGCATACTTTCTCCTAGCTCTTTCCCAGGTACCCTCGTGAGCATGCTTTCTTCTAGCTCTTTTCCCCAGGTACCCTCTTGAGCATGCTTTCTCCTAGCGCTTTCCCAGGTACCCCGTGAGCATGCTTTCTCCTAGCTCTTTTCCAGATAACCTCATGAGCCTGCTTTCTCCTAGCTCTTCCCAGGTATCCTCGTGAGCCAGCTTTCTCCTAGCTCTGTCCCAGGTACCCTCGTGAGCATGCTTTCTCCTAGCTCTTTCCCAGGTACCCTCGTGAGCCTGCTTTCTCCTAGATCTTTCACAGGTACCCTCTTGAGCCTGCTTTCTCCTAACTCTTTCCCAGCATGGGAGGCATGGAGAGTGTAGGCCAACTGTCAACTTGAAACATGAATTGACAACACCAACAGCTTTGGCTTTTGTGTAGATATAAACACAGCTGGAAAATGGCGCAAGTACAGAGCAAAGCCTAGTTTGGTGGATATAACAGTTGGCTTTACCAATGCCCGTTTTTACCAACGCAAGGAACGGATGCAACCTAACACATATTGCTTAAAAATCAAGTGGCTTAAGGGAAACATGGTTAAGGCATTTTTATTACAGCAAAAGCGGATTTAAAACTGCAAATACTTTTTTTTTTAAACCTTTTAATCCACAAGAGATTGCTTTGAAATAACACTGGCAGCTTCTATACACAAACAAAGTTAGATGTTACTGCTTGATAGAGCTAGCTCAAAGCGGTCCCAGGAGGATGGGTTTGGATGGGGATGAGCAGGTACAAGGTAGGAATGGCCATAGGGATTACAAGGCCATTGGCAGTCAACGGGTGGGTAAATAACAGACAAGTTGTGTGTCCCTCCTCACATGCCATCTCCCTGCTGGCTGTACTACAACACAATAGTTTCAACCGATAGGTGGCACTGAAGGGCTACATATTATACAAAACTGAAAATGAATTGTGCCTCCCTTGAGTCTTCTCCAAAACCGAAAGTGGCGACTAATAGCTTTTTGATGCTAATGCTCAAACATGCTGCAGTCGTCGACCCCGCCCCCATTCCCTCCCACCGTATGATCCATGGACATCCCACAAGTCTAAAGAAATGTAAACTAGCAATAGAAGTAACATATGCTGTAGTTTAAGGTATCCCCACAATGAAATGCATTCCCATTGATATGGCATACAAGAAAAGGGCACCCAGGAAGATCTATGTATACAACTGTGAAGACACAGCAAGCACAGAATATCCGCCCGTGTTCTCACATCTGCATGCAGACAAAGCGGGGAGGCGCCTCTTGCAAGAAATCTGTCAATCACATACTGCTGGAGCAAGTCCTTAACTGCTTCCATGTGCTTCTAAATGTTTCGTAATAATCTGCCATGGGTGACATATGAGAAGGGTTCCAACTCTCTTTTCCTGTCCCAACAGAACCCAAAACCACACTTAGCCACAACCGCACAACACTCGAGCGGAGGCCCTCAGTCACTCGAACAGCAGTGACAACAGCCCACAAACTGACAAATCATAAGTCACAGATAGGGACCCAAGAAGACAAATTAAATAACAAGCCTTCACTGCTGGTCCCTCGGCAAACACCGTTGGCGCTTCCCCCCACTTTAGCTGGGAACTCATTAACGCTTTGAGTGTTGAGGGCCAGCGCTCAGCCACCAGCAGAACATGAAAACCCCATTTTAAGCTCAGGGAATGCAGGTCACCTGGCAAAGCTCAACGTTCCACTGTAGAAACATCACAAGAAGCTTCCTCCAGCCCACTTCACTGCCCTGGACCGGAGCACGAGAGGTGTGTAGAATCAGGGTGTGTCATTTGGAGATGTCTCTATACAGATAGTTGCAACCCTTATGGACTATTTTGCAACCAATGCAATTGATCTAATTTGAATATTGAACTCTTGACGCAATGCAGTTAGCTTTTGCTAGTTTTAGTAGCTGGCTCTTTGTGGGTGCTATCAATCTGTGGTAAGATGCAGAATGCTCAAGATTTTGAAAACATTGTTTTAAATAATACAGCAGGTTATCACTGGGGGGGTCAAAGGTCATGTGATAGCACATCCTATGCCCTCAAACGGCAGTGAGTCCAACATCCCTTTTGCATCGCCATTTTTTCGAAAATGAAGCAAAGATATGTATTGAAATGGTGCAAACAAAATGGCTCAGGGTAAGGGGCAAAAGGGAGTTCCACAGGGATTAGGGGAACAAGTTACCCCTGGCAGTCAGTCTTTCAGCCGTGGCCACATTACATGTTGCACCAATGATTTAAAAAGAGGGAGGGTGACCCCGACCGACCGGTCGCGGCCCATATCTGCCATTCTAGTTACTAACCAGATCCAACCAGCCAAGGCCTGGGTCCATGGCCAGCAGCATCAGGGTACTTTGGCCACGTTGCACCAATTATTAAAAAAGATACATGGGCCTTAGCCGGTTGCCTCATGGACCATTCACCATGAGCTTTCATTGGCCTTGTTCACTGCATATGTTTCCCATTCAAAAAGACCAATATCCCCCTGCCTCGTAAGTAACCAGATACTACCTTGGTGCAGGTTAAAAAGACTATGGCCATGGCCCAGTAGCCAACAGGCTCCCCCACCCCTTTTTATACCAGCAATAATTTCTAGCGCTAACAATCAAAGGCTCCATCGAAGCTGTTCTCTATTACTGCGGGAATCTTTTCTGGTAATGATTGCCACAGTCATACAGCGTATGCCATTTGCGGTAGCGGTAAAAACGTCAAAATGTAAACGTTTTCCCCATCCCCACTGGCACTTACAATGTGTTCCCCTACTCTTTTCTAGGTCACCCTACACCCCTTCTCTTGTGTATTTCCTCCCTGACCCTCCCCCCACTACCTCTTTTAAATCTCCAGTGTGCGTCTCTTTTCTTACATTACCGCGAGCATCTCCCGAGATTCCGGAGGCATCCCCAATATGGCAAACACGATCCGACTAAAATGGGCTACCCAGACATCGCTAATTCCCCACCCACTGCACGTGTGTTCTTCTTCCCCGCCCCACCTTTAACCACACAGGAATCCACCTCTTTTGCTGTCTCCAAATATCATTTGGAACACTTTGCTCGGGATTATGGCAGGAATTTCTTGCATCAAGCAACAAGAAAGAAAAGCGACAGCTTTTAATTTCTGAAAATCCCCTCTGCTTCAACGCACCATGGGAGATCTGTACACCTTTTTAGGGGAGCAGAGGGGTATCCATTTCTCTGTCTAATATTTTCAAAACTACGGGACAGATTTAGACCAAACTAACAAAAGTCCCGTTTGCACATCTTGACGCACATCCTCCTTCTTTGCTGCACATCCGTCCAGTGGTATTTGTGCTCTGGGTGTTCAATGGAAGCACACTTTTCTCTAAGGGAACATGAATGGGAGTAGGTCAAAAACAGCATTCATTTGTTTTCTTAATAAAGTGTGAACCTTCAATGAATTTTCACCACAATTGCAGGTTTGGAAGAGCCCGTGCCACACATTTGTTTGCAAAAACTCATCCAAAAAGGTTCAATGAGTATGGATGCGGATGGACGTATCCTGTTAGTTGATTTAAAATTTTAGGGAAGATTAATTTCTATTGGTTCTATTTATGGCCCATGTGTCCATAGTGGCAAATTCTTTGAATCTTTGGAAGCAATGTTACGTGATATGAGAGGAGAATCTATTATTTTGGGGGCGGGGGGGACGTTAATTGTATATTGGATTATAAGAGTGATAGATCCTCTGTGTGTAATTTTTCAGGGCAAAAGTCAAGCAAGGAATGTAATGATTTTCTGGATGTCCATGACCTTGTGGACACTTGGAAGTACTTGCATCCAAGAGATGTTGGTTACTCTTTCTATTCCCCGGTGCAGAATTCATTTCCGAGACTGGATTATGTTCTAATTTCTGATGTCTTGATAGAATCTGTAGTGGAAGCAAGCATGGGGGAACGCCATCTATCTGATCACTCAATGGCGTATATTAAGCTACGTTTTGATAGTGAGGGGAGAGGAAATTGTAGATGGCGACTCAAGCCCTTTATTTTGAAAGAGGTTAATGCATCAAAGGCATTGAGTGCTTCCATTGTCATTTTTTTTAATGATAATAAAGGCTCATCAGATGGTCTGGTGGTTTGGGACTCCTTTAAAGCCTTTATTAGGGGAGAGTTAATGTGCTGGACTGCTAGGGCAAGGAAAAAAGGCGAAACAAAGATATTGGAACTAGAGACTACTTATGGGGATCTTCAACTGAGGTATGCCTTATCTAATAGTAATAAGGATAGGATGGAATTGAATTTAGTGAAAGATGGCCTGAAACTGGAGATGGAGTCGCAAATGGAGAAAGAGTTGTTTTATATGAGGCAAAGATATTGGGAAGGAGGAGATAGAGGGGGGAAATTGTTGGCAAACCACCTGATAGGTTTTTTTAGAAAGATCACATGTACGTAAAATTGATAACGGTACTGATGGTGCGGCGGTAACGAGGAAAGAGATAGGTGAAGGCTTTTGTTTATTTTATACTGAGTTATACACTGATGAGCTTACACCACAATTACAGCAACTAGATGAATTCTTTGGAAAAATTGATGTTCCATCTTTGTCTGAGGACGGCAGGAATTTGCTTGACGCACCAATTACTGTGTCAGATGTTTTATTCGCGATTGGTGGGTTGCAGGATGGGAAATCTCCAGCTATGGATGGTTTATCTACTGAATTCTATAAATGTTTTGATGAACTGCTAGCGCAGGAGTTGTGCGAGTTGTATAATCGATTCCTAATGAAGGGCGTTTTAGGTCCTTCAATGAAGGAAGCTGTTCTAACAGTTGTTCCAAAACCAGGGAAAGATGCAGCTTTTTGTTGCAATTATCGACCTATCTCATTGCTAAATGTGGATATTAAAATCTTTTCTAAGATATTGGCAAATAGATTAGATAAACAAATGGGAGAGCTGATTGATAGAGCTCAGGTAGGGTTTATGAGACAAAGACATGGATACGATAATATAAGGACTCTTCTGGATATTATGCCCTTGCCAGAATCTGCAGTTGGTGAGACTTTATTGATTTTTTAGATGCCGAAAAGGCTTTCGATAGAGTTAATTGGACATTTCTGAATTATACTCTTCTGAAAATGGGATTTGGCCCTTTATTTATCAATGCTAGTGGGGCTTTGCAATCAAATATTTTGGCTAGGGTCTGGGTGAATGGAGAATTTTCGTAACCCTTTCGTTTGTTTAGAGGGACAAGACAAGGCTGTCCCCTGTCTCCTTTCTTTTTAAATTTGGGTTCTGGAGTCCTTGTTGGCCTATATCAGACAGAATGTTGCAATTAAGGGATTATGTGTGGGGGTGGGGAATTTAAAGTCTTGGCATATGCAGATGATGTGGTGGTAATCCTGGATAATCCGAGGGAAGGTGGACCTATTTTGAGAGATATGATTGAAGAGGTAGGGAGGTTGTCAGGTTATAAAATCACTTGGGGGAAATCAGTAGTTTTTACTCGGAGTATTACTCTTAATTGTGATATGGGTTGGGATTGTAAATGGGAAAGGGATTGTGTCAAATATTTAGGTATCCACCTGCTTGGGGACGTTAAAAGGTTGGTTGAGTTTAATGTGAATAAAATAATAGGGGTTCTCCAAAAAGATATTAGGAAATGGTGGTGTACTATCCTGAGTATCTGGGCAAAAGGTAACGCAATTAAAATGATGCTGTTTCCTAACGTTTTTCAGGATTTTTTGTGGGGGGTTGGGAAAAGGGCTCGGATTCCACGTTATAGTCTGACTCGAAAAATTTGTGATGGTGGATTTGGATATCCTGTGTTGGGGAACTATTGTAAAGGCTTCTTACTTCAAAAATTGTTCATTTTCTTGAATGATGATTTAGATTTAATGCCCTGGTGGGTGAGAATTGAGAGGGAAATGTTGAAACCGTACAATGCAAGAAGTTTGTATTCTCTTGGGAAATTGCCTCATCGGGGTATGAATCTGAAATCAATTGCTGTTACTAAGGACACTTTGACATCGTTGGTTGCTACTAATGGCCAGGAACTGCATATGTATAGAGAAGCTTCTTTATGGTGTAATCCTGGTTTGCAGGTTAATAATATGCTGTTGCAGTGGAAGAGCTGGTGTAATAGAGGTGTTCTGGAAATTGGGGATGTTTGGAATGATACTGATGAAATGATTTCCTTTGATGATCTGTGTTTAAAATATGGACTAAGTAGGAGGGAAGAGGGAAGGTATAGAATAATGAAGGATTTGCTTTCTGAGCGGCGACAGATGTTTGACTCTGGAATTTGTAGAGAGGCCAGAGATATGTGGGTTGTTTACTGTAACGGAACAGAAGGTGTCGAATATTATGAACTTTCTCCCTTTGGAGAATGCTTGGTTAGTCTCATGGGAGAAACTTAGAACAAAATGGTCTGAGGAGTTGAGATGTGATATTCCAATGGAGGAGTGGGAACTAATCTGGAAGGTCCCGGTTAGGGCAAAAATGTATTTAAATTTATGTTATGTTCATCAAAGGGTATTGGGATACATTTACTGGACCCCGCTGCGTATGTGTAGTCTTGGTTTGTTGGACAATAACATGTGTTGGGGGTGCCATAAAGAGAAGGGCTCTCTGTTACTTATGTTATGGCACTGTCATAGAGTGAAGGACTATTGGAAGATGTGTTGGATAGGATTGATGCAATTTGGACAATTGATTTCCCACGGAGCCCATTATCGGTGCTCCTGCTGTCTCCAAGATGTGGGCGTAATATCGCTTATGTGGTTAGGAGTTGGATTAATAAAGGATTATTGGTAGCTGTTGAACTGGTGTTAAAAGTGTGGAAAACGAGGAAGAAACCTGTTCTGGAGGATTGGCTTTGTGATATGAAGATTCTTTCAAGATATGAGAGGTGCTTAGTTTATAAACAGCAAAAAGGAGAACTTTATGAGGAAGGTTGGGGACCTTTTAATGAATATTATGGAAGTGAATGATTATTTGTCAAGGTGTGAATGTTTTTTTGTGGTGATGTGGGTATGTGTTTTCTGTCTTGTCATTGTTTTAATTTGTCTTGTTGTTCTTTATAGTTTTGTAATATTTTGAAGAATCTGAGTTTGAATATTTTTTTATTTTACTCATTTCTTTTTTGATTTTAATGATTTCAATGATTGATTGTAATTCATTCATGGAAATTATAAATAAAGTTTTTAAAAAAGTTATTAGCAATAGAATTTTGTGTTTAAAGAAAAATAGCTAAGAGACCCCAACTCAGTTTACAAGAACCAATATATTACCAAATATAAGTGTTCCTCCACTAGCTGCTATGCCTCAAACGTAGGCATCCCTCCCACAGCTCAAGTTCTCAAATCTAGGGATTTCTCATTTTGCAAGACCCGCCAATCGGTATTACCCAAATTGACCTTTTACAATTGACCTTTTGTCTTAATTGACCTAATTATAATGGTCCTAATTGACCTTCACAATTGACCTTTATATTAATTTATATATGTATTGGGTTGGTTTTGGATTATAGATACTATAAGGGGATTGGGTGGGGGATTGCCGGGGGTTTTGGATTGGGTGGGGAGTTTGCGGGGGGTTTCCCCCTTCATATATGTCCTAATTGACCTTTTAAATTAGGTAAATTCTCACATGGTCAATTGTGAAAAGGTCAATTAGTATACATCACGCCAATCACCTTGGACCTGGGAAAGCGATATCGAAGATGAACTCCATCAGAGTTTAAGGTATGTATAAATTTGCACATGCTACAAGGCACGGCTCCCATCCATGCACTCTAGAATGCAGATACGGCTTCAACAAATACGGTCTAGCTGCATACATAGCCGTTTGCACTGAAACCCCTGACGTGCCTCAACACCTCTGCAGTATGCAGCGACAACCTACCAGGGCTGGGCTTGTGCGACGCCAATAGGGACCAGCGGACAATCTGTAACAAGGAGACTGCTGTTGTTTTTATACTCAGCCGACCCTGGACAGGAACAGATCATCTTAATATACACACCCTTGTTGGGTAATAACCCTAAAGAAGTTTTTTGCAGGAAAAAGCACCGCCTTGAGAAGGATCTATACATGGTTGAAACACTTGTAGGCAATTGGGCACTTTGGGCATTTAGAATTTGATAACCCACATATGTGGTGTTTTCTTTTTCAGACTATGAAATAAACAACTTCTACCCCCTAAAACTGCTAGTTCTCATCACCATTTGAATCTAATCACAAGCCACAGAACTTTGACTTTTAGGGACAGGCGCCAGGTGGAGGTGCCATATTGTTTCATATTTCTAGGGCTGGTTTTGTAATACCGTTACATTTTCTCTCAAGTGATAGTTTGGCTTTTACTGTGTGTTTGGACCATTTCCAGTCACTTAAGAACCTAATCCTCAGGTAGTCAAAATCTGTGACCACCACAATGACTCTCATTATCGATTTGGAGATTGACCCTAGAGAAAATGCTCATCTTTTTACCACAGCTCATCGTCTATTTCCAGTTGGTTGATCTCTCCGCCATGCGTTGTACAGAAACCAAGAGGTCCCAACTAGACCTACACTCAATGTAGACTTTCCAATGTTGAGAATTCCGCTCCGCACAAGGTAGGATTCGTCCACATGCAGCCCGCCTCAAAATTAAAATGAAGCATCTGAAAAGCAAACCAGTCCCTTCCATGGCCTGGGAGCAGTCACATGGTAAAACGTTTGCGTTGTTGGGCATCACTGTTTCTGGTTTCACTTGTGGGTCTGAAATCTTGTTAGAGCGTTTACATTCACTTGTGCCATAACGAAAAGTGGATTTGTTCTAGAGTCCATCTTATAAGCACAGTTTAAAAGAACAAATGTCTCACCATGACATGATGATTAACTACATAAACTAAAAACATTAAAATAAGAAACTTTTTATCTGCAGCACTCATGTAAACTTAAATGTCTGAAAAGTTGCAAGCCACTGAACAACATAAAAAGTCACTTGTCACCTCAATCCTACATATACACATTCCACACCATTTCTTACTCGCAATGAATCAATTATCACTAGCCAGAGGCTAGTGGGGAGTGCAAATGTGGAGTCCTGATAGAGATACAAAATAACACAACACTTCAGGATGATTTTTCTTGTGCTAACCAAGAGATATTCCCTACCCTGGTGTCATCGGAAATGACATTTACTCTTATGAAAGCACAGTAGACGACACTTGCACGTCTACAGTCTGCACATCCCCAGATGGTTTGGACATGAACCCCATGATCGCTGGCCACAGAGTCTGCTCGATAGGGCGGATGAGAATTGTAGACCAAAACACCTGGAGAGCAAAAGGTAGAGCACCACTGGCCTAGAATATCTGGAAATGGAGGTCTTACTAGACACATACAAATGTATGACAATGCATTACTTACCGTAAAAGCATTTCTGATGGTTGTATCTGCTTAGATTCACATGCTGTGCATAGGTCCGACATCCAGTGGTCACTGCGGAGTATTGCATTTTGTTTTTCGTAGTCGAAAAGGGGACGTCGACAAGGCGTGTCTGTAACACTATCCCTATAGTGACGTGCGTTGTACCCACAATCCCTCACGCGTCGAGGTCCCTCTGTTTGTATTTTTCTGCCCTGAGGGAGCCTTATAGACGTGAGTGAGTACAGAAAAGAGAGATATAAAGGAAGTCTATGTTCCTTCCATCCGAGCGGGGAGGAAGGGTGGGCGCATGTGAATCTAAGCAGATACAACCATCAGAAATGCTTTTACGGTAAGTAATGCATTGTCTTCTGATGTTTGTTAATCTGCTTAGAATCACATGCTGTGCATAGACTAGCGAGCAGTACCCGGAGTTGGCGGTGGGTTATGAGAAGGAACAGTAGAGAAAAGATGTCTTAATACTGCCTGTCCCACCTGGGAGTCAGATCTAGAGTGTGCATCTAGACAGTAGTGTTTTGTAAAGGTGTGCACAGAACTCCAGGTAGCCGCTTTGCAGATGGACTCAAGGGGAACATTTGCAATGAATGCTATGGAAGCCCCAGTGCCTCGAGTGGAATGTGCTCTTGGCTTGAAGGGTAGTTCTCTCTTAGCAAGAGTGTAACAGAGAGTGATGCATTGAACAATCCATCTAGATATAGTGGATTTTGAGACCGCATCTCCTTCTCTTCCTGCTGCCACCGAGACAAAGAACTGATTAGTCTTTCTCAGTGGTCTGGTTCTTTCCATATAGAACATGACAGCTCTGCGTACATCTAGTGTATGCAGACTTTTTTCTCCCGAGCTGGAAGGGTTTTGAAAGAACGTTGGTAGTTCTATAGTTTGGTTTACATGAAATTTCGAGATGAATTTAGGTGCAAACCTTGGGTGTGTGCGTAGAACCACTTTATTTTTGTGAACTGTTACAAAGGGGTCTAGTACAGAAAGAGCCTGTAGTTCACTTACTCTCCTAATGGAGGTGATAGCTATTAGGAAAGCAGTCTTAAGGGTGATATCTTTAAGAGTTGCCTTGTGCATGGGTTCGAAGGGAGGGCCCATGAGTCTGGAAAGTACCACATTTAAGTCCCATCCGGGAGCTGGGTTAGCTATCGGAGGGTGTATCCTTTTTACCCCCTCCATGAAGGCTTTGATAACTGGTATCTTCCACCACGACACTTTAAGTTGGGAAGTGGTGTATGCAGAAAGTGCCGCTAGGTGGACTTTAATGGAATTGAATACTAAACCTGAATCCAGTAAATGGGTCAAGTATAGAATAATGTCAGTAGGAGAGCAGTCAACTGGGTTGATGCTAGTACCTCTACACCAGATAACGAATCTTTTCCATTTGCTAGAATAGCAGTGTCGAGTATTAGGTTTTCTGGCTTCCCTGAGGATGTCCATACATCTCTGTGGGAGTTGTAAATGTCCAAATTCTATGATCTCAGGAGCCAGGCTGCTAAGTTCATGGTCTGAGGGCATGGATGCAGTGTCCTGCCCTTGTCTTGTGACAGCATGTTGTACGGGCAGGGAAGTTTCACTGGGGGAGATAGGGACATCTCCATCAAGTGAGCGAACCAAGGTTGCCGTGCCCACATTGGGGCCACTAGTATCATGGTAACCTGCTCCTGGTGCATCTTGTGCACCACTTTGTTGAGAAGGGGAGTCGGGGGAAAGGCGTAAACAAATTTCCCTGACCATTGAATCAACAGACCGTTCCCCTTGGACTGGTTCTGGGGGTACCTGGAGGCGTAACTTTGGCATTGTGAGTTCTCCAGGGTTGCGAACAGGTCTATTTCCGGGAATCCCCATTGCGTGAAGATGTCTAAGACGATGTCTTCGTGCAATTGCCATTCGTACTCTTCGGGCAGGGGGAAGTCTCTGCTGAGTTTGTCTGCTAGCAGATTGAGTTCCCCTGGTACATGTTGTGCTAGTAGGAACATGTTGTGTTTGAGAGCCCACTTCCATATATTCTGGGACAGCTTGGACAGTCCTGGAGAGTGAGTGCCCCCTTGCTTGTTGAGGTAGTACATGGCTGTGGTGCTGTCTGTGAGGACCATCACTGTCTTTCCTTGTAAGTGTTCCTGAAAGGCTTTCAGTGCTTTGAACACCGCTAGTAGTTCCAGCAGGTTTATATGCTTGGATGCTAAACTCGGAGTCCACACTCCGTGTGCCGTTTGATGGGATAGGTGAGCCCCCCATCCTGTAAGGGATGCGTCTGTGGTTAGAGTGGCTTCCACTGCGGGTGTGGCAAAAGTTTTCCCTAATAACAGGTTTTCTTTTGTCCACCACCGTAGCGAGAGAACCAAGGCCTGCGAGACCACCACTAGATCGTCCCATTGTCCGCTGGCCTGACACCACTGGCTGTAGAGCCACTCTTGCATTGGGCGCATGCGCAGGCGCGCGTGAGGTACCAAATAAATACATGACGCCATCATCCCTAGCAAGCGCATTGCTTTGCGTACCGTCACCTCTCGGCCTGCTACATAATGGGGAATTTGAAACAGCATGTTTTGGACCCTCTCGTTGGAGGGGAATACGAGGCCGTCCCTTGTTCGAATTAGAGCCCCTAGGAATTGTTTGGTTTGGCTGGGGTCTAAGCTGGACTTCTTTTCGTTGATGGAGAAGCCCAGTTGGGACAAAAGGTCTACGGTCTTTTGGGTATTGGAGAAGCATGTTTCGTAAGAATCCCCTGTTATGAGCCAGTCGTCGAGGTAAGGGTATACCGGGATGGATAATCTGCGCAGGTGGGCCGCTGCCACTGCCAGTACTTTCGTGAATACCCTTGGTGCAGATGCTATCCCGAAGGGTAGTACTCTGAACTGGTAGTGTTTGTCCTCTATTTTGAACCTGAGGTATTTTCTGTGCGATGTCAACATTAAAATATGAAAGTATGCATCTTTCATGTCCAGTGTTGTCATGTAATCCCCTTGTGATAACAGTGGGATTACCTCCTGTAAGGTCACCATACGAAACTTTTGGGGTTTGACAAATATGTTCGCTGGGCGCAGATCTAATACAGGGCGCATGGTTAAGTCCTTTTTGGGTACAAGGAAGTACACTGAATAAATACCTTCTGTTACCTGTGATAGGGGGACGGGCTCTATAGCTTCTTTCTTCAGTAGTTCTTCCACCTCTTGAAGAAGAATGGAGAGGTGTTGCGGTGTCATGCGCCGGTTCCGTGGGGGTTTGTACTTCGGGGAACCGTTGAACTCGATGCAGTATCCGTGGGCTATGGTGGATAATACCCAACGGTCTGACGTGATTCCCTCCCATGCTGAAAGGAACGATGTTAGCCGGCCCCCGACCGGTGATGCATGGGAGGGGACCCGAATTTTCGGGTCATTTGCTGGTATTGGGCGTGGAACCTCTGGGGCTGGAGCCACGACCTCTTCCTTTGCCACGGCGTTGGCCTCTTTGACTGAACTGGGTGTTACCCTGGTTGGTGGGCCAGTTGGAGCCAGAGTAATATTGTTGTTGTTGGTTCTGCTGCTGTCTTTGGCCACGAAAGGAGCGTTTATTACCATAGCCTCGCCTGTTAGGGGGCCTAGAAATTTGATCAAGAGTTTTGATGGTATCAAACTCTTTTTTAGCATGTTCTAGGGCCTCATCTACTGCTTTCCCAAACAGATGCGTCTGTTCAATGGGTTTATTTATGAGGGAGGCTTGGGTTTCGGGCTTAAAACCTGAATTGCGTAGCCAAACGTGGCGCTTGAGAAGTATTCCCTGCACTAGGGAGCGGCCAGCCGTTTCAGCGGCATCTAGGGAGTTTTTAACGATGCCCTGGTTTACCAGTGTGCCCTCTGATATTATAGCTAGCAGGCGAGAACGCAGAGGTTCAGGTGCTTCCTCTGCTTCGCTGCGCAGCTTGTTCCACTGTGCATCTGCGTAGCTAGCTAAAAGTGAGTTGTTATTAGCAATTCTAGTGGAGAAGGCGGCGGAGGTCGTGATTCTCTTCCCCAGTGCGTAGAGTTTTTTGCCTTCTTTGTCTGGAGGTGCTTCACTAGTGGATAGTGGCACCCCTGCTCTTTTTCTTGTGTTGGTAACCACAAGGGAGTCCGGAATAGAGTGTCCTCTGATGTATAAAGGGTCAGAGGATGAAGGGCTGAAGAGCTTTTCTATTCTAGGGTTGACCCCTCTTACTAGAGCTGGGTTAGTAAGGGAAGGAGAAATTCTTCTTTTAATAGAAGCCAGGAGAGGAATAGATTGGCTAACAGGGGCTTTTTCTTTGATGACTTTTTCTACAAAGTCGATGTCTGGAAGAGTTTCCCCTGTATCAATCTCAAAATGCGCTGCTGCCTTGCGCAATAGTGCATTGAGGGAAGGTTGGTCATCTATGGGAGAGGAGTTCCCATGTGAATCCTTGAGAGGAGAAGGGAGAAAGGCATCAGGGTCTGAATGTACTGATGGGGATTGCCAAGGCTGCACTGACGGTGAATGCCAGGGCTGCGAGGTAGCTGTATCCTCTTCAAACCCTGTAGGAGTGGTGTAAGGATCTTCTTCGAACCCCTCTTGCTCAAGTTCTACCTCTTCTTCTCCACCCAAACACTCCTCATCTTCTTGGAGGTATTGCTCCTCCTCAGTGAGGTCAACCAGCCTAGGAATCTTGACTCTAGGGTCATCCTGTGGCCATTCTCTTTGTCTTTTGTGAGTGGGTGGGTCTTGGTTTCCTAGAAACCTTTCCATTTTCTCCATGCAAGAATGGAGTCTTTCAAGGGTCTCATGGGGTACCCCTGAATAGTCTAGAGGGGGAAAATTAGTGTTTTCGCCTTCGAATCGTTTCGAACGCTCCCACAGCGTCGACGAGAGGTTCCCGTCTCCTTCTGAAAAGCCTTCAGGTAGTTCGGAAGCGTCCTTTGGAGAAAGGGGCAGTTCCTGGCTACTTTTGTGTTTTTTCGACGCGGTATTCGACGTTTGTTTCGTCGTCCGCGTACGTTCGTCTTCGGCGACAATTCTCGCTAGGCTCTCGGCCACGATTTTGTCCGTCGAGGGCTTTGGTGTCGACGTTGTGTGCGTTGCGCGTTGTACCTCGACGGTCGCTCTATGGAGCGTTGCGTCGGATGTTTTTGGGGTAGCGCCCGTGTTAGACGGAAGCCCAATCGCTGGTCGCGGCTGCGTTTGCGGGTGGGGCTTGTGACCTTTACGGTCTGCGGTAGACGCCGGAGTGCCCTGCGTCCCCTTCGGCGCTGATGGATCCTTCGTTCTCGACGAAGAAGAGCCGTGGGTAGTGTGTTTAGCCTTATGGGGTCTGTGTGCGTCCTTGTCGCCGGGGTGTTCATCCCCATAAGCAGGGCGTGAGCCGAGCCCGTCGGGGCCGGGGACGGACGACGAGGAGCGTGAGCGCTCCTTCTGGGGGTTCATGACTTCCGTAACGGACGTCGAGTTATCGCACTCCTCGTCACTTTCAGTAACAGCGGCAGCGGGTGAGGAAACTGACTTCGACATCGCGTAGTCTGCCCACCTCTTAACCCTACGTTCTTTAAGAGTCCTGGGTTTTAAGAGCTTGCAGGCTGCGCAGCTGTTCTCTATGTGATCGAGGGGTAAGCAACGATTACAGAGCTTGTGCTTATCTTTCCAAGTATATTTGCCCCTGCAGCGTGGGCAAAACTTAAATGGTGTCCTCTCCATAGCTGAGGCAATAATAGCTGGCGATAACAACCCCAAGGGAAAGAAAAGGGAGAAAGAAAGACATTCTCAAAGAGAAGAGACAAAGTTCTAACCCCCACTCTCCCTACTGTAAGTTGGCCGTCGAGGCCAGGCCACGTGTTCGGCAGCGCCGAAGGATCTCCTCCGCTCTTCCTCTCCGTCGAAAATAGTTCGGCGGAGAAACAGCTTCACAGCTAACGTCGAGGGGGAGGGATCGTTACCAGTATATTAAGTTATGACAAAAGGACCGAGGTCCGTGGTAAGTATAGCAATGTCTCTCTAGGAGCTCCGCGAAAGGCGACCAGAAACTGGGCGGAAAAAAACAATCTGAGGGACCTCGACGCGTGAGGGATTGTGGGTACAACGCACGTCACTATAGGGATAGTGTTACAGACACGCCTTGTCGACGTCCCCTTTTCGACTACGAAAAACAAAATGCAATACTCCGCAGTGACCACTGGATGTCGGACCTATGCACAGCATGTGATTCTAAGCAGATTAACAAACATCAGAAATATATATAGACACCACCTAAGAGGTCAGTTCCACAAGCTTACACAATCAATGAAACTGGACACACTTTCCCAGAGTGGCCCCAAGCAATCATTGCATTTGTAAAATGAGCAATAGGCCTGGATGTTATGATAAACTTCTTAAACGTACACCGTCCCAATATTTCTGTCTTTGCCAGTCAAACCTCCCTTCATTAATTCCTCCCACTACTATACATTAGATGCTCAAAGACATGGGCATAACATATAGAACAATCAATGAGCTATATAGGTCATCAGCAGGCCTTTCATCTACTCAACCAAAAGGAGGCATCATTTCCATGTCTCATCTAACTTTGGGTACCTCCCGCAGTGCTGGTCTCCAACCTAGTGAACAGTCTTCAATTGGGGAGCCCTTCCGAGCATTGTATCTCGCCATCGCTTGCATGCACAATGGATACAGCGAACAACAAAAACCCTAACATTAGCACAAAAAGATGCTAAAACAGTTTGGCTAAAAACAGCACTTAAAGTTGCTACGTGTACACAACCCTCCAAGTGCTAAAAGGACTTATTTATAATTAATACCCGGTGGTGGCGGGGCTGGGTGAAAGCCTCCCAGCCAATGAGGCGGCTCGGAACAGGGGAAATTACCAGGTGGTAATTCCCCCGTTCCGAACCTCCTCATTGGCTGGTGGCTGCCATCTTGCCCCGCCAGGGATTCAGGCAAGTGCTTCCCTCTTTCCCTACCCCTTCCCTTCTTTTTTGCTCCTGTTCAGGAGCGGGCGCGCTGGAAACACTTGCCTCCAGCGCGTTCGCTCCCGCTATGCGCGGGCCTGCAACTATGGGCCAGGGGCACCTGACTCAGTAATACTACCCCGCCCTCTGGCTCAGGATTATTGCTCAATTAGTCACCTATCAAGGATTCAAACTTGTAAGCATTAGGACGATTGTTTCCTAATTAACATTAAACCATTGTTGTTATCGCGATTTCTGAAAACATTCCTTGTTAGAAAGCCTAGGTTTTCCCACAGAAATAGTTACTCCAATCTTTTTATTTCCAAAATGGTTTCAATTAAAAATCACGTCATAGTAATTATTGAGTCGCCTATCCGAATTGAGTTTGGGAACAGTCAACGCTTGATAATCATTCAATGTAGAGTCATTTGTGTTGTCATGTCCTGGGTGCAAAAAATAACCTTCCCAAAAAATACCAACGAAACAATGCCTTCAGAGGGGAAAAGGCAAAGAAGCAGGAATTCCCTGGACATCACTAACAGCATTTCAAACACCACGGTGAACAAAAAGGTGACCTAGCTATAGATCAAGATTGGAAGTCGTGATCCTGGGCATCTACGCAATCAAACATTGCCATTCTTGCGGCCGGACACCTTCCAAGACAATCCCCACTTCAGTGATTCAACAATCGCCTCATCGCAGAAAAAGGCTCTCTTTCTCACAAATTATGAGGTGGTCTAAAATAAATACACGGCAGGCAGCAAAAATTGCCTGCAACCACCACCCTTTTTCTTTCTACCTTCCGCAAAAACACCTTCATGCGAAGTACAGAAAGGCCAAGTACAGCCTCGAGTAATGTCATGATGGCACCCAAGCTAATTAAGTTTTAAAACATGACTACATCCATCCAACAGAGCATTGATGCCTCTGCTGTGGACCGGTTCTCTCGGTGGTCTCCTGGCTCTCAGTCCAGAGTCTCTCACCAGAACGCCCTCTAAGGCCCAACCACTTCTGGTCTTCTGGTTTACCTAAAACTAGCATGATCTCGGTTACCACTCCAGGGCTCTGGCGATTATCATGCCCCTTGGAACAGTATCGTCCCTATTTGTTGATTTAGGACAGAGTCTTCCCAATTCCACCATCCCCTAAAATTGCTAATTTCAAGCTAGAGATATAAACAGACCCCCAAAACAGTTCCATCTTACTGGCGAGGTGGAGGGCAGTGGGATTTAAACCATTTTAGAATCAGTCTGGAAGAGATCTTCCCACGCATCTGCGGGCTCCAGGACCCGTGGAGGCAAACGTTAAGGGGTTAATGTGGCCTAATTGAAGGGAGATTTAGCCAATCACACCTGTTGATGTTGGTTTCAAATAGAGAAATCATATGCATTTAGCCTAAGTGTGTCATGTTCACCTTACCCACAGTACCATTTAATCCATGGTCTGTCGGGGGATCATTGAGTTCTTGATTACCGCGGAGAAGAGAATTTATGTATTGGCAAATAATTGGCTCACTAACTAAAAGGGGTACTGATACATTTGAAATGGGTACAGGGACTTAGTATAACAAGGTTTATTGTTTTGCATTTGTCCTCTTTCTGGGTTTCCTTAAAAAAAAATTTAAAAAAAGAAAACAATAGACTATGCAGATAAGGCAGCCAGAAGATGTCCCACATCCAGCCTCCTGTAAGGGTGACAGTGACTCACAGGGGACAGGCACATGAAAGGGCATGATTCTGTCCAATGGAGAGAGTCAAACCAAGGCTCATTCTACATTAACCTCCACATAACCAACACCAGCCTATCAAGCACTGGCACCACACAGGAATGGAATAGGCATTATAGGTGGTCCTATAACTGGAAATATTAAAGACGATGCTGAAGGCACACCCTTTTACCCATACTTTCAACAACAAAGTCTTCACTAGACATCTTGTTTTTTTTTTGTTCCTTCTCCCTTTTTTCAGACTGCTTGGGGAGCCAGTGCCCAGATACGCTCCATAGCAAGCTCTTAGAAGCAGACCGCTGACTCCATGGGAGCTTTACAGGTGTGTACACGGTAGGGATCAAAATAAGGATTTGATGAGCAGGGGCTTCTGCGTAACCGGCATCACTGAATAAGCAGGTGCTACTTCTGGGGAACGAGGCACTAGTACAAAGCGAATTGCACATCTATCATCTACAAGAGTGGCAAACTAGAACCTTTTACCCCCAAGCAAATCTTTATTCGCATTTAATCCCACATGCTTAGCCACCAGTACATTAGTTACGTTATCCGAAGTAAATTCTGTTGTTACAAACAAGTCTTTGAGGGCATTTGCAAGAAAGGGCGACCAAACCTTGAGGAACCCCATAACTGTACCATGTACTGCGGCCGTCTTTTCCAAACATCGAGTTTCCCAGACTGCGTAGTACCTCTGTATTAATGATGGTATCACTGTCTATTGCCGCAGCTTTGCTATGCATCGTTTAGCGCACAGTGTCAGGTTCGCGCATAGTATTACCGGTTTCCCTCCGGACCTAGTTTCGCCACTCTCTGGGATATTCAAACTCGAACCCTAGTATCTCAATGACTTTCGTTGTAACCTCCTGCCAGAAGTGTTGTAGATGTGCACACCCCCACCAGACATGCTCCGTTGTTCCCGCCTCCCTGCACTGTCGCCAGCACATTGGGGAATTACTACAGTACATCTTACATAGCCTTGCAGGCCTGTGGTGCCACCTGTGCAGTACCTTGTATTGCATCTCCCGGTTATGCGCCAATGTATACAAACCAGATGTCCCCTTCACACCCAGTCCCCATTGTTTATCCGTAAACTGTCTACCCATGCCGGTTTCCCACTTGCCCCGTACTCCCAAGTGTCCATGTCCTCCTTTCCCTGGCAATATATTGGACAGAGATGAGACGAGCCCTCTACTAGTTTTGCTGGCTGATATTAATCATCATCCATGAATAACCCAATTTCATGGTGTAAATTCGGCCACCTAACCCTGTGTACTTCATTCTCCCTTATCTGCTAGGCAAATGGCTGCATCCCTATCAGAAAGAGGAGGGGGTGGAAAGGGGCAGCCCTTCTTGGATCCCCCACGAATTGGGAAGGGATTTGTTAACCTGCCATTCACCTTTACTCTCGATTCTGGGGTTTTTGAGAGTTCGTTTGCACCATTTTGAAAAGGTTTGGTCCCACCCCCACAGTGCGTAGCATCTAGACATGAAATGCCAATTTACAGTCAAACGCCTTTTCAGTGTCGAGCGTTAACATGTAGGTACCACCCCTCCCCCAATCAGCCATGTCAATAATGTGCCATCTTATGCTGTCAAAGGTATTCCAGCCCTGAATGAAACCCGATTGGTCCTGGTCCTGCGAGCTAAAAAACAACAAGACTCCCTCCAGTTTAGCTGCCAAGACCCTGGTGTACAATTTAGCATCGACATTAATAGGCGCCATCGGCCAGTAAGAGGAGCTGAGCTGTGGGTTCTTCCCCCAGCTTCGGGATCAGGGTAATATGGACCATCTCCATGGAGGGTGCGATCCTACCCGCCTTCCGAAACCTGTTGAAGAGATCTGCAAGGCACCTAGAGAACTGTTGGCCGAATGGCTTATAAAATGTTGAGGCCAGCCCGTCCTCTCCTGGGTTTTTGTGAAGCTTCTGTCTAGTTATCGCTTGTTGCACCTCCTCTCATGTTATCAGGCCCTCTAACTGCTCCCACTGGCCCTCAGTCAATCTCGGCCTGTCCACCTTGCCAAATACTCCTCCTGTTCCCTGCTATTGCACTGCTCTTCCCTAGAGCGGTTAGCAAAGAATTCCTCCATTACCCTTCTTTTACCCCATTCGTCCCCACTACCCGCCTCCCCCATGCCTGCTATACTCTATGCTCCTTGGTGCGCAGCTGCCTTGCTAAAACCACCCCCACCTTATTCCCATGCTCATAGAAGGTCTGCTTGCATTTCAGTAAAGTGCTCTCTAGCGATCTTCCAATTAAATATTTGAGCTGTCCTCTCGCATGAGCAAGTTGTCTAGCTATCTCATTGCTACCTGTCGCCTTGTGCGCTGCCTCTAGTCTCTCCATCTCCCTTTCAAGAAACATTTCTGTCGTTTTTGTAGCCTCTCCCAGATCTTTTGCGGTATCAGGAAATTCCAAATATGACTTAAATTCATCCCATCCCCCCCCACTGCCCATCCCATGCCCTTGTCTGCACTCACACACTTATGGATCTCAGCTTCCACTAACATCGGTGTCCCTTTATCCCTAAGAAGGTAGTCCTCCAATCTCCCTCCCTTGTGCCCTCTCTGCAATATGCTCTCCTCCCACTCCGTTGTAACGGGCGCATGTTCCAAGACCATTACACTGCCTATATGAGCCTTCAGGGTCACCCTCAGTACCCTGTGTCACTAAGATGTAATCGATCCTGGAGTATGTTTCATGGACGTGGGAATAAAAGGAGTAATCCTTATCCTGGGGTGGCGTAGCCGCCATGTGTCCCGTAAGCCCCCCTCCTGAAATGGAAATGACTCCCATTGCGTGCACTCTCACCCCGCTCGACCGGTCCTTGCACAGGTGCGTAGCCTGATTGAAATGGCCTGTCACCACCTATTCCCCAACTCCAAATTTGCCCAGTTCAATCGTATTCCTCCAGAAACTGTTCCTGCCCCTGATTGGGTGAATATACTGACACCCACGTATACAATTGACCTCATATCCGCCCTTTTACCATCACATACCTCCCACCTGGAACCTGCCTTACTGTGATGTCCTCCAATTTAGTGGACTTAAGGAACAATATGGCCACCCACGCCCGATTGCTCCCTGTCGTGGCATGATATTGTACTGGGTAATCCCTATTCCTCAACCGCCCCACATTGTCTTTCAGCAAGTGAGTTTCCTGCAGGCATTCAATCCCAGCTCGTCTTTTATTGATGTTCCTTAGCACCGCCAGTCTTTTACTCAGACTGTTCAGTCCCCTAACATTCCACGATTCTAGCTTATACATTGTCCTTCATAACAGAAAATCCCATACCATCCCCCACATATCACCGGCCTCTCTTGGACAACTAAAACATTGGGCCTCATTAAAAGTTTGCCGGTCTGGAAACAACGGTGTCGGTAAGCTTACCGGCACCGTTGTTTCCAGACCGGCAAACTTCGAGTTGGCCTGCCGGATGCCGCTGTGCCCAACAGGTCTGACCCTGCCGGGCACCGTGGTCACAGTAAGAAGACCATCACTGAAGCACCAGCGCCATTAATAACAGTTCCATGTCCCATCCTAGCGAAGATTGTCGGGAGCCTGCACACTACGTTAGTAATACGGGTCGGGAGCTTGTGCCAGTCGCGTCTGCTCAGCCCGCCATTTTAGCCACGCCCCATTCTTCGGTTTTAAAACAAATTTGTGATACAGTGCCATGAAACTTTACACAATAGTTTAAACCAAATATTAAAACATAAATCCAATAAAATATATAAAACTACAATTAAGTAGACACATTATGGTGCATATTCTTCCAATAATGCATCAATTTACAGGAAACCAGCAAATAGATCGTCACCTAATAATTCATGTATTATTTTGGGTGCACGTTATAAATGCAAATATAAACTTTTCTCCTTTATACACAACGCATTATGGTTCAAATCTCTTCTAGATGTGTCCTGGTGCTAGTTTCTAGAGAAATAAATTCAGCAATACTTCATGTGCTCCTTAATTCCTAGTTATTTTGAGTTGTGCTGGTCTACAATCTCATTTGGTCTAGAACTGTCCTCCTCATACTAAAGTTTCCATAAACCGTTGTCCAAACATCATTATTTCATAACTCGCCTCATTTAATATAGGTCAAATACACATAGCCAACACGTATTTTGACCTCTTGAAAGTCTTCGTCCGGGCTGTTTACATTGTGCAAAGTACATCTGTTGCCACGCACAATTTGTATATAGGAGTAAATTCATCCATGTCCACAATACATCACATAACTAAATATCTCCCAAACCGGTAATTTGTGATTACACAAAAGGTTATATACATGATATTGCACATACGATATACATCCAAAATTCGATTTCATATGCAAAAATGAATGGCCATTACCAAGAGCGAAGGACGAGGGAAAACAAAAAGGGGGTGGGGAAATCAGGGGGCAAAAGAGCAAAAGGAGAAAGGAAACATGAACAGAAAATACATTAATGGCCGTTCCTGTACTTAATGCAAATTAATTTTACAGAGTCTCCGCCGTCGCTACACCAATCAGTGTCTTTTGTGGTGGACTCATTTTATTCCTTTAAATCCAGAGGTGAACTACTACGCTCCCCTTTTTATGTGTTGTTCCCCACCACAAAGCATTTATGCTTGAGACCAATAGAAATGAACAGATCGTCCTCCTCTTATTACACCAAGTTTTTGCCTACGTTTGTGACAATATTCTAGGTATGAAAATTCTTTAAATAGTTGCCTGTGACCCATTGTTAAGGGAACCGCTGTTAATCATTACCTTCGAAAAAACGTGTAGTTTCGTATTAATTTTTGTGTACGGTCACTATGGGTCATCTCTTCAGTGCGCTAAAACGATGTGTCTGAAAGAATCCTAGCGTGAGTTGATCAATTGGGAGATTAGCTCACTGGCCCAGCTATATTCTCTGATTTGGTTATAGTAAGGCATACCGTTTTGTTATTTCATTGCCTTCTCATTAGTACGGACATCCTGTCCTATGCATCTTTACTCTAGATCATGACGACGATCTGCTAAATAAATGGGTTCAAAAGGTGAGCAGAAGACCAGGACCAAGCACAAGGCGTAAGCAAATGACATTTGAATGCAAGACTGACCAATCAAGACGCATCCCTGGGGGAAGATTCCAATGTTTGAACATGCCCTCAGGTGCCGGGAGGACCATGGCACTAGGCCAAAGCCATAAGCAAAACCAAAAGGTGATGTCTGGAAGATTTAGAATTCATCCTAACCACGGGCACATCTCTGGGCAACCCTCTAGACCATCGTTTTTGCAGCCTGTCAAGCCATTAGAGAAGGGGAAAGACCATAAGCAAATCAGGCTTGGTGTCTGTCCAGCCCGAACTGATAGGTCACTTAACTTCTGCACGTGATCACAAGCATACCCAGACATGTTTCAGCCTCACTGGGCATCATCAGTGAGGAGTAGCTCGGGTCTCAACGCCCAGCATACTCGGAACCCATGTCTGGGTATAACAGGCCAAAGGCAGCCAGGTTCCATGGCACTGGACCCGGTTTGGCCCTCCTCTCTGCTTCTTACTGCGGATATGCCTCTACGCTCGTACTCCTAGGAAATGCTCTCCACTGGAGTCTTTGCAAGTCTTTACTTAATCTGACAGAATATCCTGGCCACCTGGGTTTTTCTTCAGTGTTGAAAGTACTTTGTTTATTTTATTTTGATATAGCAATTACACTGCCAGGGGGCATTTCAGAGCGCTTGGTAAGTGGAGGCTGTTCTCTGTATTGTTTACAGGATTTTCAGTGGGCAGAGTTGCCGCCAAGGAAAAATACGTGCAGGCACCACTACTAACAAAAGCCGAGATGGTCACAGAATCGTACACCTCAGGAACAACAAAGGGTCACACAGTGCAACACTCACCTGGAGTCTGCCCTGAGTTCCCTACACTTTATTGTGAGATTCTCACTGCTAAGTAGACCCTGTTTTCTATGGACTGAGGACATCACCAGCACTTTGAATAAGTTATATGCACTGGTCAAGAGGGCTTCTGTCACCATCAAGAAAAGCCTCCAGCACAGGTAACCTTAGCAAGACCCGTTAGCTACTTTGAAGACTATCTCGGTATCTCCTCCTTAAAGGAATGGGGATTTCCTAATCTCCTAGAAGTGCCTATCATAAGTGTCCATTGCCCTTTAAAACAGGTCTTCAAGAGAAGCGAGTGGAGAAACCACAAGGACAATATATGGAAAGTCTCCTTTGAAACCCCAGCTCATGAGATATAATAAAAAGGAGCAGCGGAACTACTGGAGTATTGCCCAGACTCTTGCAATCACACCGCAGAAGAGAACCTCCATCGTTGACATAAAAAAAAGACACTATGTCAAGCCCTTAAAGAAGATGACAGACTATCAGAACAAAATAGGAATATACAATAGGAGGAAAGCACTTGGACCATCCAAAGAGATGGGTGAACTCCTGAAGTAGTCATCAGGCAAAGGTTATGGTAGTGGCATTTATACCACACACTGCTGTCATTTGCATGGTCTCCAGGCGCCCTGGCGGATCTGAAAAGAAGAGAGGAGTTGGTATGTTAGTGGGAGCAGAGGAAGAGTGGACAAGTGATTTTACTATGGTGTTGGTAGCTTCAGTTCGATAAAACCAGTCATTGTGTGTGGGTTTGCTTCTAGGTGGGCGTGCATGGCATTTGCATCCATATGGGAGGCCGTGTGTGCCCACCGCGTAAGGTTGCATCGGCTGTGTTAAGATTGTGGGAGTTATTGGAGGAGGTGTGGAGTTCTGCTGTTTGGTGTCAGTGTGGGGGAAGAGTGTGTGTGTGTGTTTGGTGTCAGTGTGGGGGAAGAGTGTGTGTGTGTGTTTGGTGTCAGTGTGGGGGAAGAGTGTGTGTGTGTGTGTGTGTGTGTGTTTGGTGTCAGTGTGGGGGAAGAGAGTGTGTGTGTGTGTGTGTGTGTGTTTGGTGTCAGTGTGGGGGAAGAGAGTGTGTGTGTGTGTGTGTGTGTGTTTGGTGTCAGTGTGGGGGAAGAGAGTGTGTGTGTGTGTGTTTGGTGTCAGTGTGGGGGAAGAGAGTGTGTGTGTGTGTGTGTTTGGTGTCAGTGTGGGGGAAGAGAGTGTGTGTGTGTGTGTGTTTGGTGTCAGTGTGGGGGAAGAGAGTGTGTGTGTGTGTGTGTTTGGTGTCAGTGTGGGGGAAGAGAGTGTGTGTGTGTGTGTGTGTGTGTGTGTGTGTGTGTGTGTGTGTGTGTGTGTGTGTGTGTGTGTGTGTGTGTGTGTGTGTGTGTGTGTGTGTGTGTGTGTGTGTGTGTGTGTGTGTGTGTGTGTGTGTGTGTGTGTGTGTGTGTGTGTGTGTGTGTGTGTGTGTGTGTGTGTGTGTGTGTGTGTGTGTGTGTGTGTGTGTGTGTGTGTGTGTGTGTGTGTGTGTGTGTGTGTGTGTGTGTGTGTGTGTGTGTGTGTGTGTGTGTGTGTGTGTGTGTGTGTGTGTGTGTGTGTGTGTGTGTGTGTGTGTGTGTGTGTGTGTGTGTGTGTGTGTGTGTGTGTGTGTGTGTGTGTGTGTGTGTGTGTGTGTGTGTGTGTGTGTGTGTGTGTGTGTGTGTGTGTGTGTTTTATTTTTTTTGAAGGAGTCTGAAGGGTTCCAGTATTGGGAGGGCAGGGAAGCAAGTGGTATCTGGTTAAGTGCAGTTGTGCAGGTAGCTCGTCAGGAAACTAAACCCAGTGTGCCGTGGTCAGTTATCTTTGGTCTTTGACAATGGCGTGTGGATTGCATTTTACTGCCTTCCTGGAGGTCAGGTGTTCCTCTACTGTGAACATTCCTTTAGGGAGGGAGTTGCAGATTTTCACTGGGATGCTTGAAAATGCTAATCTACCAGATTTGACTTTGCAATAATGCTTGGCCTCAAGATATATGCCAAACACTAAAGGAATCTATTCTCTGTACAATAGAGGTAGGGGGCCACAAACAGGTCAAAGCAGGCAGGTCCCACCCCCACCCACACAGAAAACAGAGAGGAGCATTGCCGAAGGAATGCCAGCAAGACCGGGGGGGGGGGCTACATTATATGCCAATGGGGAGGTTTATGCCTTTCTTTTTTAACTTATTGCAATGAATGCTTCCGTTTGCTTCGCTGTTTAGCTCATCAGTTACTTAAGGGCATCTCCGATCATTAAGACAAAGGAAAGCTACACCCATTGCAGAGTGTAGTGTGGGAAGTAGGCAAGAAGGAGAGTGACTGGAGAGCTAGGAGGGCGCAGGAAAGCCCAGCCCGAGAAAGCTCCATTTCCCTTCTATGGCAGGAGACCCGAAGCACCACACATCAGTAAGTCTACAGAAGAGCCCGCGAAGAGCGGGAAGTAAAGTTCCAGTGTCAGGCATCTGACTGGTGATTTCAGATCAAGATGCTAAAGAGCAAAAGAGCCACACGCATAGAGGGAGAAGCATGTAGGGAAACAGTAAGGTGGTCATGGTAAGCATGGACGAGTGGCTGTGCACAGGTGCCAGATTTCTGGGAGCAATCCTAAGAGTGAGGAGAGTGTGAGAGGGATCCTGAACATTAAAGACCCAAGGGTCCAGAGATCCAGGCATTGGTGAGGATGGCGGAACCAAGATGGCGACGATGCTCGCAAACTGGACACATGCGAGCGAAATGAAGGACCCAGAGGGAGGGGACACAAACCTGGGGTGCATGAGCAAGACAATGGAAGAAATGGCCATGCTTACTTAAGTAGTGTGACGAAGTTCCCCACATGGCTCGGAGCGTGAGGGATAGAATGACGATGGAGCCACGGTACCTCCACCCGTTACCGGGGGGGCATGAGTGGGTAGCATCGCAGGTCAACTCTACCATTTGCTGGCGGCATTGCAGGGACTTGCCACTGGGCCCCACTAATTATCACTGTCCCTTTAAGGGAGAATGAGATATACAGGCATTATATTGAGAGGCCAGGAGACATTTGATAAGCTCACTCCGGTGGCTGGTGTATCTTATGGGGAAAGTCATTCAAGCTGAAGCTTACCAGGCTTAAGTTCACAAGCACAGCATGCAGGTAACCACCCACATTCAGGTGCACAGGAACTTCAGAAATGTGAAGACTGAACAAGGGCCCAGGTCTGCTTCCTGCAGCTGGCAGTGCGCATGCCCGAACATCAGATGCAAGGTGAGCCGGCCCCGTACATTGGTGTAGCCTGGGGAAGGGCCAATATTGCAGTCAGAGGACCGCATGTGGGATGAAGCAGACCAAATCACATTTGCTAACCAATTTTCCCACAGACCTGAGAATAGGCAGAGGGTGGGTCCAAACACACACAGTGAGGCCTCTGTAAAATCGCTGAGTTCAGTACGAGAAGAAAGTAATTGAGACCATGAATTATGGGATACTAAATAAAGCTCGCAGAGTAATGGAAAACTAAGAAGCAGCATTGGTAGTCTGGACTCTGGTGACACTGAAAGGGTCCTGTACAGGAAGGAAAGTGATTGCAACGTTGCATTCTGGGAGGGAAGGTCTAATGCCAAAGCGTCATGGAAACAAGAGAAAGACCATCCAACACTGTGCTCTGATAAAGCGAGATTCCAGTACGAAAAGGATTAATTGAAATGAGGTATTCTGGGAGACAACGTCCATTCCCAAAGCGTAATGGAAACACGAGGAGGAACATTAAAAGAAGAGTCCGGAACAAGGTGGTCAATATTTGGGTGTTGCATTCTGGGAGACCGAGTCCAAGTGCAATGGAAAGTAAAATGGGAAACATTGGAAGACTACTCTGAAAGGGGACATTTGTCCAGTTCCTGAAAGTAGGCATTTGAATTGTTGCATTTTGGGAAACGGAGTTCAGTCCAACACTATAAACAGAAAAAGATAAAGAAACCATGTGGAACACTCCAATCTGGGAGGCTGGGTATAGGGCAGGGAAGAGAACCCAAGGGAACCATCCCCTTGTGGGGTAAGAAGCCTGACCAAGGGAGAGAAGTGAGAAAAGTACCAATGTGAGATAAGAGAGATGGGTAGGTGTCTTGTCCCGCGAGGATAGTCAGCGTCAACGTGCTCGCCTCGGAAACAAGACGACACCAAGCAACACAGGTTCGATCCCGGGGCCGCGCTTAGAAACCTTTGGGTATTAAGCACGTTATAAATACGCAATGAAGACATATTCCCGTAACAGCGCCTCGATGCCCCCGGGCTGTGTGAGTGCTTTGAAATGCTAATAAATGGAAAAAAAACAATAATAATAAATAAATAAAGCAGGACAACGCTGGTGGCCTTGCCAACTGGTACGGAGGACTTCTCAAAGCGACAACACAAAAAGGCCTGGGAGGCCCGACGCATCCAATCACTCTGCAAAAGTTATCACATGAATGAAATGAGAATGGAGTCAGGGGACGGTACCCATGAGAGCCAAGACCCTCAGGGGTGCGAGGTTGGATGTGCCAAAGGGTGGGAGACCAGCAAAGGCCTGTGCCAGATTTAGGACGAGGGGCGGGAACTATTCCCCGTTTCCAAGCAGCAGGCAAACTCCACGATGATCCTCCTTCCTTGTTTGCAGGCGGCAACCCACTCACAGCTTCACAGCACGTCGTGCTCGTTTCATGCCCAATGCTTGTTTCTAAAGGGTCCTTGCAGCAGAGTTACATGGGGCGCCCGTTGCGAAAAGAGCGGCCGGGAACCACTAGGGTACGGGCGCTCAGGGGTACAAGAAATCGCCAGAGCCTTGGGGGGAACGAAGGGACTCGAGTGGGGCCTGAAAGACCCTCGACGCCCCAAACAAGGACGAGTCCAACAGTGTCGAGGAGAATGTGCCAAGAAGGTGGTCACAGAAAAGCAAAAGGCCCCCAGACAGTGGCACAAGTCCCGGATAACTTATCATGGAACGAAGGTACATTTGCCACGAGACCAGAGGCGCAGTCACAAATAATACAGCCAAGAACAATAAGTGGTTACAAGGTCAGGGACATTAATCTTTCACGAGAGACAGAAATAAATAAAGAGGCAATGGGTCAAAGGCTACAGTCTCCGTGAGTGAATGGTCGTGTAGTGTGTCCCCGAGAACGAATCCCGAGTGCCCCAGAGAGGACCGGCTGTGTGGGCACAGCGTGGATGCCAGCATGGAAGCTGAGGCGGTGACATTGTTACCGATCATCTGTTAATAAACTGCTAGAAAATAAAGTCGCTGCCTGCTTCTGGCAAACGAGGGACAGAGTGGGAGACGTTTGGAGAGCGGCTTTGGCCGAATGTGTTCTTTTAACAAAAACAAAAATCCAGGTGCAAAGTGTAGGCGGGCGCCGCTAAAATGTTCAAAGGTACTGGCCTAATCCTAATCGGAACCCAGTTTTATTTGGACGAACCTTGGAAATGTGATGTGTCATTGCATTCTTTCGGCAGGTGCTCGCGCGTGCCCCGGTACAGCATCCTGCATGCAGGGGCGTAGGGGAAACGCCCTCTCCCTTCAAGTGCAGCAAGGATCCGGGGATTCCGAGATCCCACCGACGGGACGCCTGCGCGGCTGCGGATCAAGCACCCCCCCCCCCCCATCTAACCTGTTATTTATTCAGAGAATTAATTACTGCTGTAGCCGGCGAGCAGTCTGTCATGACACATTAACGCCTTGATAGACTCGGATGGACTAGTGAACAGAGAACAGCCGAGCGTTTTTATCGCCGTTTAATTTAAAAACGATCCTGCGTGGAATGATCTCGCCGTGAGTGATGGAAATATAAAGGACAGACTCAGCAAAGCGCCTTTTTGGATCATTGCTTTATTAATGGTAGCGTCAGGGGGATGAAAAATGCGAACATTGTCATATTCGGCTCCTGGCTGCGTCGGCGCGCACACGGGCGTGAGCGCCTAATCCCTCACACTGGCGGGACCGCATCTTCGGGGATGAGGGGGTTAGGCTGAGTAGTGTGGGTTCACTTTGCTGCTCTTACCAGATCCCTACCTAAGTAATAAATTACAGACAACTTATGTGTATGGAAAAGTTGTAGGCCGCAGGCATTTTATTTTCTTACAGAAAATCCAACACAACAAAAATAATTACATAGCCATATGCTTTTGGGCACATTGTGTCCAGTTCCGAAGCTGCCCAAGGCTCCTCCTGAGTCCTTGTTATCCCTGAGCCTTTGTTCCTTGGCACATGCCGCCACACCTGAGTGGGTGTTCCTTACGCCCACTGAGTTCCCCCCCCAAAAGCACCCTACCTATAACCCCGTTCCTGGAGTGCCCTAAAAATGTTGTCGGAAAAAAACCCCATCCCTTCCTTTGATAGGTGCACCCCATCCTGGTGAACATGTCCGGATTGTTCCGGTGTAAGCCATGTCTTATGAAATGCAGCCCTGTGCTCTTGCAGTACTTTTCTACTGATTTAGTTAGTTTCTTTCTAGCTATCTCAATTGCGTGCCTCTTCTGTGCCCCATGCCAGACCCTTCTTGGTATTATCTCTGACATAAAAATCTCGGTTTTCCACCAGCTGCGGGCTATGCTATGCAGTGACTCGCAGATGTTCCTTTGTAATTTACCCCTGTTTGTGGTCACCAGGTCGTTCCCCCCCCCCCCTAGATGTATAACCAGGTACTCAGGGGGGGGGGGGGTGGCGGTCCCTGAAACCTATCAGGTCCGATAGCCTGTCGTGGATGTCCTCCCAGTGCATCCCCGGGAGGCCCCACCATGACGTAATTGTGTTCCTGAAATGTAGTCCTTGCTTCACCTCTTCCAGCCACCTGCCTGCCCGGGTCACAAAAGAGTGCCCCACTATCCATGCCGATTTGTATGGTCCGGCCTCTGTAGAAACGGGGGAGATAAGTGTCATATCAGTTCCTCCCTTATTTATTTCTTAAAACATTGCGACTTCCATCCCCCAATTCGTCTCACCCCCTTTGCTCCCAGGCCCCCCGCCCACGCAGAGGTTGCTGCCCCTATCCTAAAAGAGTGTGTCCCAAATTCGGCTGGATCCCATCCCGCTTTCGCCACTGCCTGTTTTAATACTGCCTGAAACTGGTACCCGCTGAGCGCGCTGCCGTCCCTATGGATCAATAACTGTCCGTCGACCTCTGGTCGCAGCGCCAGGAATTCTTGGGTGATGCATCTGGCACAGTGGTCCTTTTCTCTGATGCAATTGAGATCTATTGCTCTCCCCTTCCCCATTTGGTCTGTCTTAGATTTCCTTAGCATTATCGACATCCCCTTGATACCCATACTAACGTCTTTTCTTGCCAGGCCGTCTCCTGCCACCATATTCCTAGCCACCAGTTCCCCTATTCTGAATGCTCCACAGTATGCTAGCGCAAATGCTGCCCTGAACAGCGCGGTTTCGTACGTGCTGCTGCACGTGTCTTGCAGCGCTTTTAGCAGAATTATCAATTTCCCAAAATGTACCGGCCTTCTGCTATCTGGTTTTTTCCCCTCTAATTTTGCCCATCCCCTCATAGCGTATTTTATCTTAGCGCTGTCAGTCGGGTCTGGTATGCCCGCCACTTTTGTGGTATATGCCACCGCCGCCAGGTGTGCTGCTGCCCAGCTTTTCTTTTTCCCTTTGGCAAATGCCCCTTCAAGAAATTCACAAATTTTTTCTGTTGAAATTTTTTCCACCTATTTTACATACTTTTCGTACTGCTTACCCGTTTTGTATGTCAGGGCATTTCTGGTCAGCTTGTCGATGACCCTTTCTTTTCTCCGTTCTTCTCCCACTTCTTTTGAGTCGACCTTGAGGCCAACTGTGTTTTCCTTTCTAGTGCCTCCAACGGGACCCATGCCTTTCGTGGCGTGGGCGTTCTTTCCTTGTCGGCGTCCGGTCTCAGCTCCCTGAATTTCTCCGACTGAAAGCGAGAGATTGCATCAGCCACCACATTTTCTTCCCCAGCGATATGCCTCGCCTTTATGCATGTATTCATTTTTAGGCTTTCCAGTGTGATTGCCCTCATTAATTCTAATACCATCATGCATGACGCACTTCCTTTGTTTAACACGTGCACCACCGCCATGTTATCTGACCATACTGCCAACTCCTTGTTCCCTAGCTCTTCCCTCCATGCGCATAACGCGACCCATATCGGGAAGAGCTCCAGCAGCGTGATGTTCTTTGTCCATTCCGCCACTTGCCATGATTTTGGCTACTTGCCTGCACTCCATTTTTTCCCCAGTATTGCGCCAAAACCAAAGCCACCGGCTGCATCAGTGAACAACACCCTTTTACCTTCATCGTTCACCTGTGAGCGCCATATTACCGCCCCCTTGAAGTTTTTAAGAAATTCTGCCCATACGCCCAGATCTCTCTTGATACCTCCCCCTAGCCTGACCCTGTGGTGCCCTTTGGTAGCACCTCTCGTTTTCAGCTCAATACTTCTCTGGAACACCTTCCCCCGAGGTATGACTCTTCCTGCGAAGTTCAGTTTACCTGCCAGCACTTGCAATTCTTTCACTGTTGCTTTGTTTCTTCCTTGTAGTTCTTTTATTGTCTTCAGCAGCTCTGTCACCTTGTCCTCCGGGATCCGACACCTCCCCTTGTTTGAGTCAATTTCTATACCTAGGAATTGGATAACCTGCGTTGGCCCCATCGTTTTCTTCTCCGCCAGAGGAAAACCCCACTCGCTCATTATCTCTACGAATTTGTCCAGGGTTGCCCTGCATAAATCCGCACCTTTGGGGCCGACGAATAAGAAGTCGTCCAGGTAATGCACCATCATGGACTCCCTCATCTCCTGTGTTACTGCCCATTGTAAGAATGAACTTACCCTCTCGAAATATGCGCATGAGATGGCGCACCCCATCGGAAGGCATTTGTCGATGAAGTATTCCCCCTCCCAATGCATGCATAGCCATCTTTGTGATCTGCTGTTGACTGGCAACAGGCGAAATGCCGATTCAATGTCTGCTTTGGCCATCCATGCCCCTTCCCCTGCCTTTCTGACCAGTTCCACTGCCTCCTCGAAGTCTGAATATGATACTGTCGCCTCGCTCTGAGCGATGCCGTCGTTCACCGAGGCACCCGGGGGGTAGGACAGGTGGTGTATCAACATGTATTCCCCCTCTTCTTTTTTCGGCACCAGTCCTAGTGGTGAACATAAAAATTCTTCGAATGGTATGGCCGTGAACGGGCCCTCTACCCTCCCTAGTTCTAGTTCCTTCCTGATCTTACTGGTCACTATCTCCCTGTTTTCGCTTGCTGATTTTAGATTCCTAGGAATGTCATGTGCTCCCTGCCCGGTAAACGGGATGTTGAAACCCTCTCTAAAGCCTTGCCTGATCTGTTCTGCCGCTTCTTGGTCGGGGTATTTCCGGAGCCACCTTTCCATCCTCTTGATTTTTACCGGCGTGGCTCCTTTCATGTCCCAGTTTTTATTTCTGTGTCTTTTCTCTTCTGCCGCTTGGCGCCGTGGCCCTTGTGCTCTTGGAGCTGCTGTGGTCACCCTTGCATCTCTCGCACTTGTGGCTGAATTTGCACTTCCATCCCCAGCTACATGGTACCCCCTTTTCAAAGCTCCTGCATTGACCTGGTTCTGCTTGTGCCGTCCCCGTGCTCCCACTGCCCCCACCCTGTGTTGTCGGGGGCAGGCTGCTCTGCCATCCTCTCTGTGACCCGTAATTTCTGCTCCGAAAACTCTGGTCTCTATTCCTGTCATAGCTGGATTCATACCTTCTACCACTCGAGCTATAATCCGTTTTGTAATCATTCTGCCAGTACTGCCTTCTCTGCTGTCGCCCTGTGCTCCGCTCCTTGGAATCCCATTTCTCTTTTAGCACGTTAAAAATGTAGAGGTTAAAGTTTTCTTCATCCCAGCCCATATCCGGAAAGCAGTCCATCTCCTTTCTGAAATCATGGTCCTACTCCAGCCATGCATCCCCTCCAAATGCTGCGTGGACCTTCAGCACCCTCTGTTGATATGCCACTAATGCTACCCCGTCTTCCGGGAATTTTTGTAATATGATTGTAGACATTATGGTGAAGGCCGACATCCAATTGTCAAAGTTCCTTACTACTGGCCCCTTTTTTAGTAAACTTTTTTCATCCTCTTTCATCCCCCTCTTTTGACAATCTAACAATGTAAATATATCGATCAATTCCTTCCTCCAGATTTTTTCCTTTACTTTGTCATTTATGTACCAAGCCATCGCTTTCATTGACCTGCCCTGTGCGTCTTTACCCATGGTTGGGCTGCCATATTTCGTCATGAGTGGCCCCTCATTTTCTGCCTCTGCCACCGCCGGTGCTGCCCCCGGTGGTGTGGCCCCTGCCCCTATGTTTGGCCCTACCGGTACACCTTGTGGTGTTGGTAAAATTGGTGCTCCTTGCGGCACCGGGACTACTGGTGCCCCTTGTGGTGCCGGGACCGGGGCTTCCCTGGGCTCAGCTGGTGCCCCCTGTGGTGTTGGGACCGGGGCCTCTCTGGGTTCTGCCCCTGCCCCCCCTACCCCACTCTGCCTTTCTTTGCTCACCACTCCTCTCCATTTAACCCAAGCCTTTAGGTGATCCCTTTCTTCATCATCACTGCTTGATTCGTCTGATGAACTCCCCTGCCACTCTTCCCTGCTTTTCTTCCCCTGTCTGCTCTTCTTGTCATTGGTTCTGGGTGACTTACCCGAAACCGTGACGCAATTTTTAAACATTTTTACTATTTTATTCCCCACATTATTATTCACAGTACCTTTCTTTTTATCTTTTTTCTTTCTCTTGGTCGGTGCCTCCGTCCGTTCCTCTGATCTCTTCGACTCTGCTCTTCCCCTTTTCTGTCCTTGCGGTACCTCGTCTTCTCCTTCGCTGCTGCTGTGTTCTATGAACAGCAGAGGTGATGTTGCCTTTGCTCTTTCCTCTTTCTGCATTACTTCTAGCACCCATTGTGCTCCATACTCCTCCTCCGCCTTTCTTGCCCATTCTGGGAATTCTCGGGCCCTCTTAGCTCTTCCTTCCGCCATCCTTCTCGTCTGAATTCTGTCAGTCGCGCTTCTGTTTGACCACTGTGAAAGTATCCTTCGTTCGTTCCCCGCTGATACTTCTGGTTCGCTCCTGTTCTGGCACTGTTGTAACCACTGCGATACTACGAGCTTCTAGAGAGGTGGAAAAATGTGTGAGCCTGCAAGAGCAAACGTTTTTCCTTCCCCTTCTCCAGGTACCAAGAGCCTACCCGAGAGAGGTGAGCTCTTACCTGGTTTGTGCCGCCTCTCCTTTTCCAGGCTTACTTATACCCCCCCAGCCTTTTGTTCCTTCCTGGGGGCGGCCGGGTTACCCCCCTGACCCCTTGCTGTTACAATTCGCACCTTCCCAGGTGCTGTTTCCTGCCCTTCCTGGGCTTTTGTTTCTTGTGGCACCATTCGGACTGCCCTCCCTACGCTTTCGCGCCGTTTTCCCCCACCCCGCGCCTAAACTCCCAGACCCTCTTATCGTCCCGCATTTCATGCGGCCCGGCGCCTGGGTCATTACACACCAACAGGTGCCCGGCACATCCATCAGCATCGCCAGCCACGTTCTCATCCGGCGATGGCGCGGCCTTGGGCTCACGGCCTAACACTGCATTTCCAAGCCTCCGAACCAGCAGACTGGCCTCGCCGCCATTAAGGCACTAGAGCAGAGGTCCTCAAACTTTTTTTTTTTTTTTTAGATTGGAGGAAATGGGAAGGGGCAGCTCACATGGTAAGACTGAACCATAAAACGGTGTTAAGCACCAATGAAAAAATGGCCAGCAGTTGCAAATGGATATTCAGTCCTTTAGTCACAGACCGTTTGAATAGTACCCAAGGGGTTGTTTTTTGTTCAAATGTAAACACATTGTGATGTTTAAAGAATATTTATTCAGCAACAATGGTCAAAACTACTAGCTGCATAGTGAAGTAACTCCTCAAACAGGCCCACATTGGCCAAAAAAAGTGCCCCATTTTGACTGGCCTACACTAGCATTTTGCATTTTTGGTACGCCCTATTACCCTATAGGCCAGTCCAAGCCTGCCTCGCACATACGGGCAGAGCAACCTGGAGCGGGGCATTTTAGTAACCACGCGCAGGCCCCTGCAGAAGGTACGTTTATGGCGATGTATTTTTTATTTAAATGTGTATGATGTGTGTTTGCTTGTGTTATGGGACTGTGGTTGGAGCAAGATGGGCGGCAGCACTGGGATAGTGGTGGGAGTAGGGTGGGGAGAGCCCAGGGTCTGTACTGGGAGTAGGGTGGGGTGACAGCACGCAAAAGTTCATAGACATTTCTACATATTGTCCATCTGGCACTTTTGGCAGGCCAAAAAAGTTTGAAGACCACTGCACTACAGTAACAAACCTCGCAGGTCGTCATCCGTCGGCCTTGCGCGCAAAAGAACATTAAAATACCGGAATTCGTTTGCGCGAGAACTGAAATTGCAGCGAGAAGTAATGGAGAGTGCAAACTGCGCCCCTGTCAGAAATACGACTGGCAGTCTGTATCGTGGGCCTCCCCGAGGCACCAGAGGCAGGCGTCGTGCGAGTCCGTGACCGACATCTTGGACCCACAGTCCCCGCATTTCTTGAAGCCCGGACGCGGGGTTGAAGACGAAGAAGACATCGCCACGAACAGGTCTTCACAACAAACCGAACAGGTTCAACGAACCGAGAATTGAAAACAGCAAACTCCAACGAGTCGAGGAGTACCGATATTCATGAAGCGAACACGTTCGCGGGAAAAACGGAACTGAGGCTATTGGCGTCGTGCGTCCTACTTATCACATGGGGTGACGTCGGCCGTCGGAGGAGGTCCTCGGGGACGGCGCATCGACGTCATCGACGCAGGAGCCAAAGATTTTCCGAAGCAGCACAGCTGTGGACATTACCTGTCATAGATATGGAATACGTCGGAGGACCCAATCCCCTCAAATCCTTATTACTGCAACCAAATACTAGGATGACAGAGGCCAAGAAATCTATAATACCATGTGTACCATAGTATACGTAATTAATAGAACACAAGATCCTTATCTACCTGTGATGTCACACTAGAATCCTCTACTTGCGACACCACAATTGTCCTATCATGTTATCATGTCATCACTTCTGCAGATGTAAGCAATATTACCCTTCCAGGGGTTGGCGGGGGAGGAGGGGCAGTCCCGGTAAATTGAGAAAGGACACAGTCGTTTCTAAACTTAAAAAAAAAAACACCTAAAAATCTAAAAAGATGACTACATAGTCCCTTCTCCCTTTTCATGACAGTCTATTGCGAGACTGCAAGAACGCGCCAGGAACACTGCAGTTCCCAGCGTCGGTGGGGGACCAGGTAGCGCAAGGTAAGTGGGGCAGGGAGAGGGGAAATATGAGGAAAGGGGGTTCGGCGGTAGGGGAGGCGGGGAAGCACTTGCCCGAGCACCCAGCGGGGGAAGATGGGGCCCTCCCGCTATGAGGAAGCTCGGACGGCGAGATTACGATGTGGTAATGCCCCCGTCAAGTACTAATATACCATAATCTTCTGTGTGTGCGGTGAGGGAACATTTACTGATGGCTGCCGCCCTCGGTCAAGCTCATGGGGACATTCACTTTCTTTTCCATTCTCTCATCAGATTTCTCCCCACTTGTCTCTTTATTTCCTCTCCTTTCTTTCTGTCTCCTCCTCGTATGTCTTCTTCCATTCCCAGACTCTAGACCTTCCACCCCACCCCCTACCAATGCCTTATCTTGCAACAATCATCGTGCCTACCCTTCTCTTTCCTCGTCTCTGTCCCTTCTCAACCTCGTGTTACGTATGTAGTGTAGGGGAGGACTGGCCGCGAGGCCCTCCTCACCTGCAGCCTTCTCCCCAGGTGAGGACCATGACTCGGTGGCCGTCCCCTCATGCCACCCGGGCCCAGGTGGAGGAGGGGTCACCCGCCGACGACATTGCCCACACGTATCCGTTCCCTGCATATACCAAAATTCAGTTAGGCCTAGAAGCCATCTTGTTTAGCAAACATGGCGTGAGTTCAGCACACTGTAACGAGGCCCCCACCTTTGGAGGGCCTTTCATGCATCTCCGCCGCCGCAGTAGCCCTGGTAGATCCGCTGCGAGCGCGTTCCCATGAGAAAGTCGGGTATGAGCTAACCCGAGATGCTAACACTGTAACATTTTATCGTTCACAATGTAATATTGCACCCCGCATGACCTGGTCCGCGAGGCCGGGGTGACGGGAAAAAAGCTGAAGCATCACTATCTGAAGAAAGTAGAAAATAATTCAAGTATTGGTATTAACGAACTACCTCTGTTTAAACAGATCCTGTAAACTGTGAATAAACCATAAAGATGTAACGTTACATGATACCACCCCAGGTCTGGACTAGTGCTGCTATAACCACAGAGAAAGATGTCGACCAAATGTATAGCCTTTATCTGTATAAGTGTTCTTTCAATTTTATGTAGAAACCTGAACTCATATATGTTTTCTTAATCACCTAAAGCAGCGAGCATCAATTTCTGTAGGTCATAACCTAGAACTACCTCGTGTAACGTCTAATGTACATAAAATAATCACACCATGTAGTAAATATAATGTTAGGTAATGAAAAGGTACTCGGACCGACTGTATTAAAGAAATGTGTAACGAAATTGAAATATATATGTGTGTTTAAATAACATCAAAATAAGGCGGAACATTATAAAAGTTCTGCATTCAAAAGTTAGCAACGCACGAGGAAAAAACCTTTGTGAATATATGCAAGGCCATTCTCCCTCCCACCCTACCAAGCCTGCCAGATAAAGAAGCTAAGGCCTGTGCCGCGCTCCCTCACCTCCCCCAACCAAGCTGGAGCCGCTTCAGAGAGTCAGAGGCCCCGGTACCGCACCCAAGGCCACAGCCCGCCACCTGTGTTATTTACAGCACGGTAATAAACCCACGTTTGAATCCACTGATCTACCAGCACCCTCTCGTAAATTCCACAACCCCCCCCCTAGACCACCCCAAGAATCATGACCCCGTGCAAAGAAGACCCCCATCACTGGGACAAGACACAGAGACCCATTTATATAATAACTTCTAACGCGGCAGACAGACATGTATCATTCGGCTCAGGCCCCAGAGCCCAGCCCCTCGACCTAAAATACCGGTCAATAGGACACAGGTAAATCTCACCCCAACCGACAACCACCGGACCTCTCACGAGGTGCATTCCTCAGGTGTTGCGTTTATTTTATAAGACAAACTGCTGAGCGATTTATTGATGAACTTGGATGTCGTTTCTTGAATAACTGCAGTGTGCATGGCCTAGGGCAAACGAGTCAGGAAAGGTATTCATCTTTGTCACAGGCTGCCCCAGCATACCAACACCGCTCGGATGACCTCAAGCTGGCCTGCCAGGCCCAACCCAACCCACGAGGCTGACCAGTGACGTCCTCACGCCAAGACCAACCACGCTGCAGCAACACCTATAGTTAGTCGACGCCACCCAATCCCAATTAACTTGTGCCCCCTATAGTGTGTAGGTTCTGATGACGTTTTTTGTATTAGAAATACGCCTGTCTTTGCTATTGTCAGACAGAGCGCTCTCGGAGGTTGCAGAGTTCTTTGCATGCCCTATTCTTTGGATAAACTCCCACTTACGCTCACCCGCACTCTGTCTTGGTCTTATTCCCACTACGGGAGAGTCCCTTATTGTCTCTCATTGCGGGGAGGATCGTGCTGAAATTGGGGGCGCTTCCTTTCAGTGGTGACCCCGATAGCGTGATATCTCCAAATTATTTTTCCTAACTCCTTTTTAACGACCCCCTTGTGGCACGAGAATCTCCGGTCGAGAAGGGATACGCACGGTGAGCCGGCTCCGGGAGGCTGCCCGCCAACGGCGACCGGCACAATAAGAAGTGCGCACTCAATGAGAAAGGGTACGGGATCCCGATTGGAAAAAAATCCCCTTTGAGTGCCGCTCGCCGGAGCCAGGGGCTGACCGTTGAGTTACCGGTGACACTGCCTGGACGGACCCAGTTTCGGAGACTATCGGTTCAAGACGGGCACGTGAGTACTGAGTGCGAGCGATCGTAAAGGGGAAGGGAGGGGAAATTATAACAGGAGAACGGGGACAGGTAGAGGAGAAGAATAACGGGGGTCTACTAAAGACGGGTCTTGAAATTTTCTTTATCTTTTCTTTGCATATGGCCATTAGGAGTAAGAAATAAGTGAAGTGGTAGAAGTGACGGAAACCTAGCTCCGAAAGGGGGTGGAAGGCGGCGCCGCATAGTGCTATCTAAACTAGTACTGGGAATATATGAAGAAGTAAGAAATAAGTTATTGGTGTCTGGCAAAGGGAGACACCGGGAATATTTTTTAGTGATTGCTACTCTCTCTATTTCTTTTTTCCATTCCACGGGGCAGGGGGAGAAAGCGAAAAGGGTATAAGGTAAATATACTTGCAGAAGAACTATAAAATAGGGAGCACATTTGTAGGAGTGGGGATTAAGTAGTGGCACGTACAGACGTGAACATAGTAACCTTAGCAGAAAAACAGGGACAGCTGGCCAGGGAGGAAAGGGAGGAAAAAAAAAGACGAGGTGTGAGTGGAAAAGCATTGTGAAGGGTGCGCGCACCGTGTGAGTGTTGGAGACGACCGGTTGACCGCGAGGTGGCGCCAGAGAGTGTTGACCATAACTAGTACTTGATCAGTTGCAAGTGAAATCACATGAGAGTGTATGGGAATGGGAAGGAGATGAGCTATGGTGAGTGAGAAAGGATTTGCGCAGTGAATAAAATTGGGTGATAATCTTTGAGACGTCCGCTCTTGTCTGTGCCATAAAGGTATACATACACATATCTACACCTAACTAAAAGTAAAGAAGGTGGATACGGCTGTGTTAGTGATTTAGAGGATGGGGGCCGAAACTCCCTTGTCACATATTTGTAAGAGCTTACCGGGATACGCTGAACGAATAAATAAATATCACGATCAATGGGTAACAGAATTGAAAGGGGAGGGTCTGCCCCAGATTTGGCCCGAGGGAGGGTCTTTTGACAAAAGCGTTCTTGATATGGTACGAGCATGCATTAGCCTCAAGTATAAGGGGAAACAATGGCAAAATAGGAAGGAGATATTAGACCTCTGGAGATTGTTTGAGGAAGTACCCCCACCCAAAGCTCCGGCACCAAATATTGATCTACCTTCCACCACAGATAATCCACTGATGATTCCAAGAGAGGAAAAGGAACAGCTAAGTACAGAACAACCTGCGGAGGTGATTAGTTTGTACCCGATATTACCTAAACCAGCCCCCGCAGCAGGATATAGCGACCCTACTTATGTGCCTCCCCCCACAACTGGTACACCACAAAGACCAACAGCCCCCCCGCCATACGAAAGCACCAGAGAGCGCGCCCAGGGAAGCACACAGAGGGTGGATATAGAGAAGCTAACGAGTGACTTAGAGTCGAGGCTTACTGTGGCAAGGGATGAACTCTCAAGAATAAAAGACATATGTGAGCGCACGGCGTGCGCCCCTACACAATCAGGACGCACGTCTAGAGCGTCGAGCGAAAGTAGACAAATTGAGGAAGGATGGAAAAAGGGGGAAATACTGTTCAGAATTGAGGAAGAGCCGACACGAATAATAGAGGTAGGAGCAGTAGAAGGGAGCATTGGTGATGTATCACGAGAGAGAGGGATCAGAGAGGACTTGTTATGTGATGTCAGAGGAGGGTTGGATGAGAGTGACAGGTTGAGTATGGCAGTAGGAGGGGAAAGCGAGGAGGTGGACGGTGCATGTTCGCTAGGGACTATAGACGACGAATGGATGGGACGACTAAGAAATAGGGTGGGGAAGATGGCGTCATTGGAGTCAGCAGCGACTAAGGAAAGGGAGGGTGCAACCGCAAAAGGGAAGTTACAACTTCCATTGATACACAGAGGGGGGGGGGAGACCAAACTATATACCATGGGCTCAGATGGATAAGGCTAATTTAATGAAATTATTGCCCCAGCTGTCAGGAGGGGCGAGCAAGTGGATATATGCATTTGAGAAACATACCGCCGGCATACCGTTGGCAGTAGGCGATGTGAAAAGCCTACTAGTAACCGCAGTAGGAGATCAAGCGGACAGAGTATGGGCTAAGGCTGGTTTCCCGGCCGTGACGTTGGACTGTGATCGCCATGATGGGGCTTCCTTTAATACAGTACGAGCAAGGGTGTGGGACGCACTGCGGGAGACATTCCCAGATACCCCTGATTTACAGTCAGTAATGCAATGTACAATGAATGACGGGGAGGATGCTATGGATTACATTCTCCGGGTGCAGGAGATGTGGAGAGCGGAAACGGGCACGCCCTGGCACCAATCCACATCTCTATTTTATTTTATCATTAAGAGAGGGCTCCCAAAAGAGGTACAGAAGGCACTCGATAAAATAGCGGGCGTTGAGGCAAAGGGGTGGCCAGAGATCCAAAGTATAATAGTGCACCATTGCAAAAGGATTAAAGAGAGAGAGAGGGAAGTAGCACAGAAAAGGTTGGCAGACGAGGCAAAGTTGGTACAATCAAAACTGGTGAAGGTTGCAGCAGCGGTAGCAGGGCTCCCACTCATGAGGGAGGGAGACGAAGGAGAGGAGGGGCAAATAGCAATACAAGGAAGAATAGCAGCAAATTGGACAGGACAAGGACAACGACAGTGGACGGAGCAGGAGCAGAACGGAGGTCCAACGTGGCAAGAGTGGGCCCCAAGAGGGGGAAGAGGTGGGTACAGGGGCCGAAGAGGAGGACAAGGGTATGGAGGAATGGGAGGAAATGGGTGGCAGGGTCCCAGAGGTCCACAGGGGAGCTGCTGGAATTGTGGGAGATGGGGGCACTACTCAAGAGAGTGCAGGAGCAGACAAAACAACGGGTTCCAGGAGACAGAACAGTACGGTCACCCCCACCCAGGAAGCCCCTACGGCCTCCCCATGGGACAATACCAACAACCAGAAAATGTAGGACAAAGAAGTAACGCACAACTACACGGACATCAGTACAGAACACAAAACCACCCACAGAATAATGACAATATGCAATACACGCCAGGTAACACTTTCGCCACAGTAGCTAACGGAGCGCCTGCTCCCGCACCTTACAGCGGGGTGTCAGTAGTTTCGGGGAACATTTTTGATCAAGGGGGGGCAATGAGACACCCCGCATAGGACAGCCCACAGAGAGCACTTGCGTGTCCAGTACTATCTACGACCCACAATGCATCAGAGGAACCATTGATAGGAGCGCAGATAGGAGACAAGCAGTTCATATTCATGGTGGATTCGGGAGCGGAGAAATCATGCATTAGAGAGGGCCGGTTCCCGTTATCTAATAGAACGTTAGAGACGCAGGGGTTCTCTGGGGCTGTAATTGAAGTTCCTTACACAGAGGCATTGGATGTGACAGTGGGGGGTAAAACAGTGAAAGCACCCTTACTGTACTATGAACACTCTCCCATTAATTTGCTGGGGAGAGATCTCTTAAGCAAACTAAACATGACAATATCATTCACAGGGAGCGGTATCGTATGTTCGACGCCAGGCATATGCCCCCTCCGCATATTAGCAGTAATACACGGCCACTCAATCATGCAAGAGATCAGAGGGTTACCAAGAAACAAGGAGATGTTTGTTGAGGGCATGAGAACATTGGCTCTCATAGTACCAGAACTGAAAAGGATGGATTGGAGGATTCCAGCCGAATTCCTCTTCCGCCCCATAGCAAGCCCCGACACTGCTCCCGGGTCAGTGCTATCGTTGGATTTACACGCAGTACACGTGTCAGCAAACAGAATATGTGTGATTGGCGTTGACATGGAAGGATGTGAGTGGCGGACAGTACTGTGTACAAATGCAAATATCCCACTGAGGGAGCTCTCGGACGAGGAGCTATTTTCTGACACTGAGACAGATGGCGAAATAGTGATGGAACTAGCAATGCCGTGCGACATTGTAGTTACAGCCAGAAAAACTCAAGTTGAATTAATGGCAGTAGTAGGAGCACCACATGCATTTTTTGATGACGACATGAGGTTAGTACCCACTAACATATGGACAAATGGCCCCCATGATGTGGGGTTATTACATGGGGTTCAGCAGAAGAAGGGATCAGAGAGACACTAGATGCTAGCACAAGGAATAATAGTGCCCTCAAACTCCCCATGCAACACATGCATTTACCCGATTAAAAAGGCGAAGGGAGGTTCATGGAGGATGATACAAGATTTACGCCCACTCAATGATGTGATTCAGAAGGAGTTCCCTTTAGTCCCGAACCCGGCGACAATACTGTGCAACATTCTGAAAACGGCATCCCACTTCACAGTTATTGACTTAAAAAATGCATTTTTCTCGATTCCCTTAGCAGAAGAGAGCAGGTACTTAACAGCGTTTACACTAGGGGGGAGGAGGTTCGAACACTGCAGACTACCACAAGGATATTGCGAGAGCCCAAGCATATTCAACAGGGTACTACATGAAGATCTGGGGAATTTGTCTGTAGAAAGCACAGTGATTCAGTACGTTGATGATTTATTGATTTGTGCACAAACTGAGGAAGAGTGTAGAAAGGACTCAATAACACTCCTGACATTATTGGCCAATAAAGGGTACAAGGTGGACAAGGGGAAGTTACAATACTGTCTGACAGAGGTCCTATACTTGGGACAGCTGATATCAAAGGATGGCAAGCGGATCATACCAGACAGGGCACAGGCGATTAGAGCAGTTGGGGAGCCCAAAACAGTAAAAGAGATGCAGAAATTTCTGGGTATGTGCAACTATTGCCGAGCATGGATATTGGATTATGCAGCGTACACAAGGCCCTTGTTACAGGCACTAAAAGAAGCACAGCAGGAAAACAAACACATAGAATGGACAGAAGAGATGAACACAGCATTCAACTCACTAAAAGAGCTGATATCAAGCGCTCCAGTACTGGCAAATCCAGATTATGGGCGCGAATTCTTCTTATTTTCACACTGCAAAGGAACACTGATGACAGCAGTACTGACACAAAAGACATCGTTAGGGCACAAACCACTGGCTTACTATAGTGGCACCCTAGACGCAGTAATGCAAGGTCATTTCGCGTGCGAGCAATCCCTAGCTGCAGCCGCGTTCGCGATTGAGAAAAGTGCCACGATAGTGATGGGCTGTCCTGTGACACTGTTTGTGGAACACTCACTCTTTGCAATATTAGAGCGATCAAAGAGCACATTGACGACACAACGCGCCACAGCATATGAAATAATACTGTCCAGCGCAAACATCCACATAGTAAGATGTAAAACAGTGAACCCGGCCACATTCATCACAGAGGCGTGCACCGTAGAGGACATGCAGAACCACAACTGCGCTACATACACAGGTGACGAAGGTCAGGATCAAGTGATTTTTGAGAATGCCCTGAACGAGGGAGAGGTGTATTTCGTGGACGGGTCAGCATCAATAGACATGGAGACAGGAGAGAAACATGTGGGTATGGCAGTTGTACGATTAGAGGAAGATGAATACGAGACACTAGTGCAACACCGCCTCCCATCACACTATTCAGCCCAAGCAGCAGAACTAATAGCGCTAATAGAAGCATTGCATGCCGCCAAGGGGTGCGCAGTGACAATATATACCGACTCAGCATACATGACAACAACAGTACACGGCGGGTTGGCACGGTGGGGGCGGAGAGGGTTTCGACGAGCAGATGGAACACTGGTTCAGCATGCAGAATTATTGAAAGAACTGATTGAGGCCCTGCAAGACCCCACGGCAGTGGCCATCGTAAAATGCCAAGCCCACACCACAAATACAGATTTTATATCTTTGGGGAACGCGGCAGCAGACGCCGCTGCCAAAGAAGCTTTGTATTTACAGAAAGGTGAAGTAGGAGAGTACATGTTGCACCACACAGCAAGCCAAGAGGTCCCCACAGGATACAACATGATGCCCACACAGGAAATAATAGAGCTGCAAGAGGGAGCTAGTGCAGAAGAAAAATTGCTGTGGACTAAGAGGGGATGCAGCAAATCGCCAACTGATTTATTGTGGCGACAAAAAAGTTCAGGAAAAGCGGTAATGCCAGTTACATTGTTAGAAATAGCATTTCAACAACTACACTTTCCCGCACATAACGCAAAACAACACATAATGGCGGACATACAAGAAGATTGGTTTGCACCTTGCCTCCATGAACACATCACAAGGCTGGCTTTAGAATGCACGACATGTCAGATTTACAACTCAGGTATGACATTGCGCACACTGAGAGGAACGATACCAAAACCAAATGGCCCATTCAGAGAGCTCCACATTGATTATGTAGACATGGGAGAAAGATGTAACGGGGCTCGCTACATGATTGTGGTTGTATGTCCATTTTCGAGGTGGGTGGAGGCAGGCCCCTGTGCGCGCCCTGATGCGAAGGGCGCCGCGAAGTTCCTAGTGCGGGAAGTATTCCCGCGCTGGGGGATTTGCGAAGTTATTCGCTCAGACAACGGCACGCATTTTGTTAATGAACTATTCAAGGAAGTGACTACGCTATTGGGAATAAAGCACAAATTATGTTCGATTTATCATCCTCAAAGTAATGGCGTAGTGGAAAAGATGAACGGTCTGCTAAAAAGCAGATTGTCAAAACTGTGTTTTTCCCTTAAAAAGACCTGGATGTACTGCCTGCCTTTGGCCCTGTTTGAGTTACGAAATCAGCCAAGTAAAGACCACCATTTGTCCCCGCATGAGATCGTCACGGGAAGGAGAATGCACACAGTGCATTCGCCTCTCCGTGAACGTTCTGATGCACACAGAAGTGCAGCGATATTGGGAGAGGAGTTCACAGAGTACTTGAAAAAACTGACACGGGCAGCGCGCGTAATTGCGAAGCAACTAGCCCCCCCCTCTACAAGAGAGGAGGGGAACACAACAGAAACAGAGACACTGCCTGAAAAACCATTAAAACTAATGCCTGGTGACCTTATATATGTCAGAAGTTTTGTGCGAAGGTGGAATGCGCCACGTTTCCATGGCCCTTATGAGGTAGTGTTTTGCACACCCACAGCAGTAAAGGTGAAGGGCCTACGATACTGGGTACATTTGACAGACGTACGCAGAGCCTATAGCGCCGTGGAAGGTGAGGTACAGGACGAGGCACAGGCAACTGCGGACAATGAAGTTGTGCAGAATGAATGATGGGAATTTTGTGTGCATTAAGTGATGAACATTGAACGCGACTGGCGCACGACAAGTGTACTGAAATAAATATGTATATATATATATATATATAATTTTTTACAACTTTTGAAGGTTTTTGTGGTTTTTTTTTTTGGTTTTGGAGAAGTTTTTTTTCTCTCGACTTTCCTCTTTATATATGAAATAATGTACGGATAGTAATGATTGTAAAGTTACCTTGTCTGTGGACACACCCCCTCCCTCACCCACTCCCATACTTTGTCGAAAAAATGTCACAACGTTATAAATGTTTACATGCTTGTACTTAATGCACTTTTATGTTTCAAACAGGATTTACTATGGCATCGAATGGGCAGCCTGCAACTAATAGATTTGTTAGATTTAGAGAAATGTTAGTAGATAGATTGACATATTCATACGAATGTGGTTTATCAATGTGTGTTATTGTGTTCTTCATCTCAATATTTTGCCTGGTGACATATTGGGTCATAGCGTTCATCTCTACCGAGATGAACGAGGGGGGAGGGGGGAGTAACACCACCCTTGCCCCTGGCACGAATTCAATTACAAGTATGAATATTAAAGAAGGTGATTTTTTGGTCTGGGATGGATCACACCTTGTATGGGGTTACTATACTGCACCACCCACTGCTGCCCCGTCACAATCAAGAGATAAAGATATGGAAAATGACACAATGTCCCTACCTGAAATATATAACAGCCCCACTACCCTTCCCGCCCCGATACAAAACAGCGATTTGTTGTTTATTGAGGAAAATGGAAAAGTAATTACGATGACAGAACACAAGTTCCTATATGAGGAATTGGAAAAGGGGGGTGGGAATGAGAAAGGGGGGCCTATTCTTTCACCTATCGAAACTAAAAGGTATAGGAGGAGGGAGAGAAGTAGGCGAAGAAGAGAGACAAGCAGGAGGGGGTATGATGAGTATTATGGGTTAGGATTAGACAAGATGGAAGACCCACGACAACCCCACCAAGCAAATAAATGGTATGCAGATATGAGTACAACAGCTAAACAGACAACCAATGAAAGCTGCTATGTCTGTTCGCTCATCCCCCATGCATCAGGTACACCCAAAGTGTTGTTGCCAAGAGAATTGCCCATTGTGGATGCCCAATGTCTCCTTCATCTCACACTGTGTAGAATAAAGAACACCTTCCAAGCACACGATGTCTCTTTCAAAATGATACAGGACAACAAAACGTGCTATTCAAAAGCGTCTGGAGTGGTCTGTCTTAAAGAACCTTTCTTTGCAATACAAGGGACGCTGTTTTCCGAAAACAAATGGAAAGATGAAGAAGTACTGTGCAAAGCGGAAGCACTGAGAGGTGTCCAACCAGACAAGCTGCGGTGGATGGAAAAAACGTGCTTACCAATATGGAAAGAACACATCTCTAAACTAACATGGGTAACAGCGATGGAGAAACCCTTCAAGCTACAAAGTGAAATACAAAACGAACTATGTTTCAAGGGAGAAGGAAAAGTGGCAATGGGAACGAATAAAAACTGTAACAAAACTCTCACCATCCCAGACATGAAAAAAGGAACAGCAGCACTAATGGACACATACTGGGTATGCGGGAATCAGGCTTACTTGCACCTTCCCCAGGCATGGAGTGGCAGCTGCTCAATGGCCACCTTGCATTCGGCCCTAATGGTGATTCCAGAAAGTCACGTCGACGAAAATAAAAGGACGCAAGGAAACGCGAACAAGGATGCGACGTCTCCCACTGCAGAAGCGCACCTCTATGTCCTGTCCTCCGGAGGGAAAGAAGAGGAGCTATCACGGAACAAGCGAGCATCAAACTACATATCACAAGCATCATCCGATTTATTGGCACAGATCCCAGACAGGTATCGCCTGTTCAGCTCCGTGGAAACATTTTTTGCCTCACTAGTTTCAAGTGTCCAAGCAAGAGCAAATGCAAAATGGCTCCAGATCACACGGTGGGAACTGATTCAGCTGGCCAATGACACTGAAGAAGGGTTCAACATAATAAAGGTGGAACTACGAGCTCTGCGACTAATGACCATGCAGAACAGGTATGTTCTGGACCTGCTAACAGCGATCGATGGAGGTGTTTGCCGAAAAATAGGAAGTGCGTGCTGCACGTTCGTACCTTCTGAAGACGCAGAAAATGGGTCCCTGTCCCACGTCATTGAAGCAGTACATAACCTGGGAGAGAAGATGAAGCTGGAAGGTGGGGCTAAAGATAGCTCATGGTTTGACAATATCTTCTCCTGGGTTCCCTCATGGCTTGGAATGGCGATGAAGTTCTTGATACCAGTTGTGGTGGTCCTCCTCGTGGTGTTCTGCCTGTGCCAGGTGGGCCTCCGATGTTGTGCTAACGCAGTCCCTAACGGTGCAATGATGATGGTGACAATGGGCAACTCTGGTGGTACAATTAAGGCGACACAAGAAGTACATGTACAGACAGGAACAGATAACACTCCCAGATACCAGTTAGTGCCTATGTGCCGTGATAAGTACATAGTAGATAAACTATGGCACACCACTATCAAAGAACCCCGAGATGTGGAACTGGAATGGTATGAGGAGGTCTGGGTAGACTTGGAAGAAACTGGTGACTGTATATATTTAACATGTACACCAGATGAGTATGCTAGAAGAGGTGAGAGCTTGAGGGGGGTATGCAGAGCCTGGATGCCTAGAAAAGGAACACCTGCATGGGATGACGCAGTGATAGAGGAGCAAGAATGTAGAAGATTAGAAGAGCTAAAGAATTCGTTACTTTAGTAACGAAAGGGGGGAAATGTAGGGGAGGACTGGCCGCGAGGCCCTCCTCACCTGCAGCCTTCTCCCCAGGTGAGGACCATGACTCGGTGGCCGTCCCCTCATGCCACCCGGGCCCAGGTGGAGGAGGGGTCACCCGCCGACGACATTGCCCACACGTATCCGTTCCCTGCATATACCAAAATTCAGTTAGGCCTAGAAGCCATCTTGTTTAGCAAACATGGCGTGAGTTCAGCACACTGTAACGAGGCCCCCACCTTTGGAGGGCCTTTCATGCATCTCCGCCGCCGCAGTAGCCCTGGTAGATCCGCTGCGAGCGCGTTCCCATGAGAAAGTCGGGTATGAGCTAACCCGAGATGCTAACACTGTAACATTTTATCGTTCACAATGTAATATTGCACCCCGCATGACCTGGTCCGCGAGGCCGGGGTGACGGGAAAAAAGCTGAAGCATCACTATCTGAAGAAAGTAGAAAATAATTCAAGTATTGGTATTAACGAACTACCTCTGTTTAAACAGATCCTGTAAACTGTGAATAAACCATAAAGATGTAACGTTACATGATACCACCCCAGGTCTGGACTAGTGCTGCTATAACCACAGAGAAAGATGTCGACCAAATGTATAGCCTTTATCTGTATAAGTGTTCTTACAATTTTATGTAGAAACCTGAACTCATATATGTTTTCTTAATCACCTAAAGCAGCGAGCATCAATTTCTGTAGGTCATAACCTAGAACTACCTCGTGTAACGTCTAATGTACATAAAATAATCACACCATGTAGTAAATATAATGTTAGGTAATGAAAAGGTACTCGGACCGACTGTATTAAAGAAATGTGTAACGAAATTGAAATATATATGTGTGTTTAAATAACATCAAAATAAGGCGGAACATTATAAAAGTTCTGCATTCAAAAGTTAGCAACGCACGAGGAAAAAACCTTTGTGAATATATGCAAGGCCATTCTCCCTCCCACCCTACCAAGCCTGCCAGATAAAGAAGCTAAGGCCTGTGCCGCGCTCCCTCACCTCCCCCAACCAAGCTGCAGCCGCTTCAGAGAGTCAGAGGCCCCGGTACCGCACCCAAGGCCACAGCCCGCCACCTGTGTTATTTACAGCACGGTAATAAACCCACGTTTGAATCCACTGATCTACCAGCACCCTCTCGTAAATTCCACAACCCCCCCCCTAGACCACCCCAAGAATCATGACCCCGTGCAAAGACGACCCCCATCACTGGGACAAGACACAGAGACCCATTTATATAATAACTTCTAACGCGGCAGACAGACATGTATCATTCGGCTCAGGCCCCAGAGCCCAGCCCCTCGACCTAAAATACCGGTCAATAGGACACAGGTAAATCTCACCCCAACCGACAACCACCGGACCTCTCACGAGGTGCATTCCTCATGTGTTGCGTTTATTTTATAAGACAAACTGCTGAGCGATTTATTGATGAACTTAGATGTCGTTTCTTGAATAACTGCAGTGTGCATGGCCTGGCGCAAACGAGTCAGGAAAGGTATTCATCTTTGTCACAGGCTGCCCCAGCATACCAACACCGCTCGGATGACCTCAAGCTGGCCTGCCAGGCCCAACCCAACCCACGAGGCTGACCAGCGACGTCCTCACGCCAAGACCAACCACGCTGCAGCAACACCTATAGTTAGTCGACGCCACCCAATCCCAATTAACTTGTGCCCCCTATAGTGTGTAGGTTCTGATGACGTTTTTTGTATTAGAAATACGCCTGTCTTTGCTATTGTCAGACAGAGCGCTCTCGGAGGTTGCAGAGTTCTTTGCATGCCCTATTCTTTGGATAAACTCCCACTTACGCTCACCCGCACTCTGTCTTGGTCTTATTCCCACTACGGGAGAGTCCCTTATTGTCTCTCATTGCGGGGAGGATCGTGCTGAAATTGGGGGCGCTTCCTTTCAGTAGCGAGCCCATTCTGCCCGCAATCCCATTGTCATATTCTTTGTATCACAGAGATCAGGCGCTCTCCCATGAATTTTCTTACTCCAACTGCTCTTTTGTTCTTCTACGTCCTTCTCTCACCCCTCCTCCCTCTCCCCCTACCCCTGCCCCTGCCGGTAATGGCATTCTTTACCACTCTTCTTATTCTATCTCGCCTTCTCTCCTCCTAATCTTTCTCTTTTGAGTACCACATTTCCGGTTCCATTAAGACTCTTTCTCTTGCTTTCTTGGTGTCTATCAGCCCCCAGGCCCTGTTAGCACTCTATGCGAGGATCTTGACCTTCTCCTGTTGTCACTTCTTCCACCATCTACACCTCTAGTTCTCCATGGCCATTCTAATCTTCATCCTTTTTCTACTCACTCTTCACAGCCCTTGCTCGCCATTCTCGATTCTTAGCATCTTTCTAATGTCCGCATCCCGCTGGCCCCCCCTTCTCATATCTCAGGCTCCTCTTTGGATGTAACATCCTCGTCATCTCCTTCTTCTGTGTCTGCTCTTCCTATGCACTCATCTGATCACTTCTCTTTTTCATTCACCCCTTCTCTTCCTCTTCTGCCACTTTCTTCTCTCCGCTCTTTGAAACATCTTAATTTCCATGCTGTTTTCCACCTCTCAACACCCTGTCTTGTCTTTCTGTCGGCTTTTTTGCTTCTATTTTTTCCTCAGCAGCCATCTCTGGTATTCTCAACCTACTTTATCCGCTTTCCTCCTCGTCTCCACCTTATAAGCCAACCCAACCATGGCACACTCCTGCCCTTCGCTCTGCAAGACGCATTTTGCGCCATGCAGAATGCCCTTGGAGTAAATCCTGGGGCGTCAGCAATAGCTGCCGCCTCCACCATGATTTTATCTCGAATGGTGGCTATTTTAGAGCGAAAGAAAGTGGAGATAGAGTCGCAGAGCTCTTGGGAAGGGGGGACTGCATCTTGTGCTAATTTTGGCGTGGAGAGAGATTGCACTAGGTCAAATAGGGCCTTAGGCTTGTTGATAGCCTCCTCAACAGTTTGAGCAAAGTAGGCTTTTTTGGCAATTACCACTTCGCCATGGTAGGCAGCTAAAGTGTTCCTGTACAGGATTTTGGAATTAGGAGAGTAGCTGCGGCGCCACTTTCTTTCCATCTGCCTACACAAGAGTTTGCTGTCCTTGAGCTTAGGCGAAAACCAGGGCTCAGGTGGTCGACTGCGCTGTTTACATAGTTTGTAAGGTGCCAGCGCATCTGCAGTAGCAGAAAAGGCAGCCTGTAGTGTAGTGAGGGAACCGCTATCGGCAGAGTTACAATGGAGATGGAGCAGGTTGATAATGTTATCTTTAGGGACAGCTTTCCAGCTACGCCTGTGAATCGAAGACCTAGCTGCCGCAGCAGCAGGAGCTGTGAGTGGAGTAAGAAAGGGCACCAAAAAGTGGTCTGACCAGGTCAGTGGAATAGGAATGTCAATAACCGCAAAGGAAGGAGGAACAAAGATGAGGTCCAGAATACCCCCACCTTTATGGGTGGGAGAACGTGCCCCCTGTAGGAGGCCAAGATCAGCCATCAACATGGTGAAATTGGCAACCAGTTTTGCACTAGTAGAATTGATGGGCAGGTTAAAATCTCCAATAGTAATCAGATCAGGGTATTTGATTTGAAGTTCCATTATAAATGCGTGAAATTCAATGTAGAACATGGTATCGGCCCCAGGGGGTGGATAAACCAGCAAAGCTGTGAGAGTATATGTGGACAAAATAGATATACGAGTCAGGATACCCTCCATTTTAAGGGAGTGCTTCGGACCCGTACATATGATTTTATACTTGGTATTGTAGATTAAAGCGACCCCACCCCCCCCCCAGGATGGATGGAAGCGCGATCCTCATGGACTAGAGAATAAGCATCGGGAAGGGATTGCACAATCGCAGGGCCAGATGTCTCTCTAAGCCAGGTTTCAGTGAGGAAAAGGAGATCAAGGCCTTTGCCAGACAGAAGATCATAGCAGTCCATTTGATGGGCAACTAATGATCGTGTATTAAGTTGAGCACATTGTAGTGCCTCTGGGGGTGTTACTTGCCTGATAGTCAGGGCTTTCCTAAAGCCTAAAGGCCATTTAGTGTTTGCTGGGGCCAGAGAAAGCAGCGTACTGCGTGGAAGCCAACCCGATGTGTTGAGTGGTTTCAGGACGTGCAGTCCCTCTTGCTCCCTCCGCGCACGGATGGGCTCAGAACTCAGGAAAAAGCTGTTCCAGATAGTTTGCCTCATGGCCTGCCACTTTTAGTTTTACCTGTCAGGTGGCCCTGAAAGATACAAGCTAAAACTATTTTTATGTGTAGTAAAGATAGGCGAGAGATGGTATGTGCAGAGAGAGAGACAGCACTGGTTGTGGTTTGGTTATTTACCCATGCATTGACCCGGAATGACCACGCTACTCCTGATGGCTATTCCTACCCACTACCTGCTCCCCAAATCCCCGAAACGCACACACCCTGGGATCACAGAGTATAGTTCTGTGCTTTTTGGGCAGCCTTTTGAAAGGTAATTGCCAGCTATAAACGAGCGAAACCAGCTCATCATGTATTAAAACTGGCTTAAGCAAGTGTTCATTCAGCCACTCGATTTATAAGCAGTCCTTGCATCTGTTCCTTTCGCTGAATTCCTGTCAAAACCACGCATTGGCAAAGGCAACGGTGTGGTCTATTGTATAAGCAATAGACAAGCATTCGCCAGGCACCGACATGAAATGACCCGGTTCTAGCACCATTTGCCAGCTCTGGTCATCTTATGGCCAGTTAGCACCATCAAGATAGTGCTTGGAAAAAGTGGCTCCCGTGCCTCCAGAAAAGCCAAAACTGCTGGCTATATGGAGGGAGGAAAGCACTGGCCCACAGACTACAAAGCGGGTGGGAATCGTGCACGTGTAAACTATTTCACGCAAAACCCAGGGAAGGCCAGGATAAAACCATACCATCAATAAAGGGTTATTTAGTAATGGTAGCAAGAAGACCCTTTTTTAACTCTTCACGGTGAACAATAAACAAAGACAATAAAACAAGTCGGCCAACTTATGTTTATTCAGAATATACACTAAATTCCTTAAAACAATCACGAAAATCATTTAAAATACAGATCACAGATAAGTTAAAAACTTTGTACAAAACGAATAAGGAAAGCAGTAACCCTGCATAATGAGCAATTCCTCAGTTACTCTTTTACATAACGTGACCGGAACCTCAAAGCTTGGTGCAAAAAGAACAATAAGGCCCAAAGAACTGCTGGCGTTTACTCCTTGAATACGTAATAAGGGGCAGGACGGCATTGGGAGAATCCGCCTCCACTTAAAATCTGGAATAAAGCTTCCGTTTTATGTGCAAATGAGCAGGCCAAGAAAAGAAGGTGCATTTAGTCTTCCACCTCTGCAGAACACTGCTATACATTTCTGATGGGAGTGTAATTGGGACCATGTTGCTAAGATAGCTCCCAGATGAGTACAATTAAAATGTGTCCTAGTAATAAGGCATCACCTCTGTCAGACATAGGATTGCTGCATAAGAGGTATGGTTTGATTTTGTCTGGAGGTAAAAATCATATGTCTACGATTGGAGGGTTTTACCAATACCAAGGTCTCCCCGTTATCATGGATAAGATATTCCAATCTAGAAAATACATTCTTACATTGAAATGTTTTAAAAAGCATTAGACATTTCAAAGTGTGAGCCAGCATTCATTCTCAACAGACCTTTTTTTACATATAGAAGCCAAGGGATATTGACTTCCACCCCTTTTGCAAATCACATTGGTGATCAAAACTGAGATTACCCAAGTTGACCAGGGCTTATTTGCCTGGCCCGAATTCTTTACAGCCGTTTTGACCGCAAATATATGTGGGGGTGGTGGATTTGGGGTAATAAATAACATTGGGGCTTTGGGGGTGGGACTGCATGGGTTTCCCCCTGCATATATTTGTGTTCAAAACGGTCACAAAAAAAAAAAAACAGGCAAATCGGCCATGGGGAAATTGATACGAACAAATTGTATACATCCAAATGTGGTCAAGTCTGCTTTCGGGTCAGAGCACACTCTTAGCCAACGTGAGAAAGGTTCTAATGCTAGCTCATCCCCCAAAAAACCCACACCCAGCGCCAGATGAGAAGCTTCATACGGGGCGGATCTTGGGGGTTCGAGTAATCTCTTCAGAAAATCTTTCTCGACCATTTGGAGACTTGCCATATTTGAGAAGACCCATAAAGTGGCTCCAGACTTAAAAATAAAAGAAGTCTCTCTACTACAAAGACGAAGTGCCATTAAATGGTCTCTAAAAAAACCTAGCTGGAAGAAGTCCTCGTCTTGTACTTGCGCCCCATGCTCTAGAGCATAACACTTCAGGCATTTAGAAGTACATCCAGAAGCGCTTTTCCAGGAAAAACATTTGTGCACTTTCTCCCAAAGGAGCAAAGCCAACGTGGAGGAAACAGTTTAAGTGGTGAAGGGACTCTCACATCTTGACCCTGGCTGCAATAGCTGAGCAGAGAAAGGGGTGGCAGGGTTACTTATTGAGTGCAGTCAGTGGGACACATTTTATAAGAACTAATGCCAAAGAAAGGTAAGAACCAAAACTAGCTTAAGTTTCAAACAAATAGTCATGAAATGACAGTAAGACCGATCAAATCTCTGATGATCAAATTTACATTAAAACAAATGCCATGTTCCTTGTCTTGTGACAGACAAACAATATACTGCGCATCAAAGCCCCTTGGACATTGTGTTATCAAGCACTATAAATGTACACACTGTTCACCGGCGCACCATCCAGAAGGGATACACACTACTCCCTACGCCACCCGACTGCCACGACATGACAAATAAGCCGCGGTCGGACTGTGTCTCCAAGACATATTGTAGTTTACTTTGTCGCTTGGTCGCGCCATCTGTGCCTTTGCAACAGAGGGTGTCTTTGCAGGCTGCTCTGAGGATATTAGTGCAAGTCCACAAGTGCCTGAATTATGCTGCAGCCAAAGCCAGTCATTAGTCAAATAGCCTAATGAGAGAAAATAGAAATGACTCACACCACAAAAAACAGAGCAGTGTGGGGGTGGGGAGAGCCACTCCACGGCAACATTAAATTGCAACTTGAAATTTCCTACAAATCTGAAACATCATTTTGAATTGTTCTAAAAAAAAAAAAAGAGGATTATAAACAGAAATATTTTAATAGGACAAACCTATGGAGAAGACATTTGAGGAAACAGCTTTTGTTGCACTTTTTCAAATGTATATATATAACAAAATATATGTTTCTATACATTCAAAGCAATAACTATGGAGTAGAAATGATGGACTCCCCATACATTATAAATCACATACAGTCTAGACATTGGGATGCCACGCAGAAGCAGTGGGTATGAACATTATCAGTGGGAAATGCCCACAGTGGGCCTACAAGTATCTGATGTGTGTAATCATCTTATGATATCTATGCCATGTGAGAAACAAGAAGGTGTCTCACCCACTATTCCCCGGGGATCTGTCATCCAGGTGGCCAGGACACGGCCATCACTTTTGGATCCAGTTTCTAGGGTTAGACCAGTGCAGGAGGATCACCTGGAGGGAGGTGGGGGTCTTCAGAGAGTGGAAGAGGGACACCGGATGGCGAGACCGAGACGCTGTATCCCCTTCCCTATCACACCTTTACTCCATCCTACCCGGTAGGATACTTAGGAATTCAACTCCTCACCCCCCTTTTCCAACATGAACACTTTCCTGCGGACAGCTCACTGAGAGAGAAAATGAACTAGCACCCGAGCCTTATACCTGACGTGACCCAATACAACGGTCAGGCAATTACTGATCATTAAACACACACCTGACTTCTATCACACTTCCCCACACAGATAAAATATGGAGCACGAAAGCACACTCTGAGCAATGCAAAGCACACTAGGAAGCAGCAGTTCCAAGGTGGCAGATTAATACAAGGCGGAAGACAAGGCAGAAGACGGCAAGACCAAAGAGGATTGCAAATTGGTAAGTGCCCTTGACCCTCTCACCAAAAGCTTGTATCTTTCATGAGCCTTCGAGAATAGTAAACGCAAGACCTGGAATCAAAGCTGAAGAAGCCTGCATTGTTTGTCAGAGGTACCCAGGGCTCTCCCGCGTCGACAGTCAAGGAGGGGAGAATCGATTTCTGCTGTGGTACTGTCCTTTGCTCCTACAACAAAGCAGCACCAGTGAAGTCAGCACAGCTGGTGCGTTGAGAAGACTGATACCAAACCGATCTGTGTATAAACCAAGGTTGCAAGCGGCAACATTGTATAAAGATTATTGAAAAGAACAGTGCATGAAACGTAGGTGGCGAGCAAAATATAATCAAAACAGCCGATGAGTGATGGAACTTTTAAGCTAAGATACAATACCATAGACGGAGTAGTCCGCCACCACGTGGGTGCTCATTCCAAAGTCTCTGTTAGGTATCCAACGAAGAGGTGAACAAGAGAAATTCTGAAATTAAAGTAGTCAAGCAACTGGTCAAGCCAAAGCCTGTGCACATTAAAAAGTCTTCGATATTTGAAGTAAATTAAGATTGGTCCGAGTGCGGCTGATGGAGACTAATTCTAGAAAAGGGATCTGAGCCCGGATGAGGGGTGTCCGGGCTGAAATGTGAGTCGCCTGCGAAAAAGAATATACTACGAACATTTTGACAAAGGGATCTGAGCCCAGATGGGGAGGATCCGGGTGAATAGTGAATCACCCGGAATACTTGTGCAAATCGAAGAAGGAAAAGGACTTGTTTATTTAATTGCATCAGGCCCTCTGAGCGAAGAGACTTTTAAAAGCAAGGAGACTTGCGCCGCCGAAAGGCCCTGATGCTAATGATTTGAACTGTGTCCTTGTGTTAAAAAAGCCATAGACTGTGCTACGCTCGAGTGAGCTGCCTTGTCCTGGCTGAAAATGTGGGGAAGGGAGGCCAACAGCCTGAACAACCTGACATATCATCTTGAACACTTCTTTCTTTTCATAACATTGTTTCCCACACTATTTGTATTTAGAGGTAATGATTGGCAATAGGTTATTTGGAATAGGCCTTTTATTTGATGTTCGTAGCTTGCTCCCATCGGTAGATTTAGGCGTAGATAGGCGTATATCAAACCCTTTTAGAAGCTCAATAAACACCCTTGAACTGTGGTCACTTGTGTCTGTCTTACTGTTGACGACATGCCTTCCTTACAGCCACTAGAAGAGAGCATGTGCACAGCCATCCTTACTCTGAGACCCAGCTATAATCCTGCATGGGGAAAGGAAATTACGTCCAGATGGGCCTTGGAACCTGAAAGGAGTGACTGATGTCACCACCATTCTATGCTTGCATTAAAATCCTGAGGCTGCCCAAATCCGTATACATGCTTAATGTTACAAACAATTTAAAGTTAGGCTGAGTGCTGTGAAGAATGAAATGCACACCAGGTCCACTGTGCATTAGGCACTTGGTGATTGTATACAGTCTTTTGTATCATAAACATACTTGTCAACTATAAAGAGCTGTGGTTATTCTTATGTTCTCAAAATGCTTTTTGATTCTATGTAAAGCAGGTTGGAACTCTCTTTTAGGCCTCGAAAATTCTTTAAAATCCCATTAGAGCTGCAGGTCGAGTAACTTCGTTTACCCCCTCGACTTGTGTATTTTTTCAACATAGGACTCATTAGTTAAGGTTACTTAACATCCTCACGCAAGATGGCAGCCAGCTACACACTCCAAGCCCCGTTATGATCGCGAAGCTTGGTTCTTATGTAAACAGAGTAATGCGGAATATGCGCAAATGGTGTTCCTGCAGCATGCCATGAAGACAATGTGCTACACTTTGGCTGCCCCTCCCGCGCCTGCAGTTTAGGAATAAGGCAAGGTAACTGGCATACACTTGCAAGCAGAAAATAATGGTACCGACGTACCCCCACGCCAACAGATTAGCCACTATGTGAATGTGGCCGCACACCAGAACGTCCATCAGCGGTGAAAGATAGCAACAATGCACAATTCATTTTGCTCTAACATAGTTTTATGAAAAAACACTGCACAAATGGCACAAGAAGATAAACAAGAAGGGCAATCGCGATGGAAGCCTAAGGCATTAATAAGGAACAGAAGTAGGAGATGCAAGAACAAGAATAATATAACTAAAGGTGCTGTGGTCTGGTGTTTTGTTTTGTTTCCTGTAGACCAAGCCCTATTTGACACTTCTATGCTCCATACCTGACCCACTATCGAAACAAAAGAACAGAAAGTACACGGGTCAGTAAAAACTACAACTGCACATGTTTTAAGTGACTAAAAAACGCAAGCATAATTTGATTGGAGGTTACAAAGGGACAACACCAATGAGGTTTTTCCCGTTTATGTTGTTTTGTAGAGGGACACAAGTGCACCCTCTGGAATAAATTGAGCTAAACAAAGCATTCTGACTGGCTCAAAAAACTTGATCCCTACGTCATCTGCCTTAATTTAAAGGTAGTACACCGTTTTTATTTGTTGAGATGCCATTCTGGCCATCTAGACTGTGTGGGGGAGAGATTCACGATCATGGTATGAAACGGGCGTACTATCTTTGCGTATTATAGGAAGTGTGAGAAATGGGGCTTTCAACCTGACTTGCATTGAAATAGAACCACATGTATGTCCTGAAGATGGCTCTAATAACCAACTACGTGAGCATTAGAAAGAGCCGAAACACATGTCGACCTGAGAAAAAAACCTAATATTACATTTTTTGCTGTTCCAACAAACACAAAAGGCAGAAAATTAGCAATATAATCTGGATTCCAAAAACTAAAATTGTTGTGGAGTTGGAAAAAACAATTCAGAATAAAAATGCAGTACAGATTAATCAACCTCTTCGCTCTCCTGTGCGCTCAACAGTATCATGTGAAATCACCGTATACTAATCCCCAGTCACATTTCATTTGCCAAAGTGTTTCTTGAACATTTTCCTTTTTTTATTACATTTTGGGGAATTTGGTTTGGGCTGACTTTCAGCAGTTTTATAATTTTGTATGTTGGAAAATATTTTTTCAAAATAAACAAGTGATATAAGATAACCGGATATTCATTCTCTCTCTAGCTATGTGTGTAAAATGTTGTAAGCAGCGTTACAAGTAAAACGGTGTAAGCCCATTTGTGCGTTTAAAAGCAAGGGAGGGGTAATCAGTCTCCCACAGACAGACAGATGTTTTGCATCTTTCTCACTTGAGACTGGTCCCCCGTTAACACACCATTGGTGCAAGTATCCAACAGGTTGACTGACTCTAAAATGGTGTCCAGGAATTGAAAAAACAAGCTCAGAACCCACTGGCCCAAATCACCAGGGCATTTCATAAAGGAAAGAACATGCTTAGAACCAACATCTATCTACCTATGACATGCTGGGGAGGGTCAAAGTAAACTTGCAACCAGCGCAGGAGGACAAAACTGGACGTCTCTGTGAGTCAGGGGTGCTGTTTCACACCACTAAGGAGAGTTTTCGTTTAAAAGAAAACATTCTTTAGTGGCTTGTGAAGCAAGCGTCTGCCAAATGAGGGCTCCTCGTAGAGTAAGGACTGTGATGAAGAAGAAGGACAAGGTGGTATTGTATTGTTCAGTTGTTTGGTAGAGAACCTGCAGGCAATATAGCTCAGTGAATTCAGCGCCCACCGTTGAGGAGTGAGGGAAGATTGATCTGCAAGCTGCAGGTTTGAAACCAAGCAACATTGACTGGTATTATTTCTGAGTCAATTAAATGAGTGCTGCTACTTTAAATGAAGTCCCACTTTTAGATTTCACCGAGGAGCAGGATTAGCAAACCTGTTCTAATCCTATGAAAAGAGAAGTCCCTGATTTGATTGTTGTATAACATTGGAGGGCACTTGACAATCTTGTGAATTGAAAGCTTTCAAAAGAAAACCAAATGGATATTTACTTTGTTAATGTTTGGACTGTTACAGCTCCAAAATACTGTTAACATTTTGGATATTCTTTTGTGAATTTACAGTTCAATACATTTGCAACCCATTCAAAATCCAGTTGTTTGTTTGTTATTCAGAATGTTTTCCTAATGGTTATGATATTACAAGAGTCCGCGTGAACACATCTCGAGCCCACCACTTAACCGGCACCTTAATATAGTATATAGAACTTCATGCGCCTGACAAGTGCTGGCCATTCCTCTAGGGCTGAGATTTCAAAGTAGCGTGCTCTGGGACACATATCTGAAAATTAGAATGAATTCCGTATGAGGACAGAAACATGTAGGGCTAGTTAGGATGCAACTGGCTTTATATATACATTATTGCATTCTCAGTGTGTGTATATTGTAAGAAAGTGTGTGTGTGTGTGTATATATATGTCTTACATTGTCTGTGTTTGGTTACATGTGATCAGGGTTTAAATTGTGGGAGTATGGACTCGCACACCATATTTCTAACTGTTTAACCATATTAACCTTCGGACCCATGTACTTGCTCACCCTGCCACCCTCCTGCCCTGCCTCCTGGCCACCCCTCGCAGTGGGGCCGGCATCTGTACCCATGCAGGCCCCCCACTCTTTTTCTGCACTTTTCAGATACTCCCTATCTGACTAACCTTGCACGTGGCCACTCACAGGCTGCACTTCCACTGTTTTGGATCACCATATTTATTTATTTACTTATTATTTATCTTGTCTTCTCTTATTCTCTGCACTTTCCCCCCTCCCATGCACTTTCCCCCCTTTCCCTGCCCATGCACTTGCGCGTTCTCAATGTCACCGAGCCTAGTAAGATAGTTTTGTTTTCTCCCCTGTTCCCCTCCCTTTGTCTGGTCGCGCTCTGAAACACCTGTGTACGAGCGCGATATAAATAAATGATCATATCATATATTATTTAATAAAATTATTTATACTTTGGTATTAATTCTCACATTGGTCAGTCCATTCTTTTAGAACTGAATGTTTGAATATCAAGAAGACATATTTACTTTAGAGAAAAGTAGGAGACCTTTAACTCTGTTTATTGTTAACAGTTTGATATGTCATACGATCTGGGTTAAGTCTGGTCCATTCTGGGATGTTGACAAACAGTAGCCCCTCGCTCCCCGGATGAAAGACGCTCCCATCCTGGAGGAGAAGGAATATGACTGCCACAAACAGGAGATGAACCTTTAAGAGTGTCCAACGCAGAAGATGAAGCTGTAAGACAATTGTGCAGAAGGGGTTAAAGTGTATGTGGGTGGCACCATTCCCTTAGTACTGTTGCACACTGTACCACAGGCCCTTTATAAGACAGCCTCATACATTCACTGTGAGCTGTTGCAGCCTTACAGCTCGCCCCATGGGCAGTACAGCTTTGGATGCGTTTACCTCTCTACATCGGACGGTCGAACACATGCAACTCTTGCGTAGGACAATTGAATGCCTAGACATACATCCATGCAGGGTGATGCACTCACTTTTCCTACTGAACTGATTACGCCCCTACTGCCCTCGGACCCCCGAGACCCCCGTGACTAAGCGTGCTGCTTCTTGCTGCTGCTGCTTGTACCGTCGGAATTCTTCTGTTTTTTGGCACTTAACTCTGAATGCTCTCTGAACCTTGATGCTAAAATGAGGGTATTAGTATGTGGGAATACTGGCATGTTTTTGCATCTATTCTTACAGTGTTATAGCATTATTACTGGTGTTATAACTAAGCCAGCTCGAGTTTATTCTTGCATACAAATACTGGCATATTTTGGCACAGGCAGCAGGAATTCTTTTTTTTACTTTTAACAGTGGCATTATTGGCATTATGGGGAAAGCCAGCATCAGTGTGTTCTTATGTGCAAATACTGGCATTCTTTGGCCAAGCCAGCAAGGGAATGCTTTCCTATAGTTGCATTAATGGTATTATGGGAAAAGCTAACATTTGGGTGTTATTACGTGGCAATACTGGCATACACGGGAATGAGCGAATTAATTTGCTCTGGGTCTGTGCTTTTTGACTAATCTTCCGGCAACAGATTCCTCATCTTTTATATTAGATCACCGACCTTTGGAATTATTTTGCGATCTGGGTGTGCAGAACAGCTCTGCTTGGTGCCGTTACACAACCCACGATGGATGCGACATTGGGGCCAATACACATGAGCCGCCAAGAGCCATTTCCTCAGTTTCGCTCTTATCCCTAACAGATAGCTGCTGAGGGTCAGCAGAACAGATATGGTGTATCAGACATAGCCTTCCCCCACAAGATCCGCTAAGGTGGGCAGATGGATATGTCCAGAAGCTCCGGGTAACGTCATCCTCAGGGCCCAGTCCAGACTGATCGGAAACAACGTGAACCCAAAACCACCACAGTTTCCTGAGAAACAGTGGAATGACCGGAATCAGTAGGCACGTGTAGAGGAGATCGAAGTTCCACCTTAAAGTGAATGCCTGCCGCAGAGCTCTCATTAGCGGGAGCAGAGCAACTCGAACTTCCTACTCACTCTGAAAGCGGAAAGAACTACTTGATGAATACACTAAAAGGAAAATATTTCCTCCAGAACTTCCATCCATGGGAGGCTATGCATCCGCTACAACATTCTACATTCGTGAAACATGGATGGCCGCCAGAGACACGTCATTCTCCTGAGCCCAGAAACACAGTCTCATTGTTTCTTTGCATAGAGGTAATGACCACACATCACCCCCTTTGTTGAGGTAGTGCATGGCCACTGCGTTGCCTGTCAAGACCAGCACAGTCTTGCCTCGCAGAGGGCAGGAAGGCAATCAAGGCCAGCCTGTTCGCCCACAGATCTAGCAAATGAACGGGCTCCCAAGCTTTTGTTGGAGACCAGAGACCGCCCACCGTAAAGTCCAACAAGTGACCGTCCCAGCCATTCATGGATGCATCCACGATCATAGTCAGTCGGTGCCAGGGTTTCCGACGCAACATCCCTCTCAGTAAGTGGTCTCGCCGGGACCACCATACAAGATCTCGAGACACTGCCTGAGACCCACACATGGTCACACATGAACCCCAGAACTAAGACCACTGACAACTAAGCAGCCATTGGAGGGACCCCATGTGCAGCCAGGCATCTGTCACCCACAGAATGCAGGATGCCATTAGGGCTCGGAAAGTGTAGGAAGGCGGAACCCGGAAACTGCTTAAGGTACTGAAAGCCATGAACCGTTTGGACGATGTTTATCACTTGATCCTCTGCAGGGAAAGCCTTGCCCAGGTGAGTGTCAATGTCCACTCTGATGAACTGGAGGGATCAGGAAGGTGAAACATGGGAATTTTTGAAGTTCAGTGAGTAACACAAACTGTGAAACAGGCTGCAGGTGTGGACCAGGGCTCTTTTCACTCCCCTGGGTGAAATAGACAATGTCTAATTCACAGCGCTGCTGTGAGGACAGCTGAGGCAGCAAAATATCCCCTCTGGATTCCCAGGCCACAGGTTTAGCTGATGTTTGCCGGAGGGCACCTAACCGCTATCAATGTGGGCAAACAAGGCAAAGGGACACAAACCCTGTCCTCTTGGGACTAATGCAAAAGGCTGCTGAACCATCAGGCTTAAATACTTCTCTGTAGCCTTCGAAGCCCGAAAAGGTCTGGTGGGATCTGTCCGTCTTCATCCCAAACAGGTTGCTCCAATCAAAGGTAATGTTCAGAAGGTTTGCCTGGACATCAGGGGTGGTGAATCTTGAACCTCATCCATGAGTGCTTTCTCAAGACTGAACCAGTGTCTATTGCTCCAGCCACACAATCAGCTGAGTCAAGGCTGGCCTGCAAGTCTGCCATGCTGCCTCCTTGCCGTCCTTCACCAAAGGGTTAAAGTCCTCCATCTCCTCTGCAGGCAAGTTCTCTGCTGCACTGAAGATGACAGTCCAAAGAACAAATGAGTGATTGGCCAGCACAAAAGATGCATAATTTGGCCCTCAGGGTGATGCCACCTGACACAACCACACTGAATCCCCAGGTGTCGGGCATTCCTCCTCTCCCTGTCCAGAAACAGGGAGGGAAAGAGGTAGCCTTGAGGCCTGCCGTCAAAGCCTGTACCGCAAACTCTCTAGCGACACAAGTGGAAAGAAAACCTAGATTGGAACGTGCCGGGCAATGTTTCTTCACAACCCACAAAAGGACACTGGTTTCTCTCAGGCTGCCCTAACGGGGGCTGAAACCACTGGATTGGAAGGAAACATGGCCTCGCGTGGAGGACCCTCATATAGAATATCAGATCAATTCATATTGGAGCTTGGGTTTGGCAGAAATTGACAACACAAGTGTTTCCACTATCTTGACCGTCACCCTCTGAAAGGAAGTGGGAGCCCTGTCTGGAGTTGGTGCTTGAAACATATCCCGTTCTTGCGAAGTTTCCAGGCTGCAGTCCTCCTTAATGTCTTTGGCAAAATTCACGAGGTCATCTCCATAGAACTACTCTGGGAAGTCCTCAGTACAACCAGAGTAAACGGGTTCCAGCCCAAATGAAATGGGACCCCTTCTTTATCGAAGCGGTCAGAAATATGTGAAAGAAATGTGTCCATCTGGAGGGAGGCATACTCCTGTGAGATATCTGCTTCGCTGACCCCAAAAGACGGCAGGGCGAGGGGGACCAAGACCGAGGGCTCAACACCCGAAGGCAGAGGAGCAGGGATGAGCCTTGTACGTCGGAGATGGGACTGAGCCAGTGGTGCAGAGAGGAGCCTCTGCCGGCTTCACCAAGCATGGTGGATATTGATCTCACTGCCGGCTGAAAGACCAAAGCCCCTGGTGCCAGGGCCCTGGCAAAAATATCAAGCATTTCATGCCAGAACATCTCCTCTCCCGAGTAGGGAATGGTACCTGTGCTGGAGTCGACTTCTCTGAAGAACTTCTGGAGTGGTGAATCCACTTAGCAGAAGACGAAGAAAAGTGAAACTTCGAGGAATCACTAGGGGAGCGAGGCCTATTCCTGTACTTCTACTTCTGATCAGACAGGGAAACAATCCTCCGTCCATTTCTCCACCAATGCCTTCCTGGGTTACATGCATGGAAACTTGGAAGTGGTCCTTATACCATGCTTATGACAGTAGATGAACTTAGCAACATGTTTTCTAAGGGCCTTCAAATAAAGATGATCCGGAGTCCAGCATATCTGTCTCTTCCCAGATGATACAAGCAAATTCTGGAAGGTCCAAGACAGACATCCCGCCTTCCGCAATCGGTACAGGGCTTAAAGCCCAGGGCCTTTCCAAGGGTAGGCATGGCACGGAGACAAGTAAAAGCTAAGTGGTGTTCCCGAAGCATACTGAGTGCGCAGAAAAAAGGAACCAAGGTCATGGGGCATGGAGGCTGCATGTATATTTGCCCTGGCGCAACATCCAGTGTGGGGCGCATAATGGCACTGACATGGAATGCCCCCTGGGGGCCAAAAAAATAAATGGCTGAAGGTCAGCTATCACTAAAGAAAGAATATCAAAGATGATGAGTCAGTGGGAGGAGGCAATATATGAGAAATAGGCATCTTTTGCTGCAGGGAGCAGAATGTTCTTTTATGCAATGGTAGACCACTGGTCTATATGGTGGTCTCAGGCCGCACGAAAACCAATTGCAAAATGCCCCAGCATTCTGCAGTGACCTGGCATCTAATGGATTTTTTCATCTGTTACCTTATGAAATGACTGTAAATTGTACAGCGATTTAAAAAAGGCATCCTCAGGAGAACCCCCTGGATACCCTTGTTTTTTTGGGACACGCTAACTACTCTCGGTAACATCAGTGGAAAACATTTACACCCTCTGATGAAGCAAAGGAGGATAAGTTTATCAGAGCCAATTAAATAATTAATTCACTGCTATGTACTGATGGAGTGGACTGGATGGGAGGGATCTCTCTCTATGACATGAGAGTAAACCAATGAGAAATGGTCTGAGACTTAGGTGCTCTTCTTTAATACTGGAGTTTTAGGTTTGGTTTTTACAGAGAGCTGATCGGAGGGAAGAGGAATGCGTACCCTCTGAAGAAGAGATAGTTTACGAGTGGGCATATTAATGAGAAGTGGCCCAAGAGTTAAGACGAGATCCGCTCCTGTTGAGCATCTCGTGGAGTTGTTACTAAGTTCATTCGAGAAAACTGAGAAATATGGAGAAGTTTGCTGTGGGATGCCGGAGATGTCGTTAGAAGGGTCGAGTGGTTGTCGAGACGCTTTCCTGTTAGCAGCGCTGTTAAAAGAAAAACAAAAGGAGGAAGCCTTTCAGGTCAGCCCTCTGGTTCACCAAAACACTGCAAGGCCTCTCCTTCAGCCGAAGAGGGGCACGTGAGGGAGCGGTCAGTGCCGAAGTGTCAGCTGTGGAGAGACGCGTAACTCCCAGGCGGCCCCCACTATAGCGGGGGCGGGGCTGCACTGCCAGGCGTATCAGAGGGGAGCCGAGCCAGGATCTAACTCGAAACGGAACTTAACTCCGAGAAGAAATAACGAATGAAAGGTGAGACGATGTCTTCATGATGAAAGAAATGTATAAAGGGGCTGTCCTTACTTACAAAAGAGAAACTAAATGACGTCCAGTAAAAGCCTAAAGGTAATACAACTGATGACTATTAAGAGTCGAGTAACCCTGCAAGCACCAACCCGTGTGAGGTGAGAAGGAGAAAATCCGGCATAAGTCTAAGACCATTGCTGATTTCTTAAGAGAAGTGTGTGTTCTCAGAAGGGGTACAATAAGGACACAACAAAGAAAAGACAGCGCTTCTACCACTTCAAAACCTAAAGACTCTATTATTACCAGGGTGGTGAGAGACAGGTGAAGAAGCTACCGAGATAAAGAAGGTTCAGATCTGTTGATTGAATTGATATACATGATAGGTCATCATTTTTAATAAAGAAAGATCCAGCCAGTTTGAGTGCTGCGAGTTCTGTTTCCACACGCTCTATCACACACCCCCATGAAATAAATTCACCAGGCCCCTCTGTATACCAGGAACACCTTCAGCGGCACTACCAGGCCCCTCTGTATACCAGGAACACCTTCAGCGGCACTATAGGGTCAGTGTGTAGAAGCAGTGTGCTGGGATGAACGCTCCAATGCATGGCATTTTCCATACAGTGCGTCAAGGCCAATGATGGGCTCTGCGCTTGTGGTGTACTGGACGTCTTGCTGATGCACATGCAAGCACGCGCAGGAGCTGGTGCAGATGAGGTGCCAGAAGACTAGCTGTGCTCCGCGTGTGATGTACTGGAAGTCTTGCTGATGCACATGCAAGCACGCGCAGGGGCCGGTGCAGATGAGGTGCCAGAAGACTAGCTGTGCTCCGCTTGTGGTGTACTGGACATCTTGCTGATGCACATGCGAGCACGCGCAGGGGCCGGTGCAGATGAGGTGCCAGAAGACTAGCTGTGCTCCGCTTGTGGTGTACTGGACGTCTTGCTGATGCACATGCAAGCACGCGCAGGAGCTGGTGCAGATGAGGTGCCAGAAGTCTAGCACCACTCTTGCTGATGCACATGCAAGCATGCGCAGAAGCCGGTGCAGATGAGGTGCCAGAAGACTAGCTGTGCTCCGCTTGTGGTGTACTGGACGTCTTGCTGATGCACATGCAAGCACGCGCAGGGGCCGGTGCAGATGAGGTGCCAGAAGACTAGCTGTGCTCCGCTTGTGGTGTACTGGACGTCTTGCTGATGCACATGCAAGCACGCGCAGGGGCCGGTGCAGATGAGGTGCCAGAAGACTAGCTGTGCTCCGCTTGTGGTGTACTGGACGTCTTGCTGATGCACATGCAAGCACGCGCAGAGGCCGGTGCAGATGAGGTGCCAGAAGACTAGCTGTGCTCCGCTTGTGGTGTACTGGACGTCTTGCTGATGCACATGCAAGCACGCGCAGGGGCCGGTGCAGATGAGGTGCCAGAAGACTAGCTGTGCTCCGCTTGTGATGTACTGGACGTCTTGCTGATGCACATGCAAGCACGCGCAGGAGCCGGTGCAGATGAGGTGCCAGAAGACTAGCTGTGCTCCGCTTGTGGTGTACTGGACGTCTTGCTGATGCACATGCAAGCACGCGCAGGGGCCGGTGCAGATGAGGTGCCAGAAGACTAGCTGTGCTCCGCTTGTGGTGTACTGGACGTCTTGCTGATGCACATGGAAGCACGCGCAGGGGCCGGTGCAGATGAGGTGCCAGAAGACTAGATGTGCGCTTCCTTTTCCCAGCAAATCTGCTTTTAATTTGCAGGACGCATAATCATAGTGTCACGGCGGAAAGGCAGTCCACGCGCTTCGCCAGTTCTTGCTAGAAAGCCATTTTTCTGCTGAGAACTTGTTGAATGATCAGTCTGAGAGACCCGGACGGGCCAGGACGCTTCCAGGTCAATTTCTCATGATGCAAATGAAAGCGACACATCAGATTGAATAGTCACTATGTCATGATAGGATTCGAATAGACAAGTATAATAGTCACTAAGTCATGATATAAATGGAAGGGAAACATCAAATTTAATATTCACTATGCCAAGATCTAAATTTGAAAGAGACATCTAATAAAATAGTCACTATGTCATGGCATGAATGTAGTATACACATGAAATATACCATGTCATGGTATGCATGTAACAGACAAATCGAATCCAACAGCCGCCATATACACGACTTGCATGTGAAATTCACGAGTGGCGTCTCTACATTCGAGTCCAACATTACAACATATTATCAACCGCATGTGTACACACACCCGATACAACATCATCACCATACACTCACAAGTGGGCACGCACAAATGAAACATGAATTGGAAGGGAGTATAGAGGGGGGGGGGGGGCAGAAGGAGTGCTATAAGCATTTTGTAATGGCACAGTTTAATAATGCCCTTGCAACCTCAGAGAAGAGGGAAATGGGCTAGAGCTGTGTGCTGCACCTGTTTTCAGGCACCGCATAAGACAATTCTATAAAAGTGTATGTCGACAGGAAACGCGGGCTTGCACTACTTAAAAAAAAAAGACACACACAGCATCATACATATCACCTGTATCTCATATACATTGCATATATGTAGTATGTAAGTTATCTGACAATTGTCATTTATCCAGAGACCCAATATCCTATCACTTATATCATTGGATGCACCTTAGGTTCTGTGCAACAAATGCAGCGCCTACACATCTATATATTGATACAAGTGAAAATGTGTGGCTCTGTGTCCCCTATACAAGTCCACACTGTTTTCACCAATCTGCATGACATTTTGCAGTCACCTGTTAGGACCCTCCGGACATAACTGGGTACATGACATCTGGACACCCCACCACTTTCCCAGAATTTCAGGATACGTTTCTGGGTCTGTGGCTTTGCATATGTTCCCTATACAATTCCACACGGTTTCACCAAGCTGTACCAAATTGTGCACAGTCACCTGTTGGTACCTTCCAGACATCACTGGCTACATGATATCTGGACAGCTCACCCCTTTCCCCGGATTGTAGCAAAAGTGAAAATGTGGGTGTTGGTTTGTGGCTTTGCTTAGTTCCCTATACATTTCCACACAGTTTCACCAATCTGCACCACATTTTGCAGCGTCACCTGTTACAACCATCCAGACATTACTGGCAACATGCCATGTGGTCACCCAAACCCTTTCCCCGGATTTCAGCAGAAGTCAAAATGTGTACGTGTGTTTGTGGGTTGGCAAAGCATTGTTCCTTATACAATTGCACACTGTTTCACCAATCTGCACCAAATGTTGCACAGTTACCTTTACCTATGAGGGAATGAAAGTCCGGGCAACGCCGGGTATATCAGCTAGCATTGTATATGTCTCTCTTATGCCACATGCTGCTGCCACCAACGCATCATTAACACAATGCTTTTAAGAACAAACGGTAGCATGAAAACATGCTACATCGGATATTGATAGGATACATTGCGCCCAAAGCACAATGTGGAAAGTTCTTTATTTGAGCCCTTCTTGCTTTACGGTTATTATGTGTGTCACGCAATATTCACAGCTGAATGTGCACAAACCACATGGTCTAGCTAGGAGACAGAAAGGGTGCTCAGAGTTCCATATCTGTGGCTCCAGAAGTGCTGCCCACGCCTCAGATCCCTCCCTGTATCTGTCACTTTCCCAGCACTATTCCTTTGCATCAACGGCCTGAACATGCATTGATCACCTGCTATGACTTTGCTATGAATCGGGTGATCCATGCTGAGGTTGCCGACAGCTGAAAGACCCTTGCAAGGGGGTGAAGAATTCAAGAAACAGGGAGTGAGATCCTGTCCTTCAATGGTCGCTCAGGTGCAGGAGGGGAACGAGCTGAAAGGACTCCGAAGCTTGCCCAGAACACTGAAGGGAGGTATGTGCACCCTAGAGTAGAACCAGACGTTCCAGTTTTCCCGGGACAGTCAGGGGAAATCACCCTCCGTCCCGGGAGTTTTTTCATTTTAGAAACCCTGCCCGGGGTTTGCTTGGTTGGGTGGCTACGGTAATTAAAATTGTAATTATTTTTCACAACACTTTGGGAATTTGAAGTTGGAGGATTGGCTCGAACCCCCAACCTTTCAGGTACAAGTCACAACACTTACTGACTGTGCCACAGAGACTGGCTTGGAAATGGTTGTGCAGCAAGCCATGTAAGATCAATGAGAGCAAACGCTTGTTTTGAATTAACATGCCAAGATTCACAGACAGAACTGCACAAATGAGATCATATACACTTTATAGAAAGGAGACGTGCTGGAAATATTCTTAGGTGGTGGTTGTGGGGGCGTGTTGGGGGATGGGTGGTAATTGGTGGGCTGCGATGGGGTAGTCCCTCTTTTATGTTGTTGTTCGTCCCGGTTTTTCGTTTAGGAAATTTGGCCACCCCAAGAAAAGTGCTCCTACTGGGTGCTTATTAGCCCCCAGCGATTACTCTGTAAGTGACGTTAAGCACAATTTACGCGTGCACTGGAGACTGTCCGGAGAAGTCCAGATTAAAAGCATAATTAAGTATATGGACATAATATTCCATTTCCAAAGGTGAAGTCAGGATACACTCGCACCTGTCCAATCTTTCACATGTGAAATGAGGTAAACACGTGACCCGAGTACAGTCTGAAGACAAACCAGAGGCGAGGCATTGCAGGAGAAAAACCTAAAATCAGCCACAACAAGAAAGGTCACTTGCATATGCAAATCACACTAATTACTAAACATAAATGTTAACGCTCATTGTGCCGTAATGGTCACCGATATCCACGCGGATATATAGGTAAATTGCGCTTTGTGTTTAAAACAATAGCCATTTCCTAAAGCTAATTACCACATCGCTAATTAGCTCGGGTTGCTAATGAAATGGAAAGAGCCTCTCCTAGTGCGTAAAGGAGCGGCTCGCTGCCTACTTCAGAACTCGCGAGAAGGCAAAACGCAGGCCATATCCAGCACTCGCTTGTTAAAGGACAACACGTGCAGCAGCCATGTGAATGCAAATGAGGACTGATTAATCAGCGCAAGTCCAATTCCATGCGGGCGCTTATGCATCGCTCGCCATCACCCCTTCTCCCCTGTGTCTGTGTCTCCGCCCCCTTCATTCAACATTTCGGACCAAAGCAATAACTGGATAAGACCCAAAGAGATCAAAGGGGCACCAAGCACCCCGCTTTGACAGTAAAAGGTACACCATACTTGCCAACATTCTGTGACCAAAAAGATTTAGGATTTTTCAAGTTTCAAAAATATAATTCCCATGAAAATGACACCACAGGAAAATACTAAACCTACAAACAGCACAGCATGGAAAGATGTTGAAATGTTAAAAATGTATAATTCTGAATGGTAACTTAACACCAAATTGTCGGCACATTCAGTGTGATGGTGGAATGCCACTTGCTTTCACTGGTGGTTCACCAATTGGTTGTCCTGGCAAGAGTGCAGGACAGAGTCAAGTAGCTGTCAGCTCAGTTGATTGGTCTGAGCCCAATCAAAGTAATCACCTAGCAGCCCACTGTATTGACAGGCTAACTAATGTATTGCATGCTTTGTCCTGCAGCCTGCCTTAGAGTCACACAAATTACCTGCCACTGTAAAAAGCAGTAGGATCTGTTGCCCAAATCTGTAGGCAGTAGGACTGCTTAAAAAGTAGTAGCCTACTGCCTAAATCTGTAGGGTTGGCAAGTATGGTACACGGTCAAAGTAACTGTAAAATTGAAAAAAGCTAGAGGTAAAAATTACTCACTAAAAAGACCTAAGGTGAAAATAAATAAATCTAAAATATTCCAACTTAACTATTCAAAAATCACAAAATACATCACAATAAAAAGACAAAAACGAAAGGAACGCCTACTGGGATCACTATTTATGCTATCTGGCATTTGCATAGCGTCTATTGCCATAGTTCATGGCGTCGAAGCGCTTTTGCCTGTCAGAGAGGCAAGTGAGGAGTATGACGGAGCATTCAGTGGTGGAAAAAAAGGGGAAGTAAAGTCGCTAGATAGCTGGGATGAGAGGGGGATAGATAAGCTGCTCAGGAAGACATGAGAAGCAAAAGTAGGAGGAGCTATGTGCACAATTGGACCGAATTTATCAGCTGTATTCTATGGGTCATATCGCCGAATGGAGCGCTAGTTGGAGAAGTGATGCGCGCTGCGCCATGTTTATGGTTTAGACTCGCAGGGTTGTCCAACTCCAGGCCTCGATGGCAGGAAACCTGACAGGTTTTCAGGATATCACTGATGAATATTCCCGAGGAAAGATTTGCATACATTTAGAACCATTGTATGCAAATGTATCTCATTAATATTCGTGAGGAGTATCCTGAAAATCCGACATGAATCCAGCCCTGGAGGCCTGGAGTTGGACAACCCTGGGTTTAGAGGAAGTGAAGATGGTCTGTTGTCAACCGCCTCCATTGTCCACTCGACATAAGTGTGTATGAGCGCGATACAAATAAATTATCATATCATATTATAACTAACGGCAAGCGAACGAAAAGGTGATGAGCTTAACTGCTGCGGTTTCCTGATAATGCTACACCAATACGAAATGCAAAGAACAGGTCTACATACGAATTGACATATTTTGTAGAGAAACAAGAATACATTTCGTTATTTTTACTTTATTAATTTAAAATACCCTAATTTGTACCCTTCAGTTGGTATCAGTCTGAAATTAGTTTTGTTTACTTTTTTCCTTTTCACTCCGGGTCACTATTTCTAGGATTTTAGAACCCTCAAGAATGCAGTTTCCAGAAAGGATGAGCGATGTAGTGGCTATAAGATCGCGCAAGGCTCGGATGAAGATAAAGGCACATGGCCAGCCTTGTAAAGCAGCAGCAAATCTTATGGGGACTAATGGCAGCAACCAATGCAAGGCCCAAGAACAGACATGATGACAGCCAGTGAGGGCTCCTCGCCGCAGTCCATTCTGGCATTCATCGCCCATCACAACAATACGCCAATTCTGCATCATCATTCGTCATTAATTATGCTAATGAGCCCGCCATCACTCTCCGGTGACAGCGTAGCACTCATTAACTAGTTGAGGCTTCACCACAGCGCAACCTATTCTGTATGCAAGAGCTGTGCACACATTAGCCTACAGGGAAGAAATGTCCAATTATAAAAAGAAATAATTGCTATTATAGTCTTCCAACAAACCAAGTGGGCAATTATCCCATCTCTGAACTCATAAAGGTCCCCGGGAACCAGAAAGGGTTTTAGCAAACGCAACAAGAGTGCTTGGCTGGAAAGATCCTGGTGTCTGCATGGCAAAGGCGCAACTGAAGCATTATTGTTGCATATCTCGAATTGAGAATGTGTGAAATTAGCCAGTGGACCTGTGTGTGCAAATGATTCCCACTTGCCGTCACTGATGGTGATTGGGAGGTGTGCATGGTTAATATCCCATTATAGTCCCCAATAAGTCCTGAATGCTTTTATTAAACTACAAGAGTTCCATAAACCTTCATTTTTAAACCACTTTCTACATGGATGAAGTTACTTGTCTAATGCTTTTGCTTTTAATTGGGTTAAGTCTCTCAAACCAGTGGCCACTCCCACACGCACTTAGCGCAATACCCTATTAGAGTGGTCTTCTACGACATGTGGCTTTCCACATGTCTCAGACTACAACTACCATGAGCCCTCACCATGGATTCTGTTGCTTGGGGTGATGGAAGTTGAGGTCCAAAACATGTGGGGCTTCAAAGTTTGGAGAACCATGCCCTAGAAGCTGCAATGGTGAACTCATTGTTTAGGCCATCACAGTTGGTGGCAGCATATGAAACCATTTCCTGGACTAAAACAAGAAAGAGGTCAATATTATAAATCTTATGTCGGTTTTCGGGACCTCAGAGGATCTTTCTTTAGATATAACTGAAATGAGGTGCAACAAGGAACCTACAAGAACAGTCAAGTCAACTCTCGAAAATATGGCTGATCAATACCACCAATAGAAAAATAGACGCCCCAGCAAAGTGAAAGAAAACGTAGATTGTTGATCATCTCCGTATAGCATCGAAGCATCACGTAGGAGCCTGAAGCAAAGGCAACTATAGTCTAGCCTATGGCATAACCAATCAATGCATCTCTGGATGGCCTTGCAGTGGAGCCGCGCGATGCGCATCACATCAAGACAATGTTTCTGTATGCTAGATCCAGCAGGGCTGGGTAAGGGCTCCAACTGGTTTCTACTGACCCAAGGATAGGCGCAGAGAAGTCACAGTTAAAAATCTTCCAAATCGCTTTGTTTAGTGAACTGTATGTTTATCACTGGGTTACGACATATTAAGAACCCATTAATATCTTGAGCGCCAATGAGCCCATTAGAACATATTTAAGTCATATCTGAACATAAATCGTTCTAAACCATATTTAATTACTATGCTGGAGATGCTCTGCACATGGCAGCTTTAATGAGGCCATCGTGCGTTTGAAGATAAAAATTAAAAAGGGCCCACACAGCGACTTGGCCAAGCACATAAGCAATAGTACAACATTATTCCTACAGCTATTAAATCCACATCCATGCTCTCACTTAATCTCTGTGTAGACAATAATCATGAACACGCAAGATCCACACACACACATCTAAGCCCAATTACCAAGGCCAACTAATTAATTAGATTGGATGTTTCGGTGTACTCTGCACAGTGTAAAATACATGTCTCAAATTAGTGATTAGTGTACAGAACAAAAAATAGTTACAATGTATAGGTTTCCTGTTTTCTTATCTAACACAAACAAGTATATTGGTGATCAAATACATCTATGATCGTATTATGAAACGCAAGGCCAATAGGGTTTAATAAAACACAGCACGGCGCTGATGGTGGAAACATGGACGGCTACTGATGTTTCTATGCACAGAACTTGTGTTCCGATGTAGGATTTCAAATTCCTCACCCAATATTGCTTTCCACAATTTGTACTCAAGCCATGCCCCAGATACATATTAGAAGAGTTGGGATTAGAACAGCAAGAAGCTAATCGCCCACCTGCAGAAGAGTGCTCAACTCGGTATTAGGCAAGCAAGCCTAGACAAACTACGTACACAAAAGCGAGCGGTTCCTGGCATGTTCTGCCCCTGGCCAACATCGGCCCAAATTCCCCAACAGCACCCACCATATTCCCCAATCTCCTGATCACCGAGTGAGGCCAGTATTGCATAGAAGCAGAAGGAACACCTGTGACTTCTGGTCGCACGGTTTTAAATCGAACATGTCATCTTCTAAAGTCTTAATAATTTCAGATTGAAACTTCAGACAATTCTGTAGCACTGCAAAGTGGAACAGTAGTTTCCCGAAGTCCCGGAGCTTTACAGAGGAAGTACACAACTGGAAGTGGGGCTGCAGATACTACAGTGTGGACTTTTTTTTGGTTCCAGAACGGTGCCCATCACCCCTCCACAGTATACAATAATTAGCTCCCAATTCCTATTCCTTTCCAAAATGTTTTCAGAATTATGGAACCTCCCCCAGGCCCCTGGCAAGAAACCTCCTCGATCAGCCCCGTTGTGTACACTGTAGCCATAATGGTGGTTTTGCCAAGCCCAAACTAAGAGGACTCCAGCACAGTTACATAAAAAGCCAGACAGCTACCCGCATAAGATGGCGCTGTATTAGTGAAGGTCCAGCACATGAGGAGCGGGCGTATGCAAACTACTGATTTCTTTTATCGATCCTCGGGGCGGTTAGCCCAAACAGCAAGCTAGGGCGCCAGCTCATTCATTTTTAGGTCCCAAACAAGTAAATTAACAAAATATGAGTTTTTATTTTCTTTTATACGTTTCATAATGCCACACATTCTCTCTGTATTTGCAAGGAATCTGAACACGTTTAGATTATTTGCAAAGGAAAAACTGGTGGTGTTTCCAATGTCTATGGGCCAGGAGGCGATCTGATGTCTCAACACGTATTTCCCTGAATGGGTACTGGAAATCTGGCTTGTGCAGGGAAACAAATGCCTTTTAACCATTCCCTCTCCCTGTCTGTCTCAGAACAGGGGCGGGGTCAGAGCTGGAAGGAGGGGGTCAAGGGAGGCTGCTGGTCCCTGACCTGCGATGATTAGACCATAACTCCACAGAGTCCTGTGCAGAAGACAGAGTTCTGTGTTTGTGATGACAACAGACCAGTGAAAAGAGGGAGGGGCTGTCGTTATGGGCAATACATTCCAGGCATAATGGGTAAAGATAACTCGAGTGTTCTTACATGGTCAGTGGAGTTCTCAGTAGGGGTGTACCGAACTTTGGCTTCGAGTAAGTATTCGGACGAATTCCGGCTGAAAAAATGCTATTCGGCTTCAGCCGAATAGTTTCTTGCTATTCGGCTGTTGCCGAATACTTTGACATTCTCATTTGAATACAATGCAACATGAACTCAGAAATGCAAATATAGACTTCAGTTTGCAAAACTGAATAGCATTAGACCACACAGATGAAAATTATCTTATATTGTAATCTGCTCTTTAGGGCATGTTTTGTTACAGATTCTTAGACATAAAAGGTGCTCATCTTTTATACTTAGCCTGCAACAATACAGGAACATCTTTTCTTTTGGCAAATGTTTATATGCAATGTGCACTTTTTTCGTTGGAAAAGACAAACTGAAAGAAATGTGCATAGATACTTTCAGTCCCTGTCATGTCACTTCCCATTGCATAGGTCATAGTCCCCCCTATTCTTTTTTTAAGGACTCGAGTCCCGAGTTTAACATTATCTGATATTTTATCAGTTGCATATGTTTGTGTATTGGCGAGAAGGAGTGGCTAGGATAAGTGAAAAGTGAGCAGCATTTGTTTGGGTGGGGTAAATCGTTGTGAGATGGAGTTCACACATTTCAGATTTCCTCTTGACTTGTGTCCTGCATGAACTGACATGAACCATTTTATACATTGCTATGTGAGCTACAAAAGTTTCGAAACTCGACCGCATCGACTTTGCAATTGGATAGAGAATGCAATGCATCGGATTCACAAAGGCAGTCCTTTTGTATTTGTGAAGCCTCCTTCTTTAACACAACAATCTTCTGTGCATTTGGTCCCTTCATTTTGGTTATATCTGCTTTATTTCTGGCTTTTATTCTTTAAATAAGATGTTACATTAATTACAATGAAGAAAAATAAAAGTACACAATGCAATTGAAATGGTGCTTTATTTGTTTTTTTAATAAGTGTGTTTTGTGAAGTTTGGAACACGATTTATTAAATAAAGCAACTATTTGGCTTAATATTCGGCTTTGGCCGAATAGTTGACAAGCTATTCGGTATTCGGCCGAATACTAAATATGCTATTCGGTACAGCCCTAGTTCTTAGGCACTGTACATTTCAATCCTGCCTCAGTTCATATATGCAATCCAAAGAACAAATTTCCAGAGGTAAAAAGCGCAAAACAACCGTGCTTTCAGAGGCTTTGCTAGGGGGAGCTGAGGGGGCTATAACTGGGGTCCCGACATTAGCGTAGCTCTGGATCTTTTCTAGACCTAGCAACACCCCTGCCTGCTTTATCCCACAGCGTGCCTACAATCAAGGATGCAATTGCTGAGTCCTTAAGCACCTCTTAAGGCCACTTAGCCTCCACTCTGCAGATTGGTAAGCCCGCCAAGGGCACACAAATCAGGGGCCACCCAGTTCACAACCCCGGGTGTGCAACCCAACCTCCCTCCGAGAGACTGCTAGGCAAGGGGCACACACCACGCAGTGCAGAGACTGCATGGCTACACCACCCACACCTTCCTTCCTCTATTGGGGAATATCGAAGTGGCCTTGGGAGCCCCAGTCTGTAAAAACAAGGAACGCGCACCCCCCCACCCCATCACTTGGTAAAATTAAAGAAGTTGCCCGGGCTGCAAAATAGTTCATCGACACTACAAAAGCGAGGGGAGCAGCTCGATTGGTGCTGCAGTCAGTGTAGCAACAGCGCGCGGAGCTAGACACGGTATTGCAGCTCTGCCGTCTCTCAATGGGCGACATTGGCTTCCTGTGGGAAAGCCAACATGAGTCTGCTGATGTGGAGGTACTTTGGTGCAATCATAATGGATACTTTTTCTTATAGTGAGCAAAGCCTTTTTTATCTTGTGTGTGGAGGCTATGCTGGAACAGGCAGTATAGACATGCTGTGCTACAGTGGTATGTCATTTGTACGGGAATTATGGGCAAAGCCAACATAAGGGTTTATTACTTTTGGATAGTGGACTACATTGTTTTTGCCAATATGGCCATGTATTTCGAGAGTGGGATAGTGTTTTAAGCAGCAGCCTGGGCAAAACCCAAATTAGTGCCCTCACATGAGGATTCTAGCCTACACTGGTGCAGCTATCATGTACATTTCTGTAGTATTGTTACTGGCATTAATGGTATTGTCCAGGGAGTTTAGCTCAGCGGCAACGTGCTCGCCTTGAAAGCAAAATTACACGAAGCAACACAGGTTCCATTCCCGGGTTCCTTCTTAGAAACCTCTGTGTATCTAAGACAAAACAAAAAAACAAAACAATTCCGCAACTAAAATACAAACAATTCCTGTAACAGCGCCTCGATGCCCGTGGGCTTTGTGAGCGCTTTAAAAATGCAAAAATAATTTTTTTAAAAATGAAGGGAAAAGGGAACAAGAGTATGTTCTTACATATGGATCCTGGCATATATTGGTACAACCAACACTGGCATGTTTGGGCACAGCCAGAATTAAAATGTTTTCTCGCACTGGCAGAATACTGGAATATGACGTAAGGGAAGGCATCATGAATATGCAATGAAACGTGCTCCTGCGCAATGTTGCTGGCCCGGCATCCATATGATTATTTCATGTATTACTCTACAAAACCAATTGTGGCTTTTGATCCACTTTTTCACATAAAGTGTGCTGAAATATGCACCATTATAACTTATTTTGATAAACAGCAAGGAGACCCCACAAGATGCCCTAACATCTAATCCAGTCTCTGGGAAGCAATGGCAAACACACTTTGAACAAAGACAAACGATACAAGGACCTACAACAAATAAATGGAACCCTGGAAGAACAGATGAAAGCTCACTGGACATTGACAGGGGGACGCTAGAAGAACTTATAAAAAAAAATGAAGGAACTCTAGAGCTCCAGGCCCAGATGGTCTGACCAACGAAGGATTGAAAAAGGACCCAGTGGAATGGGCAAAAATACGAAATCAACTTTTTAAATATATTCTGCAATCAGGAAAAATACCGAACTCCTGGAAAACAAGTGTTGTGGTGCCAATCTTCAAAAAGGGGTTAAGAACTGACCCAGAAAACTACAGGCCCATCGCCCTACTAGACGTGGCAGGAATTCTTTTTGCCACTATATTACTAAAATCCCTCTGTAAGTGGGCAACACATGCTGGCCACAAAGATGAGTGGCAATCAGGCTTTGTAAAAGGGCTAGGTACTCCGCTAAACATCTTTATTCTAAATCTACTGAAAGCACGAACCCTTACAAATAAAGAGGTGAAAATCTATATGGCCTTTATAGATCTATCTAAGGCTTTCGACACAGTAGATAGAGAGGGGATGTGGAGAAAATTGGAAAACTGGAAATGCCCAGAAGAAATATTGTACAATATAAAAGAATTACATACAAATACATCAATTAAAGTGAAGCTAAACAAAGCGGGGCTCCTGTCTGAAACAATCCCCACGACAAACGGGCTCAAGCAAGGTTGGCCCTTGGTACCAGAATTATATAACTTGAATTCCTCAGACATGGAGGATGCCTTTGTAGGCTCAAGAATCTTTCCGGCTAAACTTGCTAACATTCCTATTGGAAGACTGATATATGCGGACAACAGTCTTAATTGATCAGACCCCAAGAGGCCTTCAACATCAATTATCTGCTTTGGAGGCATATGTAGCAAAAAATAAAATGACTATAAACCCGGGAAAATCAATGATTTTGCCATTCACTAACAATAAGAAAGGAAAAAACACAAACTGCGCAATGGTACTTAAACAGCATAAAGATAAAAGAAGTGTCTAAAATTACGTACCTAGGCGTTTGTGTTAATTCAGACAGAACCAAAGCACCAAGACATCATGAGTTGAAAAACAAACTCAAAAACCTGACGGGACAAGCAAAGATCCTCTGGGCACGATTCTGTCGATTCTCCATGAAACCCCTGATACACTTTTATCGAGAAAAAGTGGTGGCAATTCTCACCTATGGTTCCCAAACATCGCTAATTTTGGATGCCACTATATGGACTGGTTTAGAAGGCAAATTCTGGAGAACAACCTTGGGTTTGCCAAAATCCTTTCCAATTCAAATCATTCGAAGAGAACTGGCACTATCTTCTCTAAAAGTCATCGTTGAATGGAAGATATCATTCTTCAGAAAATGCTTCGAACCAAATACTAAGAGGGGCTTCGCAGCTATCAAAAAAGCAATGAACGAGAAATCGGAACCGATCTTAACTGAATGGTCCAAGGCATGCCAGGCAATCCTGTATAACTTGAATGAAACAAAAGAGTCCTTACTAAAAAACCCAGATCAAGTGAAAAAAAAAATGTACACCAGAGATTGGATTGAAACATTGGAAGATCTCTACAAATACCAAGGATATGAAGACTTTTGGGCTGTCCCGCGCAAATTGAATAAGCTACCGAAATATTTAAAACTATTTCCTAATTGGTTCCTGAGAAAAGGCTTCTTAAAATTACGCCTTAACCTTTGGCCAAGTCGAACAAATAACTACAGGAAAAGAACGAAAAAGGATTCAAAGGAATGTAGACTATGCAAGAATGCCATGAAGGCAGAAACCTTGAAACATCTACAGTTGGAATGCCCTCATTTGAGACAAGAATGACAGACTTACCTAGGCCACATATGGCAGAACTCCAAATTTAAGGAAATTGATTTCTGGTGGTCACGTTTGTTGGAAGTAGAAAAGATCTCGAATAACATTGCAGTAACAAAACTTCTGTTGGTCATCTTCAGAAAACTGGAGGGAGTTGAGACAAATCCAGGACAATGACAAAGACTCGAAGAACTCTCCAGTCCAACACTATGTACAATATTAAAACAAACAAAATAAAACAAGAAGAGAAAAGAAACTATTTGGACCCTGGGTTAAATTATGGAACAAAAATTTTAATGAACTTTAAGATTGGTAGCCAATAAGGGCCACTAGTTGAGATTTACATGCTAAATTATGTTTTTTTATATGTGGCTTTTGTTAAAAAGAACACTCTTGTGTCTTTCTTTTCTCCTCTTGAAATGATAGCCAAAGGTTTTCCTTTCTGTGTAAAACCAAAGTGCTAAATAAATAAAAAATAAAATAAAAAAAATAACTTATTTGAAAAAACTTCTCAGGGGTGGAGGGGGAGACCCCATAACCACCCGTGGTAGGTCCAGGCTCCCTCGCTACGCTCAGTCGCTCGCACACAATCAAAGCAAATGTTTACACCCCTCAGATTACAAAACTCACCAGCCACCCCTGTAGACCTCAATAGCAAGGCTTTTTCAGACAGCGGACGAATAGGTCAGATATGAACCGCCTGCCTAGATGTTATAGACCCAAGCTTTGCGGACTTCAATGACAGAACAATCAAACTATGCTCCGAAGGGGAGCCACACATGAAAGCAGTTTAAGTACCCTGGGCATTCAGCTTAGTGAGCTATTTTACCGATTAATTAGTAGGTCTTTTGAGGCCTGTGGAGCACAGATGAAGAAAGACCATGACAGTACTAGTGAAAGTTGAAGTGTAAAGACTTCTACAGCTTTTGACAGTCAGAAAATCTCTATCTGGAATTAAATGGGCAAGAAGTGAAACCTCACCAACATGACAATGTCTTAATGGGGGAGGGGGGCTCCTGTCATAGCTGGATGGATAGTTAAAAGTGTTAAAACACCTACACCCCGAGACATACTTGCAAACTGCAGTCAAATGTTCGAAATCAGTCAAGAACAAAACACATTTTACTCACTATGAGGTTTATAAATTGTTAACTATTTGAAAAGGTAATATTAGAAACAATGATGACGACAATGCCTAGAACTACAATGCTTTCAAAGTGGGAGAAATCCAGAATTAGGCACTATATTCAATGTATTAAACAAACCCCAAACTGAAATCTCTTCCCCCTCCCTAGCCACCCTACCTACATTGCACACCCCCCTGAGCCACAGTCGCAGAGTTCTTTATAATAACGGTTTTTAGGTCCACAGGTCGGGTCCAATAATCATGCTTTGTAAGAGCTTCCTCTGGCTTTCTCGTATACTGCACCGTCTCGCAAACGTGTGGCTGGCAGAGCACGGTATACAAGTTGCTATGGCACAAAGACCATACCTCTGCAGCAGTAGAGGGACAAGTAATGGGTACAATTCCTACTCAGCCCTACCCTACTGCTAAACCAGCAGTCATCCCAATGCAAAAGGTAGGCCTTCCTCACCTCTTAAAGGTGGCAAGGGCTGCGGCCGACAGCCTCTACTTTTCAGGAGGGACGTGAGCTGGCACAGAAGCAGTCCAAACAACATTGGTATAGTGGTACCCAAAGAAAAGGGTGTGCACCCAAGGGTCTATACAAATAAGTTGCTTTAATCAAACTAAAAATACAAGCACACATAGCAAAAACACGATCACACCACCCACAAGAGAAGATGGACAATATGCAGGCTTTGTAAGGAAAGGGACAATCAGTCTGGAGAGGGCACAGGCAATAATTTCAGCAGCAACATCGAGTTCACTTAAGATGTCTTTAAAAAAGGTAGAGAGTGGGGTCTCATTGGACATTAGAGCTTTTTAAGGCAGAACAGGCGGACAGAACCACTTTAGATACCTTTAATGTTTGTCCTTTGGGATAAACAGGTTCTAGGTGCTGTGGCGGGGCACCCGGCACAAATAGCCAGGTTGACTCCAAAGGTGTTTATTCAAGGTTTTACTGAGAGATTTGCCGTAGGTCTGGTGGGACATTCTTACGCTCTACCGGTTCTATGGAGAAGTTTTGCGCCAAGGCCTTTCGTCTCTATCTACTTCCCGCCGATCTTCACGCTCCCTAGCCCAGGCGTCATTATCAGGGACGTTAGTGATTGCCAATGGTAACACCCAACTGTTTCTTTCTAAGGCTGATGGTGGCTAACCTACACGTTAAAACCTTCTGCTCTTTCCCTGACCTAGCCCGCTTAGTGTTCCAAGGGACTCGGTTAGGGATGGCACCTTCTAACCTACACCTAAACACCTTCTGATCTTTCCCTGACTTAGGCCGCTTAGTGTTCTAAGGGAGTCGGTTAGGGATGGCACCTTCTAACCTACACCTAAAGACCTTCTGGTCTTTTGCTGACCTAGCCCGCTTAGTGTTCTAAGGGAGTCGGTTAAGGATGGCCCCTTCATTCACCCGGTGGCACTCTCTCGTCTCTCACACATGGTCTTAACAGACCTTCACTGCACTGGACTTAAGATGTTCTCCTCTCTCCGTACTACTGTCCCTGTCTTCTCTCACTCCTCCTTTCCACCTCCACCCTTTGAGAAGAGAAGTCAGATCAACATCTTACTGTAAGCTGTCCTTTTAACTGTTATCCTTTCCTCCGTCCTTCCAATCTACTTCCTTGCCTCCTGCAATTCTTTTGTAATAATTCCTCTCAGATCCTACCACTTCTCCTACTCTCCCACTCCCTGTGGCTCTTTCTACTCTCCCTCCACTGCCGTCTCTACTCACTCTACTATTCTTTTCACTCGCTACCATCTACTACCAATTTACCACTGAAATGCCATTTCCACTCACTCGCTACTCTGCTGTTCCCGCTACCTACTATCTCTACTCCCAATTACTACCACCCCACTACTCCTACTCTACCTCTACTACTCATGATCTCCACTCGCACACACACACACACAACACTCCACAGACCCCATCTCTCCAATAGCCTCTGCACTTCTGTCGCTCTTTCCTCCTCTAGTCTCTCGGATGTCCTACACCACCTCCTATCTGCACCCAATTAACCCACATACACAACTCTCACAGAAACTCTGAAGTACCCCACCCCCTCCTAGGCCTCGATACTTACCCTGACCAATCAACTTACCTGGCCCCAAGGATGCGACATGGGAAGGCTATGGGGAGGGCTTAAAAGGGCTGGCCTCCATTTCACAGTGTGGCTTTTTTCTTTTCAACTTGACCTGAATGGGGTCTACAGTGCTCAGTTATTCAGGCCTTCTTGGAGGCCAAGTTGTTCCACCAAATATCCCTGGTGCTATAGTGCATTTCATGGTTTCCATTGAGGCCGTTATTTCTAATTATACATCCCCGGTGGGCCAGTGGAGGTTTTCCATACATGCACGGTCTCCAGCTGACATGGTCAGCTGCAGCCACACTCTCCCGCTTCCGGCATCGTTCGGTGTGGTTGCGCTCACAGCACCCCGTGGCGAAACACAACCCAGCGTTGTGTTTACAACATCAACTGCTGCGCAGCTGCAATGTGGCCTTCTCGGGGGGAGGCACTCATACCACCTTCCCGCCCACGGCTGCTGGCGCGCTCCCTGGTCCAGTTTCCTCGCTCTGCAGCACCGGAGCCACATCAGGTAAGGAGGGTCTGGCAGGGGGACCTTCCTCCACAGTGGCACCCAAAAAGGGTTAAAAGGGGTGGGCATTCTCACAGTGCTTTGCAATACATCAAGTTGTTTTTTAGGCATCAGTTGTTCTCAATGGATTACAGGCATTGAGACCACTGAGATGCTGCAGCAGTGCAGTGAGGTCTTGTAGCAGTGGTTGGTTCGAATCAGGTCAAGACCATGTAGGTGATAGGTGGAGTCAGTGTCTCCAAATGGTTCAGTCTGCCGGAAGAGATCCAACAATGGGAGGTGATTCTTCAGTGTCAATTGGCTTGAAAATGACAGGAACGCAAACAGGCAATGGTAGAGTCAACGGTTCGACAGTTGATCGAAAGGCAATTATCAAACGCATCTCTGAATGCTTGCAGTGGCTCAAAAAGCACTATGGTGTGTTTTCCTTTGGCCGGGCAGAGATTGTGGCGTGAAGCACTGGACCTCACCTTACCCTCTTGGGCCAGTTCCTGTCTTCCTGGAAGGTGACAAATCTTTCCAAGTCCTTTGCCGGCGCTGAGCCCACACAGTCCGTTTAGGTTTGAAATTCAGTACAAAACGGTGAATACACAGGAGGCCCTGGGTCCCGGACTGGAAAGTCAATAGAAACCAAGCCGACAATAAAATTACAACAATAGGTTTTGGCCAGTGTAACTGTGGATTAACAGACCAGCATGTAAGAACCAGAAATTGCTTATATTTCTTTATTCATCTGCAATTAGGTTTTGGGAGCACACAATTATATAATGTTATTTTAGGCTTAGTAATGCCCATGGTTAAAGGTAGATCCTTCCTGTTGGACACATGGTTTCAACAGCTGCTAGCAGGAATGTGCATGTCTCACTGTGACTATCAATTTTCCAAACCACAAGGCAGCTGCAGTGGTGCCCATAGAAGTACTACTATGCTCTTTTAGGTTGGGGCATCATGAAAGGGAGGTTCCGATTAGCAGACACCACTTACAGACACAGATTTACCCGTATAGTTTTGATATTAAAAATCAGAAAACTTCAGGCTGGTCCACCCTCACAGATGGCATTCTTTCTCAGTTATGTTATTGTACTATGTTTTTATACTGCACCAGATTACGCACGTAGTAGTATCACAGCGCCTAGACTTGGCCGTGGAGTGGCGTGCTGTTTCCCTGCCAGCGGTGGGAGACTTTAGTCTGCTGGAAGAAAGAAAATGTGTAAGCGGAAGATAAGAGGATGGGAAAGTGGAAAATTGATGTTACGAACACAAAAAGGGAGGTTGAAGTGGATAAATGCTTTGTGATCGCATGTGTGCATGTCTGTCCTCTTAGGTGAACCATGGTTCTGCAAAAAGGAGATGGTGGATAGGACTTAAAGTGCTGTGATAAGTGGGTTGCATTTCAAGGCTGATTTGAGGAATCTTAAGCTGGCATACAATGTAATCATGGATGATTGAGGGGCTCGAGAGTATTACCACACTATCATGGAGGTTTGGCAGTTCATTTGCCCGGATGTCTCTATATGTTGTACCCAAAGCCAAACTCTACAATGTAAATTGTGTGACTGCCAAGCCTGAGCCCAGAGTAGCCAAGTCAAGGGTAGACTGCATATAAAGATGACTTTTTTAGTAATAGAAGGCAATGAAATGGAGTAGCCAAATTAAAGAGGCCTGCCACTGTGATTTCAAAAAGGTTATTGTTAAGAGTGTGTTCCATGCCATGACGTGTGGGGTCACAGTAGACAGGGTTGTGGCCTTACATGGAAGTAGGTTATCGAAGTATAGTAATATACAGTGAGAAATATAGCCTGAGTTCCACATGCATGATGTGCTAATTAGAGTATGTGAAAGGTGGATGTGTGACGAACGGAGTATGTAGGGAAAGAGAGCCAGGGCTTTGTCCCACTGTATGCAGTTACAGGCTGGCTCCCTTCTGTCATGTTATCTTAGTATGCTTTGACTGTTACCATGATGCTATGACACCCTTTGTGTCACATTGGACTGAGGAGCAGGGAGGGAATCTAGCGGACAAACCTGAACACCAGTGAACCCAATGTTCAGCACAGAGTTCTCCCTCAGCTGGCCAAAGTGGAGAGAACGAGTGTGAAACCAAAGTGAAAGTGCTCCAAAACAGAATCACAGGCCAGAGGAATGGTGATCAGGAGAGCGTGTACTCCTGGAAACACTGTTAATGACTACAATTGGCAGGGCTTCTATGTCAGAAATGTGAATTTGCCATGTTTGCTATCCTATAAAAATGAGCAAAATATTTCCTTTTTTTGTTTCCCCATTATGTAATGTTAGAAAGATGTTACACTGCACCAAGTCCGCACCACCAATGTGTAGTGTCATAACATCTAGGTTTGTCCTTTTGTGGAAAATGTTTAAGGGCTTGAGCAGGTCTTTGGCTCAGCAGTGGTCAGAATGTCACCCCTTCCACAGTCCAAGGGAGTCATTGTGAGCCTGAGCATGTGGAAACGATGCCCGTGCAAACACTGAGGGTAAATTCCTTCCACGTACCCCCTAAACATGCCGAAAGACGGCCGCAGTAGGATGCCCGACCTGGCAGCTCGTGGTGGTAGATCTTCCATTCTGGAGCCTACTACTAAGGTTACAGGACATTGAAAAACATATTGTGTGGCAGTAACAAGGTTTTCTGTGCATTTTTAGTTGGCATCCCTTTAAGGGATTTAAAAATCGAACTCACACATTTAACCTAAAGTCCAGGTCCTAAGAAGCATATTATTAAGGATCGGGATGGAGCATTCCACATGAACAACTCTGCATGAGCGACGCACAACAACCTTTGCAAAATCCATCCAATTATAAGCCGATGTCATTGAGTTATCCAGGATTACATTTATCAGGCGGAACAACAATGGCCGTGCCCTTTAAATGGAGATTACTCCGCTGCACGAGCGCGCTACAGCACTCCTCATGCTAATGCGTAGCTTTTATGCATTCTTTTTTCAATTTAATGTTGCATCCGCAGAATCACAAAGAGATTTCTGTCTTGCATTCTAGTTTTTTGTATTCCTTATTGCAATTTAACATTTTCGACTGTGTGAACTAGGCATTCATTATGAATAACCGCAACATTCTCTAAAGCTGCACTACTGGAAGCCCACTAATGAACAATGCAAGATGTCTTCCATTCTTCTTTGTCAAATCACAAAAAGGCTACATTAGAATAACTCTGCCGGTCAATGCACTACAGTAGATTAAATTCAACTTTGTGAAGAAAACACTGTAAAACAGCACGATAAGGCGGCTATAAAAAAATGTAATTTTACTCCAAACTCCAACAGGAAAAAAAATGGTGTGAAAAGTAATTTTGCATAATCAGTACACGCCATCTGGAACAATTAACCGATTTCTATAGAACTATGAGGATCACTCATATCTCCTTATTAAAGATCAGAAATTATACAAGTAATAAATCCTTGAAAAAACTAAGCATACTCCCGCCTGTCAATGCTATTTTAACTTGAAATACTGAAGAATACCTGATAAGGCTGAAAAGAAGAGATTAATATATGCAAATTACATCCAGCATTTAAAATCCCCAACAACTGTCTCCGGTTCTGGGTCCCTTATTGCCGCCTGGTATGTTTTATTCATACGCCGGCTCACCTGTCACTGCCTAAGCTATAATATTAGGGTGGCATTATTAAACGCCATAAAGCCGGGCTTTAATTGGAAAGCTTCATTGCATTTTCCAATTATTGGGAGTAAATGAAAAGCAGATGCACATAGTTTAATAAGGAGCCTAATATCAGTTCCGGGAAATCAAAATTCATTGTCACTGCTTGGCCGTGATAGTTTTATGAAAACTGTACCCAATTTTAAAGGTTTTCAAAAGAAAATCTGTCGAGGCAATCTGTTAATTGTTCTTTGGTTAATAAGGCTTTGAATGGCTTGAGTGAACAGCAGCTTCTTCGTGAAATATATATAATTTTCTGGTGTTTTATATAGTACCAATATCACTGTAAAATACAGTTTAAAAGTGCTTGATGAACTAGGTTATTACTATAATTAATACCCACAATAATGGTACTCAATTTCGAACCCTTGTTTGCACTACGTGTACAACTGCTCACTCTATATATCTATCCATCTACCAATCTATCCATCTACCAATCTATCCATCTACCAATCTACCTATCTATGGTTTTACATGGCCTGCGGTAGCAGCCCTGTAGTTATGGTCAAGTTGCTCAACCCATAGGAAGAGCACCGTTTGGACGAATCATCACAAAACTTTGCAAACAAAGTATATGGCCGAGTCAGATTGATTCTCGTGAGGTTTCGTGCAGGGGGGCCAAAGTTATAGGGGGGTCCCAAAATGTGTGTGTTTTCCCATAGACGCCATGGAAAAGAAATTTTGCTCATGCCTACAGCCCAAACCGCTAGATGGATTTTCACAAGATTTTCGGAAGGAGCGGCTGCTTGGTCCCGAAAGCGCAAATGTGGTGTAAATTCATCCAGTAGTTTTTTTTAAACAGCCAAAAAGAAGGTACAAAATAATTAGTGATATCTGGGTCTGGTCTGTGGATTCACTTCCCTGTTCGGTCCGCGGATGGGCCTCAGATTGGCCCAGAGGGCGGCGTGATGTCCGCGGACATCGGACGCGCCCGCTGATTGCATGGTGAAATCATGGAGGTGCGTCATGTTTTTTGGAAACGCCTGCACAAACTGCACCCGTAGTCCACGATATTGAGGTAAAAACATTAAAATCCACAACATTGTACTCATCAAACTAATGAAACAATCTCTGGGGAGGTGAGGGGTGACGAGGATGGGATGGGCTATGGCCATAAAAGCCAGAAAACTGGTGTTTTTTCATCTTTGATGCCCGTGAACCGTTCGGAGACAGCCCTGTAATGTTCGCGAACATCTCAGATGTTAGAGGCATCCATACATATGGTTGCATTACAGGGTTGGTGAAAAGCAGTTTTTGGATGGCGTATAACTTTAGCGCCACTCAATGAAACTGTATACATTTCTGTGATATTATTCTAGACATGATCTTGAATGGTTCTACAAAGTTTGATGCTGTTTTGCTAAAAGGGAATGAAATTAGAGGGGGGTCCCAAAATATTTGAAAGGCTTATAAGTTTGGCGCCATTTCACGAATCTGCACAAAAGTTTGCAAAAAGATTTAAGACCCAGATTTAAATGTTTTTGCAAAGTTTGGTGGGATTTTGTGAGAGGAGGCACAATTAGGAGTTTTTAAAATTTTTTTAGATGGATTATAAATTTGTTGCTGTTTGACAAATGTACATAAAATATTTAAGAATGATTATAGACCGAAACTTGATTTATTTGGCAAAGTCTGAATGGATTTTGTCAACTGGGAGCCAAGTTATATGACTATTTTATGTTCGTACATTTTGACACTTTTCAAAAAAATAAAACATGGATGGATTTGCAGGGAAGTTGTGCCTGGAGCATTGGCAAGGACTGGAACGCATGGTTTTGCAAATGTGTGTGGGTCTTATTTTTTGAAAAGTGTCATGATGTAGGTACAAAAAACAGTGATATACCATTGGGGACGGAGGTATAGCCGGTGGCCATGGGCAGTGGCCAGATTGAGCCATGATGACTTGGATAATCTGGCTACTGGCCATGACCACAAGAGACTGGAAATGGGTTTAAAGTGGGCATGGCCACCAGGGACTGGCTATGTGGTGAAGTTTTCTTCTGTCTGTGGCTACAGCCCGAAGTGCTGCACAGGATTGCATCAACAGATTGCTGTGACTATTGCTGCATAGACTCCGAGACAATGCTAGTCAGCAGATAATTACCTAGCACACCAAACTAGGTGCCCACGTGGTGACCAGGCCACCCCTTGAAATCATTAACCACCCTTATTTGCGACTAGATATTGGGATTGGATGCTGGACTCATTTCCAGAACATCGTAGCAATGACTGGCCCACAATCAATATGCCTTGAGAAAGACATGTTTGCTGAGTTCTAACAATAAATATAACATCAAGAATAGTTTTGAAGACTTCTTTATTACGACAACATTTACTTACTGAACAACCCAGTGCTGAGGTGAACAGGGCTCACTCTCCTATTCCAAACCTAACACTTGAAGGAAGGGCACCTTCACAAAAGTACCCCATTACCAGCAGCAGGGTACTCTGTTTAAAGTACTAGATGACGCGCAGTGATCTACCCATTCTACAGCCCTGCAATTACTTGAAATAGAGTACTCCGATTTGATTATTAGGGCATGCAGCATGGCCAAACCCTAGGTGTGAATGGGAATACATATTCTGCTTGCGGCCACAGCATGAAGTGCTGCACTGAATGACAAAAATCCTGCGCGAGGAGCATCAGCAAGGACTTGAAAGGATGCTTTTGCAAATCTGTCCTGTATTTTTTTTGTTGTTGTTTTTTTTAAGTGTGGAAATGCAAGTACAAACAATAATGATATAACCTTTCTGTTGGGGGCAAAGGACCTGGCCTTCGGCAAGGACAAATGTCTACTCTGATTTGCCTATTGGCGTATGCCCTGCTGATAATGTCTCACATAAGTATGCATTGCAAAAAATATGTTTGTTAAGGAAGGTTTATAGTTCTTTCATATATGTTGAGGAATTATTAATAACTTACATAGAGTGATGTAACATTATGAAACATTTTCACTTATAAAAACCTAGTCAATTGACACAAAAAACTCTGTTAAAGGGACGTTATGGTTAATAAGATGCACCCCACCCTTGAGACTCCTCTACCCCATCAGTTAGCTAGTGGCCTCCCACCTTGGGGTCCTTTGGCACTTTCCTCCTGGGCTCCCATGAGCCCTTGTCCATCCATACCGGCCCTTTTATTTGTGCACTTCTGTCACTGCACAATGCATATGTGCATGTGTAGAAGCACTATGTATAATTGTTTGGTATACGTAATGGAAATGTAGATGCAAAAGATTTGTACAACACTGTTAAGTGGCAGTTTAATATGTTGATAGGCTTCATGTAGAGTTTTTTTAAGTGATTGGTAGATATATTTGTGAATGGTTTAAAGCAAGCAATGAGGGAGTGTTACAAACATAACAGTAAAAAGAGTTGAAGGACTGTTTTGTGTGATGGTGCGCATGAGCAATACGGGTTTTCTATTAAGGCATGGGCTAGACAGGGGAATGCGGAGACTGTGGATAGTCAGAAACGGCAATGGATTGTGGTGTTTATTGTATACTAGAGAGAAGAATTTCGGACACAAATTTGTTTCTGTGCTTTTTTCTTTTTCTTTAGTATACAATTGTCCATTATTACCATTAGCATATTAGAAAATGTTAATGGGAATGTTGGAGATTCTTATTGAATCTCACTACTGAAAAATGTAAAGTAGATTGAGTCTATAGGTTTATTATTTTAGTTCTATTTTTTTACTGTGAAAGGTGGTTCCTAAAGCAACCTTTTATTTTTTATTTGTTGTGTGCAGGAGAGGTCAGTAAGTAAGGGGGAGGGAATGAGGGAAGGGGCAACAACCAAACACATGGAGAGGCAGATAGACAGGGGAAGATGTTTGCGCGTGTGTTAAATCTAAGGTAGGGGGCAGTGTTTTGCATGCTACTTGATTACAGCTTCAAGAGCACTTCGAAATTGCTTCCCCCTGCAGAGTGGTGTGTTGCAGTATATACAGAGCACTGTTGTCTGCGAAAGATATGGATCAACGGCCTATTTTATTGCTTTCAAGGTAGCAGTAGGATGTGTGGTTACAGCATTGGTTGCGGAAGATGAGATTGAGGAAGACCGCCTACTACTTCCTAAGAAAGTAACAGCCTTTCCGAGAGCATTGCGGTGGTTGGGTTTGGTGTGGCGCTGCATGGAGGTGGTCCCGTAGGAGTACTGCCCAGGTTGTTCGCAACTGAGGTTGCACTCAGTGCATTTCACTTTGGTAGCTTTAGCATTTGGTACAATTCCAACAGTGGTAAAGATGCTTCTTACTGGTCTGTTAGACTAAGATCTCTCGATTTTCTGAGATAGGTACTGTGGGGCAGTCTGATAATCCTTTCCTTGATCGGGAGCCAGTGAGCCTTTTTCCTGGCGGCTGTGATGTGGTCCTTTTTTGGGATGTTCGGTGCTGCTATGAGGGCGTTAGTCTGTATTAATTGTAATTTGTTTGTTTAAGTTTCGTTTGGAGGTTCCTGCAGATAGGACGTTACAGTAATCCAGTCTCGCACCCGTGATTGCTCTGGCAATAGTCATGCAGATTTCTGTGGTGAGGAATTGTCTTGCTGCATTGAGGAGCTTAGCTGCTGATGAAGCAACAGTACTAAATGTTTGTTGGGGAAAGAGGCACCCAGGTGTACACCTAAGGTTTTTATCATGTATGAAAATGGAATCTGGATTCCATCTATCAGGAAGGATGTGAATTGTGGGCTGAGGTTTTTTTAGCACTGCGGGGGAGCCCACCAGCAGAATAGTCATTTTGGCACAGTAGTTGGTCGCCATCCATGACTAGATTGTGGGGTATTCTTTGTTACGCACAAGAGTCTTTGACATAAGAGCCTGAGAAGGGTAGGAGGACTTGGGCGTCGTCAGCATAGTTTGTGTAAGAGATGCCAAGGTCATCCAGGAGATCAAATAAGGGTTTAGTGAAGATGTTGTAAAGGGACGGGGATACACAGGAACCTTGGGGGGAAGATGCTTAATGGGTTGGGGATACGCAAGGCACTAGGTGTGTGAGTAAAATCCAATGGACTGACTTCTAGGAAGGATGCATCCATAGCAAGGCTTCCTTGGAGAAATTAGCGGTGGAGGTGAGGATATGGCATAGAGTTTTGGTGTCTACTAGGTGGAAAGCTGCTGAAAGGTCCAGTAAGAGGACGCACGCACGTTTGCCGTCATCCCTGAAGGAGTCCATTTGGATTTTCAAGTCTAGTAGCAGGGACTCTGTGCCATGGCCAGGTCGGAACCCTGATTGACACATCCTTAGGATGTGATTCATGTAGGCTGCTCTGTCTAGGATATTAAGCAAAAAGGGTACTGTGGTGATCGGGCATTGTAGGGTCAAGTCAAGGTTATTTCAGCAATGGGAGGACCCACGATTCGTGCCGAACGAGGCATAATTGAATTTCGTGATGAAAGGGACAAGAGCTGCTGAGCACTCTTCTATGATTGTTGCTGGACATATGTATCCTTTGCATCTGGATGGTTTTAGGTTTCTGAGAATATTGGCTGTTTCCAGTTCTGAGACTTCCCTAAAGTGGAAGGTGGGTGCAGCGTGTGAGTTGGTGGTGGCATGGAGGTTGATGGGGCTGGTCTTGGCTTGCTTATTTTTAATTTGTTTCTGAAGTAGGCATATTTTGGTCAGGATGGCGTTCTGAAAGTTGGTACGCCATGTTTCGTCTTTGCTGATAGAGGAGGGTGGTGTGATGTGGTGTGATAGGGGTTCCAAGCTCCCTAAGTATTCTGGATAGTTCTTGCTTTGGCTATTCCAGCATTGTAGATTTCTGCTTTCGCAGCTGTAATGGCCTGCCTATATTCTTTCACAATCTTGTTGGCGAATTTGGGGATTTCTGAAGGTTTTTTTTGTTGCAGATAGCTTCCGCTTATCTTTTCTTTGGGCGCAATGCTTTGATGTCAGAGGTGAACCAGGGGTTACCGTGGTCTGTGGATTTTGACTTTCTAGGGAGGAGTGGGTACCAGTGATTATTTAATTGATGGCATATGACATAAGATCACTATAGGTACTTGCACATATTTAGACCACTGTTAGGTTTCGATGTATGTGATTTTAGCATTTTAGAATAGTTCCTAACAATCACTAAATTGTGAGAATTAGCAGCTACATTCATCATATCACTACTTGTGAAGCTTTCGTTTGTAGTAGTTTAGTCCGACCGCAGAGGGCGAGATTAAAGGGAGTAGGAGAGTAAAATAGCAATAGAGGACAAACTGAGTCCCACAGCAGGGGCAGAAGCAGGGCGCAGCGGCGTCATGAGAGAAGCATAGAGTCCAGCATAGAGACAGCACCAGCTGTCCAAGGTCAGGGTCTGCAATTGAAGGACCGCCCTCAAATTGGAAGAAAACTCTGTCCGTGTGCAGGAGTTCTACTCTGGCCGCTGGTGCGTGGAGAGTTGATGTCACCTGTGAAGTCATCAGGGATGTCATCATTGTGGTCAGAGGCTGCACAACAGGGGGTGCGAAGTTAAGGTGGCTTTAGCTGAATTTGAGTGGTTTTGTTGCATTAAGTTCTCACCTTAACGTCACTGCAACTAAAGTTTCTTCCTAGAATTTCAAAGGTTTATTTTTGCCATCGTTTTTATTCAATGCCACTGGCCATTCGGCCGTATCCTACTGTATATTTTATAACACTACCAGACCACTAGCCATGGTCTTTGGCCAGGCCCACTGTCTGTTTTAGAACACTACCAGAAAACAAGCCATGGCCAGAGGGCACGGCCGTCGGCCTTGCCCAATGTCCATTTTAGAACACCACCAGAACACTACAGGTGGCCTTCAGCCCTGCCCACTGCCCTTTTTCAAACAATACCAGGCCACTAGCCATGGCCTTTGACCATGACCGGTGGGCATGGCCTTCGTTCATGCCCACTCCATATTTCAAAACACTTGCAGCCCATCGCTCAAAGACGTTGATCAATCACAGACTGATTTTGCAAAAGAAGAAAGTGTGCAAGACAAAATAACATTGGACTTTTAAAAGAAGTAATGAACACCAGAAAAATAACATCAGAGAGGAAATGTTCCAATAAATATGTTGGCAAAGTAGAAAAGGTGCTCACCTTTTAAACCCAACAATCTGTAGTGAAATATTCCCAAGAAAACAAAATACCAATACGAGCCAAGTGCTTGTGATCTTGTGGGTAAGCGTCTGCACTGGGCACATGACAACCTGAGTAAAATCCTGGTAGACAAATACTTGAGCAAGCTTGCCAAACTCAAAACAATTAAGGGGTTGCATTTGCCTTCTGAAATAAAGTTACGCTATGCACCAACATGTGTCCTTTACATGTGCCCTGAAAAGCAGTCACAATCAGCGGAAAATAACTGCGCCAGTGTCAGGATTGCAACCTCCCTTGCCACATCCTGAGCAAATACTCATGACTTACTTGCCCTCTCATTTACTCTCCTTGCCCCCATGCCTGGTTTTCAACAATACTCTGTTTTATAAAGATAACTTGAAAATCACACATATCCTAATGTCACTCAAATATAAAAATCCATATAGCACTAGGTTGGGCAAATAATTGTACAATTGTAGCATTATTCCCGCATCTTGATTAGGAGACTACAAATGCCACAATGCAATTCAGCAAAGGGCAGAAAAATGGTCTCCCAGAGAACACTATGTATAACTCAAAAGGTTATACTAGTTTGCCTCACACGTACAAGCTGGATTTGCAATTCTCTATGTATTAGCAGCTAATTACCCAGAATTAGCTGCTCTTTTCATGTGGGCCTCAAGGCAGTTTGACTTTTAGAGGCAATACTTGCAAGTTCTGTTCTGCAGTGTGTTCTGAGATACTTTAAACTAAGAAAACAAACGGCATCCGGGACTATGGACTGTCTCCCATCCATGCAGTAACCGGGAGGGGCTGGCCCCATCAGGCCATGTCGCTCTAAGTGGTCTTTTAACTTGTGCTCATTTATTAGGCAACATGGTCTGAGGTTGCCGGCCGCTTCCTTGCTTTGAAGCTAAGCAGGGTCAGTCCCAGTTACTGCATGTATGTTAGTCCACGATGCCGATAGTGAAGGCCATGGCCAGTGATTCTTCACCCAGACTTCACTGTAGCTGTACACATTTTTTTTTATAGCCGCAGGTACAGAACTACAGCTAACCTCGGCTATCTGTAGTCATATTATAGCCACGAATATCAGAAAAACTGATGGAAAGAAAATGCCCCCCGCAGGCTCTCACCAAGTGTCGTCCTCCTCTGTGCCTACTCCCCACACACCCATGATGGCCTCCTCACCTACCCTCTCCCATTCCCCCCACAACACACGCTGTTTCTGTGATGTAGTTTGCTATGAAATGTCGGCTTTTTGCAGCTATAGCCGAGGTTACAGAAAAGCTTTGTGTTGCAAACTCTGTCCCTAAACCCCCTCCACTCTCAAATTTCACTTGGTGTCCCCTTACCTCCCCTCCCCCCACAACTCTAGACTTGATGGCATTTGGATGGCTTTTTCCTGCGTTTCATTTTCCGATACCCTTGGCTATAGCCACGGCTATCACTTGCACCTCAAAAATAAAAGAAAAATGGCTGCTGTTTCATTTAGAAAACCCCGGCTTCTCTACAATTTACTCAAGATATAACTATTTTGGAGAAGAGGGGCAACCCTTTTTTACCATCAAATATTTTTGAAACTACTGGACGGAATAGCCCCTTACTACGAAAAGGCATCAAGTCAACGCTTTGTGCCCAAGTTGTTTCAGACCTCGTCCAATTCCGTCCAGCGGTTTGGACTGGGCTGTCCAGCAAAAATGGGCAATTTTTGTCTATGGGAAGTAGGCAGCAACTTTTTTATTTTTTTTATTTTCTTAACTTTTATTTTTGAAAAAATCCTTACCAAACTTTGCAGTATGAGGGGGTGGTTGGGGCACGTCTCTAATTGACTTCAAAATGTCAACCAAATCCGTCACACGAGTCAAATGTTTTTAGCAATTTATTTTTTCGGGGTTCCTATGGGAGTCCGGCTCACCACAACTATAGGGTGGCTAGAGCCACCCTATAAAATGTATATATACAATGAAAAAACTTTGAAATTCAGGGAAAAGAAAATTGGTTAAGAGTGTTAAGATGATCAGATTTTACGTAACAAAACCCCTGAAACTCAGCAATTGCATTTTGAGCAAGTCCACCTTAACTATGGGTCCCCTGTTGAACAACGTATGACCACAATATCACTAATTACATCATGCATGACATCACCAATGAGATCAATAATTACATCAAATGTGACATTACTGATTAAATAAGTTAGAATAATTTTGTTGACCTCGATTCATATTTTATTAAACTGAACAATTAAAAGAACATGGCATGGAACAATACAATGATACAGAAGTATGATATGGTTAATTGTGGATCATTCATTTGCTGTAAATAACGTATGAGGTTTAAAATAAAAAGATGTAACGTTATACAAATGGTTTAAATTTCATGTATTAGTAAACAATTACAATACTTCACTGCGGGGAAGGAACCTGATACAGGCAAATCTATTTCAGTTGTTTTAAACATGATATAATAATAAGTATATGTAGTGGTAAAAGAATTGATAGAAGTAGAAATATGTTTAATGTAAATGTTGTGAAAATAGGAAATATACACATTTACATTTCCCCTTACTTTGAGAACATTACATGGATACATTATTTTCTAAATGACACGTTAAAAAAACAATACACATATTCTAACTTCATCTGTCCAAATCATGTGACATTGAGTAGTGAAGTGTCAGCCGAGCTGGCCAATGCTTTGAACACTTCTTTTCTGGATTAAATTAAAACAATCCAGGAACATATTAGGGAAGTAGAGGCAGGGAGAATTTAGCTATATCCCTCCCTCCCTCTGAAATGGGATTCCAGAGGGAAGGAGGGAAGGCTGTAAATATCACATCGTTTGGCTTTGACACAGTTTCGGAAGACACCATATGTGCACTATTAATGGCACTTAAACCTTCAAATGAGAGAGCTTACATGACTTCCATGAGCGCTCATCGTGGTCTCGGGGAAGACACCGATTGCATCAGCGATGGGTGTCCTTTCAACGAAACTTGCTGTTACACAATGGGCAACATTTAAAGGCTGTCGTCACCTACCTGCCTGTGTGGCAAAACGCCTGGCATTAGATATAACCCCCTTCAGGACTGTTTTGTAAATGAATCTCTGAGCCAATGGATAGTTTCAGCAGAATTGAAGCTCTCTATAATATCTCCACTCCTGAATAAAACGAGTTTGTATCCTGCTAACCTGTACAACTATTAGTCTGTGGCAGGTCTCGAGTGGCCTGGTAATATTTTGGAAAAGGTGGTCACAACGTAGCTTCAGGAATACGTGGAGAGAGAATTTCTATTACATTCCTTGCAATCAGGCTTTAAACCAAAATTCGGAACAGAGACAGCATTGGTCGTGGGTTTGGGACGAAATATTGTGAATGGGTGATCAAGGGGAATTATCACTCCTCATTATGTTAGACCTCTTTGCGGCCTTTGATACAGTGGACCATGACATTCTCATTGACTGACTCAGGAAAATAGGGAATGTCTCAGCCAGTGCTCTCAAATGGTTCACTTCAATTCGGCCTGGATGGTTCCAACGGGTGAAGCTAGGGGGTTTCTTATCAGATGCCCTCTCGCAGCATTGCAAAGCCCCCCATGGCTTCTCCCTGTCACTGCTACTATTTCATCAATACCTTCGTCCTTTAATGGATAGCCTTTCGAACACAGACAAACTGTTTACAGTCATATGCCAATGACACTCAGATCTTTCGTAGATTAAGTGATATTGAGGAGACTTTTCTGTGGGTGAGCAATGCCTGAAGGAGATTAGTGCATGGATGTCCACCAATTGGCTCCAACTCAATCCTACTAAAACCAAGATCATTTTGTTTGGCCCAAAGCATCGGCTCAGTGAGACTAGATGTCCCCTGACCCCTTTCTTTCAGGTTCAAAATTGAAGAATTGAAAGAACCTAGGCTGAATATGGCAGAGCGATCTGGGCTGCGAAGGACAAATTGGAGGCTCTTCCTTATGTTCCCAAGAAGGATCATGTGGCAGTGGTACGAGCTCTGGTCAATTCAAAGATGGATTATTTTAACAGTTTATTGACAGGGGCTCCTGCAAAACAAATATCCCAGCTGCAGAAAGCTCAAAATGCAGCAGTCAGACTGGTGTCTGGAGTCAAGAAGTCCTCACCAATCTCAGGGCTACGCCGGTCGATCCATTGGTTGGCTGTGGAGGATAGGATAAAGTTGCAGATTGGTTGCATTATATTGAAATGCTTGAACAATCTAGCTCCTTCCTATCTGGTCGACAAGTTAAATCGCTACCAACCATCACGGCTTTTAAGGTCAAAGGACACATTGAACCTCATTCCGAGGTTGGTGCTAGTCATGGCGCTATTAGCGCCATGACTAGCACCAATACCGGTACCGCCACCGACTTGGTGGTATGGGGACTTACTGGTCTATTCCGACCTTTGCGGGACCCGTAAATCCCCATTTGAAAAGCCATTCCCCATTCCCATTTGAGCCCCATAGGGCTCAATGGGAAGGCGTCAATAACGGTACCGCAAAATGCAGTACCGTTATTGACCCCGGTATCCCTTTGCAGGTCACGTCCATAATGCGTTGAGAGGGACCCGCAAAGGGACCTCAGAATAGGTTGCAAAGGGATTACCGGCACCGGTGTCATTACCGGTGCCCAGTATCCCTTTGCGCCCAGGTCGTAATGACCCCCATTTTTACTGACGATCCCTCCATCCTGTTGTGTATTCCGAGGAGACTGTAGATTTTCAGTATACAGACCAAAGCTGTGGAATAGTCTACCACTGGGGATTAGGACAATAGAGTCACTGCCCAGGTTTCGATAGAAACTTAAACTCATCTATTTAAACAAGGCTGAGGTTGTCGGTTTAGGGATGGTATAGTAACTTCACCGAGACGGCAAAGTACTGCAGATATAGTTTTAACACCTGCACCTTGATATGATTGGTTTTGTCACAGTAGCGCAATACCAATATCTCAATCAATCAATCATAGAAAGTATGTGCCCGTGAGAATTGTAATAGACTAGAACCTAGGAATTCAAAGTTTGGCTGATGTACTAAAAAATCAATTACTTTTGCTACATAATTAAATTTATTGAAACAAAGGAAATTATAAAGTAAATATGTAATTATAGACATGGCAATTGAATTACTAATATTTGTACCCTTTTCTTTTGAAAATAAATTATGAATTTTAATCCAATATAACAGATTACCTTCCAAAGTACATACATACTTACATGGTATTCTTCTTTGTAATACCATCTGTATGTACTTCTGATTGTACACTGTGCGTTACATTTGAAGAAAGCAGGGCAGAATACATTGCACTGTGTAAGTATGAAATATGCACATATGTTATGTTCGAAGACATAAATTGTCATACTTCAAAATGTAAATAATCAAACCAGTGACGTCAGTGATGTCATGTATAATGTAATTAGTGACATCATCAGTGATGTCATGTATGATGTATAGCGATGTCACCAGATGTCATCTGTGATGTCATCATTGTGGTCATATGCTGCACCACAGGGGTTGCTGTATTAAGGTGGACTTGTTTGAAATGCGATTGCTGCATTTCTGGAGTTTTGTTGCATTAAATCTGATCTCCTTAACACTCTCTTAACCAAGGTTTTATTCACTGAATTGCAAGGGTTTTGTTACACTATAGTTTCTTTGGGGCCCACTAGCCATGGCTTTTGACCATGGCCACTGTACAAGTTGCACCAATTGTTATTTTGGAGCCCACTAGCCATGGGCTTCGGCGGTGGACACTGTGTATGTTGCACCAATAGGTTTCTTTGGGGCCCCCTAGCCATGCCCTTGGGAACAGAGATCCATTACCCCGTGCCAATGAGATGTGATCACTGCAGGTATAAAAAACATGTTTTACTCTCTCCCCATTGCAGAGGGATTGCCATGATATTCCACCTGATAATGGTGACAAACTGCACATGCAAAGGCATTGAACTACCCATGTCTGCGGGTAGTTCCATCAAAAGTTACTAGCAATAGAATTGTGGAGAAAAATAGCTGCTTTTTTCAATTCTGAAAAGTCTCTCTGCTGCAAAGCACCCTGGGAGATATACCTATATTTTTGGGAGAAGGGGGCTCCCCCTTATCTGTCAAATATTTGAACAACTACTGGACGGAATAACGCCAAACCTGTCCTGGAAATCGAGTCAATTCTTCATGCCCAAGTTGTTTCGTACCTGGTCCAATTCCGTCCAGTCGTTTTGGCTGTTCACTAGAAAAACATTTTGACTTTTTCTCTATGGGGAAAACAAAAGGAGACGAGGCAGAGACAGCTTTTTATTTTTATTTCCTTATAATGTTTTTTATTTTCTAAACTGATCTTTCCCAAAAAGTCCAGTGTAGGGGGCTGTGTGACAAACCTTTTGTTTGCAAAATTTCCGCCAAATCTGTCATGCGAGTAAAATGTTATTAGCAATGAATTTGTCGGGTTTCCCGTTTATCTCAATACTGACCTTTAGTATAGTGCAGCGACTGCTGCACTTTTATATATATCGTGTCCTTGTAAACACTGTTGTGATGATTCTCCTCCTACACATAAACAGCCTCCTGTTTTTAGGATGGATAGGTTTATCTGGTGTATAGAATTATCCTTGCGAGTTTCCTTTAAATTGTTTGATTACGATCCTGACCTGGTTGTCTTATTATCAGCTTAAAGTTTGAGGGCGGGTTTTCCTGTAGAAATGTGTTCATTTTGATATGAGTATGATGGGACAATATCTGGTTGATTAGTGATCCCCGATATAGTGGGGTTTGTGCCTCTCCTTTAATAATATACATTTTTTTGTATTCTCTTTTATTTGTCTTTTATTTGTCTTTTTTTCTTTGGGTGATTTATTTAATTGTTTTGGTTTATAATAAACCTTTTCAATAAAAAAGTACATAGTGAATACACCGAAATTTCCCATAAAAATCCAGCTAAAATTTTTAACATTTAAAATATACAAATATCAACAATTTCATTCATTCACATTTCTTTGGGCGATTATCAGTTGCACGCTGCAAACACAAATGCGTATGGTAATTCAATCATGTTTCTGGCTCTGGCAGAACAAATATACGTTGTATATGCACTCCATAACATGTAAGTATTTGGTATTGTGCTTTTTACACATTTGACCTGTTTGCAGTTTACCATTTAATATTGAAATATATGGTTGAATGTGTCTAAAGTGTTGGTACGTATTTTTGAGAGAGGTTTTGGGTAACTTTCATTAATGCCCCAATTGGAATGACATGCATTACTCACCGTAATAGCATTGCTGATGATTGTAATTGCTTAGAGTTGCATGCTGTGCATATAGTCTGACATCTAGTGGAAATCACAGAGTATTGCATCTTTCCTTTGAAGATCGAAAGGCGACGTCAATATGGGAGTGACTGTAACACTCTCCGTGACGTGTAGTGCACCCAAAATCCCCAACGCATCGAGGTCCCTTTGGTTGTGTCTTTTCTGCCGTGAGGGAGTCTTATAGTCAGCGTGAACAAGTACAGAAGAGATAAGGTGTAAGAGGTCTATTTTCCTTCTACTCCACGAGTGGAGGAAGGGTGGGCGTATGTGAATCTAAGTAGATACAATCATCAGAAATGCTATTACGGCGAGTAATGCATGTCTTCTGATGCTTGTAAATCTGCTTAAAACACATGCTGTGCATAGACGGGCAAGCAGTACCCAGAGATGGTGGTGGTATGTGAGAAGAAACAGTAGCAAAGAGATGTCTTAGCATCTGCTTGTTCCACCTGAGAATCTGACCTAGAGTGCGTTTCCAGGCAGTAGTGTTGTGTACAGGTGTGTATAGAACTCCAGGTTGCTGCTTTGCAAATGGAATCAAGAGGAACATTTGCAATTAATGCTATGGTAGCCCCTGTAAACAAAGTAGAGGGTGCTCTAGGTGTGAAGGGTAAATCTCTCTTGGCAAAAGTGTAACACAGTGCGATGCAGTTTACAATCCACTTGGAGAGGGGATTTAGAGACATGGGCCCCTTCTCTACCAGCTGCCACTGACATGAAGAACTGATTTGTTTTTCTTAGTGGCTTTGTTTTTTCCAGATAGCAGATGACATGAATTACATAACGTAATAGCATTTCTGATGATTGTGTCTGTTTAGATTCACATGCTGTGCATATAGTCCGACATCCAGTGGCAAGCGCAGAGTATTGCATCTTGTCTTTCAAGGATCGAAAGGGGACGTCGACATGGGCGTGCCTGTAACACTATCCCTAACGTGACGTTTAGTGTACCCAAAATCCCTCACGCGACAAGGTCCCTCTGATTGTATTTTTTCTGCCATGAGGGAGCCTAATGACTATCGGGTGTGAGTACATAAAAGAGAGAAAGTAGTAAGACATCTATGTTCCTTCCACCCGAGCGGGGAGGAAGGGTGGGCGCATGTGAATCTAAGCAGGTACAATCATCAGAAATGCTATTACGGTGAGTAATGCATGTCTTCTGATGCTTGTTAATCTGCTTAGAATCACATGCTGTGCATAGACTAGCGAGCAGTACCCGGAGTTGGATTGTGAGAAGGAACAGTAGAGAAAAGATGTCTTAGTACTGCTTGTCCCACCTGAGAATCAGACCTACAATGAGCGTCTAGGCAATTGTGTTTTTGTAAAGGTGTGTACAGAACTCCAGGTTGCCGTTTTGCAAATGGACTCTAGGGGAACATTTGCAATGAAAGCTATGGAAGCCCCGGTGCCTCGGATAGAATATGTGAGAAGCAAGGTGACATGAATGTTGGTCTTCTACAGCCCTAAAGACTAGTATGTGCATGTCCAGAAAGTGACCTCCATCCCCTCAACATCTCTTACTTCTAGATCCAGAAGGTGCTGTGCCCCAGCCAGACCCCATGTCCTGGGAATTTAAGGACTCTTGCGTTTTAATCACTGAGACCCCAGCAGCCGAACGTTGAACAGAAACTGGATGAGGCCACAGCGTCTCCGCTGTTGGAAGAGAACCATTTAACCACATTTACTGTGTTGCGAGTCTGATTTGGGATCAGTTTCAAAAAGCCTGGTCCTGAAAAAGGGCTACTATGTAGAAAAGATTAAAGTAATGTTTGGGTGGGTCCCTGGTGAACACTGTAGGGTGAAACATTAACTTTACTTTTGAATAACTTACCTTTTCGACTTAACAGGTAAAAACAAAATGGATAAGTGGACTCTACAAGTAACTCGCTGAAGTACTGTGCTGATTAAAGAGAAACAGTGGTGAAAATCAAAGCGTATGAACATGGTTTTGATCTCTTTCTTTTTGAATCAATAAGCTAAAGATTCCTTTGTACATAATCAGAATTTTTGGTGCAATAATGATGGATTTACAATTATGGCTTGCATTTAAATCGATATATACCTGAATAAAATGCGTTTGATAACCCATTCAACATGCAGACTTTCAGAAAGAGTCAGGAAGACTGCACCACAAATGCCACATTCATTTTAATAATGCATGCTCCAGTCTGCGCGCAACATCTGCACAGAGGTAGAGCAGACACACTTTCCTCTGACATGCTCCGCTCTGCCATCCGAGCACAGGCGTTTTGTTTCTTAAGTGACGGAAGGTTTAATCAAGGAAGCAGGCAATTCATCAATCGAAACAAGGCCGCGTGCTCGGCCCTGACAGCGCACACATGGTTTTATAGAGAGGAAGCCGGGCCACCTGTCAGCCGCACCTCTCGGATCTCCATCCCGGTGTCAGCCCCATTCTCCCACTTGGCGTCCCTATTACATCTCCCTGCACACCAGACACGCTGTCAAGCTGAGCACGGGGAGACGGACAGCTCGCAAACACACGCAGGGTTCCAATACAATGGCAGATGGATGCAGCGCTTCCGGTTAACTAGGCTATGGCCATCGACTGAAAGATAATGAACAAATCATGTCTCCATCCCAATCTAGGCATGCGAGGGGGCAATAGGCAATGTCATGTCACAGCGCCACCTAGCGACTATTTCCTGAAGTTCACCTCCAGCTAAGTGACGCACAGCAAAGTACTGTGGGGATGCAGCCAGCCCTTAAACTAAATGCTCGCATTGTTGTTCTTTAGATTATTAATGTCACTGTCTGATAAGGCAACGCTATTTTATACACAGCGTTATCAGCCCAAGTTCAACGACTGTAAATGCGTGCAACCAGCACACAAGGTCATTGGGAATTATCAGTGTGGTGTACTGGGCTGTGATTGGACCATGCTACCTAAACATCAATAATGTGGTGCGTTTAAAACATGTAAGGAGAAAAACCGTTCCATCAGATAAGAGAGCAGAAGAGCCCACCTCAGATAACAAGTTACATACCGTGAGGGGTGGGGGGGTGAGGGGGGACGCTGATAAAATGAAGACTACCTGAATTGAAAGTGAAAAGGCGCTGGAATAATACCACACTTTATTCATGACGTCTGATCAGCTGCCAGGAAAAGGGTGCACCTGTGGGATGCAGATAGTTACCTGCTCACCTGGGGTAGCCCAGACATAACGGCACAGATTTTGCCACGCACCAGGGCCATTCCTTCGAACTATCCAAGGACTGGCTGGCAGCCAACTTTAATGCTGAAAAGCCTTTTCGTAAAATAAAACTGTCTGCAGCCATCTAAAATGGTGCCTTGCCGTAGCTGAGCAATGTACTAAGAACACCATGTGTTCTATAGGCGCCTTACAAATACCCAATGAATAAAATCAAATAAAACAAGACTGGCATTCACTTACATCTTATTTGGAAAACCTCCATAAACCTAAAAAGAGAGCCCAGTAATATCAAAGTCTAGTTTGAAAACCACCAGCTTCATGTATTCACCTTTAATGATATGGTTCCAGGTAATTTCATCACCGTATATTTCAACGAACGCCTGGCACTTAAACGTGTACATTATAATGACAATGTTCATCAAATTTAGTTTTGGGGGGGGGTCCTTCCTCCACCTATTTTTACCTATTCATTAGCCATCCAAACCCTTATCTGCCCTTTCCCACACACCCCTAAAAAAAAATAAGAAATCGATAGAATTTTCGTGATAATGTGCACGATTAAATGCCAGGCTTTGAAATATATGGCGATGAAAGGATGTCGTGCCAATTTTATAACCCAAAATGTTGATATGCATTACAAAATGAAGCCTCACAGCGCACACTCTTTATTTCATAAAGTGTGCTTTCAAGAATGTATGTAAAAGGCATTGCTTTAAAAACGCACGCAGAATTATATTGTGATTACAGTATGTGTAAAGTATATGCACAACTTTAAAACAGGGAGCACATTACTGTTTAAATCGATAGGAAATCACTGGTATTTTGATAAAGCTTTGTCAATGCTGATTTTCCATGAAACCTGAGAACAAGCTTTTTTTTCTTCTCCATTTATATCTTGTGGTCTGATCATACACAAATGCATTACAATTCAACAAAAAACAATCATGAACCAGCTTAACAATATATAGTCCAAAAGTAGAAATAGTATAACCTTCCCAAATCATACTCCCATCCAACAATAGATAAGAAAGAAAGAAGGGAAGAAGGAAAAAGAAAAACTTCTGTATTTCTTGTCTGCTCCTCCAAATTGCAGATCACTCCAAATCTGCTTCAAGGAATCCACTCCAAATGTCATAAAAAGATTGGCCATTGTTCTGCATTCGCATTGCCACGCTCTCAATGTTGCAAAGTGTGTACATTTCCTGCAACCACATATCTCTAGTTGGAAAGACTGCCGATTTCCGATTTCGTAAAGTTATCCTTTTTGCGACCAGAGAAGCCCTCAAGGCCCAAGTCACCTGATGGTAAGACCTATCCTCCGGATCAGTGACCTGCCCTAGAATCAAAGTCTCAAAGTCATCGTCTCGGTCTACTCCAAGAACTGTATTCATTATCCATGTTCCATCAGCCCAAAACAATCTGACTTTATGGTAACCCCATAACATGTTCAAATGTTCCCTTCGAATGGCCACATCCCCAGCAGGCATTGGACTGGCTCATGCCCTGCTTGTACATCCTTTCCGGAGTCCAAAAAACTCGGTTTAGAACATTCACCGGACGGGCCCTCTCTCCTATATTAATTGACATACTGGGAATATTTCTGCAAATTGCCTCCCATCTTAAGTCTGTCGTCTCATCTTCAAGGCGCTCCGTCCAGGTTTCCAGAAGCTTTGTGTTCCCCACTAAATCACTACTCATAGGTTTGTACATTGTCGATGCCATGTGGTCCTGACCTCCCAAATGAATAATAGAAACAACTAGGTCAGGTTTCAAGTGGGCCACCATTGGTACCACCAACGTTAGGGACCAATATTCTCCATATGTGCAGCCCACAAGGTCATATCTAACTTTCAGGTCATGAAATGAGAGCCAATAGACCTGCAACTTCTTCATTCCGCTCAGATACCAATGTGGCCAAAACAGAATTGTGTTTTGTTTTATTGAAGGATTTAGCCATATCGATGCAGAGACCATCACGCCAGGGACCATACTGAGGGACACTGCTATGTCTCTCCAGCAGGACTGCAAAAATACAGTCAGAATGGATCATTCACTCCGCCCTTTGAGGTGGATAGTAAAGCAGAGGGTCCCAAAGGACCCACTATACTCACCTCTACAATTGACCACTAACGGCTCCCTTACGAATGGCAAAAAATGCCTTGACATATGTCCCAGGTGGTACTTGGTGAAGTTAGGAACACGTAGACCTCTCCTCTCACACTGAAGCTGTAGTTTCCAAAGCTTAAGCCTGGGAGGTCTGTGCTCCCAAAGAAAAGACTGGATCAGACAGTCTAATTAATTCATCATGGATTTACATGGAGGAAGGGGCATCATACTCATGGAGTAGTTGATTCTTGGTGGTGCTGTCATTTTCATCACACTCACTCTCCCTCCCAACGATAGCTTGAGGGCATCCCAATGCTGTATGTCTCTGCCGAAACCTCACCGCTGCCATTTTCAGATTCACATCCATCATGAGCTTAATCTTACCCATTAAAACTTTTCAATTTTTGTATTGTCTTGAATAAACTCGCCTCTAGTGGCAGAACTCACAAAACATTTCAAAAGAGGACCTTACAAAATAAAGCAGAACTGTGCATGCCCCCGCCAGTCACAGCACCACCCACACCAGCATGGCCAGGCTTCATGCCTCAGAATGCAATCTGGCTAAAATGTGTTAACTGGTTGAAATGGAATCTGGACACGATGTTCTTACATGGCATAACACACGATATGGACGAGATGTGGTCACTTGACCTAATCAAATGAACTCTGAGCATGGAGTTAGCAATGGCCCCAAACAAATTGGATTTGTTATCTGGATGGGATGCCCTAACTGGGACTATTAACCATGAGCCATGCTGTTTTTCTGGGCATGTGCCAAGTGTATGGAAACTGACAATAATGCGCTAACTCCACTATGGTGTGGATCAGGAGGGAGATGAAGGAGGGCTATTATCCATACAGACATATGCAGGGCTTCAATTCCTGTACTGCCACTTAGGGTAAGGAGTCTTTTAACGCTGTACTACTTTAAGGGTGGGGGCAATATTGCCAATACTGCCATATGAAGCTCATTAGTGCTAAAACGATCTCATGGTGTCATTACCGATCACCACTAATTTGCCCAGCATTTCCACGCTTGGCAAACCTCTTAAATTCCTGGAAAATGTTCTCAAGTCCATCATATTTTGACCAATGTTGCTGGCCAATGTGCTGTAAAAGGTAACCGCTGCCACTACTACCACAAACAATTCTTGTGGGAGAACCTGCTTTTTCCGCCACAATAAATTGGTCTTTACAAATCCAATTCCCAAAGCCAAGGCAGACTTATGAAGTGGATCACTGGAAGCTCCTAAATCACCTAGACCATAGAAGAATTCAAACCCTGATCTTTGGAGACACCTCACATCTTCCTAGCACGTTGCATTGCTTGAGGGAGTTAGGCTCTGTGACCCCTTCTAAGATAGTCAAAGAAATATGTGTGCCTTCCTGGACACCATCTTCAAATTGGAAGCCCAAATTGACCCAACAGTTAAAACCACTGTCCTTCGACCTCAAAATACAAAAGACAATTATTTCCTTTCGTCCCCACCATGCAACCAGGAGACAGCAACAATAGCACTCACCCACCTTGATGGTGGGAAATTGACTTTACTTAAGAAATTCGACAAACTCCCCGGGGTGCAAACAATGCTCGATAGTCTGGGGCCACAGAGATCTCATCGTCCAGGCATTTTGGGTCCTAAAGTATCTCTTGCCACATCATTTGAATAGCGTTTTGCATTGCTCCACAGGCCTTGAATACTTAGACCAAATTTTTACAATATCGGAGCAAAGACACCACATGGTCACAATTTCATGAGGATTACCCTGAGCGATGGACTGGGGAACATTCTTCTCTGTACCAAATTCAGTCCTTTACAACTCTATACTGAAACGTATTCAATGCTTAGAGGCCCACCCCACTGTCAAGCATGTACTACCAAGTCGGCCTTTCCATTGCCCTCCCGCTAGCAGGCACGCCAGGAATATCGGTCTTCCAACACGAGTTCCAAACAGAACCACATATCTAGAACCATTAACAGCAATGATGGCATCCTCTCCTCTATGGAGGTCACACCTGACACGCTAACAGGATTGTCCAACTGCAGGCCTCAAAGGCCGGAAACATGTTGGATTTTCAGGATACCCCTCATTAATATTCATGAGATAAATTTGCATACAGTGATTCTAAATGTATGCACATTGTTTCCGCATGAATATTAATGAGGGATATCCTCAAAATCTGCCAAGATCAAGATTCCAGCCCTCGAGGTCTGGAGTTGGACAATGGACTATGACATTTCTCTGTTGTGCACTTTACTCGTTTTATTATAACATATAGGATATCATTAATACAACTCAAACCAGATAAATAAGCATGAACTCACACCAGTAACAAGGTATGCAGTGAGGCACTCTATGTTACATTGTGGACCACCAAGCATAAACAGACATTTTTCCATCAAAGGAGAAACTCCATCACAGATCCTGTGAATCGACAGGTCCATGTAAAGATGGAGAGCATGAGCCCTGTTCTACAAATGTACAGTAACCTACAGTGGTACATGAGCATAAAGGTTCCACAGCAACATGGCACACGCACATTATGGGCCATCATGCATGTCACCACTTCCTTAGACAAAGATTACACCCCATTCTGGCAACTGAAACAGAAGTCTTGAAGCCAAATTATAAATTCACTTTGGCCTTCTTCAGAAACTAATCAGCCTTTTATTAGGGCCATTTATTCAGTCTGCCCCCCTCTCAGAGCAGTTCAGGATAGCTTTATTGGCAGCAAACATTCACTCACAGTACTTGGATTTATAGTGTCATGGAACTTATTTCTTGGCCATCACAGGGTCCCTGTTGGTTGTTCTCGGTGGTGTCAAGATACCACACTGATCCGCCTGAAGTCTCCTACCCGGGACTCACACCTGTAGGACTTCAGTCATGTGAGGGAGGTCAAGCATCGGGCAATTGTAGAGATATCGCCCAGTGAGCAATCTTGCCAGTCGGGCATAGGAGGTCTTTGGTTGAAGACTGCAGTGTACGATCTTGGTCAGAAAGGACAGTCTGGGAGCAGCGTTGGTCTTCTCCATTCTTACCCCTCTTTTCTAAACTCCCACTGGTTCTTGTTTTCCCCTTTCCTGGGTTCTTTTCTTTACTGGCCCTTCTCTTTCACTTGTTCTTGCCCTTCCCTGGTTTCTTTTCTTTACTGACCTATGGCCCTTCTTTTTCACTTGTTCTTGCCCTTCCCTGGTTTCTTTTCTCTACTGACCTATGGCCCTTCTCTTTCACTTGTTCTTGCCCTTCCCTGGTTTCTTTTCTCTACTGACCTATGGCCCTTCTCTTTCACTTGTTCTTGCCGTTCCCTGGTTTCTTTTCTTTACTGACCTATGGCCCTTCTCTTTCACTTGTTCTTGCCGTTCCCTGGTTTCTTTTCTTTACTGACCTATGGCCCTTCTCTTTGACTTGTTCTTGCCCTTCCCTGGTTTCTTTTCTCTACTGACCGATGGCCTTTCTCTTTCACTTGTTCTTGACGTTCCCTGGTTTCTTTTCTTCACTGACCTATGGCCCTTCTCTTTGACTTGTTCTTGCCGTTCCCTGGTTTCTTTTCTCTGACCAATGGCCCTTCCCTTTCACTTTTTCTTGTCCTCCCATTATTTATTTTCTTTACTGACCGATGGCCTTTCTCTTTCACTTGTTCTTGACGTTCCCTGGTTTCTTTTCTTCACTGACCTATGACCCTTCTCTTTGACTTGTTCTTGCCGTTCCCTGGTTTCTTTTCTCTGACCAAATGCCCTTCTCTTTCACTTTTTCTTGTCCTCCCCTGCTCTCCTCCTGCATATTGTATCTTCTTCTTAACCACTAGCGCATGCTCCACTTCTCGTCCCCTTCTCTTTCCCGCTCTCTTTTCTGCATAATCAATGGTCCATCATGCACTCTTAACTGCTTTCATTTCAACCCCTTCACCCGCTCCTCACCAGCCTCCTCCGTTTCCTTTCTCCATCCTCATCTCCTCCACTGCTACACACTGTCTCTCTCTCCCTCCTTATCACATCAACATCTTCCAATCTGCACTTTCTCTGTTGTACTCCTAAATCCCACACCTCCCTTTTATATGATATGCTATATGATATGTTATTTATAACGTGCTTAATACCCAGAGGTTTCTAAGCGTGGACCCGGGGATCGAACCTGTGTGGCTCCGAATCATCTTGCTTCCAAGGCGAGCACGTTGCCGCTGAGCTATCCTCCTGGTGGGGTTGTGTCCGAGTAGTGTAATTGTCTGCCATGGCGCAGATGTCCAAGCAGCTTTAGTGAGGCATTCTTGGGAGCCCTCATGCAGAGTGCACGGTTCTTCCCATGAGCAACTTTCCCAAAACTCCATCTCGCAGTGAATCAGGATTCCCAACGTACATTTTATAGATTGCAGATGGATGTCCTCCACGTCCATGTCCTCCTGCAAGTGGCTCATGCATTATTATCACAACTGTGATGCTTCCAGGCAGCAACGAGGTTTTGAATGAGTGTTTCTCGCCAGACTCAAAAGGCTAGGGTAGATATGGATCTGCCACACATCATTTGCGACCTGTATTACGAAGCGGGTGGCAGCCCCCAGGCTTAACCCAGACCCATCCTCCTGCCTCCAACATGTGACTGCCACACACCCTTTAACCCATAAATCTATGCTAGGGCCGATTGCACTTCCTATATGGCATACTCTCCCTTACGCGAGACCACAATAATCGCAGGAGCGCAGTCCATATTGGCACACTGCATGACATGTTATTGACCAATGAACACAATACTGCACACTACACAATACAGGTCTCTATCCACCCGAAATCTTTGCAACCATACATATACCCTATGGCCTGCAAGAGCTTGGCAAAGAAAAGTGAGGCACAACAGGGGGGCAGAGAGTGTTACAAGGTCACACCAGTGACAGGTACCACTGACCACATTTCTGAAAGTTACCTCATCACGTAATGTTTAAGGCACTGCAACTCTTGTTGCAGGAACATGAGCACTGCCTGCTGTGTCTTCCATGTTTCTACTGGGTACACAATCTTTTGGGGGGCTTTCTAGCCAAGATGCTTGGAAAATGTGGTGTAAAATGCAGCATTTGGCCCCATTGTTTTCAAACTTTACTCGGAGGGGAACAATCTCAAGCCTGTTGTCAGATCGTACCCCGAGCTAGTCCGCCATCTACCCTAGACACAGACACATCAGCCCATTTATGGCACAGTAGGACTATGGCTACTGTGAGCTTACCCCCATGCTAAAGAACAAAATGTTTCAATCTCCTCTCTTGGTCAAGATGAATGTATGAGCTCACAAAATGAACCCCACTCCGAGCCTCCATCCTGTTGACCCCCAATACTTTCTGGGCAATTTGTGACATCTTGCTGGTGTGCAGCAAAGGGCTGACCCATGTGTCAAAAAAGAGAGATGGCTTTGTCTTCAAACTCATCTAAAAAGCCATGGGAGAGTGATATGATAATTTAGGGCAGTTATGAGTCTTCTTCTCAGGCTGAAATTACTTTTCTTCTATATCACAACACAAAACAAAAGTCTCTTTTCCGCCTTCATTTTGGAATGTTTGTTTTGAAATCTGAACACTACAAAGCTCTAGCAGGCTTCGCTATCTTCTACTGTGGTAGGTTGGTTTGTTTCTCAGATTTTTTGATGACATGGTTGTGTTTTTTATTCTAATTCTGACAATTTCCTTAGGATCTTTTACTTTAAATTCATTTGAAGAACCGAATGTTTTAACTTTTATCTCTATTTTTTTGTATTTGCCCTCAGTAAGGAATTACAATCTTTTCTTTTTCCATGCAATTTATTTACCACTTTTGCTTTTTATACTTCAGCATATGGCATATGGCCTGTTTGGTCGACTTACTTTCAATGCTAATGTGGTGCCATTACAACTGGGTTTGACGATGTCTTCACCCTAACAGCAGTCCTTAAAAAAGTGGCAATGCCCTGGCTAAAAATGATTCCCCTTGGGAAACGATACCAAGCAAAGAGCAGCAAAAAAACATGAACCATTAAAAAAAACAAATTTAAAAAAAGATTCGGTCGAACATAATTTTTTTTTAAAATAAAGAAAGAAAAGAAAACAGTAAGACATGAAAAATCAAAGAATTCTGACATTAAATGAATGGCTAAGAAGATTAGACAAGCACTCCACATAATGTCCAAACAAGTAAGGGTGTTCAACTCTGGGCTTTGTGACCCATAAACTGATCAAGCTTACAGGATATTCATCATTCCTAGTAATATATGCAATAGTTCACTCAGGGAAATAACATCGCAAGCAGAAAGACTATGAAAAGCACATTCACAAGAAATAAAAAACAGACTTACATCACCAAAACGTACAACAAATTGTACTGGTCGAAAAATGGCCTCTACCACAAAAGGTTGCACTTTTTTCTATTTTTTAAATGAACTCCTGAGAAATAACAATAGGTTGGCGAAACATGAATTTGCTTGAAAACATTTACATACAATGATTTTGAATGGAAATCTTGTGTATGGGCAGTTGATATCCTGTAAGCCAATGCCGTTAGCCTTATGGGTAGATCAGAGTTGAACGCTCCAGCGTACCAAGATAACCAAGTAGAACCATCGAGACAACCTTTTGACCCGTGCCACAGATCACGCTGACAGAACACGCTTGCTAACATTTAGCTCAGCCAGGCCAATTCCTGTCAAGTTTACCACATCCAGGCATATGAAGGTCATTCAGTACTGTTTTTTCCCTTTGCATCCTGGGACTTTTAGTTTGCATTTCTCATATGAAATTTAGGAAAACTAAAAGTCCCATAATTCAAAGCGAAAACAGGACTGGATTGATTCTCACGCATGGTCACAGGAAACTTTAGAGCTCTCCAATTCACATATAAACATGCCTTTTTGTAAAATTAAAATAATATGAATAGGGAAAGGATCTGGAAACAGTGGGAGGCAGCTTCTGGAAGTGGTCGCTAATCCCCAATGTAATGCCTTTACGTGGGTGCATTCACAAATTCCCTACTATTATCTTAGGTAATAGCTTGTTGCAGGGATGCATTACAACACTACAGTAAATTACTCTGATTTGCAGTGAAGTGACTAAAGGTATTAAATAATGTGGTTTATGGGATAATCTTTACTGTGTTGATGGAATCAGACTTGTAGATCATGCAGCATGCTGAAGTCATGTGCACTATATAACCAATAAGTGGGTGCTGCCAGTGCACAGAACGCTCTAAATGCAATTGGCTGCAGAGGGGCTAAAAACATCAAAGTGCAACACTGGAAAATCTAAGGGGAAAAAACATGCACTGGAAGCTGCCAGTTAAAAAAGCTGAATGTCTATGTGCTGCTGAGTGCTCAATATTGGGATAGGGCAGGTGCTGAGCAGGTCCCCCTTTGGCAGCTGGAGGAGTGGACGGGGTGAGAGATGAAGTCATTTGTGCACCATCAAACCAACTGGTCATGTAGAGTAACCAGGATTAGTGTTCTTGTTCCCCAATCTACAAGAACCACACCTCCTCAGCTGGCACATACCCTGAACTTAGAAGAGGTTGTGCAGTAGCACCTGGAGCGTTCCAAGTGCCAGATGGGACTACCAAAAAATGATCTCTGGCCCAAATGACTGGACAGACTCAAAGAATATGGTAAAATACTACTTTATTATGAGCTAAATAAAGTAGGAAAACGAGGGGAACAAACAGATTGAAGCTCACACACACTCGAAGCATTTCAATTACAAAACATGCTTTATACCTCAATGTATGTCAGATCTGACGTCATCTTACGTGGCAATCAGTAAAACCCTATCGAACAGAGATTGGTTAGGGGAACATATATACCTACAGCTTACTTAGGGTTAATAACATCATTGGAAGCCCCTTATCAAGTAAGCACGCCTTGAACCACCTCCGACTGCATACAATACAGATAATAGCAGAACAGCAGCAGCAGATTGGCTTCTGCAACAATGTATAATCCATCATTATATAGGCTTGAATGATTGGTTGGCATTCTCTCCCAAACCTGGACATTCGGCTTGTTAGCAGCACGTAAGCTAAAACTGAACCCAGGTGAGGGGAACAACATCAGGTGACTGATCACTTGGCCAATTCGCCTACCATCTCTTATCAGTTAGGCCCTAAACCAAAGCTTCTTCTTTGTAGTTGGCCTTGCTGACTGTTCTCTTCCTCAGAACTTTAAAGGGAGTGAAGGTACATTGCTATCTTCATTTGGTGCTTAATGAAAAGGCCTTGTGTCCTGGTCTTGCACCACATGTGAGGAGACCATGATTTTGTCCATTATGACCGTTTATTTAGTGCTATTGGATTCAATTGAGCTGGGTGCCATTACTCCTCTTGGCCTGTGGAGATTTGGCTGCTCAGTCTTGCATATGCTTTCTGCATCTTTGATTGTTCAATACTTGGCACTTACAAATGTTCACTCCTTTGGCTCCTTTGCTTAATCTAAGAGAAATATGTCCTTTGTACATAGCTTATCCTCTTCGATTTCTTTTGTTCCTTGTAGTTGCTTCTGATGCCAAGCCAAGCAAATATTCTTTGTTCTTGCACAGAGCTGTATTCCAATGCCTGTCAGATCTGCAGCGTTGATCGCTCTCCTTCACGTTTCAAGCTTACTATTTATACTGAGTCAACGTCCACTATGTTACACTATAGATTACAGTGAAAAACAAGTTACTTACCCCTGGTACCGTTCTTTCGACTGGATGTTCCTCCCACGTATTCCTCATCTTTGATATATTCAAGTGTGCTTGCAGCTTGCTTTGGAAACCTTTTCATAAGATTGAGCGTTGTGCAGCGTTGGATGTTGGTCCTCAACGGCCTCTGCAGCATCCTTCGTGACGTCAACACAGATTATATATTGGCACGCGTGCTGACCGTTACCTCCGTTCTTCGTTTTTTTCCCCTCCTTATGTAGCATGCTGTGTTCCAGGAGGCGATAGTATTTGCGTTGCGAGAAAGGAAGGTGTAAGACATGGAAATTGTAGGCCAGAGGGGATAGATGGGAGGGCGATGAGGAATACGTGGGAGGAACATCCAGTCGAAAGAAAGTTAACAGGGGTAAGTCACTTGTTCTTCAAATGGATTGTGTTCTCCCACTTATTACTCATCTTTGATAGACTCTCAAAGCAGTTGGAGTTTGGCAGCAGGTGCCAAGAATTTACTTTACTTGTTAACGTTGTGGAGGACAGCCCTGCCAAATTTGGCTTCCTCTCCTGATAAAGAAACTACACAGTAGAATCTACTAAATGTATGCAGGGGCTTCCATGTTGCCGCTCTACAAATGTCCCTCACCGGTACACTTCTTGCAAGAGCCGATGAAGCAGCTACTCCTCTGGTAGAATGCGCTCCAAGACATTCAGGTGAATCCTTGCCCGCCAATGAGTAACACTCATTAATGCACATCACAATCCATCTAGATATGGTTTGTTTGTGGCGGCTAATCCAAACCTATGACCAGCATAACCAACAAAAAACTGATCATCTTGGCAAATATTTGCAGTCTTTGTGCTATAGAAACTTAGAACCCTCTTTGGGTCTAAACAATGCAGTATCTCTTCCTCCATAGATGGATGAGGAGGAGGATAAAAAGATGGTAGTGCAATACTTTGTGCCAAATGAAATTCGACACAACCTTCGGCAAGAAAGATGAAAAGGCCATGAAAGGTTATTTGGAAGATAGAGCCTGAAGCTCCCTTACCCTACGGGCATATGTAATAGCCACTAAAATGGCAGTTTTTATGGTGAGCATCCTTATAGGGCCTGAACGTAAGGGCTCAAAGGGAGCAAGACCTCTTAGTACCAGGTTTAGATCCCATGATGACCGATGTAGGGAGTAGGCGGGAACCCATTTGTCAAGCCTTTCAGAAATTGTCACAATCGGCACTTTGAAATATGATCCCTCTACCGGAGATTGAAAGGGCCGCTAAACAGCCCTTCACTGTGGCTACTTGCAACCCAGAATGGGTCAAGTGAAGTAGGAAAGACAAAACCTCGAGAAGTTTACATGAGAAAGGATCTACTTCATTTTCCCTGCACCAGCTGCAAAAATCTATTCCAACTGCAGCGGTATAAGGATTTAGTTGCTGGTCTTCTCGCCGAAAGCAACACTTCCATTACGTCTTCCGGAAGGTCCCAATCCTTCTATTTCACGCTTTCAGATACCATGTGTGAAGGTTGAGAGTCCGGATCTCTGGGTGAAGGATGTGCACTCCCTCTTGCGAGAGTAGGTCCTCTCTTTGGGGAAGACTAATTGGAGGGCAGATGGCCATTTCCAGAAGGTTCGGGTAACACGTTCTCCTGGCTCAATCCGGGACAATGAGGATCATGGCTTTCCCAAACTTCCTCAACCTCTGTATTACGTGAGGAATGACGGGGACTGGCGGAAACGCGAACAGGAGTGGAAATTCCCAGTCAACTACAAACACATCTCCTAGAGCTCCTCTTTGGGGAAATTCCCTGGAGCAGAACAGCTCGCACTTCCGGTTGACACTGGTTGCGAACAGATCCACTTTAGATGTTCCCCTAAGGGTGAAGATCTCTTAAAGAACTTCCTCAGCTAGTTCCCACTCGTGGGAGATCGTGCTCTGCCTGCTCAGAGCGTCCGCCGCTGTGTTCTTTTCTCCAGCTAGATGAACTGCCAGAAGAGTTATTCCTTCTCTTAGTGCCCAGAACCAGAGCTGCACTGCCTCTCTGCACAGGGGCAGTGACCCTACACCCCCTCTCATGGCCACTGTGTTGTCTGTCATTTCCCTGTATCGATGGCAGAAAGGCCATCAGTGCTAGTCTGATTGCCCTCAGCTCCAAAAGGTTGGTATGGAGTTTGGACTCCGACTTAGACCAGTGTCCGCTTATTGAAAGCTCTCTCATGTGCGCTCCCCATCCTGAGAGGGAGGCGTCTGTCACAACTGTTGTCTCCGGCCGCGGTTGTCAAAATGGTTCTCTTCTCATCACATACTCTCGACTGGCCAACCACAGGAGATCCTGGGCAACCTTTGTCAGGACTTAGAGAAGGTCCGTCATGCTGCCAGAGAATTGAGGCCACTGGGATCTGAGAGACCACTGAAGGAATATCAGTCTCAGATGGGCTTCTGGCACAGGAAAAATGCAGGATGCCATGACGCTGAGCAACCTTAGGCAGTTGTAGGCCGGAAGACGTTGGGCACTCTGACATGTTTGGACCATCTGCAAAAGAGGTTGAGCCCTTAGCTTGGGTGGTGAAGCTTTTCCCAAGGCTGAACCTAGGACTGCTCCTATAAATTGAAGCTTCTTAGCGGATGTCAAATGGGACTTCTTGAAGTTCAGGGAGAAGCCCAGCTCGTGGAGGAGCCGCAAGGTCCGACTGAGATGATCCAGACACTGCTCCGGAGAAACAGCTCTGATCAACTAGTCGTCCAGGTAATGGTAGGTGTGAACCCCCGCGCCCCCCCCCCTTAGACTTGCTGCCACCACTGCCATAAGCTTGGTGAAAACCCTCGAAACTGATAATGAAAACCGCCATCCGTGAACCTCAGGTACTTTCTGTGCTTCTGATGCATGGGCACATGAAAGTAAGCATCCTGAAGGTCCAGTGACACCAACCAATCCTGGAGTCGAACGGCCTGAAGGATCTGCCAAAGAGTTACCATCTTGAACTTGTCCTTCCTGAGGAACTTGTTCAAGCATCTCATCTCCAAGATGGGTTGCACTCCTCCGTCCTTCTTAGGTAATAGAAAGTAAGGCGAGTACCAACCTTGGTTCCTCTCCGATACAGGCACCAATTCTATCGCACCTTTCTCCAAAAGGGTGAAAATCTCCTTTTGGAGGAGTGGATCTGGAACCAAGGTTGATCTTGCTCTTGAGGGGCAATCAGAAGTCTTTTCAGGAATAGTAGGTAGTAGCCATCTGCTACTGTTTGAAGGACCCATGCATCGGAAGTTATGCTTCGCCAACTCTGGACATGGTAAGACAGTCTTCCCCCTACCACAGTCTTGTCATTAAAGAAGTCATTTTGCTGTTCCACCTGCAGCTGAGGGTAACTCTGCAGGTGCTGAACGGGCAGTCCTTCCACCTCTACCTTTTCCACAATAGGGTCTTCTCCGACCTCTTTGTGCAAACTGGCCTCTTCCATTAGAAATGGAAGAATAGAAATGAAAAGAACAACCTCTCCATCCTTGACCTGTAGATTGAGGTTGTCTTATCGCTGCCCCCAAAGATTTTGCTGCAGCTCTAGAAGCTTGTAGTTTTTCTAGACAGGTATCAGCCTTCTCCCCAAAAAGAGAAGTACCGTCAAATGGCATGTCTAACAGACGTGCATGGACGTCTGCCGAAAATCCAGACATTCTCAGCCAGGACATGCGTCTAAGTACCGCGCTGGCAGCCATGGCTCTACTGGTCGAGTTCACTGTATCTAAACTAGATTGCAGGAATTGTCTCATGGCATCTTTACCATCCTGTATCAGGCTTAAAAAGCCTTCTCTCTTTCTTCTCCGTCTGGTATGTGCTCTGCTGCTAGAGCAGCCACGCTCCAAAGGGTATGGGTGTACTTCCTGCAATAAAAACACTTTTAGCCAAACAGTCAATTCTCCTATCCTCCTTATCTGCTGGAGCAGAAGGATAGGGTGTAGCCTTTGAGGATAGGCTGCAGCCTTTGAAGATGCTGTTGCTGCTTACCTTCAGGCATTGGGTGCCTGTTCAGAAATGGAGGATCCACTGAAGCAGTCTTGTATTTCTTTGTCAACAGATGGTACCAGTTCTACACTACCCTTACCCTCAGGGCTGCATGGAATGGCAGTACAGCTTCCCTAATTGGGCCACTCTCTAATAGGTCAGTGAGATCATCACTTCCCACAGTGGCTGCAGGTCTGGACCCTCCCAGATACTCAGCTACTTTACCAAAAACCATTCTGTAAGAAGGATAAGTGTAACCAGCTATCTCAGCATTACCAAATTCTGTCTCTGGTGATGTTTCCCAATTACTGGTTTCCTTTAATGTATCTACAAGATTCTGCATGTTGGATTCCACTATTAATTCTTCTGGAACATTTGGGGTTCCATATTCATACCCAAAAGGGGGCTGATCCTCTTCCTCATCATCCTCAAAGATAGAACCCTCTTGCCTAAAGAAATCAGGTCTTGGAAAGGGTTGGAACAATTTAGGCTCGGGAATAGATTTTACAATCTTCGAGAGCGAAGAATGCTCCGATGAGGTCGAAGGCGTCGAAGGTTTTGACGGTTTCTTCGAAATTGTCAACGGATGCATCAACACCTTATGTTGCTTCAAAGGCTCAATATGAATGATATGCCTTGAAGGTTCAGGTGACAAACATTTTGATTCCTTCGAAGAAGGCTTCAATGCCAATAGTGAATGTTTCGAGGTAGCAGACACCGGCTTCTTCTTGTGTGAAGAAGATTCTTTTGATTTATGTCGCGGAACCTCTCTTCTCCACTCTTAGGCGTGCAAGACGGGGACACACAGGACTCCAATAGACGCTGAGGGGTGGCCACTTTTCTCAGACTCCTTTAGAGGAACACTCGGAGGAGCATGTCATTTAAAATGTCAACATTTTTAAGCACAATATTTCTAACTATGCTGGAGTTTTTTCGGGCAACTATCAGAAGACGACGAGGACCTGCAACGCCGTTTCTTACCCTTTTTATGAGAAGAGGATGATGAGCGTCGTGAACCAGACCTCGAACGCCTATGTTTCAAATGTTTTTAAACAGGAGAGACATCTCTCGAATCAGAGGAAGATTTCCTCTTCGAAGGGGTAAGGGTTGGGGATTTCGTGCGGGGGCTTACCTGCATCTAGTTTCCCCTACCTTTCCCGCAAGGCCTTAACCGTCATCGGCTGACATGAGCCACAGTCATCGAACTTGTGGCCCGATCTCAAGCAGCACAGACAAACACAGTGCAAGCAGGCTCGAAGTTGGAATTTAAGAAGTACAGTTGGACTTGAGCTCCTGAGGAAGGGACTCTAGTCCCGAAATGCATTGGGCAATTATTTGTATCCTAAAATATTTATAATTTATATAATGCAATGAATTAATTGCAATGTAACTGAAATATACTGACCGCATGTTATGATAATTTTAACAATAACATACCTGTCGCTAGTAAAATTGTACGAATTAATTTATTTCTTTATTTTGTTCTCTAATTTAATTATAATCATTGTTGGTCTATTCAAACATATTACGTGTGCAGGGGACGCGAGTGTTCCACAGCCTGTGGACACTGGTTTCTCTCTTTTTTGAAAAATGTTAAATGTCAGTAAGGCATCAATCTTACGTCTGCAGATCATCAGGTCAGAACCGCATGACAGTGTCCATGGTTTGTGCTAATCTCGTCAGATACGAATGGTTGACAGCATGAATCGGTTTTAGGCACAGGAATCCGAGTGGCCCACAGGTTACAGTGTCTGAAAACGTGCATGCAGTCAATCCCCTTTTCATCTCCGCTGTGCAGTGTGTGGTCCCCGAAGAGGTCCAGTAATGGCAGCTGCCATGGAAAAACATGCCACACACATGAACTCTGCTCACTCTTTCTACGCATCAAAAATCGCCCATAGTAATCCCAGTCTCTTTGTCAGCAGCAAAATGGTGACACAGACGGAGACTCTGACATACTCCCTGCACAGAGCAGAGAAATGCACAGGGCAGATATCCCACCATGCTTCTAAGGCTTTGGGGGAATCCGTTGCAAAATGTGGCTGATGCACAACACCTACCGAAAGGTAATTTCTGTGGTAATTCATGCATTAATCCCACTGTCCAACAAGTGAGGGTACAAGTGTATTTATTATATGTTGTTAGTCAACGGGGCTCACATGCCTTATAGGCCTATAGTAAAGGCTTGGGGGAGGATAGAACAAGGTCAGACATTCTTCTAAGCATTTTATGGGTATTTCTAGTAAGACTGAAGAAGCTCTGTGCCATTCGGTCCACTTGAAGAGAAAGCTTTGGAGCAAGAGAGTGCCTGCAGATCTAAATTCCAAGTCTGGGGTATCAAGTTATCCAATTCATGATACCCAATGCTGGGTGGCTTCTATTTGAGTGGGTAATCGAGGAGGGGTGACTTATTTGGGACATCACCCATCGTCTGTTACCACCTTGTCTCTATGGTTTGCAATGGCACCTCATTGATGTATTTCTTTAATAAAACATACTTTTCCTTCTTTTTTGAACCAGAAATTTTCTTGACATTTTCCCTTAGATAGTGGGATTCTCCTACAAGGTGTCATAATTATCCTCTTTTCTTTTTCCTTCTGCTGAGACGGATGTTTGACCCCGGGAAGGGTTGGACTGGTGCAACTCAGCTTCAGCTAACGGCTGCTACATTATGAAAAGCCCATGAAAACATGGGTCAACACATGGGATAAATATAAAATAACCAAAACCAGGACCAATCGCCTTACCTGATATGGCGTACAAGTTTGAATGCTGGTTTTCGAAGTCTGGTCGAGTGTTTTTGCCCCGAAAACTAGCAGGAAGCGTTAACGAAATATGCCTGTTTAAAGAAAAGGATAAAAACAGGACAGGAAAGTAAGACTGTTGTCCTCTAAACATCGGTCCAAATGACACTGCTTCCAAAAGCACAACTATTAATAACCTCCAAAATACAAATGGTCTCACACTCACAAGTGACACCCTGAATGTTTAGAGCATAATACTACTAAGGCAATACTACTAAGGCAATTAGGTGATGATAATATTATTACCAGGTTTTTATCTAATACTTCATGCCCGATTCTACCCATTTCTAAGGGCATTGTTAAGTGTAATATTTACCCATTGTAATGGTCGCCAATTTCCTGACCTTGGTAGAATGGAGGGCTGAGTTGACCTTGCTGGAATTCAAACTTGTGATGCCCAGACATGTTGGAGGTAAATGCATAAAGTATTTTCTTTTTTTTCATTATTTATTTATAGTGTAAAATAATAAAGTATTTTCAATTAAAAAGCAAGCAAACGAGTTCTGCAAGGGGCTGTTTGAGCAATGGCTTATCAGTGCAATACAATCTTAACACACTTAAATCAGGGCTTTGTAACCTTTGGAGCTCCGAATGTTTTCGACTACCTCTCCCATGATCCCTCACCATTGCCTTTACTGGCTTGGGTTGATGGGTGTTGTAGTATAAAACAGCTAGGGAATCAAAGGCTGCAGACCCCTGACTTAAATCAATCACGATTTAAGAAATGTTGGGCGCAGCCACAGCTCGTGTTTTCGGTTTTACAGTCTGGATCGTAAGGGGGGAAGGAAAAGAGTATATGAACAACTAAGTGGTCGAAACACCCAACTAGTTGTTTAAAACGTATATCCTTTGCCCTTTCAATTGCAATTGTACCCGACATGGCCATGTTTTTTCCATGTTATCTTTTTTTTCGTATTAAACTATCCGACTTTTTTGGTTTATGTTGGTGATGTGTTTTTCTTCAAATGTGATTCACAAGTAATTAATATACCCCTGGCCATATTCACAAAGCTTTCTGACTCCCAAGGGTAAAATGCAGCTGAGGTAAATACCAACTGTGTCCATGCTCAAACTGCACCCAAGGGTGATTCACAAAAGATTTCATGCAGCGAGCCATGTATGCCCGTCCCGAAATGCGGCTGAACTCGCATCCCGATTCACAAAGAAGGAGCACATGCACACACGCAAGTCCCAGGCTGTGGAACTTGCACAGAGAAAGGTGAAAAGATGCAGTTATAAAGAGTTCAAGTGAAAGTGGTGTCAAATGGGGAGCGAGTGCCATATTTCAGGGAACGATGTTTTAAAAGAAAAAATAAGTGATGACAATCCTGCAGATTTCCCTGCGTGGCGCCATTTTCGAGCATGGGCAAATTGCGACCTGGGAGAAAGATAGCAGCGGATTTGCTCCCTTTCTGTGAATGCGCGTGCTCCCTGTGTGTTTGTCAGTGCATCCCCTCCTGTGCATTGCCCAGCAATGGCCACTCCCCAGTCACTCAGATTATGCACGTTTAGGTCTATGCCCTTCCCGCCCATTCATTCGCATATATGCATGTGCAAAATGTTGCACATGCGCAAACAATCTGTGCACTCGTAGTGCAATGCGTATTCGCTGCCTGTGTTCCTTTTAGCAATCTGGCAGATTTTGTGTGTATACAAGCTGCTCTTGCATTTACAAAATCTTTGTGAATCATTCTTATGGTGATGAACACTTCTTAAGAGTAGCGAGTGTGCGACTGTGCACAGAAATGTGAAGTGGAAGTGTGACAGCACAACGTGCTCTGTTTTCATCTAGATTTCCACTGCCACTCACTGCTATTCTACCCACCTTTCAAGACAAGCGAGCAGCGAACAACACAACACAGCACATGCAACACATCTTGATTGTTAAATAGCGCTATTCAGGTCATTTGTCATTCACTGCTCCCCACGGTCTCTCCCCCTATGCTGCCAATTGCCCATCATCTCCTATAGCTCCCCGCTCATTTTTTCTCTGCGTCCCTCACTCTGTTCTTCCCCCTCTGATTGCAAAATGCTCTGTCGTGTATCTGTATTGTTGAATACCTCTGTTGCTTCCTGAAGCGAAATCCGTACTCGAAAACCATAATAAATGGGTTTTTCGAGGGCAACCCACTATGATGAATCCTGAAGTGCCATCACAGAACCCCAGCCTATAATCTCCTCCCATGTGGCCAGGGGAAGGCAGCCGCTACCTGATCCTAACCCTGGGGGTGGCGCATTGAAGGAAGAATCACATGGGAGGAGACGGCTGTCAAGGTAAAATGGTGTCTCCCTTGGGCGAGACACAGTGTTCCTCTTCTTACGAGGATCAGCATCCTATATTCCCAAATATCTTATGGCAGGCATGCCGTCATTGTACAAGTCCCTCCCATGAGAAAATCAAGAGAACATTCTATGAAAAGTCACCTAAACAGAATCATCCTGGTACCTTGAGAATGTGTGAATTAAATGTGACATCCTCTAATGATCATGATTCTGTTTTAGGTTGAAGTCTTAATCCCAATGTCAAAGCTCATCTCCTAGCTCTGATAATGTTCAGTTCACAAAGCAATCAAAACTAAATAGAAAACTTAAAACCACTATGGACTTCAATATCTATAATGCCGATGGTACTGGAACGAGGAAGAGGAACAAAGTTGATGATGATCAATGGTCCTACTAAGAATACTGTGTGGTTCAGTTCTTGCACTCCAAACCTAAGTGGGACATTTAAATATGGAAATCATCCACAGGAGGGTTAAGGACTAGCAGTGACAGAAGCAGTCAGGGGAGAGGGTGAAACTGTTGGAGCTGAAGCAGAAGTGCGACCACCAGAAGAAACCGATGCAGGAAGAGAAGGCCTGCAGTTTTGCAGAGTACACATAGCAGGAAGCAGAATTGGGGATGGTAGTAGTTAGAGAAGCACAGCTGTTCGGGAGATGTGCTCCCGACACGAGTCGCTCAGGTGTGCTGGAAGGCGCAGACACCCGGCGGAGCCTGGGAAGCTCTAAAGGAGGGCAGTACCGGCAGCGGCAGTCACAAGGAAGCGGTCAACAATATTGCCGGGCCACAGAGGGTATGCCACAGCATCCAAGAGTGACAAGGAGATGCCAAAGGTAGCCCGTGAGTTGACCTAAAGAGGAAAGTAACCCTTGGGTGCTCTGAGATGAACAATTAGCAATAAAAGACAATTTTGAATACCGAACAAGTAGAAGGAACAAGTTACTTACCTGTAACTGTTGTTTTCCAGCATGGGTCTGGCATGGATTCACATGCTCATGAATATTCCCCGTCGTCAGGCTGGGAATCCTCGGTAAAGAAAAAACCAGTATCAGTTTCGTTTCTGATCTGTCTTTCGTAGTAATAACCAATCACTGGTCTCTGCGTCATACTGACCACAGCCAATGACTGCCCTCTACCTAAGCACCGCCTCTGGCAGCCATCTTCAGATTTGGAAGCACGTGAAGTGGCAGTATGACCAAGTGAAGAGCCGCAGAGGGGTAGGCGGGAGGGTTCGCATGTGAATCCATGCCAGACCCATGCTGGAGAACAACAGTTACAGGTAAGTAACTTGTTCCTTCTCCAGCATGGGGTCTGGCATGGATTCACATGCTCATGAATAAAGAATACATAGCAGTACACACATGCACAACCACGGGAGGTGGCAAAGGCTCAACATTAAGCATCACATCAACTCAACATTAAGCATCTTACCTCCTCACCAGGCTCACCTCAGGCGAACAGGTTGCGCAGCACTGCTTGGCCGACCCTGGACTCCTCCCTGGAATCCCGGTCGACGCAGTAGAATTTCGTGAAGGTGTGCGTCGACCTCCACGTAGCAGCCCTGCATATGTCCAGCAGGGGCACACCAGATAGGAACGCCGTGGTAGCTGCGATCGCTCTGGTGGAATGGGCTCTCGGACGGCCAGGCAGCGGTCGGTTTGCCAACCGGTGACAGCACATGATACAGCCGGAGAGCCATCTGGAGATGGAAGCCTTCGAGAGAGCCTTCCCCTGATTGACAGGTCCAAAGTTCACAAAGAGTTGTGACGTCTTCCGAAAACCCTTCGTGCGGTCCACGTAGAACTTCAGCGCTCTAGCTACATCCAGCGAGTGCAAAGTCCTCTCAGCCGGCGACGAAGGCGACGGGAAGAACACAGGTAACACCAAGGGTTCGTTGAGATGGAAGTCCGACGGTACCTTGGGCATGAAGGAGGGGTGCGTCCTGAGCACTACCCTCGTGTCGTGGAAAGTCAAGTACGGGGCCTTGCAGGAAAGGGCCTGGATCTCTCCCACTTGTCGTGCGGAGGTGATGGCCACAAGAAAAGCTGTTTTCCACGATAGAAACTTCAACGGGGCCGAGTGCAGAGGCTCGAACGGAGGTCCCATGAGCTTGGTCAGCACCACGTTGAGCTCCCACGCCGGGGCCGGAGCCTTCACCGGCGGGAACGATCTGAACAGTCCCTTCATGAACTCTTTCACCAGACGATGAGACCACAAGGACGTCCGCCCCGTGGTTCTGGTGTATCGGGAGATCGCAGCAAGATGAATCTTGATGGACGCGTGTGCCAGACCAGCTTTGGCCAGCGTCAGCAGGTACGGCAGTACTTGGGGAGCCGTAATCCGTAGAGGGTTAATCTTCTGTGCGTGGCACCAGACAGAGAACCTCTTCCATTTGTGTCCGTAGCATTTAAGAGTCGAGGACGCCCTGGCCTTTGCAAGAACCTCTCTGCAGTCGGCCGGTATGTCGTATCCCCCAAACTCTAGCGCTGCAGGAGCCAGGCCTGCAAGTTCAGCGACTTCGGGTCGTGGTGGAGGATGGCGCCTCCTTCCCTGGAGAGTAGATCCGCGTCCGCCGGCAGCTTGATCGGCGGGGACGCTGACAAGTCAGGAAGGTCCGGGAACCATATCTGCCTCGGCCACGCAGGTGCGACGAGGATCATCCTGCACCGTGACCTCTTGAGCTGGTTGACGAGCCGGATTAGCAGAGGCAAGGGAGGGAACGCGTAGAGGAACAGGCCCTCCCAGGGGAACGAGAAAGCATCGCCCATGCTCCTCGTCTGGGGAAACCTGCTGGCGAACCTCCGGCACTTGGTGTTCGTCGCCGTCGCGAACAGGTCGATCTGGGGTGTGCCCCACCGTCAGAAGAGGCGATCCACCAGATCCTGCCGTAGTTCCCACTCGTGGCACGAGCGCAGCTCCCTGCTGTGCGAGTCGGCGATGGTGTTTTTTATCCCTGCCAGATGAAACGGCACCAGAAAAATCCCTTGGGCGACGGCCCAATGCCACAGGTCCTGCGCCTCCTTGGACAGCGCTGGGGACCTGGTTCCGCCCTGTTTCCTGATGTAAAACATGGTGGTGGTGTTGTCGGTGAAGATCCTCACCACCTTGCCCTTGAGGGACGGAAGGAAGGACCTGAGGGCCCAAAACACTGCACGGAGCTCCAGGACGTTGGTATGCAGGGACTTCTCCGTCGGGAGCCAGAGTCCCCTTGCGTGCAGATTTTCGGTGTGCGCTCCCCACCCTTCCAGGGAGGCATCCGTGGTCACAGTCTCCTGGTGGGCTGGGGTCTGGAAGTCCATGCCCGCCGTCAGATGCGCGCGGGTGCCCCACCACCGTATCGCTCGTCGGAAACTCTCGTCGAGCTTGATCCTTTCCTCGAAGCTGCCCGTCGTCTGGATCCAGCGCGCATCCAGGAATTCTTGCAACGGGCGCATCCGGAGCCTGCACATGGGAATGAGGTAGATGCAGGAAGACATCATCCCGAGGAGGGACTTGATGGACCTCACTTTGGCCGCGTCGGCCACCAACATCCGTTGCACCTTGCCCAAGATGGTCCTGGTCCTCTCCTCCGACGGGGAGGCCAGAAGGGACACTGTGTCGAGCCTCGCTCCCAGAAACAGTGCGACTTGCGCGGGCACCAGGTGGGATTTGGCGTAGTTCACGGAGAATCCCAGGTCCGTGAGGAGTTGGACGGTCCTTGCCGTGTGGACCACGGCGAGCTCCCTCGTCTTGGCGCGGATGAGCCAGTCGTCCAGGTAGGGGTAGACGTGAATCCCCTCGCGGCGCAGCTGCGCCGCCACCGGTGCGAGGCACTTGGTGAATCGAAGTTTTTTGTGAAAAGCGCGAAAAAATAGCACTAACGCTCGAGAGCAATAGCACGAGGATCCCAACACATGAACGTGCGGTAAAAATCTGAAGATGGCTGCCAGAGGCGGTGCTTAGGTAGAGGGCAGTCATTGGCTGTGGTCAGTATGACGCAGAGACCAGTGATTGGTTATTACTACGAAAGACAGATCAGAAACGAAACTGATACTGGTTTTTTCTTTACCGAGGATTCCCAGCCTGACGACGGGGAATATTCATGAGCATGTGAATCCATGCCAGACTGGAGAATAAGAGGGAGACACAGGCTTAATTCTCCTTTCATGAAATATCAGGTTGGGGAAATATGTAACCCACATTGCCAAGAGCCAAGAGACTATAAAGACAGGCAAACATTGTGCAACCGTCCTCACATGGGATATTGATGTGGAGAACCTTGGAACAAATATTGCCCCTAGCAGAGGAGATCATTTATATATGTAGGAGTTTTTCATCCTGGCAGACAAGTAAACCAAGAAAGAAGCAGTTGCTTGAAGAAATGTGGTTGTGGTAAAAAGTGTTATGAAAAGAGACTATTAACTTTATCATCCTGAAAAGTTGTATAACAAAACACATTTGCTGTGCTGTCCTGACGTATTTCACCGAAATAAAATTGTGGCTGTGGAAGAAACAGTTGCCTTGGTTTTGAACAACTGTTCTGTGAAAGAGACATTTACTTTACCAAGTTGAAGGATGTATTGGATGGAAAAGACATTTCTGATTAAACTGAAGAAAAGTCCGTTAAATCAGAACTCTTTCAAAAGTGTTCCTGAATTGATTCAGGGAAAGGGAACCAAACCCTGACCACACGGGGCACTTTATGAGAATTATAAGTGTGAACCTTTGCACAGTTCTGTTGAACTGAAACCAGATAGATTTACGTTGTACACTTTGGTTGTATATGTTAGTGTGAGAGTCAGATACATATGGACAAAAAGTCATCTTTCTTTAGTTTCAGTTTTCTAGGTAGGAATATTCTCGTCAGTGTAGGGACATATAGGCGTTCATCTCACCCCTCTTTATTTTTAATAAAAATGGCAAACTGAGAAATCTAGAGCTTTGTGTCTGTCTCTCATTTCTGACCCCTCACACCACCCTTATTAAAGTGCCACCTATGAGTCAAAACTATTGGCATACGAGTGTAGATGGATGGGACACTGCACAACGAGTAAGGACTCACAGACTGCAGGGATAATTTGGCTATGTACCTACTCACTGCACGTTCATGGCTATGACTTGCCCTTCCCACTGACCTCGTGTACCACCCCAAACCACACGCATTGGAGAGTCTTTTTCCATGGGTGTTGATCAGCTGCACCTTGCAGGGTTCGAAGTAATCAGTCTACCTGTGAGAGGTACAACTGATTGGCATGTGCCCTACATACCCCTGGCTGGTCCTCGTGTCCCAGTCACATGCGACTAGGTATGAAGTGGGATGAATGCTTAAAGGGACTAGTCTTGACTTCAGTCCCAGGTAAATTTTGTCCAGCATGCTGCCTCTTGACTTCAGTTCCAGGGATATAGCACCCAGCACCCTTCTTGGCTTCAGAGTCACTGGGATATTGTGCCCAGCATTCTTTTTGACTTTTCAGGCCCAATACATAGCGGCCAGCATGCTTGTTTACTTCAGTCTCAGGGATATAGCGCCCAGCAGCCTTCCTGACTTCAGTGCCAGGGATAAAGCACCAAGCACCCTTCTGGACCTCAGTCCCATGGATATTGTGCCCAGCATGCTTATTGACTTCTCCGTCCCAGGGGTATAGCACCCAGCACCCTTCTCGACTTCTGTCCCAGGGACATAGCACCCAACATACTTCTTGACTTCAGTCCCAGGGATATAGCACCCAGCACGCTTCTGAACTTCTCAGTCCCAGGAATATATGATATATGTCATTTATAACTCACCTACACACAAGTGTTTCTAGCACCCTTCTTGGCTTTACAGTCAATGGGATATAGCACCCAGCACCCTTCTTAACTTTTTAGTCCCAGGGACATAGCACCCAGCATGCTTCTTCACTTCTCAGTCCCAGGGATACATAATATGTCATTTATAACGTTCCCGTACACAAGTGTTTCTAGCTCCCAGCACCCTTCTTGGCTTCCTAGTCCCAGTGATATAGCGCCCAGCACCCTTCTTGACTTCGCAGTCCCAGGGATAAGAGCATCCAACACCTTTGTTGACTTCCTTCTTGTTTCTGTTTCTTGATGCACATATTTTCACCCTGTGGCAGCGCACTGCCTATGGCACAAGTTGCCCTTTGAGGCTTCCATCAGTGCTTAAACGCAACACACTCCAAACAGCAGGTGTTCCTTCTCATTCACTGGCTTATTGATCTACCTTCCAAACAAGCCCTCTCCCCCAAACCCCTCACCATTGCCTGGGTATTATCATTTGCTAAGCGGAGGTGGAGGTCTCTCAATGGAGGTGACCGTGTTTATTTGCCGAATATGTGGCTGACAGTAATAATCTGTTCACAGGATGCGACTCCTAGCCCCATCTTCCCCTACTTCCTGGCATAAGAAGTTGGGCAGTGGGGAGGGAATCTGTGCCCCCCCTTACATCTAACCTAGATATCACATTAGGTCGCCTCTGCAGGTGTCTGCTCTAGTGGGACTCTCACAAATCTCAGTGGGCTCAATCCAGTGTTCAACCTTTCGAAGTCAGTAAATGAAGGATCATTATACCGGGTAACAAGGAGACCTATTACAGCATCTAGAAGTCCACCGAATCTGGCATGAAGCACTGAATACAAACACAATATTATCATCATAGAAACCATGTTGGATCCCGGGTGTAGGCACGCCGAATACTACATACTTACCCAACAGATGGCAAAGAAAAATTACATGATCATAGCCCAACAAGCGGGGAACCAGAGAAAACTGAAGTAGAATAAGTTAGTTGAGTACAAAGGGCAGCGAACCGAAAGGAGAACTCTGGCTTAGCCGTGGATTAAAAGCCCTATGAATACAGTAATACATCATTGATGAACCTCCGCAATAGAGTGCTTGCGTATTGTCCTGGGGTACAGTTAAGAACCCTTACAGATGGCCACAACATTAAAAATAAAGCAAACAGTTATTTAGTGCCATCACTGTGCTTGTAGACGTCTTTGCAGCCCTTCAGTGAGGCAGAATGAAAGCGTGATCTCCTGTATGAATTGTCAGGGAATTTTGCAACGTAACAATACCTTTTTTATTAACTGTACAGAATAACATACAAGAATACAACCCTGGAAATCCATTAATAAAATGTCCAATCAATAATACAAATAATATTATGCCTTATATAGCACTTCCTGTTGGAGTTGGACTGTTTCTAAGCAATGTTAACATCAGTGTTTTTTTTACACCTTTCACTAATCTTGACAAATCAGAAGGAAATCAATAAATAGGGATTACACAATAGAAATTCCATAATCTCCATTATCCATTAAATGTTAAAAAGACACTATACAATCCAAATTTCATGAATTGTATAAAATACATTATATATTCAGATTTAGCCACTAAAATTAAAAGCTATTAAATATTTTGGTTGATTACCTGGTAAAGTTGACCCATAAGGCCCTCCTGCCAGCATTTCATTCAATTTATCCAAAAAGCGCAACATGGCTAACATTAAAGAAATATGGTCGCCATGTCATCGCCCTATTCCACAAAGCTTCTAAGGAGACTACTGACCACACAAACAAATTTACTACACAGTGCATGGATCTTAATTCAATTAATACATGGCAAGAGATATGCAAAAGTTTTAACTTCTCTCAACAATTTAGAGACTTGCAGAGTCTGCAATTGCGCTGCAGACTGGCCAAACGGACATGAGGGACGAGGACTTCAAGGGGAGGAACAATGTTAAATCGAAATCGCATGTATTGTAATCTTAGCCTGTGGGCGGGACATTTGATAACATATTTAGGATAGCTATCCCTTTGCTAGTATAAGGGTAGCATATTCTTTATACAGTATCAAATTTCAAAGCAAGTTCTGGGTACGATGCAGTCTCTCAAATAATTTATGATAAGCACTGAGTTTGTAGCGAGAGTCTCCTTATCATAGCTCATATCCTCTAATATGCTCAAGTTACTGTCTGTAAAATTATTCAAAGCTGGGATGGATCTTACTTGTAAGCTAGCGCAAATAACCTTGAACAAAAATAATGATGGGGATCATATAGAAGAAAATAAATGTCTTCCAGCAGACAATAGTTCCCAAAGAAAGGAGGCATCGCTCATGGCACATGACACAGTTGGGCAAGGAGTAAGGTAATGGGAGTGTAGCTTTACATACTTTACCTTCCAAGGAATTGAAGCATTCTGCCAAATTACCCATTATAACCTCAAGAACATAAGTCAAGGCAGGAATGATTTTCCCTTCGTCATATTTAATAACGGGTATTAATGAGAATCTACAAAACTTGTAGTAGATTCTTTTAAGTTGAGCAGTATAGTTTTATTTTTCAATCTATCCAAGATTTTACTAATACAGCCAGAGTTGGACAATTCGAAGCCCATATATATGAGTTTGTCCACTCGGTCTAATCTAGATCCAGACACAGTCTATTTCATGACCTTTGGGGACCTGGCTTGGTGAAGACTAATACTTTAGATTGGAGGGTCAAATTGTTACTTTCAACGTAAGCAGAGAATGCATCAAATTTTCTCTGCAATCCTACAGGTGTTAAATCAAACAACATTAAGTTGTCCACAAAGTCCATCCAATTTAAACAAATAGAACCCAGTTTCAACAGGAGACAGTTTGAATTTGCTCATACCGTGTTTCTATCCGAAAGATAAACATTAAATAGCATGGGAGTCAGAATGCATCCCTGTTGAAGACCCACCAACGAGATTACTGGTCGAGACAGGGCACCACTCTTCATGAGCCTAATCTACATTTTAGAATCAGTGTGGAGTAGCATAATAAGTTTAAGCATACCCTCCGGAATAGACCACAAATAAAGTTTGGACCAGAATAACTCCCTGCTAAGGGTGTCAAAAGCCTTTGGCTAAGCAATATAGACTGACTCACCCTGCTTTGCAAGAAGTAAACACATGATAAAGCCATTAAGAGATGTCCCCATCTGTCTCCAAAAACCCATTTGGTTAGTTGCCCCGAAAATGTAACCCAGTTCTTCATTTTCTGTAAAAGCAAAGCAGCAAAGATTATGCTCGCAGTGTCCAGTCTCACAAAAGGATGATCATTTTCAGACTTTGTCTTGTTGCCCTTTTTGTGCACTGGAATAATATAAGCTGTTTGCCAGGATACAGGCATCCGTTGTTTTTTCAATAATTTGAGCGAAAAGGAGGCACAGAATGTCAGTCCATAAATCTGGGTGATGTTTTATTGTCACTGGGGCCATCATGTCAGGGCTGGCAGCCCTAGAATTCTTAGCTTCCAAAATATCCTCTTTACCAAATCTGAGAATCCATGTTTCTAAAGACTGTCTATGGAGCACATGGACCAAAGGGCTTTGCCAAATAGTGGAGACAGATGGAAATACCAAGTGACTGTCAATCAAGCTATAGTCCAAAGGTTCATAGTTGATCAAAACCTATACGTGTTGTTACCAGACAGAATCACCGGGCTATCTTTGATTGACATCTGACATCTATAACATTTCAACTAATACTTGGCAGTACTGGCAGTCGTTTGTTTTTTTCTACTTCATAGGTCAAAGCATCATCTGCTCACTTTTGGGACATTGGTCAATTTGTAATTTATTTTTGTTCTTTTGCCTTTCATAGGGGCATCGAAAACATACCTGAAAGTACCAGAGATACAGCAGTGTCCCTTCTTTAAAGTCAAATCTATACATCCCCTTACTGTCTAATTTATTACATTTACTTAAACTGGTAGTTGGCTTTAAAGCGAGATTCATATGAAAGCTTTCTATGAATCAAACGATTTGTGAAAGTTTTTAGGGTAGCCTTGTTCCAACGAACACCAGTTGCTGGATTATTAGAAGAAAACAATACCAGATGGTGTAACCGAGGCAACCCCAGCAAACTCGACCTCAAATTGACACGAGGTAAGCATGGTCACTTAAGTCACTGAGGGACATTGTAGCAGGAGAACATGTTTCTATTAGCACAGGAGAGAGGAATAAATAATCAAAGCATAAGAAGTACCCCTCCTCAAGGATCCACATTGGTCAGGAAGGATATTTACCATTGGCTCCACTAGATCCATCCATAGTTTGCCTCTTTCACCATTATCTTTTACGTGAGCATGCCGTCCCTTACAGCCAATCTTACGCAAAGTAAAAAATTCAGTTTTGCAGATACTATGTTATGTTATGTTAATGCATTTGAAATGCGCGCACACAGGCCCAGAAGCATAGAGGTTCAGGAGGGGGGAAAAGGAGAATGAAGGGAGGGCAGAATGATCACAGAAAATATACAATTCTAGGGACTCATCTTAACAAGAATGTTTTTAATTAAGTTATGTTAATGCAATTTAGACCTCCCACTATTACAATAAAATTCAATTACCTATTATTTAACCAGGTATCTATTATCTTCGACAATTCAGAAAGTAAGTTTGTGTACAAGTGGTTTTCCTTGATCCAATACACAGAATAGGTGTTTCTATTGTCCATTAATTTATAACATTTCTCTGTTCGTCTTCTACAGCACAACAGGCCACTATGAAACTATTTTAGGTCACTTTTGACAAGACGAGAAAGCAATGATTTAGTCGAAAGATGTGGGTGAGATCGACACCACTACACGCCATAGCCGGGAGGATAGCCCAGGAGCAAAGCGGTTGTCTTGGGAGCAAGACAACACAGAGCAACACAGGTTTGAATCCCAGTCCTGTGTTTAGAGACTTGTTCCTGATATTATGCGTGTTCTAAGAGATTAATTAATAAATACTTCCAGGGACTTAAGCTGAGACAAACCAAGAACAGTGGGTTAGTTAAAAGCAGTAGGAGAGAAAGATAATAAAATGGGTCCATATGGGGATAACTGGATTCAGAGCAAGGTGGCTGTCATCCATATGCAGACGTTGGTCACCCGGTAGCGCTGATCATCACAACTGTATGGCAAGACCAGAGGCTCGTACTAGGTGCTCTACTTTCTTTAATGCCAACAGCAGCAAATTAGAACACTTTTTCTAAAACACTTAGAACCAGATAAACAAAATTACGAACAGTTGTGCGAGTCCCTCCTATCAGGGGTCCTCTGTAGTCACTCAATTAGAACCCATGGATAACAGCTTGCAGCTGTTGCCAGGATAGTCCTCCTTCTTTGCGGCAGACAGCAGCTACAGGCCATGTTTTCCTGCTGTTTCCTGTAGTAGATGCTATACTGCTAACATTTAGCACTCTGCTTCCTATTTATGCTTATTGACTATTTCTTGTAGGGTTTTTACCTTCTCTGGCACCCGGTCAGTATTTGGTGGCATGTGTTTAGGACTCATAGCCTAGGGTTGCTCGGTGTACGGCACGCTGGGATTCTCTGTGGCAAACAGGCACATTGTAGCTAACGCAAAGGGGAGGAAGCCACTCCCAGGAACCTGTGGAGACAAGAATGGTACACCTGGCACCTGCTCACTGTAAAGAGTTTGTTTCAGGGGCCTGGAGCCAGGACCCCTGTACCCATTGCAGGCTTAAAGTGCACACATTCTACCAGGCATGCGTACTTCAGTGGCTCTCTCAGAACTCTTACTATGGCTCTCTGGAATGAAGCAGACACTTTGTTTCAGTCATGGAATCCTCAAAGATTTAGAGGGTCAAGCGGCAGGTTTCCCTCAGAGGACCCCCACATGAAAGCCATTGACAATACGATGTAGTCATCTGTACAGCAGGCTGTGACCGATGTTGTAGCAGACATGTTGAAAGGAATCAAGACATCCATGTTACATTATTTTTCACTCTCAAGGCCAATTTATAAACCCCTTTATCTTATCTTACATTAAATATATGCCATCCACCACCTCCATCATGAGCCCCTCTCACGAGTCGCCATGGGACTGCTGTGTCAAAGTTTGTAGTTGGTGCAACCCCTGCCTATCCCCAAGTGGGGGTTGTACCAACATCCACAAACATCAAATTCCCATATCATCTTGAAGGTGAGGACACTGGCAGTCCTTTTCATAGATGAGCACCAGCTTAACCATTCAGAAGGACTCGCAATTAAGACTTCAAAATGGATGCACAAGATGACAGACCGGCATTTGTCATATCTACAGTTAAACGGTTAGAATAGGAGATCATATTATGATGGGCCCGGGACCTGGCACCATCACCTTAAAGTGCAGTGGTTGTGGGATCTTCAGGAGGCACTCCAGAGAGCGAGCAGAGAGGAAAGTAATGGGGGAGAAAGTCGATACTCTGGACCTACCACAGAGCGTGTGGATCCTCTGTCCTCTATGATGACCATCAAAGTGGTGGACATTCTGACCCCAAGCAGGGGTGTATTCTTTTTCCAGTTAAAACAGGAATGATGGGTTGGAAGGGCTGAACCGTATGGCACAATCTTCAACTAAGGTGATGTCATTGCAAGTGCGATCAAAGGTAGTGACATCAAAGGAAGTGGCAAACACCATTGTGTTATAAAGCCGATATGAGAGAGGCTTGTGATCCAGTTCACATTCCAATTAATCACTAGGGGATCCCAGTGTTGGCAGTCAAAGAAAATAACTTCCATTTAGGTGTGGTGATTTGCCCAGGATCACAAGGGAAAGCTAGCTTATGAGCCAGGCGTTCTGATTGCACAGTTCGCAACTCTGTACGCTGCACACTACTCATTTTCCTGCTGCATTTGAATTGCCCTGAAGGATGCCCGTTTTCCCATTTCTGGCTTTTTAGCTCACATCATTCTATATTCTTCTACAGTGTTTGTGGTTTTATTTTGCCATTTATAACCAGATGCACTGCTCGGGTTCAGGAGTGCCTGGCGGACTAACTCTAAAACCCTCAGGGTTACATAGGCAGCACACCCTGCTCATCGCAGGGGACAGCCACATGGCTCAACCGGCAGCAACTGCTCCAACTGAGGGAATGACATGCTAAAACAGCCAGGCCACCATGGGAAAGAAGGGAAGATACCACTACAGCATCCATAACTCACTATTTGGTCAAAGCTGCCATATGGACCAGTTCCATGAAATACTTTTCGGGGACCTGTGTTGGGGAAATATTCCCAAGCCTTCTAGCAGCTCTCTGGAGCTTGGCTGGGCATTCACCATGGGAGTCTCCCCCTCAAATCACCAGTCACACGTATTGGATCCAGGCGGGGGCGGGGGGTAGGGGGGAAGAGGACAACATCTGACACAATACCTCAGGCCTATTAAAAGAAAATCCAACAGGACTAAAAAAATACAATCCATGTCATAGGAGAAGAAAAATTGGGAGAAATTTGGCCAGCCCACTGAGGTGTTGATCTTCTGCCAGGCGATGGCTAAGGGGACCCCACAACCTAGCCCACAAGAGAGGGGAAAGGGAAACCCCTCTCACTTCTTAAAAACCAAGGAGAGAAGATGATTTTAGAGCCTCTCTCTTTTCTCAAAGGAGCAAATGCAGCCGTTACCTCCTCAACAATCTGGTGGAGTTTTAGAGGTAGCGAGAAACGCCAGAAGTGTAATTAGCCACCGGAGAGGAACACCAAGGACCGGTGACTGTCCGGGAAAGCCACCCAAAAGCCGGGGCACTCCTTGCGAGCTGTGCATAAGTAACAAAGTAAAGAATTGAATGAAAACTTAAAACAAAGCCCAATTATGCATATTGAATACCGAACTGAATGAAAACTTGAAATTAAGCATATTGAATAAAACTTTATGGGAAAAGCAAATAGCAGATGACAGCCAAAAGGGAAAGCGCCCATGTGTAAGCAACCTACGGAAAAGAGCGCAAATGTGAAGGAGTGCCATAGAAAGGAGGTGCATGAACAAGACAACCACAAAGTGAACTTCATGAATGGATGCAGTGCGGCAAGGCCAAAGACTGGCAAGAGGTGTGTAACACGTTATGGCAAAGCCAAGAGGCTAACCAGGAGAAGCCAGAAAAATGTAGGACTGCACATTTAAGCCAAGAGGCCGACAAAGAGAAACAAAGAGAATGTGACTCTGTACACAGGGGCAAGTATAAAAGAGCCTAGGGATCCTGGTTGTGCGACCTGTGATGGGCGGTCCGTGTGGTCTGATAATTGCGCCTAGACCAGCAAACCCTAAATTGGGAAAACCAAAGACATTGTGAAACAAACGAAAGTGAATCACTGTAAATGAACTGGTGATGGAATCCAGGAGAGTCAGGTTGACCTAGAGTTTTGTTGAACTTTTGAAAAGACTGAAACAAGTACAAGTCAAGTGGCTTAGTTAAAGTCGTGGCGAAGGGAACCCTGAGACTTGAGGCACTGCAAGTGTTGTCTTGAGAACAAAGCCTCAAGACCCTTTTGTTTTGAACTGTGTTGCTTAGAACTTGGGGAAGGGCACCCCAAGGATTGTGTGGAACTGTATTGACTTGAACCTGAGAAAGCTAATCTTGAAACTCTTGTGGAACTTTCTTGAACTTGGGGAAGCTAAGAGCTGGAAGAAGCTCAATACTTTGTGTTAATCACCATTTATGTTATTATTGGTTTCCCTACACATTGGTTAGCTTTGGTTGTGAGGGCAAGGACAGGTTTAAGACACATTCAGACGTTTAACTTGAACTCTTTGAATCAGACTTTCCGTAGTTCCATTCAGGTAGGGAAATCCTACCCTAGCAAGGGCAATTTAGTCCTTCTACCATCCTGACATTTGATTTAATAAATCATTTTATTTTGTACTTTGATTCTGTTGTCTGTGTCTTGCTTCATGACGCCTTCACATAGCTTACAGATGAAGGTGACCACAGACAGCAAAGAGGCAGGCAGAGGAAGGGAAGCCCAGTAAAATCCCAAATGGCCGCCCCAACTCTTGTATTTGTATTTTGTATTTATTTCATTTATAGAGCGCACCAGGCCCAAGGGCATCCGGGCGTCTGTTTTAGTTACAACATGATAAGAAAAACATGGCAATAAAACTTTACAGTTTATGTTACAAAATGGAAATTACCAAAGACATTATGGACATATATACAAAAAGCAGTTACGGGAGAGCGAAAGGACATAACCTATGTACCATGAGTGAGGATAGGTGGCAAGCGCATGGGAGGTTATTGGTAGATGGGTGATGGGTCTTGGGCGAATAGCCAGGCTTTAGCAAGAAGTTCTTATACCCTCTATTCCATTAAACCCACTCCCAGGAGAGTTACAGCATCGGTTTAATTAAAGCCACCTCTAGGAGAGTAACATACAAGAAGTAGCCTCTGCCAATCGCAGACTAGCCCTTAGCACAGGCTGCAGGCACAAACCCCAAGGCCTGGAAGCCAGTCTAGAAGAAGAGTTTGATGAGCCGGGGTGCTTGGGAGGCGGGGAGGGGGGTGGCTTGAAACTCACACAGAGGCAGTGGAGTAGAAGAGCAAGTTTCATATTGAATAACAGAGGGGGTTGTAGAATGTGAGGAAGAAGTGGTAACAAAAGAGGGGAAACCACTGAGGAGCGGACCATGAAATCAGAGTGGGATGAAGGTTTGGATTAATTAGAGTTGGGGGAGGGAGGTAGAAACCAGAAGGAGATGCGAAAGGGGAGATGTGGTGTTGGGACGACAGGAATTCAGGGTTTGAAATTTCTGGGAGCTATTTAGCTCCTGTTTCTCGCCTAGTAAAACCTGTTTATCTTTAAAGAAGAAGTAACCAGGAGCTACGTTTGGCTCCCCAGGCCAACCAGTGTCTTACAAAATATGCATAAGTGACCTTACATTTGAGGGAGTGAGAATGTAACTAGGATACATCTCTGGCATTCTTCAATATAATAGAACATACATAATGGGCAAAAAGTTAAAGTGTGTATCGTACTTGGAAGTTAGACTTGCAGTGCACTGAGTACTCGCTCCTGGTTCCCTAGTGGTAGCTCCTGCCTAATGGGTGATGCCGGACACCCAGGAGCTGGAATTAGCTCTTGCACATCAAATCTTAAATTCAAACCCTTGGAAATGGTAAAGGGGAAAGTGACCTGTGTGAGCAAGCCACCATATCCCTTAAAAGTGAAAAGGGCACTGTATCCCTTCGAGGTGAGCAAGGCACCATTTTGCGGAGTGAAATTGGAAATGAGGCGGAAGGTGGGAAGTTGAGGTTTTTGTGACAGAACAGCAGGATGCAGTCAGAAGCAGAAGTGACCAGAGTGGGGTGTCGCGTAGGGGCCGTAGGAGTGAAGAGAAAGAGGGAATAGGTTACAAGGGACTGTGACGAATCCGATGCTGCCATCACTTCTTTCCTGGCAGTGACTCATCCCCATGTGGCCAGGGGACGGCAGCTGCTACCTGATCCTGACCCTGGGGGCGGCTATATGGGGGAGGATCAAGCGTTCTTTTGAGGATACCCCATCCATGCCCAAACCCTTAAATGGCATGTTCTACCTCCCCTCATGCACCTCGTAAGAGTACTAAAGGCCTTCTAACCAGATCTGTATGCAAGTCTTCAAAATCTGACTTGCCTTTTAAGACTCATGAACACAGACTCTACCTACAAGTCATCCAGAACTGGCTTGCCATTAAAGATGACCAACAACACTATGGAAGTAAATGCTGAACGACCGCCACCGACTTGCTGCAGGAGAAAGAGTATGCCAGCAAGAGCCAGTGAGTCCACCCAAGGGAAGCAGGGACACCCATGCCAAACCCAAATAACTGTTAATGAAGTAAATTAAATACATGAAAGAGAAAAGCAAGTGAGATTTTTTTTTTTAATGGAAAACAGAACAAAAAATCTAAACTTTCAGGTTTGTGAATGTATGCAATGCACATATAAGAAAATCCCTGCAGGCTACAATGCCAGGCAGATATATTATCAAATATAGCAAACATAAGAGAATATCAAGTTTGTAAGTGTGTGCAGAGGCCACATGAGCAAAGCCCTAGCTGGAAAGTATACCAAGCAAATTAAAGCTGCAAGAAAAAACCTATATAAGAAAGCCCTGTCATAGGAGTATACAGGCAGTTGCAAGTGTGTTCATTTAAGAAAGCCATGGTAGGGAAGCACACCAGGCAAGGACACGCTGATCCGTGCATAAGAAATACATTGCCTAAAGAGGTCTTGAGAAAGATGCATCAAGACTAGCAAAAGGCTGTGCTGATCAAGAGAGGAGAAGTGACAACCTGACAAAGGAGAACACAAGGTATTCTACCAAGATACAAACACACAGCCAAGTTGTTTTGTGTACCAGTTGTGTTGTTAATCAAGAGAAACTCAAGGGACTGATATCTTGGAACATACAACAGAGTGAAGATTAATCCAGGGGAAGGGAAACCCCCTCTGGAACATGGAACACTATCCTCCTGGATCCTTTGTGATGGAGTGCAGCACTTCTCCTTTTTGAACATTTATAAATCACTCAAGGCCAAAGACAATACCCGTTTCACATTAGAGTTAATCTTGTTGGAATGTGAGGGCCAGAATAGTACTTTGGATACAGGACATTTTAATTTGGACAGTCTGACATATGACAGATCCTCCTTTGTGTTTGAGGTAGGGAAACACCTCTTAGTGCAGGGACAGCGAGGCATTTTCCAAACACCTTTTCTTTTGTCAATAAATGTGTATAGCCAAAGTCACAAGTCTCTGCGTCTGTGTCTCATTCGTGGTTCCTCACAGGATGCAGAGGAGTAAAGAGTGAGGGGACCCAAGGTGTGAGGATGGGTTTGGGAGACAGAAGTAGAACTGGCCCACCAGATGTCTCTGCCCTTCTAGATCCAGCCTGCCACTCGCCCACACCTGGGTCTGCTCGGCCAGCCGAAGAGACCGCTGGAACAGCAGAAGCAGAGTGTGGGTCCACTAAGCCCAGGGACATTTTGTCATGCTAGAAAGCCCTGGCAAGAAATGTGGTACAGGCTCTTTAAAACCAGACAGCAGGACACAATCCACAAGAGATCCCTGTAATGAACTTAAGACATTTGCTTTGGACCACCCAGATATCCTGAGAAAAGTGCACAGCTTATTTGCCCACAGTTTGTCACTCATCCTAATAAAAATAATGTTGTGTTTAGATGTGTGTTTGGCGATTGTTCTCTCGGCGAAAATCCTGACAGTATAAAACGCAAGACTGCACACAGACCGCACTGCATTGAGGGCCTAAAAACCAGGACTCACTGGGAATCTCGCTTAAATCAACTTAAGATGCCTTCAATATGCATGTGTGACAAAATCACCTGCTCCTAGCTTTTCAAACAGAAAAGGGTCTCATTGCTATGGACTTTGGGAAAACAAATTGCTTTCCACACAAAAATAAACAATGAGTTATATCAACTGGTGTTTTTCAGTTTTAGACAATGGTTTTACTTTGTAACGTAGCCCACTAGAGAAGTTGAAGCAAAATCCTTAGACACCTGCTCCATTTCAGGCAAGAGTGTGCGACAGCAGCTGTAAATGTCACCCTAGTGTGTTAATGGTGCTCCATCACACAGCAGATGACCCTGCTTAGTTTACTTCATCCGATGCAGCCGGCACAAACAGAGAGAAGGTAAGGAGTATTTTCAGCTGTTCCAGAGTCCCTGTAATCAATGGCCTATGAGTTGCAGTCTCTGGAGGGCAGGATGAAAACCTCAAGGCCCCATATAGTCATCTGCAATGACCCCACCTAGGCTTGCATTCGACAGTTTCGTCTCTGAATCAGCAGATGTCCAGACAAAGAAAGCTTCAGGTAATTTTCAAAGCCATCAACCTTTGGTAGACCATTAATTACAGTTTCTTTGGTTAAATATGCCACAAAATGCCTGCATGGACCCTGATCTGAACATAAAAAACAAAGTAGAGGGGCCCTACGGGGTGGCCTCGAAAGGGCCTCACAGAAAGGACAGTGAGGGATTGTGCTGTCAGTGGCAGCAACTCACACTTTGCGAGCTGGCCGCAAATAGCTTTTTCACACTGAGTGGTAGGCCTAGCAGGTTCCCATGGTCCCAGCAGTAGGAACAACACTTGGGCAATGGGCATATATATCCGGCCCTAGATCCAGTTCTATAATTCTATAATTATAATTGTTCTTTTATAACACGCCTAATACCAGCAAGTAGTTTCGAAGCACGGGATCGGGATTCAAACCTGTGTTGCGCTGCATTGTCTTGTTTGCAAGACAAGCACGTTGCCCCTGAGCTATCCTTCATCCCCTGGCAGCTAAAAGGGAGCACACCCATTTGTCTGCTCACATGGACCGTGGCATGGGATCGTGCATGCCTAGAGAAGAAGAATTTCAGAGAGATCCCATCACGACTAGTCACATTTTGTGGTAAAAGTCTGACAAATGGCTTCTGCAATGACTTGTGGTGGGATGAGCTCTGATGCATTTCCTTCACAATTCCATCTGGGATGTTCCGGCACCATTTAAAATAAAGGCGGCATTAAAGACAAGAGCTCGTTCATATCCCAACTGCAGAACAGTGCAGTTTATTCCATATTTCAGGCCCACTTTAACTGTTATAAAGAACAATAGGGGGTAGAATAATCCCAGCCTAAAATGGGGATCAGAATAGTCAGGCAACAGCTAAACAAATATACCTTATATTTATTCCAAGGTAATGGTAAAATATCCATAGGTTAAGGAGTTAAATTATGGATAACTTCAATAAAAACAATTATAATCAATAATTGAAATCTAAAAAAAGTGACTATATCCTAGCAATAGTCTATCACTCTTCTGAATAGTAGTATAGATGGTTCATAAGGCATATATCATTTATGTTCTTTGCTGACATAATCCTGTGTCTGTGTTGTTAATATGTGAACACATATTGTCTAAGCTATATTAGCCTAGGCATTTATCTCAACATGTTTCAGTTCTATTCCATTTGATGGAGAACATTTGTCAGGAGACGCCGAATTTAAAGGTCACCCTTTATGTATTCAAAGAGTGTATCCTGGATTGGGTCTATTAATAAGACATCCAGATACAGACTTTCACCCCCACCAGCCATTCGAGGTAATACTCCTCACAATGATTGGTAACATGGATATGTTAATTCCAGCCCTCAGACTAAGCACTAATAGCCTCTATTGTCTTTTGTTTCTATCACAGCCTGTAAAGCAACAGCACTTATAAACTACTGTACGAGCAAGGAGCAACAGGATATCTATTTTTAGAGAGCAACAGTTTTGCGTGTGTTTCTAAAGAGTGAGCTTTAAGTTTGCTGTCTCCTGATGAATGTTCACGATCCAATGGAATAGAACTGAAACATGTTTAGATAATCGCCTAGGCAAATATAGCTTAGACAATATATGTATTCAAATATTAATAACACAGAGACAAGATTATGTCAGCAAAGAACATAAATTATATATGCCTTATGAACCATCTATACTACTATTCAGAAGAGTGATAGACTATTGCTAGGATATAGTCACTTTTTTAGATTTCAATTATTGATTATAATTGTTTTATTGAAGTTATCCATAATTTGACTCTTTAACCTATGGATATTTTAACATTACCTTGGAATGAATAAAATGTATATTTGTTTGATTAACATACTGTTGCCAGACTATTCTGCTCACCATTACAGGCTGGGAGTATTCTACCACCTATTGTTCTTTATTAGGTATCTTATCCGGGAAGAGGTAGAAAACGCATATTTAGAGTACAAACATAGCTACCCGGATCTCCCTTAATTTACGTAGGCCACTTTACCCGGATCTCCCTTAATTTACGTAGGCCACTTTAACTGTATCAAATTGTAAAGGAGTCTGCCTCTGTAAAGAAGCAAGTGGAGGGAAGACAGGAGACAAGATGCCCACCTCAGAAGAGAAGACATCAGCCCAATTCAGACTATCCCGTCATTCATAATAGAGTTATAAAGAGGTGATGTAAACTGCAACTTTTGGACAATCAGCCAGACTGTGGCCCGGACTACCTATCGTTGTCAAGGAGTGTGAAAGAAGGGTAATGGAGGAGTGTTCATGAGTGGTGTAGCTGGTTAATGAATTGTGCCTGGGTCTTGAAGGAGTAAGTCTTACCAAGAGTGATACTGTAGGAAAATCTCAGGCTAGCTTACTGCAATGGATGTGCTTGTAAGGGAGAGTAACTTAACCCTTCATTGAGAATGAAGACAGGAGGTTTGGGAAGGTACAAAACAGTTTTACCTCCAAGCGACAAGGTGGATGCTGGTCCTGACTAAGAGGCTACTGAAAACATGGTCAAGATTGTGAGAAACCTACGGGTGTTCTTCCTATGAAACCCTGGGAATCCAACACCCGGGGGCGGACCATTGCTGTTGGATTCCAACCCTGGGGAGGACAAGCGAGGGAGGATCACCTGGGTGGCGGACCTCTGGTGACATTGGGGAGAACACCATTAGGCGAGACATGGGATTCCTCCTCCACACTTCCAATGCCCTCACCCGATATCTCCCCAGCTTTCGTAGAAGTTTGTCATTCTACCTCAAACTCACCCGGACCATGTCCATCTCTATGCAGAACCATTCCCACACATTTCCATACGAGGTGCCCCACTCACTATTCCCAATTCCCCACTCCAAGTCAGAACCATAAGAAACTTGTATTTACGAAAGGTTAATTCTATTTGGAACCCTTTCAAGCTCATTTTTCACCCCATTATACAAACCACTACAACTGCCACAATCCTCACCCTTCCTACCCTGCAGACATTTGTATTTTGTATTTCTTTATTATTTGTATCGCGCGCCTAACCCTGAGGTAAGTAGGTGCTTGAAAACTTAAGCTTACACACATGGATAAGCATACAGCTTAGAGACAACAAGAATACAGAAAACCAGAAAGCACCCTGGTTACATGTGGGTCAATATCTGGGATGCAGGAGACAAGTACAATAATAGGCGATTGAACAAAGTATAGATAAAATATGGCGGGCCTAGTGAGTACTTCTTACTGGGGAGGTTTGTTGCTCAGCCAGTTTTTTATATCGACTTTGAAAGTGAGGAAGGAGGGTGCCTGTCTTAGGGGTATGGGGATAGAGTTCCATTGTTTGGTAGCTTGGACTGGGAAGATGGCCCCTCCTGCTGTTTTTATATTAGACATGACAGACGAGGAAGAACAAACCGGGAGCAATGAGGATTACCCATGGGCATCCCTGTGCCAGTCACTCCTATGGACGAGCCCCATTTTTTCACACTAACAAAGCCAGACAGAGTCAGGCAGGCCCAACCCTAACCACACACCTGCAGCCTGTTAAAATCACACAGGTGCTTAAAAGAAGCCTGCAAGGAGAGAGCAATCAGATGATCTTGGGAAGCCAGGATGGAGGCTGCATGGCTGAGTCTGCCAGAGGATCCCTACCTCAGACCCAAGCACTAAGGGTGCAGGAGAGAGGCAGAGCACACGGCAGAGAAAGGGTTTCCAGGCAGCAGCTGAGCCCAGAAATAAACAGCGGAGCCAAGACAGGGTGCAATGAGGGTGAAGCCCATGTCCTGTATCCTGGACGATCATAAGTCTCAGAAAGCGTGGCAAGTAGCACAAAGTATGGCCGAAGCGGGAAACCAGGAAATGTTACATAGACTGTGCACGGGGCCCTCCTGCACGGCTAACCCACTAAGGGAGGAGCTGCAGCCATTGGAGTATTGCCTCTTGGCTCCATGATCGAGGCTGCAGGCAAAGCCTTCAATACAGCCAGTGATTCAAAGGAAAGTGTGTAATACCGGTGTTAGGGGAGAGGTGGTATATCCCGCCCCCTGCACCATTCCTGCACAAGGTAAATGATGTATGAGCTAAGGGGGGGGAGAAAACTCCACCCCTCCTGTACTTATTCTCATCTCCCATTTGTGATAAAAAAGCATAAACGCCATGTTAAGGCCTGTAGTCTGTGTCTTTTCAAACGCCATCTTTTCCTCAGCTTTCTGCCCCTCTGCCAAAATGGACCCTCTCCTTTTCCCAGTGCCACGCACAGCAAGCCCCCACCGCCTCCAGCCTCTGCCAGCTCAGCGCGACTCTTGATCTCATAGAAATGCAGCTATTCATTGTTGCCATTAGTAAGTATAGAGTACTGACAAGATGTGTTCAACCAAGAACGTGAGACCAAGGCCAGCTCTGGCCCTAGCTCCCCATCCATATCTGCTGACCGACTCATGCCCTCTCCACCCCCTCCATGAAAACGTGAGGCCCCAGAGACCAGAAATCAGAGATTGTCCCTTCTGATAAGGCACCTGGAGGAACGACCCCTAACCCAATGCCCCCATAAAAGACATGGGTTGGAATGCACCTATTTCATACCAATAGCCTCTTTTTATGTGATAGTTTGTACCAGTCATTATTTCATGCATGCCAAGGTTTGTTTGTTAGTTTAGTTAGAAGACTCTACATCATCTCTGAAGAACTTTGCCTGACCATCACCCTGCGAGGATGAGCCCAGCTGACCATGTTTACTGTGACTGATGGAGACAGCAACCAATGGGACCCAGCCTTCCCCTATGGAACTGTAAGTAGCCAACGTACATATCCAATCTGGTGTGTTAGATTGTCTCTCATATATGATGTTATCCATGACGATGTGTGCCTTTTTAATGTGCTGCTCATGTATTTCTTGGCAGAGCTCTCACGGGCAGCAGAGTTCCTTGCTTGCATTTATTTTACTTATATAAATGTTGGTTCCCTTGCAATTACTCTCCTTGTTTCATTCCCTACTGGGGTGTGTCCATTATTTTCTTTCTTGGGACACGTGCATGATAAGGTGCCTGCCTTCACTGGTCGGTGTCAAACGAAGGTTGCGAGCTGCGAAAGTGTTGGAAAGACAGAACTGTACACAGAGAGAATATCCTATATCAGAGTGGTCCGGCACCTGTGCATGTGCAGTCGAAGGTCTGTGATACGAGTATTACTGAAGGAAAGTAATAGTGAATATGAAAAGAGATCGAAGTAGTCATACGGGGGTCAAACAAAAACCCACGTACAATCGAAAGACTTCAATCGAGGAGGTCTGAGCCCGGCAGAGGGAGACCTACATGAACTTTTAAAAGCCCTTGACAGGTCCAAGCCCGGCTGAGGGAGATCTGTAATACATAAAAGTGTCAGGAAAGTAGAAACTAGGCTTACGCCCGGCTGAAGGGAGCCTATAGTAGCTGTAAAGTAAAGAGGGGTCCAAGCCCGGCTGAGGGACACGAGGGTGGACATTCCACCCGATGTCTGCTGGAGAAAGAAGAAAAACCTGAATAGTTTTGGAAATACTAAATGAAGGGATCTGTGCCCGGCTGATGGGGATCCAGGGAGAAACATCCAAGATCGTTTAGTTACAAGAAAAGGAACTTTCTATTTTTGTTTTGTACATCAGGCCCTCCAAAACAAGAGACTTTGATGGAAAAGAGACTTGAGCACAGAAGGCCGTGATTCTGGAAATGCCACTGTATCCTCATACCACAAACGCCAGAGTGTGCACTTTGCTCAGATTGGACCGTCTTGCCCCGTGCTGAAAACGCGGGGAAGGGAGGCCATCGGCGCAAGTATCCTGATTATCATTTTGTGAACACTTCTTTCTTTTTTATGAACTGCACCCCACACTATTTGTAACTAGTAGTAAGGTTGGCAATTGTTTTTTTTTTATTGACCTGACTCCACTAGGACTGCGTTATCTTTATTATTTGATGGTCGTAGCTTGCTCCCATATTAGGTTTAGGTTTAGATTAGGCGTTTATCTCACCCATTTCACAGTTGAATAAACACCCTTGAACTGGGCTTATTTGTGTCTGTCATACCTTTGACACCATGCCTTCCTTACAAGTTAGAGAAGGCACCTCTCCAAACAGGGCACGCAGCACTGTTAAACTAATTTTCTGGCTTTTAAGCAGGTATGCCTAGCCAGTCCAGAGTCCTGAAATCAGGGTGTTACCAGCGTTGGGTAAGGAACAATTCTGAAATGGGGCACTGGATGTGCACACAGCCTGCTGCTATCCAGCGGGCAGGCTGTGCAGCGAGTGAGGCCAAGGTGTGCACATTCAAGGTGAGGCACAGGAAGGGTCCAGGGACAGGTCCAGGAAGAAAAAGGAACTGAATAAGAAGCAGAATAATCTGGCGTCACTGCTGAAAAGAGGAGAGGGAAAAGGGTGTGTACATAAATCATGAAACTGAGCAACTGACCGATGCACAATCATGCCCCATAAGGACTGGATGGAAAGGTGCAGCAGCCAGTCTCTTTTTTTGTGGCACATGAAATCCAATAGACGTTTCAACCACTGCAAGACATCTGACACACTGTATTTTGGTTTTATGGAGCTAAATGAGCTGCTCAGACCCACACATGTGAGAGCGCTGGCGCGGTATCATGTGCGTATTCAATGCTGGGACTTCCCTTTCTCAAACCAGCATTTATGAAATTTGCCTCCATGGCAATAGGGACTACCTCCAGTGGAGCCCAGGCTAGCATGTTTAAGCGAAGGCAAGTTGGAGAACCCTCTGGTTTTCAACCTGCAGTTGGGGTGTCTCTGGCAAGCTCTATCATTGGGCACCTTAAGAATTTATGGTAAACCATGGAAGATTTTATCCATGAGCGCTCATTGAAGCGTGTTCCGGCAGAATTGGGTTTGGGTGGCACCTCGTTTAAGGATTTGGCAGCATCTTAGGGTAGGGCCTACTGCTGTGTTTTCACCAAGCAGCCCTTCCCTAAATGTTACAATCAATTGTTTGAAAAGAACAAAATGACATAGTTGGACGCCCTGTAAAAGCAATTCTTCACTCGGATACACAACATCATTTTTTTAAATTTCAGCTACAAAATCCAGGAACTTCCCTGGAGAGTAAAATATATCTCAGGATGTGCAATTAAGAGAGCCAATAATGTTCACTTACAGAAACAAAAGATGGACAACATGGATTAGCATTAGAGGACTGAGAATGCTGCACGTGGAATCGCTTGAAAACATGATACTGTTGTTCCAATGCAATTGCCAAAGGCTGTTAAGACAAAGGAACACCCACATCTATGAGAGGATTATCCATCTCCGAGCAGCAGAAGAAAGTCCTGAGGTGCAAGGTTCCCCAGCATGCCATGCTCCACTTGTTCCATGTGTAGGCTTACAGATCTGCACCGGTGGGAAGGGACATATCCGTGCAATGACGCATGGTCCTCGACATCGCTCTACCGTCACCACTTTACGCGCCCCAATGGCGTCAAGTGCATGAAGGCAGACCTCCGAGCAGTGGAGGTTTAGTAGACCTGGGCTGGGTACGGATTATTCATTAAAATCTTCTCAACATTTTTATATTTTTTTGTGTGAAAAAAAAGTATAAAAAGGTCCACAAGGTGTTTGCCATAAGATGTTCTTTAATGTTTACTCTGACTTATTGCTGGTGTCCTTGATTGAGGGCGATCAGTAGGCGCCATCGGTTTTGCACAAATTGAAACATGCTAGAATAGAGAAAGTGTTATGTAGTGACTGTCTGTATCATGCTGTCATTGCTGAGAGTCTGTGATGTCGCATGGAGTGTTGGTGTGTGAATGTTGATCTGAGGGTTCCATACTGAGGCAGGTAGTTACAGCTCCCCTGCCTGGGTGATGGGGCCAGTGCTGATATAGTCCATACTCTCATGTATTTATCCTAATGTAACTGTAACTTAAGTGTCTGGAATAAACTTAAAGAAGTAATCCAAGTAAGTGGAAGTCACTTCGTAACATTGGCGACGAGTTGGTCTTTTAAGAAGAATCTGAAGTTTGAAGGAGCCTGCTGCGGGGGGTGCAGGAGAGAGGAGGACAAAGCAGCGATCAGCACTGCCCCCACATGACAAGTAAGACCCATTACCCAGGGCTAAGGAGGAAGGGGGAAGGAAGAAAACCCATGTTCTGAGGAATCAATTGAGAGGGCCCTAAGGAAGAAGCAGACCCTAGGAGGGAAGCCCGGCAAATGAATGTGGCCCTAAAGTTGAAGTAGCCCTCAGGTGGAGTGGTGTTATTAATGTGGGAAAGTAACGTTGAGAAGTCCCACTGATGTCCCACAGCTGCAGAAAAAAGTGAAGCAGCTTAGAACTCGGGTCTGGTGAAAGGGAGAAGTAGAGAATCAAGCAATGAATTCGACTGTCACAGTTAGACCTCTGAGAGCTGCGTGCCCTGGCGAAATAGTCTTCTAGTGGACCTAGGATGAGTGCATTGAAGAAGAAACACATTTGGGTGTTTCCCCCGCAAATACTTTAAATCGGAAAATCGTTCCCCTAAGGAGTTGTGCCAAAGTGTTGGCGCCATAAGGTTCTCTCACCCGAGGGAGTTGACTGTTGGGCAGCAGGAGCTCAGGACGCTCCGCTGTGTGTAGGACACTGATAACGTCACACTAGCCTCAGGGGGACTTGGCGAAGTAATCGAATGAAGATTACAGTGTTCCATGTGTGGCGCGTAGCACACTGCTTTGTCGCATTATCCAGTAAGTTTGTTTGCAGAAGATACGCGAGAGAGTAAAGAACCCCTCCTAACTATCGTATCATGTGACTTCCTACGTAACAGTATTTGGATCGCCGTGGGTATGGAAAGCGAATAGGGTCCTCGTCGCTTGGGTACACAGCTATTTGCCCAACTTAAAAGTTCAAGTTGAATGGGGCTGTGGAACCTATGTGCACTATCTATGCGCCGTGAGAGAATGCCAGAAGATGGGCGATTATTCCGCGGTAGGATATCGCAATATTTTCATTGGAGACTGGAGGACGTGATGCCAAGCCAAGCTGGGGCGCCGTGGGATGTGAAAGAGGGTTTGCAAGTAAAGTGAGCTCTTAGTGAAGGCAGCACAGTTTCGGCTTGCACTTTTTGTATGCCATCGTTGTGTAGGAGCATGTAACTGTTTCGTAAAGCATACCGAAGGGAATAGAAGCTTTAATCCAAACCAGCATGATGGGGTGTTGGAGTTTGCCATGAAAAACAGCCAAGGTTAAAGGGGCAGATTTGAAGCTGCATAACCTGTATCCTTTTATGAAGTGAAGTGCTGTGCAAATTGTTCTACGTCATAACAATTTGCTGTGCAATTTGTTCTACGTCATAACAATTTGCAGGAGGATACAGGTCATACAGCTTCAAATCTGTCCCTTTATGAAGTGAAGTGCTGTGCAAATTGTTATGACGTAGAACTAACAAGTTGGAGGATTTGCAGGTTAGGGGTGTGGTTACCCAAGGACATTTAGGAAAGTAGTGTTATGTTAACGTGCTTATTAAAGTGTGATAAGTGTTAGATGTGAAGGGCTTGGAGTTGCCGCGGTGTGATTGAGGTGGTGTATTTCAGGAAGAATGAGCTAGCATAACAGTTTGAGGATTTTCAGGAGTTATGTTGCTTTTGCAACATGGACTTTTAGGAGTAAAGTTATGTCATAGGGTCAAAAGATGACCATGGACTTTTAGGACGAACACAGTTGATTTTGTGCATACTGCAGACATAACATTGCTTTTTAGGAATGTGAAAAGCAAATATGTTAATGTGTGTGACTCAATTGAGGTTGGATGTGAATTGGATGCACTAGGATCGGTATGAGTCAGGATGTCACAGCAGAGGTAGCGCTTCTGGTGTGGGTGACACTTTGGTTGCAGTAAGAGGCAGTGTTTTTGGTGTGTTTATCACTATTGTAATTTAACAGAGGTAGCGCCTCTGGTGTGAGTGACACTAGGTAGTAGTGAGAGGTATTGCCTCCGGTGTATGTCTCTCTGGTGGTATTTGAGAGAGGTAGTGCCTCTTATTTGTGTGTCATTAGTGTATTTTGGTGGGAGGTAGCGCCTCCGATGTATGCGTCACGATTGAGAGAGGTAACGCCTCTGGTGAGTATGATGCAAAGGTATTTGAGGGAGGTAGCGCCTCCGGTTCATGGGAATAATTGTATTGGAGAGAGGTAGCGCCTCTGGTGTGCATGGACGCAAGTGTATGTGAGGGAGGTAGCGCCTCTGAGTTGTGGAACACTGATGTGCGAGAGGTAGCGCCTCTGCCAGTATGATGTAGGGCAGGTATCTGAGTGGATCAGTGCCACTTCGGATTGTTTCCACAATTGTTAAAGCGCCTTTGTAAGTGATATTTTCTTATATGTTGTTGTGCCAAAGCCTGTGCCTTCTCCAGAGTGTGGGTTTTGGCATGGCGGACTCATGCAATACTGCCATCGGATTGGTCAGTGGTCAAATGCCGGGTACGCAGATGGGTTTGGGATGTCTGGCCAGTGTCTCATAGTTATCTGCAGTATTTGAATGTATTGGCTAAATTGGTTGCACCTGATAGGCAGAGTCCATTTGGTGTTTGATTTTGTGAGCAGTGATGTTTTGTCTTTGCCTCCGGTTTTGGATTGTGATGCGTTGTTTTGAGACGGGTATGGCAAAGTGTTATGTTGTGGTTGTCTCTGTGCATGTGTGTGTGTCTGGTAAAGGAAGGAGATGTGTTATGTTGTGACCTTCTGTGTGTGTGGGTCTGGTAAGGGAAGGAGATGTGTTATGTAGTGACTGTCTGTCATTGCTGTGAGTCTGTGATGTCGCATGGAGTGTTGGTGTGTGAATGATGGAATGTTGATCTGAGGGTTCCATACTGAGGCAGGCAGTTAGAGCTCACCTGCCTGGGTGATGGGGCCAGTGCTGATATAGTCCATACTCTCATGTATTTATCCTAATGTAACTGTAACTTAAGTGTCTGGAATAAACTTAAAGAAGTAATCCAAGTAAGCCATGGAAGTCACTTCGTAACAGAAAACTGGTTGAAATTATAAATGTTTGGAAAGTAACTTCACTCATCCTCCTTTGGGGGTTAAGTGCCCGAGGGTAAAGCTAGTTTGTGTCATAATCCCTAATCATTTCGGAAGGGGTTTATCGATGTGGTTGAATAAAAGGGGACTTAGTGAGAGGTAGTATGAAATAATCCATCAAAAGAATAAAAAACACTACACCCTTACTGTTGATTGTGGTCCAATGGTACATCTTGAATATTCACTGGGCCATTTAGAAGGTTACAAATGATTATAGACGACCTTTTTTAAATTGTTATGGACACAGGACCAACTGCCAATACATCTACTTGCTTGGCTTGTAGTCTGATTGGTGTTTGGGCCCCCATGCTGCTTCTGCACTCCGATATCCCCCTTTCTAAACATGCATGTCACTTGATACATTGCCTGAATTGATGATTTGTCTGCTTAAGATTCTTACAAGTCCGGGAACTTAAATAAAGATTTCACACGAAGGCTAAAGGCAGCTCCTGGGTGTCCGCCATCACCCAGTTAGCAGGAGCTACCTGTGAGCTGCTAGTATAAGGCATTTAGCAAATATAAACACCACATGAGATGCAAATGATAGCTTATTTGCCCCTTCTATGTGATCCACTATGTTTTAAACGTCTTCTAGATGTTCCTTAATGTTCCTTTATACACAATCCGAAGCACACAGAGATGATGTCACATAGATTTGTGTGTATGACACCAGTTGGGCTGAGGAGTCAAAAGTAGCTCCTGGTAGACGTTTGTTTCATTCTAATCAGGACTTTCACTCTGCAGCAAGCAGGAGATAAGGCCTATTAAAACTCTGGTCCTGGACCATAGAAACTTTATTATCACCAAGGTCATGAAACCGTCTGTGAGAGAACCAAGAGATGCCGTCTGAAACAAAGTTATTGCTTGGCTTCGTGCAAGATCTGGGCCCGGGGATGTTCGCTTTTCTGCACAGGATAGAACTGGATGACTGGTGTGCCCAGGCTAACAGGGACTGTATAGTGGTGGATTGTGGACTTAGTACCCTGCCCCCATATCTGAGACTGTGTAAATATCTGCCCATGGGCTCGTCAGACCTTGTTTTTCTTTCTGTCTGCAGTATTGAATTGATAGGCCTCCATTGGGGCATTCATTGTATTTCTTATTTTTTTGTCCATGTGGTTGCGTATGGTTTGTATTGATTTACATGTCCATTACATGTTTCTTTGTAGCGCTTTGAGGCACACGGGCAAAAGGCGCTTTATAAGAAATGTAAATAAATAAATGCTCCCAGCAATTTCCATTCCTGTATTATGAACCATAGTGTATCCTTGAATAGGGTATTCGCTGATAGCTTCAATTCTTTAATAAAAGGTGTTTTTTTTAATGATCCCTTTTTGGGCAAGGCAGAGTCCCCAAATCAACAGGAGGAAAGGACGACACAGAAAAGAGGTTGAAGGTAACATGAATACAAGGGAAGAGTGTATTCTGGAGGATAATGGGAGGGTCGTTACTGAAGGAGAGGTGGAGAGAAATAATGAGAATGAGCTTGGGGACGGAAAGGCAAGACAGCATACACACGCTGAATGACTTATGGAGCAGCATGCATGTTACATGCCTGACTATAGGGTGTTAAGGAAAGGTGGAGTCGTTAGCACGTAGCGGCAGAGCAGAAGGCAAGTATAGAGGAAAGGAGGAGTGCAAGAGAGCGCTTACACACACGATCCATGCATCTCCGTGAGGCGGTACAGGAGAGCGTTGTCTTGAGGACCAGAGTCAGGACCCTAAGAAAACGAGGAGGAGGGTGGAAACGGATCCAGTCTGTTTATCAGCATAAGCGGGCAGCCTCCTGGTGAAAGCTCAGCGTCTCTGCCTCGTGAAGCCCGGCCCTACCAACAGCGAGCCTGGCCCAATGTGCAAGCATTCAGGGGGCCGCAAGAAACATGACGATGGGATTTGCAGGAGCCAAGAAAGAAGTACAGGGATTCTTAAACCGCCGGGCAGTAACTGAGAATTGACAGAATACCCCAGGAAGGACTCTCTGGAATAATGAATACAAAACCGGGAGACTTTTGGTTGAATCCAGAGGCTTTTACTGTAACGCTTAGGACATGACTCCTGTTCAAAAAGTTGATACAATCATTGTAACCAAGACATACTTCAACTTAAGCAGAGGATCCCGACTGTAAAATACCAAGGTTGGCTAAATGCCAGAGAAACCATTGCCACAACATTGATTAAACTTGCTCCCCATTTGAGTAAAGTCCTAGGGAGAAGGGAACCAAATAAAACTTTACTTAAAACCTAATTACCACTTCTGTTTGACTTTGATCCCACTTAGCTTTACGACAATACACAACACTGCAGTTATTTGATCAGTGATGAACACACAACAAACCATGTATTAAACCATACAGAAAAAGACAGAAATCGGGAAATTAAAAGTTATTCTCTACAAAAGATAAATTCACAAAATTGTGCACCTGAAAACTGTTCTTACTTCGATTAATCTGCTAAAGAGAATTGAAAACTGCGCAGAAAAATAAGTTCTACACAAACATTAGGCCACAGTAAATTAACACATATTTCCCAATTTAACTACATAACATATTTAACCATCTCGGTTATGAATGCCAAGTCATTTCTCCTGTTTACACGAATGATAGTCCAGGTTGCTACGCAGAAAAAAAAATAAGAAAATTATAATTACAAACTCCCAAAGTTCCTAAACACATATCTCGAAAGTCTGAGCAGCATCGCAACATCTGGCAAATCAATTACTTGTTTAGAAATTTAAACAGAAACATGGCAAGTGTATCGTAGAAATAATCAGGAACAACGGTTCAGTCTAGATTATGGCGGCCACTAGAGTTTTGAACACAATTAATCATCATTCCAGGCAAAGAGAAGCCATATTGACACTTATTCCTAATTTGAATATTTAATTAGGGTGAAGTTCTTCATCAAATTATTGCAGATCTGGGAGGAAAGCCTGGAAGATTTGGGGATTTATCAGTTTAACGCATTAACAACTGTTCACCTGAGAAACGCAGGCCTAGAGCGAGTGCTTCCGCATGCACCAGAATCCCAGCAAAGCTCTCAATTTAATGTTATTTCTCATTTAAATAGATGAGAGAGTTCATGTTTGAAAAACTGTTTATTTTAGGATTTTATAATATTCGGGAAGCATAAGGCACTCAGACTCCTGAAGATGGTTTGGAAAAAGGTCTTGCAGCCACTTCTTACACACACTGATCTTCAAAAGAGCACCCCTTCTAAGTATGTACGAACACATACACTGCTACCCATTGAAAAACCTGGGGATAGAAGGAGTGATGTGGAGGTGGGCATTCTTGTGTTACATTTTAAAGGAACAGAAGCAATTTTTTGATGTGGCAAATTGCCCCTTCATAGGAAGCAATGACGGCAAAGGTTGAAGTCTGTTGTTGGTGTTGACCAAGACGGGACCAAGCGTGTGGAGCAGAACATTTAGAAGGTAGGAGGAGCCCATAAGCCTACGGGTGCTCTGGTGCGCGTTATGCATTTATAAAGTAAAGTAAAGAGAGCATCAGGCAGGGAATGCAGAGACACTGGCTGGCAGACAGAGGTGAAGGGTGGCCGATCCACGCCATTGTAATAGCAGGACAGCGAGAGAGACCGTGTGCTGCACGAGTGAACGTGAAACAAAGGGAGATGAGAACCTCATGCAGTGCAAGCTGCACACTGACACAGAATCAGAAAGTAAGAGGGCAGGTGAGTCTCACAAGCAGTCCTGCACACTGGAACAAAGGACGGGGACAAGAGCAGAACGTCAGTCGAGGCCGCAGGCCCCAATAAAGACTCTGACACAGAAGGTCTACAGAAGTTTGAGGAAGAAACGGTGCAGAAAGGAGTGTTTCCAATGATCGGAGAGCCAGCAAAGCCCAGAATGAAGGGTACACCGAGGAGCAAGATCCCAGGGAGGAAATCAGAGGAGCAAACGCCAGACGTCGCCAGAGATGCAACAAATCTGAATTACATATCGACTGATTGAAACCATGGGGAATGAAGCACAGTACCGAGTTACCAAGTACCATCTTTGCGAGTGAGAAAATTGATGCATGCTGGTGCACAGTAAAAATCCCTGAACATTTGAAATGCTGCACGATAGCATTCAGGTCGAGTCTGGCAGATTTTGACAAGAAGCGAATTGCAGAATACTGGGAAGCAAAGTTTATTATAAGTCGACATCTAAAGGGAGAATATAGTGTGATGCACAAAGTCCCCAGACTACTATATCAGTGGGGACATGCTGAAAGACTACGTTAATGAACAACTAGATGAAGTAAAAAGCTCCTGCATCTTATAAAATCCAACACAAGAATTGGTGGAGTAGTATGAACTACGGGTTAATGGAACAGTGAGGCCAACATTCATTCCAAGTCTGGCCAAAGACGAAAAGGAGAGCAACAAACTAGACAAGTTGATGAATGACCGACTGAGAAACACTGACTCCAAACCTGCTCTGTCATAAGTAAATCAGCGTTCAAGGTAAAGCTCCTAAGAGTATTGCCTAAAGAGAAAGCCTCCTAAAAGACGAGAGTAAACATGTCATTCAGAGCCATCCAGACACTGAGACAGACACTTAGAGGGATCAGACAGCAAAGTATCAAACGATATCAGCTGGGATCCAAATGAAGAGATCCCGGCCCAAAAAATAGACAAACCCACAAGAGGTCCTCAACTACAAGGGCTAAGCCCTGAGGACCAAAAGGCTGTGGACTATACTGTTTGCTGTGGCGAGTGACTCTTATCCAGGAGGAAGAGGGAATTGAAGAGGTGCGTGTGCCTGTACCTTTAACAACTGACCCAGGAGTCAGGTCACCTGACCTAGGTCATCTGGTACATAAGGCCGCCTCCAGCGCCCTTGCGGCGCTAAGCCCTGAGGACCAAAGGGCTGTGGACTATACTGTTTGCTGTGGCGAGTGACTCTTATCCAGGAGGAAGAGGGAATTGAAGAGGTGCGTGTGCCTGTACCTTTAACAACTGACCCAGGAGTCAGGTCACCTGACCTAGGTCATCTGGTACATAAGGCCGCCTCCAGCGCCCTTGCGGCGCTAAGCCCTGAGGACCAAAGGGCTGTGGACTATACTGTTTGCTGTGGCGAGTGACTCTTATCCAGGAGGAAGAGGGAATTGAAGAGGTGCGTGTGCCTGTACCTTTAACAACTGACCCAGGAGTCAGGTCACCTGACCTAGGTCATCTGGTACATAAGGCCGCCTCCAGCGCCCTTGCGGCGCTAAGCCCTGAGGACCAAAGGGCTGTGGACTATACTGTTTGCTGTTTGGCGAGTGGCGCAGAGCGCCGGGTCACTGTAATTTGGCCTGATGGATCTAGTTACACCAGCCTTGAGGACGAGAGCCCAAGTCAAACGCTTGGCAACATATGAGGACCACCCTGTCAAGCGGGCCCGCCAACAACAGGTGAGCCAATACTATTCATGTGGCTCATTATCAGAAACTTGTGAGGATACGACAGCTGTGCTCGTTGAAGAGGTTTTTGAAGACTCCCCGGGCGAGATATTACTAGCCAACGAGCTTCTACACTCATCTACTTTCTTCGCTTCCTTATCTCCGCCCCCGCCTCCTAATCTTACCCAACCCGCTGAGTTCACGACTCGGATGGGCATCGTTGATCACACGACGGGTAATGAGTTGATGGATAACATACTGGGTGATGCGCTTGCCCCTCCGTCCACCGCGGCGGACCCGCGGGCGCTGCCTGGAGATGGTGAGAGGAGCGCGGGCTTCGCGGGTTCGCCGCGGGAGGGTGCTGTGGTGGACCGGGCGTCTTCCACGGTGGCGCCGACTCCGGCCACGAGCGATGACGCAGGTGGGCGTGGCGGCAGTGTGACCGATGCGGCCGCGAGTGATGACGGCACAGACGCGGAGGCTCGGCAGCGTCAGCCGGACTTGGAAGAGGCATGTCTGGATAGCAGACTGACCGTCTGTCAGGCTGAGAGGTCCTGTATCCGCGGAAGCTGCTGAACCCCCGACAATCCCCCTGAGATGTATTTCCCAGAACTAGTTTTCAATACAGCTCTGTAAACTACACCCCAAAGGGAAAGGGGGAATGGGACAACAAAACAACACCAGGCAGACTGCGTCAAGGCTAATCAGTGCTGAACCTGCAGAGGATAAAGAATAACATATACACTTCCTTAATTCACTTACTTAACCTTATGAATGGGAAGACATTAATCCTTAACTAATAATTGAGAATCCTACCTGGTTCTTCTCTTGAAATTTCTCAGAGAAGCGGTTAAGAAGCTGAAAATCTCTCTTACTTGCGATATTTGAAATTCCCAGCAACTTCTTACATTAGGCAAAACTGGAAGTCTTAGTTCTTTGTTTGTCTTTTTTCCAACATGCACTGGTAGTTCAATTAGATTGTCTTTAAAATGTTCTTTCTTGACATTTCAAAACTTTTCAAACTATTTATAATTTTCTTGAGTCTTTAAATCCTTGAAGAAAGAGGAAACACGTGCTAACTGCACACGCAGGTTATTTCCATTAAAATTATCGATGAACTTCACATAGAAATCTTCCTGGTTGAAGAACACGCGCAAACGGATGAAGACGCGCGATCAAAATAATCCACACGCGCAAAAAATCACACGCGCAATAGTCCACACGCGCAAGAATTCACACGCGCAATAGTCCACACGCGCAATAATGTTCTCCTGCGAGACACGCGAAATAAGAACACCCGCGCTATTGAGTTCAAACGCAACGAAGTGATTCTCACGCGCAAAATCACTCGCGATGGAAAAAACACACGCGCACTCACATGGCACGCGACGAACAGATTCTCGCGCTTTGTACACCCGCGCTAAACATCACACGCGCTTTGTATTTCACACGCGCTTAGTAATTCACACGCGCTTTGTACACCGGCGCTAAAAATCACACGCGCTTTGTATTTCACACGCGCTTAGTATTTCACACGCGCTTTGTACACCCGCGCTAAAAATCACACGCGCTTAGTATTTCACACGCGCTTTGTATTTCACACGCGCTTTGTATTTCACACGCGCTTTGTAGTTCTCACGCAGCGTATAGCTTTTCGCGCAAAGGATCACCCGCGCAATAAAACACACGCGCGTTTAAAATGGCACGAGACCAACCTCTACTCGCGCTCGGAATACACACGCTAGAAAGCACGCGCTCACTTGAATACGCACGCGACAGTCAAAATCTCGCGCTAAGGAACACCGCACTGGAAACACAAGTGCACTCCGATATTTCAATAGTTTTAGTAGAAACACTACTTTTAACGAATTTTCAAGGAGAATGTTATTAAGATGAACAGATTTACAGAAGAAATAAAGTCACTTATCTCCTGAGCGAATTCACAAAGATTTCCTGCTTTTCCTATCTTCAAAACGAATTCCTGCCAGCTGAAGACTTCTCCTGAACCCCCAAGAAAGTAGCCGCTCAACTGCTGAGATCTGAAGGATAAAATCCACCAGGCCTAATACTAAAGCAGGAGCAGCCACTGAACACGTCCTCTCAGATGGGGTTTTGATGATGAAAGGCACAGAGTGACAGTTTAGAATGTTCATTGTTGTTCAGCATTGTCTTCTAGCCAATCAGAGCTGTCACTGTGAGGCTCCATCTTGCCTTGGGTCAGAACCAGGATTCTGAATCAACAAGTTAAGGCCTAACCAACTATAATGGAAAACTTCCCACCCACACAAAGCTAATCTGAAAAGGATAATAATAAAAAGGAAACTTGAATAAGAGAAGGAAACCTGACAGTACCCCCCTCCTAATGCCCAGTCTCTGGGCCTATCTTGTGTGGGTTTTTAGCATGAAACTTAGCCACTAAACGGGGGGCATGTACATCAACTGAATCTTCCCAAGATCGTTCCTCCGGTCCATATCCCTCCCAATCAATCAAATACTGCAACCTTCCCCTCACTTTCCTAGAATCCAAAATTTGTTTAACCACAAATTCCTCAGATGAATCCTCCAAAATCACAGGGGAAGGTGGTGTTCTGAATCTAGTTCCTGAACAAACGGGTTTTAAAAGACTAACATGAAAAGTAGGATGTACCTTCAACTGCTTGGGTAATTTCAATCGTACTGCCACAGGGTTGATGATTTTCTCTACCTCAAAAGGGCCCACAAATCTTGGACTGAACTTATTCTTACCCTTAATTTTCAGGTATCGGGTAGAAAGCCAAACTAAGTCCCCCACCTTATATTCAGGTCCAGTTTTTCTTCTCAAATCAGCATATCTCTTATATTTCAACTTATTTTCTCCCAGAACCTTTTTTGCTCTATCCAAGTTATTTTTCATTATCAACAAACGATCTTCCACTCTAGGATTCCCTGAATCTTCCTCCAACACCTCAAAACTCAGAAAACGAGGATGAAACCCACGACCCAACAAGAAAGGGGACATAGAAGTAGCATCTTTTCCACAATTGTTGTAAGAGAATTCTGCCAACCACACCAAATCCACCCATTCCTCTCTAGCTTGTAAATAACACCTTAAAAACTTCTCCAATTCTTGATTTACTCTCTCCACTTGTCCATTACTTTCCGGATGATACCCAGAAGTCAAACTAACTTCCACTCCAAGTTTCTTACAGAAGGCCCTCCAGAATTTTGAAATAAATTGAGATCCCCTGTCAGAGATAACTTGACTTGGGAGTCCATGTAGTCTAACTACACCCTGCAAAAAACTATGAGCCAGTTTTTCCGCGGTAACCTCTCCCTCTATTGGTAAAAAATGTGCTTCTTTAGTAAGAAGATCGACCACAACAAGAATGGTAGTACAACCCTTATCTTGAGGGAGATCAACTATGAAATCCATAGAGATTGTGTGCCAAGGACGAGGAGGAACAGGTAATGGCTCCAATAAACCATGCGGCTTCCCAACTTGACTTTTCTCTTGTGCACAGACTACACAAGTTTTAACAAAATTCAAGGTGTCTTGGCGAATTTTTTCCCACCAAAAATTCCTTCGAACCAGTTCCAGAGTTTTTCTGAACCCAGGATGTCCTGCTAAAATGGATTCATGACAATTTCTCAAAACCTTTTCTCTCAACTCATCAGTAGGTACATAAAGCTTGTTATCAAAAAAAGGAAGATTGTCTTTTAACTTTCTAGCTGGATCCAGTCTCACCCACTCCTCCATCTTCTGCAAGGACATATTCTGACGAACTTCATTCAAAAAATCAATTTCTTTAATGGCTCCAGCTAACCAAAAAACGTTCTGGAGCAATTATAGGTTCTGGTTCTATAATCTCTTTGTCTTCACTTCCAGGAAATTGGCGAGATAACGCATCAGCTTTTTTGTTTTGACTTCCGGGTTTAAAAGTCACAATGAAATCATAATCTGCAAAGAACAAAGACCAACGAAGTTGGCGTGGAGACAAAGTTCTTGCAGATTTTAAAAACAATAAATTTCGATGATCAGTAAGGACCGTTACTGTATGTCTTGCTCCTTTAAGAAAATGTCTCCATTCTTCAAAAGCGGACTTTATTGCTAACAGTTCCCGATCAGCAATTGTGTAGTTCACTTCAGCAGCAGAAAACTTTCTAGAAAAGAATGCAACTGGATGTATTTGACCAGTAGTTTCATTCCTTTGAGAAAGCACCGCCCCCAACGCTAAATTTGAAGCGTCCGCCTCCAAAAAAAAAGGTTTGGAAAGATCTGGATGAATTAGAATTGGACTAGAAGTAAATCTTTATTTTAACTCTTGAAAAGCCTTTTCTGCTTCAAGGTCCCAGTCAAATTTCACTCCTTTTTTCAAAAGCCTCGTTATAGGAGCAACCAGCCGAGAAAAACCTTCTATAAATCTCCTATAAAAATTGGCAAATCCTAAGAAACTTTGTATTTCCTTAACCTTAGTAGGAGGGGGCCATTCAAGAACGGCTTGCACTTTTTTAGGATTCATTTCTAAACCCTTAGGTGAAATTATAAAACCTAAAAACTCCACAGAATCGGTATGGAATTGACTTTTTTCCAATTTGGCAAACAAATGATTTTCTCGCAACTTTTGTAACACCAAGCGCACATGTTTCTGATGTTGATCTAGGTCAGAAGAGAAAATCAAAATATCATCGATATAAACGACAACAAAAATATCCAAGTATTCTCTAAAAACCTCATCAATGAAAAATTGGAAAGCCGCTGGAGCATTACATAGACCGAATGGCATAACCTGATATTCAAACAGCCCAAATCTGGTCTTAAACGCTGTCTTCCATTCGTCCCCTTCCTGCACACGTACAAGATGGTAAGCTCCTCTCAGATCTAATTTTGAGAAAATATTTGCTCCTTGTATTTGATTAAGCATTTCTGAGATGAGAGGAAGAGGATACCGGTTCTTAATAGTGACTTTGTTAACTGCTCGATAATCTATGCAAGTTCTAAGCGAGCCATCCGGTTTTGGTACAAAAAATAAAGGAGAGGCCGCAGGTGACTTAGAATGACGAATAAATCCTTTGGCCAAATTTTCTGACAAATATTCTTTTAAATAATCATTCTCTTTCTCAGTAAGAGCATATACCCTACTACTAGGCAAAATTGTTCCTGGCTCCAGTTCAATTTTACAATCAAAGGATCTATGGGGTGGTAATTCTCCTGCCACTTTCTCATCAAATACATCCCAGAAATCTTTATAACACTGGGGAAGTTGACCCACTACAGCTCCCACATCATGACCTCCAATTCCAGTCTCAGCCAGAAAACTAGACACGGAATTACTTTGTTTTACCTCTTCCTCTAAGAGACTTCCTGAAAAGCAATTCTCTTTACAAAAATCGGATTGCATGTCAATTGTCCTAGCACTCCAATCAATTAGGGGATTATGGAGAGTAAGCCAAGGCATGCCCAAGATAATCTTCAACAAAGGGGCATCAATTAACTCAAACGAAATTATCTCTTTGTGACCTCCTGATAACTCCAAAGTTAAAGAACCAGTTCTATGAGTAATAGGACCAGAAGATAAACATGTACCATCAACAGCCCTAGCCTGCTCTACAACCTCCTTCAGAATAATTGGAATTCCCAACGATTTGGCCAGACCCCAATCCATGAAATTCCCAGTCGCACCCGAGTCAATCATTACAGGACCATTTCCCTTACACTCCAAATCAAAAAATAAGGATACATTTATGGTTATATGAGGGACCGCTGTCTGCACCGTATTAGCGATCTGTTGTACCTTGATTGCTGAGGAAGAAGTCTTCTTGGGAGTGTAAGGACAGTTTCCTAAAAAGTGCCCACCTCTTCCACAGTATAAACAAAGATTATTATCTCTCCTCCTAGTCTTTTCCTCCACTGTTAACGGGCCTCTGATTCTTGGAGATGAATTATTCCCTTTGGGTTTACTCTCTATTTTAGGTCTATCTACTCTAAGTATAGACTTTACATCACTCTGACCATGACGTCTCTCTGCCTTCCTTTCACTCAAACGGAAGTCCAATTGAATAACCAAATCAATCAGACCTTCACAAGTAGGAGGGCGTTCAACTACTCCAGACAAAGCATCCTTTAACTCATCTCTAAGGCCCCGATAAAACAACGAGGCCTGTTTAACCTCGGGCCACTTGCTTTCTAACACAAGGGACTTAAATTGTGTTATATAAGCAATCAAGTCTCTATTACCTTGTTTTAATTCTAAAAGTTCACCATCTACTTCCAGAGATAACTGTCTTCTATCAAACATTTTTCGGAATATCTCTAAAAAACTGGAATAATTTTCTAAAACCGCATTCTTTTGACTCACCAACAACCCAGCCCAAGCAGATGCCTCCCCAGAAAGATATGACAACATAAATGTTATCTTAGAAGCATCCGATGGAAATAATTCTGGTCTACTCATAAAATGTAATTCACATTGTGTTAAGAACACTCTAAATCTCTTGGAATCCCCATGATAACGTTCTGGGGGCGCCAAAGGAACTGGCATAATTATACTCCTTACCCCTTCTGCCACTGAAGGCGCCCGTTGTATGTGTGGTAACTGATCTTCTCTTTCTAACTCAGGTGGAGAACCTGCGCCCCCTGAAACCTCATCCTCTCTCCTTTCTCCCCGCTGTTGAATTTGTGTAACTTTAACACTTAAGTCATCTATCTTTTGACTAAGTAAGGCATTTTCTTCCCGAGAAATTTTCAACTCCTCCCGTAACTCCCTAATCAAAGATCCTAACATCTCCATGGATTCGTCGGGGTTCATGACAGCTCGGGCGGACTAAATTATTGGCCTTTCATTCTGTCAGGCTGAGAGGTCCTGTATCCGCGGAAGCTGCTGAACCCCCGACAATCCCCCTGAGATGTATTTCCCAGAACTAGTTTTCAATACAGCTCTGTAAACTACACCCCAAAGGGAAAGGGGGAATGGGACAACAAAACAACACCAGGCAGACTGCGTCAAGGCTAATCAGTGCTGAACCTGCAGAGGATAAAGAATAACATATACACTTCCTTAATTCACTTACTTAACCTTATGAATGGGAAGACATTAATCCTTAACTAATAATTGAGAATCCTACCTGGTTCTTCTCTTGAAATTTCTCAGAGAAGCGGTTAAGAAGCTGAAAATCTCTCTTACTTGCGATATTTGAAATTCCCAGCAACTTCTTACATTAGGCAAAACTGGAAGTCTTAGTTCTTTGTTTGTCTTTTTTCCAACATGCACTGGTAGTTCAATTAGATTGTCTTTAAAATGTTCTTTCTTGACATTTCAAAACTTTTCAAACTATTTATAATTTTCTTGAGTCTTTAAATCCTTGAAGAAAGAGGAAACACGTGCTAACTGCACACGCAGGTTATTTCCATTAAAATTATCGATGAACTTCACATAGAAATCTTCCTGGTTGAAGAACACGCGCAAACGGATGAAGACGCGCGATCAAAATAATCCACACGCGCAAAAAATCACACGCGCAATAGTCCACACGCGCAAGAATTCACACGCGCAATAGTCCACACGCGCAATAATGTTCTCCTGCGAGATACGCGAAATAAGAACACCCGCGCTATTGAGTTCAAACGCAACGAAGTGATTCTCACGCGCAAAATCACTCGCGATGGAAAAAACACACGCGCACTCACATGGCACGCGACGAACAGATTCTCGCGCTTTGTACACCCGCGCTAAACATCACACGCGCTTTGTATTTCACACGCGCTTAGTATTTCACACGCGCTTTGTACACCCGTGCTAAAAATCACACGCGCTTTGTATTTCACACGCGCTTAGTATTTCACACGCGCTTTGTACACACGCGCTTAGTATTTCACACGCGCTTAGTATTTCACACGCGCTTTGTATTTCACACGCGCTTTGTATTTCACACGCGCTTTGTAGTTCTCACGCAGCGTACAGCTTTTCGCGCAAAGGATCACCCGCGCAATAAAACACACGCGCGTTTATAATGGCACGAGACCAACCTCTACTCGCGCTCGGAATACACACGCTAGAAAGCACGCGCTCACTTGAATACGCACGCGACAGTCAAAATCTCGCGCTAAGGAACACCGCACTGGAAACACAAGCGCACTCCGATATTTCAATAGTTTTAGTAGAAACACTACTTTTAACGAATTTTCAAGGAGAATGTTATTAAGATGAACAGATTTACAGAAGAAATAAAGTCACTTATCTCCTGAGCGAATTCACAAAGATTTCCTGCTTTTCCTATCTTCAAAACGAATTCCTGCCAGCTGAAGACTTCTCCTGAACCCCCAAGAAAGTAGCCGCTCAACTGCTGAGATCTGAAGGATAAAATCCACCAGGCCTAATACTAAAGCAGGAGCAGCCACTGAACACGTCCTCTCAGATGGGGTTTTGATGATGAAAGGCACAGAGTGACAGTTTAGAATGTTCATTGTTGTTCAGCATTGTCTTCTAGCCAATCAGAGCTGTCACTGTGAGGCTCCATCTTGCCTTGGGTCAGAACCAGGATTCTGAATCAACAAGTTAAGGCCTAACCAACTATAATGGAAAACTTCCCACCCACACAAAGCTAATCTGAAAAGGATAATAATAAAAAGGAAACTTGAATAAGAGAAGGAAACCTGACACCGTCCTTGCTGACGCGGTAGATCCTCCATCCGCGGTCTTTCGTGACTCAAGGAAAGTTGGCATGACTAAAGTGATGAAAGTAACCAAAGCATGTACGAAGTCTGAGAGACAGAATGACGCAACCACGCACTTGCACTCGCATGGCACGCCACAAGCTGGTCAAGGCGTGGTCATGAATGCTCCATCAACACCTCAAACTGTGCCTGCTACCCCCTTAGACACAATGGATCCCTACTTGCCATCACTAGCACCAAACACATTACTACAAAGTGAATGTAGCCTAGGTGCGGTAAGTGATAATGTAAATTGTAACGATAGAAGGAACTCGTTGGAGGTGGTTTCTGCGGTCTTGCAAAATCTGATCGATTTAAATAAATCACGTTCATGCAATCTGTCGGTGATGGCTACCCCAGATCCAAATGTGACACAAAAATTTTCCCAGAGTAGTCAATGTAGAACCATGACCATTGACAATAGAGATTTATGGAGAGCTGGTAACTATAAAAAATTAAGAATTGGATCCTCTGAGGAGTCAGCTCAATCATCAGAGGAAAAGGTGGTTCACTCCCAGAAAAGATTGCCCTGTCATTCTACTGAAGGTCATGAGGTTGAGAGACAACATCAAACACATCAATCACAGTTAAGTCTAAACTCAAATAGCGATAAGCCAGACGAGCCAATGTCAAGAGATTCATCGTTTGTGGCGCGTCCATTCCCAAAAATAAGAGAACGCGTTCGGCTCTCACGATCTGCACGCGATGCGCAGCACATTTCTGGTGGCGGAGCTGTAGCCCCGTGTGTACATGTACCATCGAATGACCTACTAATGGCCCTGACATCCGCAATGGCAATCTCCCTGACACCTTTTACTAAATTGTATGAAACATTAAACGAAAATATGAAGGATGTTACAACACTGCTGGCTCTCGTGAATTCAAAACTCGTTCACCTAGAGTTAATGCACAGAGGCCAGGAGTCAAAACAAGAGGAGATAAACCAAAATATACTGGCAGGAATGGAAGCAGCTAATGAAGCCAAACGGAATGACATGATCGATAAAAAACTGTTTGCGGAGGTTGCAAAAGAAGCGTTGGCGCTCTTCCATAAACCAAACAAACACCTAAAAGGAGAGGAGATGGGCAGAGCAAGTAACATGGCTCACGTGGACACGAATGAGCAGTCGACTCTTCTCTCACTTCCATTCACTATTGCAACGTCCACAGAGCATATCGGTCAGCAAACGCCATTATCCCATAGAAAAGATCAGTCCCCTCAAACCAACTTGAACCCGACAAGCCGGCAAATGGAATCAATTGGCTTGCCAAAAAGCTCAACTAACGATGCCGCTTTCCACGAGGCACATGGTGAAGAAAATTCGAAGAACATCAGTGAAGAATCTGAAAAAGGCGAAGACCAGCTATGCTCACTGGAATGCTCGTTCCATTCAGCGTTCATGCAAACTAAAAATATATCAAACCCCGCCTTGCATGACGGTCAACAAGCATCAGGCTCGCTGTTTATACAACAGGCGGTGGCTGATGATTCATGCCTGTATGAAGCGGCTGTTGACACGACAAAGCCTGCAGGCCTATTCCCCATTTTTGGAGGTACATTGGCAGAAGCCCAAAATAAAAACACTGGGGAAGTACGAAAAAAAAATCCCTCTCAAGCGAAAAAAGAAAACATGCCTGCTCGTAAGAAGTCGAAACAAAAGGGAGCCCGAAAATTTCTTCGCAACATCAACATGTTCCAACTGGTCGACAAAGCGATCACATCTAGTCTAAAATTAGCAGACACAATCAAGGTGAATAAACAAGTTGAGGTTGACTTGACAGGAACCATCACGCCACGATCCGAGGCTCTACAAGACGAATCCGAGCTGGACGATCAGGAGCTACTGGAATTATCAGTTTACGAGGATCCGATTCAAGAGGTCCCTGTGGTAATACCTCTTGTCGTGCCGGGTGATCAGAAAGCAGTCACGTTGCCGTCAAACTCAGGAAGGATTTGTGAGTTCAGAATGCCAGTAGTAGGCATTGCTAATTCTCACGACCAGTTGCTGGGAAAGCAACAAGCTCCACCTGATATCACAACATCGGAGTCCCGTGACAGGGTATGTGTGATAGTCTTACCCGTAGGAGAGGCTGTAGAGGGGGAGCAAGGGCCTAAGAGCCCGGAGTTTGTCACCTTACAAGAAAAACGAGAGCGGCTGGCGAGAAGCGCGGCAACAATGAATCAAAACGTTGGTGGAACAGGTGTGCCTTCCTTGATAAGGATAAACGCTGTAAAAGGAATAAGTGAGCTGGCCGCTGCACTGGTGGTTGATGATTTTCCCAGATCACGGAAAACCGAGTATCAGCAGCCTGAGGTGAAGGAGATCAAACTTAAATACAGGAACGGACACGAATCAGCCCAACCGGTAGGGTTAAGCCCCGTAATTAAATTGATGCTGGAGAGGTTGGAATGTGGTGAAAAATTAATTTTGAATCGATCAAATGTGCTAAGGCTGCTTCATCATGTGCCAAGGCTACGATCCCTGTGCTCTAAAGATCTGCGTATTATTGAATTTCCGGAGGAGATACGCACGGACAAGGTGATCCTACATATAAATTCCAACATAATCGCAAATGTAATTTTGGAATCTGTTGAGGAGCTATTGTCTCTAGGTTTCGACACTTATAAATTATCGGATCCTGTAAGGTGCAAAAAAGTAGTGATGAAAGACGGAACCGCCCAAGCTCAGTTAACACAAAAAGGTAATTTAGGGGTCAAAGAAAGCTTAAATAGAGCTGAATCCAGAGAACAAATCCAGCAGGAGCAACTTGTCGTGAACGAGCCGGCGTCTAAAGAGGGGTCATCAGTTTCTGCGCGAAGAAGTGTAAGCGCAGGCAATAAAGAAGAGATTGCGAGAACAAGTCCAATGGCGAAAATTAAAATCACCATAAACAACGGTGGCTCTGCAGACATGACTACTCCGACAATGGTAAATAGTCCATCGGACAGTGATACGACGCAGGACTGGAAGTGGTTGGCCTCGGCGTTGAACGTTAATACTCGCAGCTAATGCCTAAAGACCAGCGCGGTGCACTTATGTTCTTTTGCCTCATGGAACACGCGAGGGTTCATACATCTGCTAAAAAATGATTGGCTGCATGATTTACAATTGATTTGCCTGCAAGAAACGTGGTTGTGTGAAACGCCAGTGTCTTCTGAATTTGAGTGTGCGCTGAACCCCGCTATCAAAGCAGAAAAGGGACGCCCTATATCTGGTCTCTTAACGATGATCAAACGATCTTCAGGTTACCGGTTATTAAATTCCGCCAACGTTACGCCTTATATTCAAGTTTGTGAGATTGGCAAAAGCAACGCAACACGACAAGTGGGGGAGGCGATCCATATAATTAATCTATATTGGAACCATTACCGGACTGGAACATACTCGTTCATCGACCAGGTGACATTAATAATTGACAATTTACTGGAGTCAAACAAAGGGGGTTGCTTGTTAGTTTGTGGCGACTTAAATGTTGATATTTGCAAGCCACAGAATGCAATTAAGAGACAACTCGCGAATACCTGGGTAGAAGAACTGAATGTAAGAGGTCTATCAATGCTAAACGGATGTACACAAGGAGACATTCCAGCTCAGCCTACGTGGCGGCGTGAATGTCAATTTTCGACCATCGACTATATTTTTGCTTCAGATATCATGCAGGCGCGGGCAAAATCCTTGGAAATCCGTACCATGAGCAACAGCGACCACGATTTGTTGGAATTAACATTCCGTGACTCAAAAGAGGAACAAAAACAAAAATGGAAATCAAAAGTGCTGGTGGAATCAAATCGACTCCGGGTGAGACTGGACGAAAGTGACGTGGCCAACATATGCGCTCAATTCAGATCAACTCCCGAGGAGATTGAATACGCGTCCATTCTGGCTCAATTCAAAGCTAAAAACATTGGGATGAAAAACTGGTCTTTCCAGAAGAAACATCGCTTCGACCTGTTGGTGATGCAGCGCAAAAGACTGATGAGGGCGGAAATCCGGAAAAACAAGCAAGGGCCAGTCCATGAAATAACAGCAAAAAATCAGAGAACCAAACAATCCTACAAAAACTGGATAAAAAGTCACAAATGTATATTGCTTCAACAAGACGCAGAGGCAATGTTGAAGATCCTAATTACTAAGAACAGTAGAGAGTTCTGGCGAACTATTAATCAAATGGAAACACTGCAAGAGGCTTTGCAAGTAAGTCCGATATCTGAATCTGAGTGGGTGCAGCATTTTTCGGCTTTATACCACAAACAGTTAGTCCCTACTACTTCAAGAAATAATTCAGTACCATGGGATTTATACTTTGCGAAGGATGAGATTCGAGAGGCAATCATGAGAGCTAAAAATTCCAGAGCACCAGGCCCTGATGGCCTGTCGAATTTCATGATTAAACAGTGCCCTGATCTCTGGACTGATTTTTGTTTCGACCTATTTGGAAGAATTAATACACAAAAACAAGTGCCAAATTCATGGAAAACTGGGATTATAGTCCCCATATTCAAAAAAGGAGATAGATTATCACCAAAAAATTATCGACCTGTGGCGCTGCTGGATGTCTTGGGTAAGATTTATGCATCGTTGCTGAAAACCAAATTGCTCGACTGGGCTATAACAGCAAAGAGAGTTGACGAAAGACAAGCCGGATTCGTAAAATCGGTCGGATGCTCATTGAACCTGCTGGTCCTAAACCTACTGAAGATGGAAGCCCTCCGCTCAAACACGAAGGTGTACCTAGCTTTTGTTGATTTCTCTAGCGCCTTCGACATGATTGATCGTGAGAAGCTGTGGCAGAAAATGGAGGAGTGGGTTTGTCCAGTGGGTCTATTAGCGGCGATTAAAGAGCTTCATACAGATACCTCCATTACAATTCGCCTAGATCAATCAGGCTCCTTGTCGGCACAAATTAAGACACATAAGGGTGTCAAACAGGGATGTCCGTTGGCAGCAGCAATTTTTAGCCTCTTCATTTCTGATATCGGCGAGGGTATCTATTCCGTGAGAGCGTTTCCACCTAAACTCAATTCTTCACGGATAAGTTGGCTGCTGTATGCCGACGATTTAGTAATCTTAGACGCAACCCCGATTGGCCTTCAACGGAAACTAGACGCAGTACAAAGTTATGTAAGCTCGAACAATCTCAAGATCAACGCAGCAAAGACGGAAATACTGGTGTTTGGGAACTCAAGAACGACTCAAACTGCAAATGCGACAAAGTACGTGTGGAAACTAGATCAAGTACAGCTAAAGGTTTCAAAAAGAGTGAAGTACCTAGGTATGATACTGAATTCTAGTATCTGTGATGAGCCCTGGGTAGTAGAATCCAAGAGGAAAGGTGGCCAGCTAGCTTGTCAGGGTCTAGTGATAACAGAAAGTTTGGGCGTTTTTCGATGTACCCCCTGCGTAACTTTTATGAACAGAAAGCGGTACCTATCCTGATTTACAGTGCGGAAAATGCGTTTGGATGCTCGTCAAAGCATTGGGCATCCTTGGAGCACATGTTCTGGATGAAAGCGTTAAGTCTACCGATTGGGGTATCGACTGCTTGTATAAGATACGAACTGGCGTTAATATCATTGCATGCTCGAGTCAGCTGGAATCAGCTAACCTTATTTCGGAAATCCAGAATAGAGGAAGGAATCTTGCAATTCAAGATATTACACCAGGCTTCAGTAAAAGGGTGTGACATTCTATCTCAGTGGGTGAAACGTTGTGAAGATCTGTTGGCACTATATAACATCAGTATCGAAATTCTTCTAGCAAATCCAACGGCAGCAAAGGAGAAGCTCTGGCGTGCCGACTGGATTTCCACATGTAGTGAGCGAAAGTCGGCTAGCGCCATGAAAGACTCTCCGGTCGAAGCAAGAGCCTTCAACGTGCCTCAAAAGTATTTGAATTGCTCTCTAAACTCGAAAGCAAGAAGACTGTTTATGTTATTCCGGTTAAATGCCTTCAAAACAAAGGAGAGGACCAGTCATTGGCCATGTAATGTAGGTGCTAATCCCACCTGTCGCCTTTGTGAAAAAGATCTGGAGTCACTTAAACATCTTGTGCTTTTCTGTCCAGCACTAAAAGACATAAGATCAATTCATATGAGCCAGTGGTATAATGTCCATCAGTCCATATGTGCGGAGGAATCATGGCAGATAATGTGTAATGGTTTGGATATGAAATTAATATTGCCTCTGACTTCCTTCTTGGCAGTAATTGAAGAGAGACTAAATGCTCTTGATAGGCTGTGAGCTAAAGAGGTTGTGTAAAGCCATGTTTGACTCAGTGACCTTAGGTGTTATCTGAGTATGCTGGTATAAGAGGTCACTAGAAGTAAACAGGATAACGTTGGAATCATGATTTCGTTTAAATGTTGTGTTAAATGTTTGTCTTATGTGTTTGTCGTAATATTTTAAAAGGTTTGATCTAAAAACCAATAAAATAAAAAAATAAAAAAAAATAAAAAACTAAAAGGGAAAAGAAGATGGGAACACACATATTCACCCCAAGGAGAGCAGAAAGCAAGAAACAGAGTTATAGTAGAAAACGTTGAGAAGGACGTTACCAAAACAAGTGTGAAAGGTGAAAGAACCTCTTGGTTCCATAAACCGAAGCTGTACAGTTCCTGCTAAGAGACTACACCCTGTTTTAAATACAAATACTAGTAATTTTACTTATTAAAGACATTGCGTATTTCATGTTAAAAAGGAACGTCACCAAACACGGCAGGAATGCGCAAAGCTTTCCGCTATGTCACAGTGACATTTCTGATCCTAACAGTATGACCGTAAGAAATCCGAATTATAAAATCCATCATGAAATTAAGGAGAACATTATTGCAGATCTCAAAACACTGCAAGCCACTTGCACCCGGCGTGAGCCTTAGGGGTAAGCTACATTCCCGACATTTGATGCATTGAGAGAGGCGTCATTTTCTTTTGGATGATGCAAGTAAAGGCCTTTCCCATAGATGGCCTACTCCCAGAGATCCGTCATCTTGATAGATCATCCCCTCAGCGTCAGCGGCTCAGGCTTGCCAATCGTCAATTGTCCTAGTTCAATCTTGAAGTCACTGGTACAGCATCCTATTATATACAAACATTCAGTAGATAAGTTGTAAAGGCTTCCATACTTCACTGAAAGATACCTATTGAACTGGGGTGACATGCCCTCACTTTCTCTACTCTACGCATAAGCCTCCTCAGGTGACTAGTTTGTGGCTCAGTGAAATGGATAATGGTCTAAATCTATCACTTCCTATCTTAAGAGGGACCAGGAGAAGGTTGTCCTTGATCTCCTTTGCTTTTGCTACTAGACCTTGAGCTATTACCTTCACTGCCTCTCTCGCCTGACGACCGTCTCCTCCACTACTTCTTGTTTATCTGGCCTTTAATAGGCCTTTGCTACCAAGTACCCTTCCATCATGCCTGATTGGCCTGGCATGTTTACATTGTTTAATAACGTTGTTCATGTCGTCCTTCTTCGTGCAGATGTGAAGCTCTCTAAACTGTTAGGAGGCCTGGCAGCCTTCTTAATGTCCAGCAGAAGTCCTTACCAGCTCCTTCATGGACAGTTGCGAGTTCCAGTCTTGGTTCAGGGAGCCTCGTCTGCTTCTGTATTGCAGCCGGTGCTCTTTGTGATAAGAGCGCTTGCGGCAGGATGATGGCTCTTTCTTGATCTCTTCATTTCAATGCAATGGGATTCCTACTCCGTCTCCCAGAATGGGGTGCACAATCTCCGTTTTGGTTCTATTTCCTTTGGGAGAATGTGACTCAACTCCCCGCACACTGCGCGTCTCCCATTACCTTGAAAAGAGAAGTTCAATGGAAAGCATTTGCTTTTCGGCCCCTTATCGACAAAAAAAATATATAAGCAGGGCATTTCACTTAGTCCGGTTAATTACCAGAACTCTTTAGTCAAGCCTCTCCAACATGATCTACCAAGCAATTCAATGTGTAATGAAAATGTCTTACCCAAGTATGCCTTCAGTCACTTGATTTATAAGCAGTATGGACTTACTTTCACTGTTCAAACGAGCACTGGCCAGGCCAACAGTTTTGGCTTGTGTATATGTATTAGATGGGCATATGCCAGGCACAGCTATTCGATGCAGGGCTACTCACACCTTTTTGCAATGGTTACCATCGTATGGCCATGTAGTGCCACTGTGGCAGTGCCTCGCAAATGCTTTTCCCGTGCCAACACACAAGCCAAACTGTTGGCTTTGCCATTGCTTGTTTGAATCTGCTCTGAAGGCATGTCGGCCTGCATGCGAAGGTAGACACTACTGGAGACCATAGCACAGACCGGGCACAGAATCGCCCGCTTCCGTAGCCACACAGATGGGGGGGGGGGGGAAATGCAACGCACCTGTATGCATCAGCATGACAGAGGTTAAATAAAGTTTAATGAACCTCTGCTGATTTTCAAAATTATTCAAATTATCACGCAAAATTCAGTAAGCGATGCCAAGCTTAAGCTCAAACCCAGCAATAGAAGCAAGGCCTTTTAATTTTTCCATGTTAATTAGCCGACTAAATCCAACGGTTCTCGGAATTATATTTGTACATAATTGTCTTTGTAAATGAATGACTGTTTCGTTGCTGCCATCACAATGGCTTTATGAATGTCCATGATAATGGTGAAATGAATTAATGAGCCATGCTGGCCACAGCCACTCTTGGAAGCGGTAGACTTTGTTACAGCACAGAATCTGTCTCTTCTGGATTACACTCAGTAAGGGGATATAATAATCTCTTGTGTTAAAATATGGTTGCACACTCTGTAGCCTGCGCACTTCTGTCAATATAGGTTCAGCTATTTATTTGCACTTTGGAAAAACAGGATATTAACACTTTGACTGCCTTGAGGATGCAGCTATGCATGTTCAACAAATGGTGTGTGTTGTCCTAAGCATCTGTGACCTTCCTCACTACGCTGGCCGTAGTCCCACAGAATGCTGACCCGACAATATGTTTGGCCTTAGCAGAGGGTTAAGGATGGGAGAAAAGGGCGGGATACAGTTTTGTTTTACAACGCTGCTCAGTCTGACAATGTCCCATTTAAAATCTATTGATTGGATAATCCTGGCTTGACCAGAAACCAAGAAGAAACTTTCCCCTAAATTCAGCGTCATAACTTCCTACAGCACCGCCAAGCATCCATTCTACTCGGGTACAGGCAGCAAAAAAAGAAGGCACCGTGGTTAGACAATGCAGCAGCCTCACCGAGCATAAAAGAAGGCAACAAGAAGGCAACGTGGTTAGACAGAGGGAAGTCACCCAATGCAGCAGCCTCACCGAGCATAAAAGAAGGCAAAGTGGTTAGACAGAGGGAAGTCACCCAATGCAGCAGCCTCACCGAGCATAAAAGAAGGCAACGTGGTTAGACAGAGGGAAGTCACCCAATGCAGCAGCCTCACCGAGCATAAAAGAAGGCAAAGTGGTTAGACAGAGGAAAGTCACCCAATGCAGCAGCCTCACCGAGCATAAAAGAAAGCAAAGTGGTTAGACAAAGGGAGTCGCCCAATGCAGCAGCCTCACCGAGCATAAAAGAAGGCAACGTGGTTAGACAGAGGGAGTCGCCCAATGCAGCAGCCTCACCGAGCATGAAAGAAGGCAACGTGGTTAGACAGAGGGAAGTCACCCAATGCAGCAGCCTCACCGAGCATAAAAGAAGGCAACGTGGTTAGACAGAGGGAAGTCACCCAATGCAGCAGCCTCACCGAGCATAAAAGAAGGCAACGTGGTTAGACAGAGGGAAGTCACCCAATGCAGCAGCCTCACCGAGCATAAAAGAAGGCAAAGTGGTTAGGCAGAGGGAAGTCACCCAATGCAGCAGCCTCACCGAGCATAAAAGAAGGCAAAGTGGTTAGGCAGAGGGAAGTCACCCAATGCAGCAGCCTCACCGAGCATAAAAGAAGGCAAAGTGGTTAGGCAGAGGGAAGTCACCCAATGCAGCAGCCTCACCAAGCATAAAAGAAGGCAAAGTGGTTAGGCAGAGGGAAGTCACCCAATGCAGCAGCCTCACCGAGCATAAAAGAAGGCAACGTGGTTAGGCAGAGGGAAGTCACCCAATGCAGCAGCCTCACCGAGAACAAAAAGCAGGCAACGTGGTTAGACAGAGGGAAGTCACCCAATGCAGCAGCCTCACCGAGCATAAAAGAAGGCAACGTGGTTAGACAGAGGGAAGTCACCCAATGCAGCAGCCTCACCGAGCATAAAAGAAGGCAACGTGGTTAGGCAGAGGGAAGTCACCCAATGCAGCAGCCTCACCGAGAACAAAAAGCAGGCAACGTGGTTAGACAGAGGGAAGTCACCCAATGCAGCAGCCTCACCGAGCATAAAAGAAGGCAACGTGGTTAGGCAGAGGGAAGTCACCCAATGCAGCAGCCTCACCGAGAACAAAAAGCAGGCAACGTGGTTAGACAGAGGGAAGTCACCCAATGCAGCAGCCTCACCGAGCATAAAAGAAGGCAACGTGGTTAGACAGAGGGAAGTCACCCAATGCAGCAGCCTCACCGAGCATAAAAGAAGGCAACGTGGTTAGGCAGAGGGAAGTCACCCAATGCAGCAGCCTCACCGAGAACAAAAAGCAGGCAACGTGGTTAGACAGAGGGAAGTCACCCAATGCAGCAGCCTCACCGAGCATAAAAGAAGGCAACGTGGTTAGGCAGAGGGAAGTCACCCAATGCAGCAGCCTCACCGAGCATAAAAGAAGGCAAAGTGGTTAGACAGAGGGAAGTCACCCAATGCAGCAGCCTCACCGAGCATAAAAGAAGGCAATGTGGTTAGGCAGAGGGAAGTCACCCAATGCAGCAGCCTCACCGAGAACAAAAAGCAGGCAACGTGGTTAGACAGAGGGAAGTCACCCAATGCAGCAGCCTCACCGAGCATAAAAGAAGGCAAAGTGGTTAGACAGAGGGAAGTCACCCAATCCTGCAGCACCACTGAGCATAACAATAAGGCCCTTGCATTCACCTGCTCCACTGCAACTGAGGAGAGACGTGTGCCCATGTTTGGAAGAACAGAATTACAGCAGGTCTTTGGATGATAGGTGCAGAGCAGAAGAGGAGAAGGGAGCCTGGCAGCTGAAGAATTAGAGGCAGCGAAGACAGGTCTGGTGAAGGATTACACGTCTCCTCACTGTAAAGACCAACTGCTGTTCCCCTGCCCCCGATCCCCTGTTCTCTCCCGCCTCCTGTACAAGGGTGTATACCTTGCCCATGACCATCTTCTATTATATTATATTTAAATCATCCGTACAGTGATCTCGGCACATTGTAATGTGGTCACGTCAGTGCTGTCCCCCCGCGCCTCTCCTACACCCTGCTAATATACCTACCTGCCTCTGCTGCTCTTGTACTACTGTAAGGAACCTGGGAATGCCCAGTTAAGACATGCAATCTTTTTGTCAAAGTCTTCCTTCATATCCAGGTAAATACAGAGCCGAGAGGCGAGGACAGCTGTGTACAGAAATTAATCACTGGCTGGAACCAGGGTGCATGTGGTGGGTGCAGAGTACATGTGGACCCCTTAAACTGCAAGGTCCGAGGCCATTAGGAACATGCACACCCAATAGGAGTGGGCCACACGTGCATGGCTGCCATTCTGATTGTCTGACATTTTGTCTCGGGTCACTTTGTAGCATGAACAAACCAACACAACGAGTTCTGATAGCCTCATTTGTTTAACATGGACCCTGAAGGCCATAATAGGACACAGAATGTAAATTGGTAGGTATTATTACACACAATTTACCTGGGCCATGCAAACGAATACTAGAGCGGCACAGAATGCACTTTTGCCACAAGTGTACATGAAACATGCACCAGAGTTGACTTTCCCCTGGAGTCCAGATAGCTACTGGATGGCGTGGACCGGACACTCTAGCAGTCACCCCAATTATTGGCAGAGAACACTCAGGCCTATCAACGACTCCCAGCCACAAGAACAGGAGACTCAGCCTTGGGGCAAAGTTTTACTGTCTTATTAGCAAAACCAAAAATTACAGGGATCACACCAGGAAAATAAATATTCTCCAGAGCTCTCGTATTCTAAGCATGTGTCACCCGGTTTTTTTCCTATTGTGACGTCACAAAAAGGTTCCAACCCAAATAAACGATCAGCCAATTACATTGGTCAGTTTGAGCAGGTTACATCTAGAGAAGGTTCCATGTCATTTCATCGCGGGAATATATAGGTTAGTCCTACGATTGGATAGCCATGTCTAAGGCCCCTCCCAAGACCACCCCTACTATTATCAATCTACAATGCTGCAGGGTCGCAGAGAGACCATTGCCCTTGCAACAAATTATCCCCACGTGAAATATGAATCTGCATTGATCAGTGTGTGTCCTCCCATCCCTGTGGCCCAGGACAGTTATCAGGCTGAGTGTACCTTTTCAAGGTAATGGGAATTAACATGGAGCTGCAAAGTGTTCCCTAATGTTGCCATTCCCCGATCACCTAAGCCTGGGAGGGTGCATTCAGTTGAACACTCAGATGCAACACTTGTAGCTTCTTCTCCTTTGGTTTGATGGGAACGGCTCTCCTCGTCTACCTTATTTGAATGGGTATTGTCCTGTTCAGCTGGGTCGCGTGTGCCGAGACCACAGAATGAAGGCCTCTCGCCCGTAATTATGAGGATTTTAGCCTGACTTTCTACAGGTGGCTTATTGTCTTGGCAGGTGGAACTTTTCTGTCTCCACTTGTCCTTGGCTGAGTGCCTTGTTTCTGCCCGCCTCTCCCTGCCGCCGCCTCTCCCTGCCGCAATCATGTCAGCCTTTCCATGTGCTCAAAGCCAGTCTCTGCTTTGCCATCCATTTCAGAGACCTATGATCCAATGCTGCAGAAAGTCGCAAATCTATCGCCATAATTTCTGGTTTGCCACTGCAAGGATGACGTCGGTGTTAGCCTGGCGGAGACGAAGACAGGCGTAGACGTACATTCTCTTGACGAAAGACTCAAGCACCTTGTCCTCCTTAGACAAGCAGTTGGACGCTGCGCCAGCCGCAGAAAAAGACTAGGCAGGCTTTGAATATAAAGATGCAGCCGCAACGACAAAGGAGTGGGGCTGAGGGTGGTACGCTAGAAGGACTGGTTCCCTCTACAGGAGCCGGAAGCGGGCATCCAACTTCTTGTTGATCCGAGCGGTGACCCAAGGCTTTTTCTCAGACATTCCAGGCTAAAGAGGGGACATCTTTCTGCAGGAATGCCAAAGCGGCTGGCGGAATGCAGGGCCAAGACCTCCGCCAGCACACCTGGCTCTTGAGGGGGCTGTTCAGGATGAGGCACGCCTATAAAACTCCGCTAGGCCCTAAAGTCTGTCATGAAATGCTTTGACTGAAGCAGAAGGCTCCTCTTCCTGTGCGTGGTCATCCTGCCGTTTGTATCTGGTGGAGGGGAGTCCGGGTCCAGCTGCAGCGGTGCAGGGGGAAGCCCCCTCTGGTCCGTACCCTGGGAAGGCTGGGCCAAGCATTGGGAGTCTGCGGCAAAGGGGATGGAGCAGGCAGAGCAGGCACTGGAGCAGGAGGAGGAGGAGGAGAGACCCAGAGCGGGCACAGGCTGTGGTACCCGAGCCCCTGGCGGAACTGGTGGGGGGCTCAAAATGGGAAGCCTTGTAGGCAACACTTGGGGGACCACCTCTTTGATGACCACCTTAAGGAATCCAGCCATTTGTTGTGAATGTATAAGCAGAAGAAAGCTCTTGAAAAAACGGTCCTCGCAACCAGACCCTCCCGACGCACTGGGCCTCCTGTCTGGCTCGGCACGCTGAGGCACCTGGGAATGATATCCAAATGGCTGGCTGGAATATAGGTAGCCCTGTGGGGACCATCCACCCAATGCCTGAGGGCCTGAGCCGAGCCTTGAGGAAAAAGGACTGGAACCGCCCTGAACCTCCCATTCGGCAGGGAAAGGGGCTGCTGGAGGCCCGTTGTCAGAATGTAAGATGGCCACCATGCGTTCAGGCTCTGCCACATGCTTGTCCACCATTTTGGAAGCCTGCACCACACCCTGGGAGGGAGGGAGGGCGCGAAGGTCCTGAACCCTCTGCTGGGTCTGACATGGTCGGGCCTGTTTGTGACCTGACCATAAAGCAGAAGCGCCGACCTCAGAGAGGGCTCCGGTAGGCCTAGGGCCCTCAGCCAGCAGGCTGGAAGTAGAACAGTCCCCTTGTGCAAATACCTCAGAGTTGGCTCTGGGAGGCTTTTTAGCCTCAGCGATAGAGCTGTGCCTGGAACCGGAGCTTGAAAGCACCTCACACCCCAGTCCAGAAGAAGAGCTGGAGCGAACCTCGGCGGTTGGCCCGGAAGAAGCCGGTAGCCGAACGGGGCTCGAGAGCCTACCATCAGTGTTAGGGTCTGGACAACCCCTCCAGCCTGGGATGCCTTGGAGAATAAAGGGCCTACATTCTCATGACGCGAGACCTTAGCCACGAAGTCTTTTAGGTGACCGGGAGGTGAAGTATGGAAGATCTCCCTGCAGTGGGAAAGCCAATTCTTTAATGAATGATGACCGAGAGAACTGCAAACCGTGCATGCATCCCAGCGGTGATCGGGCCACAAGCACTCACGGCAAAGTGCATGGGGGTCCGACACCAGGAAGGAAGAATCGCAGGATGCGCATCTTGTAAAGCTTCCTGCTGCTGACATGTGCCGGGGGAGGCAAGGCACCGCAGGGAGGTGAAGAACTGAAAAAATAAAAGAATTGGGAGCACGCAAAACACTCAAAAGGTGTCTGCGCCAAGCTGCCGGGTCCGACATCGTCCATGCGGACAAAGGGACTGAGATGAGACGCCAGAGAGCGGGGTCTTCGCCCCCATGCGCTATACTAAATTTAAAGGGGAAGCTCACATTTTTCACTGCCAAAGGTTCTAGTACCGCCCCATGTTGGTGGGTGCTGTGAGAAACCAGAGGGTGTCTCATCCGCTAGTCCCTGGGGATCTCTCTCTCAGGTGGCCAAGGCACGGCCATCGCCATTGGATCCAGACCCTGGGGATGGACCAGTGTGGGAGGATAACTTGGTTGAGGGGTCTTCAGGGAGTGTGGGTGAGACCCGGTATTCCCCCCTTTTTTGTTCATCTATCCCATCCTAAGTCCCAACTCCCCCCTGCTCTTTTTACACAAACACTGGGCCAAGGAAGAGAGTGAGAGTAACCAGACTAACTCTCCCACATCGTACTGGACATGTCCCCTTAATTGGGCCAGGCAAAGTCAGGCACTTTACACTAAGTGCATTCACCTGATACCATTTAGCTCTCCTCACAAGGATAAAAGGTGACACAAAGACACACTCTGAGCAAGGCGGAACACAAGTATGAGCAGAACTTGCGGGACAAAGGCACACCCACTGCAGCAGATCAACGGAACAAGGAACGAGAGCAGCGGGCTGAAACCCTCAAGGGTTCCCTACTGGAGGTTGTTGCCTCCGACAGACTGCGAAAGACACGTGACGTGGAGAAAGCCAGATTGCATTGTGTTTCAAGGACGCCAGGTACCCTGCCGGGTGAAAGGCAGAGTTTGGGAAGCGAGGCGAAGCCTGTGCTAATAACTGACTCAGAAATAGAAAAACAAGAAAGAAGCGCACACAGCCGGTGAATTGGCAAGCCACCTGAGAGACTGGTGTGCGTTAAAGCGAATGAAGTAGCAACATTATATCACAAGTGAAGGCTGCACGCCTGTGGATGAGACACGAAGAAAGGCAGACCGGTGAATGAACTTTGAAGTAAAAGGCAGCTGTAAAATCAGCGATACTAAGTAACAGAGTGGTCCGGCGAAAGGAAGTAGCCCAGTCGAAAGTCTCATTGAAACGTACATTGTTTGAAATTAGAAATCCAACTAACAGCAAAAGTGAGTTAAGTGAGAGTAAATGTGAACTTTAAGTTTAAGTGATCCTGCGGTGGTCAGTAAAGTGCCATGCACAGTCGAAAGTCTTAACATTCGAAAGGGGTCCGAGCACGATTGAGGGAGACCCAAAGTACAATAAGCTTAGGGAAGGGATCCCCCCCGGCAAGTTTGTGTTGAATTGAGACATGTATGGTCTGAGCACGGCAGAGGGGGACCTTTGTGAACTTTATGTTGGAAACACAATTTTGGAAAGTCAAGAAAAAGACTAACGTGGAAGGCCAGGCGGGCCTCAGTCATGGTTTGGAACTGCTTAGAGTGTTAGAAACCGAGCCAGAGTGTGTCATCCTGCCTAAATATGGATAGCCTTACTCCGTGAGGTGTAACGTGAGGAGGAGAGCTGGTTAAACTACCTTTATTCTTTTGAACATTGATTTTTCCTTTTTCATACATTTCTCCTTTTACACTTTTTGTACAAAAGATAGGGCAGGCATTAGCTTTTATTAGCACAGGCCATTTTGATTCAACTGACACAACTAGAACTGTTTCATGTATTGTTTGATGGTCGAGACTACTCCCATCTTAGTTATAATAGGGCAAATTAGGAGTTTCACCGACCCCAACATTTTCAATAAATGTTTTACAAATTGTATCCATTATGTCAGTGTCATACATTTGATACCGTGCCTTCCCTAAAACACCCACAAGGATAGAGGAAAGGAGACGGGGCGTATGAGTACAGACAACTACCAAAACTACCCAAGCTGAAGGCATACTGACTTTTAGCAGCTCAATAGTCCGACTGCTTAAATAACACGGTCTGCAATGCACCCACAGGGCTTCAAGCAGCAATGGTAGAGGGAGTGATTACCAGAATGAAATAATGCCCTAGATTATAATGCAGACCTTCTGATTACAAAGTGTACGAATTCACCAGTAAATTGCATCTGTCCTTACTAGCTTTTTTGGCATAACATTACATACTATAAGTATGTTCTGTTTGTTTCTAAGCACTCTAAAATGTGCACATAATCTGTGAATCACAGAAGCTGGGATTAAAGTCTACATCTTCTCATCCCAAAGTCGACAATTTTGCTCCCAGGCTTCTTATTTTCCATTGCCACTGCTCTCCAATCTTTATTATTGTAGTCCATTATACAATGTTCATTTTACTTATATACCCTCCCACCCTTTTCATTTAAGGCGTATGGAGAATAGCTAGCTGCAATTATGTGCCGTTTGGCTGGGTAGGGCATGGGGGGGGGCAGGATTATAAATCACATCACCTTATTCCAAATTCTCTCATATCTTCCTCTTTTTCTCTTTGTTACTCTTGGTTTAGTGTTTTCCCACTGTGCTTTTGGTCTGTTCGGGAGTGTGGAGGGAAGGGGTGCATGTGTTTTTGAGGGTATGAATGGAAAGCAGTGCTGTATTTATTGATTTGAATGATGGCCAAAGGGTGAGGGGTGTACCTCTGAGTGGAAGATGGGAGATTGCAGGTGGGTGGAGTAGTCTTGAGGATGTGCCTGTCGGGGTTGGTTAGAAGATGGTGCTATGCCGGTTTCAAGATGGTGAAGAGGGATATACTCTATGTGAGGTGTTGTGTGTTGGAATGTATCTTTGGGCGGTAGTCCGTTGCATAATCCGCAGAGATGTGCATGTGGAGTTGTTGATGGGAGGGTGGGTATGGGCCTATGCATTTTTGGATGTGTCAGGACGAAGGAGTTTGTTCTTGGCTGGATACTTGAGCAAAGGAAAGTCAGACATGCCAAACTTGTTATCACTGTTAATCCTCCTCCATGACATCATTATGCCTCATCCAGATTGTAAATCTTTTATTAATAACACTGCATAATGCCAGCATTGCTGGTCCACTACCAGTTTATTAGAGTACATCCTGTTCATGAGTATTACTAAGCCTGCCTGAGCTCGCTATTGCTAATCCTCTGCCTGTTTTATTACTACTGATCTCTCTACAGAAAGTTGTGCCCGATAGCCCTTGTTGCTAATCTTGTCTGATGGCCATTCTTTCTAATCCTGACCGATGTCAGCAACCCCCTAGCTAATCTCAATGTGAGAAATAGTTAAGAGTGATCAACAATTTGTGGGACATTTTCTTTATTTGCCATAAGGTTTTGCATGGCTACAGTAATGTCACTTCTCAAAAACACATAAAATAAAATTGCCTAAGTTGAAGATGCAACAAAAAAAAAAACACAAAAAATAACACAAGTGCTGGTTTTGTCTAGGTCAGACAATCCTATATTTTGGTTTGAATACATTTTTAGTGAATACACGAAACGCAGCATCAAACCCCTTTGGGTGTTTGGAGCAACTCTTTAAACATATAGGAAGTACTTGTACGTGAAATAATTTGAGATAAAAGCTGAAGTGACTCTGAGAGAATTGTGCTATTGTATTCTAAGGTGACTAGTTCTAATCCTGTACGAATATTCACTTGACGGAACAAAGGTTCAAACAGTTTTGGAGTTTCAATCTATTATTTGTATTTGCCCTGAAGAGGAACTTGTATAGTCGAAACACATGTTGATTATTGACGTTTTCAGGAAGGTAAATTACTTTACTATCTCAACAGAAGATATATTGAATTGAGGATTTGTCAGTACTTTGATTGGTTAGAGGCCAATAGGCCCGTATTTAGTTGTTGAGATAGTGGGTCAAGCGAAATTGATCTGAGCAACGTTTTTAGTACATTGTTTTATTTAACCAACTGTGACTGTTAATCAAGGCAGTGAGGATGATTTTCTCCCTGAAGCCATAGGAGTCCATCTGCGCAGCTCTGGAATCACTGCACAGGATTCCAATAGATCACCACATTTTCCCTGAGACATTGTGCGTCATCCACAAGAATGCAGCGGCCACAGGCCCATCGATCTCAAATCAAGATATACCAACCATGACCCAAAAAGGAACTTCTGCTTTACTTCTCACAATCTCCTCATGTGCCTGATGTACAAGAAGAAATTATACAGGGGGTATTGAACGGGAAGATTGGGACAACCTGATACCACAGCAATCCTCTGAAAAAAAACTGAAAACCTGTCTGTTCTCTCAGTCACTGTGATCGGTTTGACCAGTAACCTCCCGTAGCTCCTTTTATTCTGGGAAGCATGCTCCAATCCATAGCCATTTCATGGCATTTTTGGTGCTATCATTTATTTGACTCGTATCGGTCTTTGGAACAACGGGTGCATTGTTTACCTTAATGTTAACAAGGGATGCACATTTTCTGTGCGGTCATTGTTGACCGTACACCTGTACCCGTTCCCCCGTGTACTACAATATTTCATATTGAATTGTTTCTGGCTATGTAACTAGGATTCTTTCATGTTCCTTGCTTCCCTGAAAATGTCAGTTTCTCTCTTAGCGTGCTGAAGCCGGTCACTGTAATTTGGTGCTTTACAAGGCTTGAAATAAAATACAATAAAAAAGAAATAAAACAGGAATTTTGAATGACACGCTGCCAGTACAAGCATGAATGGTGAAAGACCCTGATTATTTAAAGAGCAGACAAATGTCATGCTTCAAGAGAAGAAAAAATTACTTAACCCTGTAATGTTCTTTCTACTGGATGTTCCTCCTACGTTCCTTCCTCATCTTTGATAAACTCCACTATCATGCTTACTGCTTCGTAAAACTTCGCAGAAGAGGGTGCCATGCATCGTCGACCTCGTTTACCTCGATGGCCTCAATTCGCTCTCAACTGTGACAAAGTTAGTGTAAATAGTATGCACCGTGCCCATTGCCTAGGTTCATGTTTTTCCTCTCCAAGCACGGCCATCTCAAATATTAAAAAGATGCGACCGTTAATGGAGAGGAGGGTGTAAACCACAGAAATACTCCCAGGTGATAGAGGGGTAGGCTGGGAGGGTGATGAGGAACCCGTGGGAGAGACCTCCATTCAAAAAAGATTACATCAAAGAGATGTGTCTTAAACAGAGGACGCTCGTCCAAGATGCAGATGTTAAGCAAAGAGGAAAATGTATCTGAGAAGGCTTCCCCTTCAATGAAGCCCTGGTGAAGGAGTACAGTCTCTGGACACTGAGATCTTGTATTCTGAAAATGGGCAAAAGAAATCAAGCACGATTAAGGAACAGCCCAGATGAAGAGGCTTGGTTACAGAACTTGAAACTACTTAATAACTGTGAAACCTATAGAGGAAGGTTAGAAAACCCATAATGTGGTCTTGCAACAAGCAGGGCTATTAGAAGTGCAAGCCAGTATTCTGTAGAGGAAAGGCATTTCCCTTGAATAAGGGATTGCTAGTTAAGGAGAATCTTCGAACATAAGGTGAAGAGGTATTTCAAACAGCTTCTATCCGACTTATCTAGGCACCATTAAAGGCCACTCAACACAAACATCTGAATCTACAAAATGTGATGTTGATATACAAATTCTAAAAGAAATTAACATGCTTCCTCTGAAAGTTGGATTACAATTACCATTATGTCTCTCAACTACAAAGCTCTCCATCTCAACAAACCTCCACATCGGTCTGTCCTATTAACCAGATCTGTATAATTAAGAAGACCTCAAGCAAAGGTTCACATCGATATTCAGGCCACAAAGGGTCCTGGTAATATCAACCCTATATACATAAAATTATAAGTGATGGTTTTGTGTAACGATTTTATGTAACGAATTGTGTAACGCATCAAATTGGGGTCATTGTATATCCTAAATATTTGGGTTTAGTGTCCTTCTTTTCTACATTTATCCAACTATAATGCAATACTGTACGTATTTAAAATACTTAATGCATTTTAAAATGATAAACTAATTAAGTTGTGTTCTTTCCACGTATTAAACTGGATACAGGCAATACTAATGCAAGCAGGTTATCGTTTGTGTTACACAGACGACAATTTCCAATCATTTTAGCATTTGCTACAACTATTAATAAGTCTCCTGGGCAGAGTTTCCACAGTGTTGGAATATACGTCGATTGAGCCTTATTCAGCCATGGACAATGCATTGTCAAAACAACGCTCAAAAACATGTATAGAAATTGAAAGTTCTGAAACAATTAAAAATATTGTTTTGAAAGAAGTGCTGTAAATGAAGAGGTTCCCAAGTAGATCCCGTGTTTTCTTGTTTCCAAGTTCTTTTACTTAACAAATGAACCCAGTAAACAAGTAACCGAAGGAGGGGTGCGAACAAAGCAGGCACCGCAAAGCGAGCGCTTGGTGGAGTAATCGTACGAGGTGACCAGGCCGCCAATTTCAACGCGCAGCAGTCGCCACACAGGGTGCGGGGGGGTTGGGTGCCGAAGGTGCCAGGGGGGCATGGTCCCCCCAGTATTACAGTAACATTAAATCATTAAAATAAAAAGTTTGAAGTATAAAATTGTTTGAAAAAGAAAAAGGTATGAAACTAAAGTTTGAAATTGAGTTAAAGGAAAAAAAAGGTTGAACCAACATCCGGAATCAGTCAGCAAGGGGCGGTGCGGGGGATTGTCGTCCCTGTTGTATTATTTAAACCCAAACTTTAGACCAATGGCTTCAGGGAAATGAAAGGGAGAAGGCCAGGAGGGCAGAAGGAAGGCAGTAGATGATAACTCCCTCGGTTATGTTGTTTGAAATAAAATTGTTTCACCAAGGGGTGAGGACATGGAAATGGCAGTATGAGTGCAGCACATGCCAAAGTAACTTAGAATTAAAAAGCCATCAGTCAAAATGGCAAATACTTTGAGTCAAGCAATAGAATGTATACACTTTTTTGCATTTATTTGAAGGTTGTACACACTTTTTGTAGTAGAATCTATGTTTTCAAACTTCCTTTTTTGAGAAACATGGTCAAACCGTAACATTTCCTACTGAAGGCTTGGTGCTGGATCTCATCACAATCATTCACAAATTGGGACCTATTACTTGGAACTCACATGGACCTGTGAACAAAATGATCCTCGATGTCCTCTTGTAGCAATTTCATGTTTCCACCCACAACTTCCTCAAATATTTTCCTCTCGGCCTTTTCTCACACTATCTCCCTGCTTTTGCTTGCTGGCATTTTCCCCATTTTTCTTCCTCAATTCCTTTTCCTTCGCATGCCCATGTCTCTCTCTAAACTCCTGCCAATCATTGAACTGGAAGGGTTGAATTCAATAGAGTTTCACTTCTCTGTGTGAATTCAACTGGTATCTTTTGAAATGCAACGAAGAAAAATAGAAAAATAAAATCTCAATAAGGCATCAGCAGTATACTATAGACAGCACAGCACACATTACACGAGAAGTGCGCCCATCCAAACCTGGCGGCTTCTAAAATCGAACTGAAAGTGCCTGCCATCTTCTTATATTTGAGCAAAGTACAGATGGGAACATACTTTGAACAGTGTTTGCTCCACTGAAGGACTCCACACAAAGACAATATCGACGCCAGAAATGATATAGTTCCGAGATCTCCAGAGCCATAATTAGAGCAAACTAATTGAAGTTGTGTTTTGATGCACTTTACAAATACAAGGATTCCAGATGACATATTCACAACACTGTTATTGCACAGCCATGCATAAGCCAGAGTCATTAGGCTAATAACGCTCCTTTGCATGCCTCGCACGTTGGCGGCACTCTTAGCAACTTGCTCATGGATTAAAGTGAGTCCCCTGCAGGCTACTAGCAGCGATTCCAGGGAGCATCCATTCCTGCGAAGAAATGAATTACATTAACATATGCTAAGAGCAGGCTTTGCGACACACACATAGTGGGCTGCAAGAGGAAAAAGTCACATGGAAGGCTAATCCACAACACTATTTACAAGACACAAAGCAGCCACAATTTAAAGCAGCAACAGCCCCTCTAACTGGCCTCAACTCTTCCAAAGAAGTCTTGCTAATAACAGCACTATTCTGACACCATGGTCAGACACTTTGGTTATGGTCTTAGATTGATTAAGCACAAAGCATATCGCCTCTGAACGAGGCATCATGGCGCTGAAATAAGTGGGCCAAAGCGGACCCAAGCAGGAAAAGATCATCGACTTCCTGGTTGGCGCCCACATTCCTGAAGCGGTCACCCCAGTGTCATACATCATGGGCAGGCAGGTCTCATGGGGTCCTAATTGTTTTAGTTTTTTTTTAGCACGCTTTATTGTCGAAGCCCTGGGTAATACTGCTCATTTAGAGCCCGAATGCCCAACTTGGCCAGAGCACAGTGGGGTCAGAGTGCGGCGAGGACTCACAAGAAGGAATAAGGGCTCTATACGAGCGAGCAGCGTTACCTGGGACTGCAGCCGGGTGCTAGACGCAGGCAGGGATGCGCAGTGAAAAGAAGAACCAGAAAGCCATTGGGGGAAGACCACTGGGCAGCAGACGCACAGCTACCTGTTGGAGTCCCTCGATTGTGCCGGTGGCGTGGGACAGGCCGCAAACAATGGCACACAGAGGAAGGGTGCGGAGAAAGCATGTCAGTGCAAGCTGAGGCCATGGGCTGCAGAGAGGCAGTGCACGGAAGTCGGGTGCAGGTAGGAGGCGAGCGGTGGGAAGGAGCGGGGTTGGGGGGAGGTGGGATTAGGGTAGAGATATTGGCAGCGACCGATGTGGCACATGGTGGTATCCTGAGGGCCATCATGGCTACACAAGTGATTACTGCCCAGAAGCCATGAATTCGGTTGGGCTCCCAGGATTCCAATGTTCCACCTAAGGTGCAAACAGCAATTAAATGATGCGCAAGCTTTCAGCTATATGCAAAGTTACAAGTGTACATTATCCTGCAATTGCACAATCTGAATTCCATTGCAAATATGTGCATGCAGGATTAGTAATTGTTGTTGTCAGGAAACAATGTCCATTCACCGTTGTCGCTTTAAATGTTGGCACGCACCCTCCCAATAGAAGGACCGTGCGCCCTTTTTCACTGAATCTTTGTAAATGCACTATTTTTGAGTGGAAACAAACCTTTGAAAACTAGTGGGCGCCGTGCACGGTATACGTACTGGGCATGTGTAAGTAGTTAGGGTGGCTCGCCCAGGAGCAGGGAAGAAAGGTGCACGATTATGGGATAAGCGAGTTCTTAGGTGCAGTAGGATTCGGGCAAAGGCAAGTGTGGTCTTACCTTTTTATGCGTGCTCAAGTTACCAATGCACTTTTTCCATAGGAGCCTTCAATTTTTCTTCTGCACTTTTAATCCCCCCACCATGGCCACTGCCTCACTTTGGTTCTAAGTGAGGTAGTTCAATCTTTTTCATCAAAGTAGATTTCATCGTTTTCATTTTTATTTTATTAACAGGAAGATTTTGCTGCAAATATATGCAGGGAGAGACCCCCGCAGCCTCCCTCTTTCACCCCTCAACCTTCTTATTCTCCTAAACCCACGCCGACATATATGTGTGGCAAACTCAGGTGAATAAAATGTGCCAAAATCTACTTCGGAAAATTCTACTGGGGCTAAAAATCCCTATGCGCAGCCCTTTTCTAGATTCCCTCATATGTATTACTTTCTGTTGCTTTGGTCACCCATAGAAATGAACCAAGCTCACGTGCATTAAGATCTGTGCAGCAATAAAAGGACAGGTTGTCCTCCGACACTGAGGTTTTGTGAGGGCTTGAGGCTGCTGGTAGAGGTTCTGAATTGCAAGAGGCACAGGACGAGGCTGGTGTGCAGAGGGGTGTGGATCCGCGGCTTTGGGGAGGACACAGCGAGTGCTTCTTCCAGGTCGTTTTCTTACTTGCACTTTGGTAGTTCCCACTTGGCAAAGTGCTAGATCCCACTGCTTTACCAGAGAACCCAACTCTCTTAGGCAAGAAGAGTGGAGATGTAGATCTCCTCAGTGCCTTGTGGGAGTAGGTAGTCTTGAAGGCCTAACTGATGAAGTGGGAAGAAGCAGAAGCGCTGCATGGATCCACACCTCTCTGTAGGACCCTCAATGGAAACATCCCAGTGACACAAACTCTCACCCTAACTGCCGCTCTTCAACGATGCAATGAGAGATCATTGGGGTGACAAGTGGTTCATCATTCAGGGACTTCTAAGGTTACTTTTAATGCGACTCTAAGGTTATTTCATTGGCTCCCTGTTCAACTGAGAATCCTTCACAAAACACAAAGGACTAGTTATCAAAGGCCCCAACTAACTATTAAAGTTTCTGCACGTACACACCTAAAAAGGGACCTGGGATCCACCTCTCTCCTCTTGATGATAACCCCCAAGTTCAAGAGACATCATCACAGTGGGAGCACGCTTGCCGCTATTGCGGCCAAACTCTGGAATAACCTTCCCATGGGCATAGAACTCGGGGGAATCAATACTCACATCTTCGCTGCTGCTCATCCAGGCCTTTGGTCAGTATTAAGGCCAGAGCCGGATTGGACCAGCTCTGCCTTCACAACACCTCCATCCTTTCTTGACCCCTTTGCGATGAGGATTACTTCACCAAGGCACACTTTAAAGAACAGCAACCAATGCGATTAACTTGCTACCCCCCTAACTGCAGATGCCAGCCTATCATATCCTATATATTATTTTAACCATGTCCCTGAGAAAAGCACTTATCCCTCTCTTCCTACTCCTGCCTATTTATAAGCCAGCTATTCCGGTACTTGTTTACTTCCATCTAGGAATTGTGCTTGTTACGGTTGCAATTAATCCAGATTTGTTCCCATTGCCTACTCTGTACCTCTCCTCTGCGCCCCAAAGCAGGTTCCTGTCTGGCATGTTATAAAACTTCAAAATGAAATAAATAATGCCACCTGATATTTCGCATTTAGCCATTAAAATGGGACTCCTCTAACTAAAACTAGACTAACTAAAAACTAGACTAACTAAAACTAGACTCTAGTTCGATTGTTTAATAGTAAATTAAGTTTTGATGAATGTTACAAGATTTAATTGATGCTAAACTAAATTCCCTTCTCAAAGGACGATAGCAGAGGTTTAGGTTTTTCTACCCTTTGCTACCAACTGAAATGCAGCCTTAACCAGTCAACAGAAAATGCACAGCAGTGAACTGTGCAGCTCGAAGTTACTATAAGGAGAATTAAAATCTCCAACGCATTTCCTACCATTCCTTAACTTTCAATAATATTAAAGAATTAAATGGAAACGGAGGAGCATCATGAGAACAAACGAATGTCCAGCTATACCGAAACTAGCCATCTTAAAGGAATCTGTCCAGTACTCCTTAAAGGACCACTATCTTTCAAACCAATGCAGGCCCAACAGATGGGACGATGGTAAACAAGACATATCACAGACCCAATGACAATGTGTTGAAACACAATTTCAAATACAACATAGGTCCAAAAACTCACACAGGCACATGCACACTTTAAAATAAAGTGCTTTATCGCAATTTCATTCATTGACTTAAAATTGCCCTGAATAGCGAACCACGGACTAAAAGGAGAAAAGAAGCCTATGAGGTCGCTCATTGGTCGAGAGTAATCAACCACCAAAAGGCACCATCATTTTAAAGTGCCTACATCCTGGAAAGCAAGGACCACACAATGCGATTTGTGTCAAAGCAATGATCTCAAAACCACCATCTTAAACATATCAAAATACCCATCCATTGAGCTGGATCCATTTATACTTACAGATCTACTTTCAGATCGGATATATCACCAGGACTATTCTGCTTTCCAAATTAAACTAGAAACCACTCCGAATGCACCCGAGCAATCTAAAGCGCAAAGTGCAAGAGCAATAAATAGCGCAGCATTATGAATATAACTCAAGCAGCTAATTGGCGACATATCATAGGTATTGTGCAAAGAGAGATGCACCTATATTAAATTAATCATCAATTATAATCAGGAAGCCCAATTTGGCATACATTTTACATTTTCGACTAATCATTGAGAATATTTACATTTAAATAAATGCAATTCAATTTTCGCTCAAATTTTCATAGAACAACATTTCAAAACATAAAACAGCTCATAAGTCATATGAAATCAACAATTCACCAGCGTTAAACAACATAGCCCAAAATATAACTAGTTCATCTGAATTATTTCAATTGGTTTTCATTGTGCCTCATTTCACGATTCGTCCGGTTTCCACTTGACGCAATTTCGATTCCCTATTTTCTTGCATCATCTTCAGGAATATGTGCAATAGCAAAACTTATTATCAAACATGGGTTATTATGTCCTTCATCAAAATGTAATGCTAACGGATAGCATATTTCCCTGTTTTAATAGCTCTGTAGTGTTGTAAAATGTGCAACTTCAAAGGACCAATTGTCGAACCAACATGGATGAATCCAAAGAGACATAATCGCATAACTACAAATCTAGTTAGGCGGGTCATCACGTGTTTTATGTGCCATGTCCTTGAATTCTCTTAATAGTTGAACTGACTTCAGGGACTTGCAAATTCACATAGTTCGCACTCACTACATCTGGAAAAAAAATCAAATATTTTGCACCAGAGAGCAAATATTTTCAACGCTTGGTGATATTAATTCCTTCCAAGTGCAAGCTTTGGAAAATGCAACTTCTGGATAGTTGCCTATTGACTTACAAAAATCTTTTGTCACTTTGAAGACTAGGCCAATGTTTCAACCAAGACTGTCTAATGGCGCCAGATTGAGCACTATTTGAAGTTATAAATGATCTGTTGTCACTAATTTAAAAAGATCTCTTCTTTGGCTCTTTGATGTGCCTTCTAAAAGGTGTTATGAGGAATCCTAAAACGATCACCAATATGGTTAGCTTCTTGGTTACAATCTACTTCCCTAGAACGGTTCCGTTTGGCTCTCAGAAATCACCATAAGGGATACTCGTCATAAAAGTTCTAGGGTGAGAAGCTTTGCATGCGAAATCGAGTTTGATTTATTGGTTTTCTATGCATTTTACTTATCAATTGATTGTCAAGTAATTGAAATTTCACAGCTAAAAAAATGTAATTCCTCTGAGCTAAACGTTACTACTAATTTCACATTCAACTAATTCGGGTTTAGAAGATTCACATATGCTTGCTGAATATGATGAGAACAAAAAAACCATCGATAACGCTGAACCAATGTACAGTGTGATCCACATATGTATCATAACTGGTTGAACATATAACGAATATGCCCTATAGACAAAGACATGTCCCTTGTGCATAGGCTTGACATTTGAGCAAATTAACATACCCACAATGCATTGCTTAACTAACTCTGAACTGGAGGTGAAATTCAAGTGATGGCTACTGGGTGGCGCTGTGCTCTGTCGGGCTTGGCTGAAATGGCTAACTCTGCTTTCATGTTTCATGTGGAAGCACAAGCCTTTTAAACCCACCATAACTTTGCAGGTGTTTAGTGTGTGAGAATGTGTGCGCGCTTATACATACATATATATATTTATATATATATAGCAGCAATCTTTGTAGCATATTTGTCCATGTTATGTTTGTCTATTTTTAAGTGCTCAGTTGTGTAAATTCATAATAATTTAGATTATATCACAATAAAGTATTTATTATTATCATTTGTCCATGAGGTAATGACAGCCGCTCGCACCAAGTGTCTGGTATGATGATATTTGTTGAGACATAGCCATGAAAGGCATGGCGACAGAGAACACTGCCCAGCAATGAGTTCATCATTCAGGACAACCTCTTGCTGAGCAAAAATCCCATTGGCATATGTTATGTTCATCTGCTTTTACCCTGGGCCAAATCACCACTGTAGCGGTCTCGGAGCACCTAGCTTGTCCCCGGCCCGTCCGCGATGTCCAGACATTAGGCTGCGGAGAAGAAGAAGAAGTAGGGGTAAGGTAAGAGGGCTGGAAAGCAGGTGCAAGAGCAACAGACAGGGCAGGGTGTGAAGTAGCACGGTAAAGTAATATCTGTGATCGATTGAGTGCAGGTGGCACCGTTAAAGGTGCATCTTAAGTCTGGACTCTAGAAAGGAGGCATCATTCGTAGCAAACTATGGGCGGCAGCATCAGAGATCTGCAGGTAACGAATACCTAATGGATGGCATAATAGCAGGGTCTTCATATAGCACTTCAAACCAGATTCCTAATGCTGCACTGTAATAATAGCTGTTATGACCCAATATCCCAATTTAATGATACAATGTATCGACTTCCAAAGTAT